>NC_067399.1:342518955-343143955 GCF_016432865.1 Antechinus flavipes | reverse complement strand
GTTTCAGACACTTAACACGTCCTAACTGTGTGACCCTAGGCAAGCTATTTAAGCCCAATTGCCTCAGCAAAAAAAAAAAAAGAAAAAAGAAAAAAACAAAAAGAAAACACCATTATTCTAAGAAGTCCTAAGCTTCACCAGACTACCAAAGAGGCCCATGAAACTAAAAATGATTAAAAACTCCTGGCCTAGAGTAATTTTTAAAAATTCTATAAGAACCACACACAAATACAAATACATGCACACACTGCAATAATTTTCCCCCCCCACACACTGATTTTTCTAAAGCATATTAACATAATCCATTGAAACTTTCATTCAGTGGAATTTTGTGGAACTTTTTAAACAGTTACTTTTCCCTCTAAAAGCTTACACGGATTTTCATTCCTGACCCCATTTCCAAATAATATTTAAATTTACCATCTTCCAGTCTCCATGTTGTAAATCCATATTTCATCTCTAGGCAGATAAAAATCATAAAATCCTCTGACTTGAGCATTCTAAAAAAAAAACAAACACACACACACATAAAAAAGACTATTAATTTAAAAGATAACCAGCATTTGTAGATTTTTATCTTAAATAGGTATTATCTCTTTACTTCATTTCACAGGTGTTAATTACTTATAGATAAGTTTTCTGAAAAAATAATGAAAGTAACATCTTCCCACTGTGATTGTGGTAATACTAAATATCAGGCTAATCTGTAAAATTCACCATTTACCAAGATCCTATGAGTTAGAAGCACAAAGGTCTCAAGAATACATTAAAATCTTATTATATTTTTTGCCTCTGTATTACAGTGTTCTGCTGAATGAAGGTAGAAGACCTTCCTCACTATAACTTTAATGTTACTTAATGTCAAGTAGACCTTCATTAGGAATAGCTATTCTTTTATATCTATCTACACAAATAATTATCCCACTAAACAGAGGCTTTCCCAAATCTTTACATCCCTCCTTCAAATCTCCCATTACTCCATCTCTCTTGAGCCCCTCAGCAGAGACCTTTGCCTTGCATTTCACTGAAAACAATGAAACTACTCACTGAGTTCCTTCTCAGGTCCTATCAAATGCTTTTGGCCATTCTCTCCTCCATCCCTGTTTCCTTTTGTTTCACAGCCCCTTTACAAGGAATCATATTCCACGATGTCTGCCCTATCAACTTTAATCAACTTCTCTTTAATCACTTCCCCCATATATACAAGTC
This sequence comes from Antechinus flavipes, assembly GCF_016432865.1. Taxonomy (NCBI): domain Eukaryota; kingdom Metazoa; phylum Chordata; class Mammalia; order Dasyuromorphia; family Dasyuridae; genus Antechinus; species Antechinus flavipes. The sequence continues at coordinate 343,142,746 of NC_067399.1, read as the reverse complement.
CTTTTCTCCATCTTCCTTCAATTCCTAAATTTCATCTGTTACCAGAAACCTTTTTCAGTCCCCCTTTAAGTTGATGCCTTTTCTCTGAGATTACATCCAATTTATCTTGTCTCTATCTTGTTTATATATGTTGTTTGACAATTGTCTTCACCACTAGAGTTTGAGCTCCTTGAGAAGAGGGATTGAAATTTTGCCTTTGTATTCCCAGTGCTTAGCACAACACTGGCAAACAGAAGGCACTTCATAAATATTTGTATACTGAGTGATCTGGCCAAATCAAAAATTTGTTTTGCTTGATTATATATAGTTGTTATGAGAGATTTTTTCTTTTTCTTTCCTTTTTTATTTTTAATTAAAGCTTTTTATTTACAAAACATATACGTGGATAATTTTTCCATATTGACCCTTGCAAAACCTTCTATTTCAAATTTTCTCCTTCTTCCTCCCATCCTCTTCCCTAGATGGCAGTTAGTCCAATATATGTTAAATATGTTAAAATATATGTTAAATTCAATATATGCATACATATTTATACAGTTATCTTGTTGCACAAGAAAAATCAGATCAAGGAAGAAAAAAAACCTGAGAAAGAAAACAAAATGCAAACAAACAACAGAAAGAGTGAAAATGCTATGTTCTGGTCCACACTTGGTTCCCACAGTCCTCACTTTGGGTGTAGATGGCTCTCTTCATCACTGAACAATTGGAACTGGTTTAAATCATCTCATTGTTGAAGAGAGCCATCTCCATAGAATTGATTATTGTAGAGTCTTGTTGTTGCCATGTATAATGATCTGCAGGTTCTGCTCATTTCACTTAGAATCAGTCCGTGTAAGTCTCTCCAGAGCTCTCTGAAATCATCCTGTGGGTTATTTCTTACAGAACGGTAATATTCCATAACATTCGTATACCATACTGTATTCAACCATTCTCCAATTGATGGGTACCCATTCAGTTTCCAGTTTCTACTCACTACAAAAAAGGCTGCCACAAACATTTTTGCACATGTGGGTCCCTTTCCCTTCTTTAAGATCGCTTTGGGATATAAGCCCAGCAATAACTTAACTGCTGGATCAAAGAGTATGCACAGTTTGATAACTTTTTGAGCATAGTTCCAAATTGCTATCCAGAATAGTTGAATTTGTTCACAGTTCCACCACCATCAATGTATCAATGTCCCAGTTTTCCCACAATCCCTTCAACATTCATCATTATCTTTTCCTGTCATCTTAGCCAATCTGACAGGTGTATAGTGGTATCTCAGAGCTGTCTTAATTTGCATTTCTCTGATCAATAGTGATTTGGAGCACCTTTTCATGACTAGAAATAGTTTCAATTTCTTCATCCAAAAATTGTCTGCTCATATCTTTTGACCATTTTTCAATTAAGGAATGGCTTGAATTCTTATTAATTTGAGTCAATTGTCTATATATTTTAGAAATGAAGCCTTTATCAGAACCTTTGAATGTAAAAATGTTTTCCCAGTTTATTTTTGAGGGATTTTTTTCAATGAGGGAATGAAGAGATAGGCGGGTGGAAAACTGGAATTCATTAATTGAAAAAAAATGAAAAAAATTTCATTTTCTTTTATAGTGAAGACTTTAGTAACTCTTCATTTATATAATTTGTGCTTTTTTTCCCCTAGTGCTGGTGGAATTTTGATGTTCTCAATTCATACACTATCATGAACCTGCCCTTGTCATCAAAGATGATCTCTTGGCACTATGACTATTGTCTATAGTCATAAAACAGGACCAAACAGGAGCAAAACAGATCAGTTCCATGACTTTAGCCCCAACCACAATGGATAGGATCAAATATCTTCACTATATTTCAAGACAGTCACACAATGAGAAAAAGCATTCTTTGCATCAAATGAGCAAACTTTCAGTTTATTAAGTGCTTACTATCTGCTAGGCAGCAAATATACAAAGACAAAAATAAAACAGTCTGTACTTGGAATAGTTTACATTCTATCTAGGAACACAGTATGTATAAATTTAAAAAGCACAGGGATAGGGTGCAAACCAACAATTTCACTGGTACTGAGAACTCCCGAGTAGACTTATTCTACTAATACAGCTTGGTATTTTATCTGCAGCTTCATAAAAGAGATGCCCAAATCATGAGAAATTAGAAAATGCTATCAAAAGTCAGATTTGAATCCATATTTTGCTGGTTTCATGTCAGCTGTCTACCCACCACCACACTGCTTTTCATTATATACAAAACTAATACAAGATAATTTTAAGGGGGAAAGACTAATAATTGGAGAGCTCACGAAAAGTTTCATTGCAGAAGGTGGCATCTAAGCTGAATTAAGAGCTAGAGACAAGATAGTAGGCACTAGGAGCAGCTAAGTGGTACAGTGGATAGAGCACCAGCCCTGACGTCAGGAGGACCTGAATTCAAATCTGATCTCAGACACTTAACACTTCCTAGCTGTGTGAACCTGGGCAAGTCACTTAATACCAATTGCCTCAGCCTTAAAAAAAAAAAAAAAAAAAAGATAGTAGGCACTTAATAAATTGAAAGCTGGTTCATGGATATGCCTTGTTGCTGGAGACAAGAATGACAAGCTAAGAAGGCAAATGGAAAATGGAGTATTGTCATATAAATATGTTGGATGGGTAGGCTGGTATCAAGTTGTGAAGGGCTTTAAATTCTAAACAAGGAAGTTTACATTTGATCCTAAGGGGAATACGGAGACACTAGAGTTAATACTGAATACACTCAGACTTGACTTTAGGAAAATCACTAACAACCATTTAATAGAATACTTGTGCTGGAATCAGAACATATGGGTTTATTCAAGATGTTAAGCAATGATAGTCCCATAATAACTACTATTTATATAGTGCTTTAAAGTTTGCTGAACATTTTACAAATATCTCATTTCATCCTCACAACAATTCTAAAATTGAGGTTAAGAAAGAGTAAGTTTGTAGTATCTTGTAACTACTAAGTGTCTTAAGCAGGACTTGAACCTAAGTCTTACGAAAAAAATTTTTAGTGCTCTATCCATTGCAATGTATGATGCTTCCCTAGTAAAAGGGAAAGGCATAAGCAGAGACAATAGGCTAAACTACAAATAACAAATGAAACTATCCTCATCTCAGCTGGTGAAACTAGTTTTTTAGACTAGCCATAATAATTTAATATTTCTGTCTTGCTATCACCAGGAAATGAAGCAAAATTACAAAAAAACATATTTACTTAAGATTCATGACAGACCTGTAAAGACCTTCAAAGGTCATTTAGTTCACAACATCCTAAATCTAAAATTTACAAAAAGCAGAAACAAAAATAACACATTACCTTAACAACCAGGTTGTAAGCTCCTTAAAGGCAAAGATTATGTCTTATTCGTGTGTGTCTATCTCCAGCATAGTTTTGGTCTTACATCACCAATTGCCCACTGGCCATTTCAAACTGGATGTTCTGGAAAAGTCTCAAACCCAAAACATATCGAAGAGAAGTCATTTACCCATCCTTCACCCCCCAAACTCTCACTAACCTCGAAATTTCCTTTTTTTTTTTTTCTGGGATATCATTATCTTTCCAGTTTCCCAGATTGATATTCTTCACTCTTCCTTAATACCACATAAATCGCTAAATCTTGCCGTTTCAACCATCACATACAACCTCTTCTCTCTCCTCAACAATCCCTCATCACCTCTTGCCTAGATTATTTCAACAGGCTATTGCCTGTAGGATAAAATATTTTAGTTTTTTAAGCTCTTCACAACATGGACTTAATTTTATTTTTTCATCTCATTGAAGTTTTCTCCCCTCTCTCGAAATGCCAATGGGGAAATTGGACTCTTCCCTGTTGCTAACAAATGATGCCTGTCTCTCTGCTTTGGCCTTCCTCACTTCTGCTGAATCCCCTTTTCCTTCAAGATGTAGCTTCAGCACCACCTGGATCCTTTCCCGATTCCCTCAACTGCTAGGACGCTATGTCCCATATCATCAAACTATTCTATATATTTTTTGTATTTACATAATATATATCCTTTCTAATAGGAATTGTTTCATTTACATTTCTTTTATCCCTATCTTGTATACAAACACAGTGCAGATGTGCTGGCTAAATGAAAGAAGATATAAAGGAAATTTCCCTAACTCGGGAGGGAGAGAGGAAGAGAAAAAGAGAGAGGGTGCGGGGGAGTGGGGGTGGGAGGGGGGGGAGATGGGGGGAAGAGGAATAATACAAAATGTATTTCAAAAGAATTAATTTCCTTTGTGATGCTTAGCAATTTTATTTTATGCATTCAAAACTATGACTGGGTTAAGGTCGCAGGTTTCCACCGGACTGGCACAGGGGACCTCTAAACAGAACAAAAGTACAGAGTAGCTACCCTCTGGGGAGGCAGGGGTGGGGCCTGGGACGACGTAGAAGGTGACACAGACCCGAGCTTTGGTTACCGACCTTGTAGCCGCCCCAGACAAGCATGTGTCGCCCGTCGCTGACCGCGACGTGGCCGCTACGCTCGGCCGGAGTGACCGCCTCGAGAAGCTCCAAGCCCTCCTGATCTGCGGGCCCGGGCCCCGGCCCTGGCGGCGGCTCCGCCACCTGCAGCTCCTCCTCCTCTCCATCAGCCATTTTGGTTTGTTCTTTGTTCAAGAACCACCGATGCCCCCGGACCCGGGGTGACAGAAAACAAATCCGCCCTCGGGCCCTCTCTGGATGACGCAGGGCCGGCCTCCCCGCCGCCCTCCTGGCCCCGGAGTTGCGTCAGCGTCGGCCTAGGGCCCCCGCGGGCCGGCCGGCGGCCTTTGCCGTGGGCTCCGCTGTCAGGGGGAAGCAGCCGGGGCCGCAAGGACCCAGAAGCCCCGGGTCCGGCCCCAGGTCGGGCTGCGTCGCTTCTCTTCGTCCAGGCCGCTACTGGGACGGCCCTGGCCAGCGTCAAGGGCCTGGCCTGGCCTGGGCTCGCCGCCCCGCGAGAACGGACTCCGGTCCGAGCTTGAGTTCCGTCGGACAGCCCCTTGTTTATACCTCCAAGCGGAAAGCGTCGGTTCTCCTGGGGCAAATCCTGGACGCAAACGCTGAAGCCTAGCGGTGCCGTCAGCGCCCTCAAGCGGAGGTCCTCCAGGCCCCCTCCTGCTTTGGGCTGGCTTCCCCCCCCCCCCGCTGGCGCAATTCCCTTTCCCGACCTAGGGGAGTTGGCTAGGTAAACCAGAGCTGACAGGGTTACCCCGGGAGCCAGAAAGGCGAATGGACAACCTTACAAACGTCAACCTGTGAGCAAAATGTGAACTAAGGTAGTGGCAGCCAGAATAGCGGGACGAAGTTGAAGCTATCTCTAAGATTTCTTCCTGGACTTTGGAGAGACAAAGTGGTGGGGGGTGGGGGTAAGGAAGGGATCCTTGAGGGTTGAGAAAAACCACTTCTTGTAATCTACTAATGTAGCATTTTAATGAGATCCTACTATATGCCAAGCATTGCGGATACTTTGGGTATACAAAAAAACAACAGGTGCAAGCAATTATGTTCAAGCATGATAAAATAAATTTGAAATAATAAGTGGAAGTGGAAGGGAAGGATACTTAAGAATTTCTGGGTGTTTTATGCCGAATTCAAAAATACAATAGAATTTCTGTCGCCAACCTTTATTGTATGAAACCGGAATTTTTATATTAAATATTATTCTACATAAGGGGGTTATCAAGTTTATGTCTGGTTGAGGGAAGAGAGCAAAATTGTGAAAAGTTGGTAATTGGCTTGTTCTTTCCTACTGTATTAAGTCCCAGTTTATATGCTTTGTAGGGGGAAAGGAATAAGATTTATATAGTACTTAGTATATTCGAAGGGCTTTAACCTCATGGGAAAGATAGATGCTGTTATTATCCCAATTTTTCAATTAAGAAAAGTGAGTCATGGGGCAGCTAGTTGGTGTAGAGGATAGAGCACCAGCCCTGAAGTCAGAAGGATCTGAGTTCAAATTTGGCTCCGTCGCTACTGGGCAAGTCACTTACCAATTGCCTCAAAAAATAAAATAACATTAAAAAAAGAAAAATGAGGCAAATATCGATTAAGTGACTTCTACAGGGTCACAAAGGCAGAAAATATTTGAGGTGAGATTTGGATCTAGATCTTCCTGACTATAGACCCAGGAACTCTATTCACTGTGTCACCTGGCTACAGTCTCAAATGCCACCACATCATGTAGTAATAAGCACTTGTGATATAGCTATCTTAATTTTCATTGTTTCTGTTGAGATTGTTTTTATTTTAAAATTTTTTTTCCTGGATATACATGTACACATTTCTTTATGAATCATGTTGGGAGAGAAAAATTAGAAAAGGGAAAAATCACTAGGAAAAAAAAGAAAAAGTGAACATTGCATGTGTTGATTTTACATTAAATCTTTTTACAATTTACAATTCGATTCTCTTTCTGGATGCAGATGGTGTTATCTATACAAAGTTTATGGAGATTGCATTGGATCACTGAACTTTTGAGAAGAACCAAATTTTTCATAGTTAGTTGGATCATTGCACAATCTTGATGTTACAGTGTACAATATATTCCTGGTTCTGCTTGTTTGACTCAGCACCAGTTTGTATAAATCTTTCCAGACCTTTCTAAAATCAACTTGTTCATTTTTTATAGAACAATATTATATTACTTTCATATACCATAATTTAACCATTCCCCAAATGATGAGGATCTACTCATTTTCCAATTCTTTGCCACCACAAAAAAAGCTGCTACAAACATTTTTGTACATGTGGGACCTTTCCCCTCTTTTATGATTTCCTTGGTATACAGACCCAGTAGTGGCACTCTTAGATCAAAGGTTATGCACAATTTGATAGTCCTTTGGGCATATAGTTCCAAATTTGCTCTCCAGAATAGTTGGATTATTTCACAACTCCACCAATAGTGCATTAGTGTCCCAGTTTCCCACATCCCCTTAAATATTTATCATGATCTTTTCCTGCTATCTTAGCCAACATAAGAGGTATGAGGTGGTACCTCAAGAGTTGTTTTAATTTGCATTTCTATAATCAATAGTAATTTAGAGAATGTTTTCATATGAATGTAGATAATTTTAATTTCATCATCTGAAAATTATTCATATCCTTTGACTATCAATTGGGGGGAATGAATTCTATTCTTAGAAATTTGACACTTTAGAAATGTGAGCTTTATCAGAAACATTGGCTGTAAAAAAATTTTCCCAACTTTGTACTTCTCTTATAATCTTGTTTGTGTTGGTTTTGTTTGTGTAAAAACTTTTTAATTTAATGTAATCAAATTTGTCCATTTAGTTAATTACAATACTATATAAATATTTGAAAAAATAGGTAAAGGAATCCTGCCAAATTCCTCCTCTTACATAAGTATGGTATTGATGTCTAAACCAGGAAGAGCCAAAACAGAAAGAAAATTACAGACCAATCTCCCTAGTGAATATTAATGCAAAAATTTTAAATAAAATATAAGCAAAGAGATTACAACAATTTATTGCAGGATAATACACTGACCAAGTGGGATTTATATCAAGAATACAGAGCTAGTTCTTATGAGGTTAGTGTTCCTGGTGGTCAGGGAATTAAATGATGAGGTTAGTGGCAGATTCAGGATCCAGGGAACCAAATGAAAAAGTTTGGCTCCCCTAGATTCCCCTAGGATTTGGTGTAGGGCAAGAAATTGTGGGAACCCCTTCTGGCGGCACAGAAGCCCTTTGTAAAGGAATTTACAAACCTGAAAAGCTAGTTTATTAAAGAAGTTTATTATTGGCATCGGGAAGTCAGCCTTTACTATGAATGAATAGGAAAACTGAATTCCTTGGTGGCAAAGTCCCGATAGAGAAGTAAAGTTTCTAGCAGAAAAATCCAGACAGAGAGGTATAAAGTCTTGTTAGAGAAATAGATGAGAAAGAGATAAAAGGTGGGATAATGCTGCTATGCATGGCATGACATATTAGGTCCTCTGCAAGGACTGAGCCCCAAGTTGGCTCATTTTATAATAGAAACCTAGGCTAGCAGCTCTTGATGGGGACTGGATGTAGTTTGAGCTGGAATCTGAGAAAATCTTGGAATTAAATGAGTGTAATCTCCAACTCAGAACTCACCCCCACAGAACTAGCCCCACCTAGATAACAGAATGAAGATGTTTGTCCTGTTTCCTTTGGGGTCTTTTACAGAGGCCAGAATTCAAGGAGGATTTTCTCCTTGAGAAAGATAATATAGGGATAAAGGGAGTTTTCCTTAAAATAATGAGCAGCATCTATCTAAAACCATCAGCAGGCACTATTTTAATGGAGAAAAGCTAGCTACATTAAAGGGTGAAACTAAAGGATGTCCATTATCACCACTGTTATTCAATACTGTATTAGAAATGTTAGCTTTAGCAATAAGGAAAAAAAGTTGAAGAAATTAGAATGGGCAATGAGGAGATAAAACTATCACTCTTTGCAGATGATATGATATACTTAGAGAAATCTAGAAAATCATCCAAAAACCTTCTTGAAATAATCAACAGCTTTAACAAAGTTTCAGGATATAAATTATCAACATTTCTATGTATTACTGCCAAAGCCCAGCAGCAAGAGATAGAAAAAGAAATCCCACTTGTGGCTCAGAATGGTGAGTGGTCACCATTTAATAAAAAATGCTGGGGATATCTCTCGGAACAAAATGGAAGTTTAGTATGGCTTCTTGTGAGAAGCAGGCAACCCTCCAGTTGGAGAAGCAATCAAAAGAAAGAGGTACTTTTTGGAACAGATTTTACACTTTAAATAGTCCCTAACGAAAATACCCCTCCTACCATTGTCCATCATCCTTACTGTCTGAGGGTCTTACATTCTAAACTCTGGAACTACCCAGGAAATTGAACTTTGGCCAATAAGTACATATTATCTGATCGAGGTAGGAAGAAAATGATGTCATGAGAGGGTAAAAAGAACCTTCAGGCCTACTCCAACTTTGAAGTAGATGAAGCCTTACTCAATTTTCAAAACTGTCTTGAGAGAACTCCATCTTGTTCACATTTAAAATAACAAAATATTTGGGTGTTTACCTGCAAGACAATCCCGGGAACTATATGAATACAATTGCAAAACACTTCTCACACAAAGTCAGATGTAAACAACTGGGAAAATATCAGTTGCTTATAGGTAAATACAAATGACAATTCTGCCTAAATTGAACTACTTGAGTGTCATACCCATCAAACTGCCAAAAAAAAAAATTTATAGAGCTAGAAAAAATAACAATATTCACATCTGGAAGAACAAAAGGTCAAGAATATCAAAGGAATTCATGAAAAAAAAAATACTAAGAATAGTAGCCCAGCAGTACCAAACCAAAAACTGTATTATAAAGTAGCACTCATCAAAACCATTTCATACTAAGAAATAGTGTTAGATACACATGACACAATAATACCTAGTATTAGTACTAGTCACCTAGTATTTGATAAAGTCCTAAACTCCAGCTTCTGAGATAAGTACTATTTTACAAAAATTATTGAGAAAACTGGAAAATAATATGTCAGAAACTTAGCATAGAACTACATCTCACATAAGTATGTGATTTGGGCATAAAGGGTGATACCATAAGCAAATCAAGAGAGCAAGGGAAAGTTTACCTCTCAAATCTTTGGAGAAGGGAGGAATTTATGACTAAAGAACTAGAGAACAATATGAAATGCAAAATGGACAACTTTGATTACATTAAAAAGTTTCTGTTGAGATTCTTAACTTTTTTTTTTCATCAGAATTTATAATTCTATAAAACAATCCTTTGGGTTTTGTTTATTGATGTGGCATTGAATAAATATATTAATTTTGTTGGTGTTATAATTGTTATTATACTGGCAATTCTACCCTTGAATAATTAATATTTTAAATCATTTAGATCTATATTTCTATAAAGGAGGAAAGGGCATAAATAGCAAGCATTTATTAAGGGCCAACTATATGCCAAACCTTGTGCTAATACGTTAAAAATATTAGATCATTTTATTTGTAGTTTTATTTATATAGTTCTTATGTTTATTTTGGAAGGGAGACTACCAAGTATTTTATATATTCTGTAATAATATATATTGGAATATCTTGATCTCTTCTTGCTGGATCTTATTATTATATTATCTAGAAATGCTGAACATTTGTGGGGATTTATTTGATAATCTGCAAGTTTGCTGAAATTATTTGATTGAATTAATTTTTGCTTAAATCTAGAATTCTTTAAATACACCATCATGTCATCTGCAAAAACTGATGATTTAGGGTTTTTATTTTGGTTATTCTCTATTTAGTTATTTTTTGTTTTGGCTATTTTTCCAACTCCTTTTTCTTGTTTATTATTATATGAAGTATTTCTAACACCAAGATAGAAATAAATGACAATAGTTATTTTTTTCATTATTGTGTCATTATTGAATTTACTGCCTATTGATTAAGCTAACAGTGCAAATAATGAACTGCCTAAAGGGGTGCACTATTCAAACTGCATGTTTTCCCTGACTTGGAAGCAATATTATATTTTACTTAAGTATAATTTCAAATAAAGTAAATTCAAATATATGACCTGGACATAATGATATCAGAAATGATATAAGAAAAATTGCCCTATGTACAAAAATATTTATAGCAGTTCTTTTTGCATTGGCAAAAAAAAAAAAAGAAAGAAAGAAAAAAAACCAAAGGGATGCTTATAAATTAAAGAATGGTTGAATAAGATAAGTTTTATAATTGTGAAAGGATACTACTGTGATATAAAAAATGAAGAAATAGATGATTTCAAAAGGACATGGAAAAACACATTATAGCTGATGCAGTGTGAAGAAAAAAATTATATTTAGATCAGTATTTTTTAAATGAAAAAATTAAGAAGTTATAAATTAATGAATAAAATGAACAGAACAAGAATAGTCATACTGTATAACCTCTGTGAAATATTGTTATAATTAGCTTGCTAATATTTTATTTTTCCATCAATATTCATTAGAAATACTGGTCTATAAGTTTTTTTCTTTTGTTTTGATTCTCTCTGATTTAGGTTTCAAGAAAATATTTAGGTAGAAGGAATTTGGTGGAATTCTTTTTTTTTCCTATTTTTAAATTATCTTTTAAAATTCAATTTTATTTTTATTTTTATTTTTATTTCCAAATTCTCTCTCTCTTTCTAACCCTCCCAAAATACATGTGGTCATATTAGATGAGCATCCTACCAGTTTGCAATTCTTTGCCATCACAGAAAAAGCTATTGTAAATACTTTGGTGAAAATAGGCCATTTCCCTTTTTTTAAATCGCTTTGGAATACAGACCTGGGAGTAATATTGCTAGGTCAAAGGGTATGCCTAGTTTTATTGCATTATAGCAATTTCAAATAGTTGACAGAAGATAAGTTCTAATAGTTCACAACTCCACTAACAGTATATTAGTGTAGCTCTTTTTTCACATCCTCTCCAACATTTGTCATTTATCGTGTTAATTAATTTTATATGTATAAAATGGCACCTCAGAGTTATTTTAATTTGCATTTCTTTAATTATTAATAATGTAGAGCATTTTTATGACTATTGATAATTTTGATTTCTTTCTCTAAAAACTGCCTTTTTATATTACTTGCTATTCACTAATTGAAAAAGCAGCTTTTATTCTTATAAATGCCTCCGTTCCATATATATACATATATATTTATATTAAAAATAACTCTAACAGAGAAATTTGCTTCAAAAATATTCCTCACTTTTCTGTTTTTCTTCTAATTTTAGCAGCATTGTTTTGTTTATTTTTTAAAAAAACTTTTAAATTGGATGTAACCAAATTTATTCATTTTACATTCTGGGAACCTCTCTTGTTTGGGCATGAACTTTTCCCAAAGATTTGTCAGGTAAATTTAACCATGCTTTCCTAATTTTTTTTTTTTTGACCTTTTAATGTCTAAAATAAACCCAATTTGGGCTTATTTTGATATATCTTGTGAGCTGTTTGTTAGTTTATGCCAAGATTCTGTAGGCTGCTTTCTGGTTTTCCATAACAGTTATTGTCAATAATGAGTTCTTCCTCTAACTACTGGAATCTTTGGGTTTAACAAGTATTAAGTTACATTTATGCTCATTTGCTTTTATATAATAAATTTTTCCATTGATCAATCACTTTTTTTTTTTTTAGACCAGATCACCAAAATGATTACAATTTTATAGTATAAAAATTTGAGATCTGGTACTACTAACCTTTCTTCTTTTACATTATTTTTTTACATTGATTTCCTTGATAGTCTTGCCCATTTATTCCTCCAAATAAATTTTATTACTTTTCCTAACTCTGTAAAGTAATTCTTTGGTAGTTTGATTGGTATAGTACTGCATATGTAAATTTAGGTAGTATTGTCATTTTTGTTTTATTGGCTCAATCTACTTATGAGCAATTAATATTTGCCAATTATTTAGACATTTTTATTTGTGTAAAAAGGATTTTAATTATGTTTATATATATATATATATATATATATATATATATATATATATATAAAAACTGTTTATATAGTTCCTATGTATGGCTTGGCAAGAAGTCCCCCAAGAATTTTATACTATCTGTATCTATTAAGTGGAATTTTCTCCATTTTATCCTGTTGGGGTTTGTTTGTTGTTAATATAATGAAATGTAGGTTTATTTTATATCCTGAACCTTTGCTATCATCTGCAGAGTGATTGTTTTGTTTCCTCATTGGCTATATTTATTCCTTCTATTTCTTTTTCTTTTGTTATTGCTATAGTTATTGTTTCTAGTACAGTACTGAAGAAGAATAATGGTGATAATGGCCATCTTTGTTTTACCCTTGATTTTGTTAGAAAGATTTGTCCCTATTACAAAGAATATTTGCTCATAATTTTACATAAGTATCCTTTCTTGTTTTAAGAAAAAAATCTATTTTTATGTGTCTGTGTTTTAAGAAATGGATGTTAGATGTTGTCAAAATCTTTTTCCCCAACTGATATTTGCTAATTATCTCATATTTTTTGATTTTGTTGTTAATGTGGTCAATTAAGTTTATAATTTTCCTAATATTAAACCAGCCTTACTTTTCTGGTATACATTCAGTCTGGTCATAGCATATGATCATTGTGATATATTTATGAGTGCCTTGATAGCATTATTCTTTAAAAATTTTGCATCAATTAGGGAATCATTAGGGTAATTGGTTTGTGCTTTTCTTTCTCTGTTTTTGTGCAACATTTTAATACATTTTTTTTTTTGAGAGGCAATTGGGGTTAAATGATTTGCTCAGGGTCACACAGCTAGTAGTAAATATTAAATGTCTGAAATCTGCTTTGAACTCAGGTCTTCCTGATTCCAGAACTGATACTGTTATCTACTGTACCATCTAGCTATCCCTCTGTAACATATTTTAGATATCAAAACCATATTTGCATCATAGATGAAATTTTGTATGACTCCTTTATTTTTTTAAATAGTTTATATAGTATCAGAATTAATTGTTCCTTAAATGTCTTATAAATTTTGCTTGTAAGTCCATCCAATCCTAGTTGTGATTTTTTTGGCCATTGGGAATTCATTTATGATTTATTCATTTCCTTTTTCTAAGACAGGATTATTTAAGTATTCCATTTCCTCCCCTGATAATCTGGGCAAATTATATTTTTGTAAATATTCATCCATTTCATTTTTATTAGCATAAAACTGAGCAAAATACCTCCTAATAATTGCTTTTATTCATCTTCATTGATTGTGAATTCACCTTTTCCATTTTTAATACTGATAATTTGGTTTTCTTTTTTTAAAAATCATATTACCCATTGGTTTATCTATTTGCTTGATTTTTTTTTTCTTCATAAAACTAATTCCTACTTGAACTTCATTTTTTTTCACTTATAATTTTTATTAAACTCTCATTTGATTTTTAGTTTTTCTATTTTGGTGTTTGAGGATTTGTTGAATTTTTTTAAGGGTTTTTACTTGCATGTCTAATTTGTTGATCTCTTTTTTCCTTTATGCTATTTATAAGCACTTAGAGATATAGCTTTAGTTGCATCCCACAGATTTTGATATATTGTTGTATTGTTATTATCTTTAATGAAATTATCAATTGTTTTTGTGATCTGTTCTTTGATCCACTCATTCTTTAACTACGAGTTAGTTTCAATTAACTTTTCATCCCAGCTTCAAAGAATTTTATCAAATGTCAGTTTTATTGCACTGTGATAAAAAAAAAAGCTTTTAATATTTCTGTTTTTCTGAATTTGTTTGTGAAATGCCCAAAGATCTGGTTACTTTTTATTAAAGTATCATGTATATCTGAAAATAGGTAAACTCCTCTTTTACCATTCATTATTTTATGGTTTGACTTATCTAAATCTAAGAGATATAAATTTGGATTCTCTTCCTCCAGTAGCTTTATTATGATTTTTAAATTAATTTTATGAATTATTATTAATTTTTTACTGAAATTAATTTAACATTTACTTTAAAAATTTGGATACTATATCATTTGGGGTATACATTCATTATTGATGTTAATTCATTAACTATAGTACCTTTTACCAAAATGCAATTTCCTTGATCAACTCATTTAATTAGGTTTTAATTTTTGCTTGTATTTATTTCATGATTGCTACCCCTGAATTTTTTACTAAAGCTGAAAAATAATTGATTCTGTTACAGCTCATTTTAATAGTGTATCATTTCGTTTCAAACATGTTGATTATACATAATATATTGTTGGATTCTGGTTTTTAATTCAGTCAGCTATCCTTTTTCATTTTATGGGTGAGCTCCTTCTATTCACATTCATAGTTATGATTGCTAAGTATGCAATTCTATTTTGTTCTCTTCTATTTACTTTTTTCTATGAAATTATATACATTCTATATAATTCTATAAATTATATAATATATAAAGTCTCTCTTACACACTTCATTTACATGATAATTTTCCTCATCCTTCCTCTGTTTTCTCCTGTGTATCTTTCTCATCCTTCTTTTCTTCTTTTGAGATCATCTCAACATAAGAAACTCACATAAGGGTTACATGTATCATCATATAGAAATATAAATATTTTAACCTTATCAAATTCCTTATGATTGTTCAACTATTTTTTTTAATGCTTCTCTTGAGTTATGTGTTTGAAAGTCCTCTATTTTCATTAAATATCCATTTTTCCTTAGTAGGATAATAATTTTGCTAGATAGATTATTTTTGGTTATTATTATCATTTCATGGCCATATGGAGAATCACATACTTTTTTTTAAATATAAAATTATAGTAAAATAGTTATTTTTTTAGGTTAAACATGTGCAATTCTTCTAAACATATTTATCATGCTACAGAACAAAAAATCAGATCAAAAAGGGAAAAAAATGAGAAAAAAAAAAAGCAAGCAAGCAAACAACAACAAAAAGGTAAAAATATTGTGATCCACACTCAGGGCCCATACTCCTCTCTCTGGATGCAGAGGGCTCTCTCCATTACAAGTCTACTAGAATTGCCCTGAATCACCCCATTGCTGATGATCTTGTCGTTCCTGTGAACAATGATCTCCTGGTACTGCTCATTTCACTTAGCATCAATTCATGTAAGTCTCCAGATGTTTCTGAAATAATTCTGCTGATCATTTCTTATAGTACAATAATATTCCATAAAATTCATATACCCATAACTTATTTAGCCATTTCCCAACTGATGGACATCCAGTTTGTGGTTGTTCTTCTTCTTTTGTATAATATATAATCATTCTCTCTGGTTTCTTGCGGCAGGTTTCTTGGGGAGGTTTCCTGGAGGCAGTCTTAGTTTCAGTTCCAAGTAATAATCATCTCAAACACAGCCAGCTGATAAAAGTTCAAATCTTTTATTGTCGCTTCCAAAGTAGCCCAGTTAGCTTTCTTTGGTTCTGAGAGCTCTTATTGCTAGCTTCAGTCTCCAGCTCTCTCTGAATCTTGGTTCTGCCTGACTTCAGATTAGCTTTTCAATCTCCTTAACTGACCAACTAACTGACTGAAGCTCTAAGAGCTTCTTATATATGATCTCTTAAAGGTGTGAACTCAAAGGTTGACTCCTCCTCTAAGAGAGTGGGATTATGGGAGGTGTAAATCTCCGGACTTGTGAACTCTAATGTATGAACTTTTATGTAAACTCTCTTAAAGGTATGAGCTCCAAAGATGTGAACCATAAGCATTGTTTCTATCAACTCTAATGACTTAACAACTTGTAAGGATTCTAACACAGTTAATTTCTCTAGTTCCTTGCCATTACAAAAAGAGCTGCTACAAACATTTTTACACATGTGGGTCCATGTTTCTTTTTTATGATTTCTTTGGGGATAGAGACCCAGTAGAGATACTGCTGAATTAAAAGATATGCACAGCTTGATAGCTCTTTGGGCATAGTTCCAAACTGTCTTCAGCATGGTGGAGCATTATATTCTTAGACTTCTATTCTTTTACTGTAGTAACTGCTAAATTTTGTAACATAGTTATGGCTCAGCTTTTGAATTTTTTTTTCTTTCTGGTTAGTTGTAGTATTTTTTCCTTGACTATGAATTTGAATTTTGGCTTTAATTTCCACTGGTCACTCTTGAAAAAAATCTAAAAATGAGTTTTCATTTTTAGATTTTTTTCAGAAATGACCAGTAAGATGTTCTCAATTTCTACTTTGCCATCAGGTTCTAAATATCTTGGCATTTTTCTTTTATATTTTCTTGAAATATGATGTGTAGGATTTGTTGTTGTTATTGTTCATTGATTTTAGGTAATCTAATAATTCTTTAATTATCTCGCCTCCAATTTATTTTCTAGGTCAGTTGTTTTTCCCATGAGATATTTCACACTTTCTTCTATTTTTTCGTTTGGTAAAAAAAAAAAAAAAAAAAAAAAAGTTGTAATGACCGCGTATTTAAAATCATCCGGAGTCAGGAATTCAGGTTAAGGGAAAAAATCTTCAATCTTTATTGAAGTGAAGAGGTGAATAAGGATTGCAATAGCAATATGGGTAAGAAAGATTGCGATAGCAATATGGGCAGCTGCAACAGGAAGCCAGCTAACAAGGGGGGGCGGGGTCTACGCTGAAAAACCGTCGCAATCGCAATGCAAGCAGTTTCTCCTTTTCCTTCCTTTTCTACTCCCTTGCCTCCACCCACCAAAATCGTCATTTCCTATGCAACACATCAAGACTTGCACAAAGAGTGGGTGGGGGCCATTCTTTCTCCAAGCTTATATATTAATAGAGTATGGTCCAATTACTATTTAGCCTCATGTGCTTGGGACCTCAGTGCATCAACTTGAGCCTCAGCCCATTACAAAAAGTGTCCAACACACAGAGAAAAAGTAAAAAAGAAAAATCTTCCAGAAATAGTTAAATGATAAAAGAGTAAAACTTTGCTAAAGAAATTTTTTTTAAATTAAAAATTAAAATATATGAAATGAAACCGTATGCAGTCATTTTTTACTTTTTTACCAAACTGTTACTTCTCATAATTTTTTTGCAGAGTTATAATTTCTTTTCCCATTCCCCTCTCCCCACATTTTGATTTTTAAAAATCAACTTTGGTTTTTTTTAATCTTTCTTAAGGGCTTCTGGATATTCTTGGTGGATTTTTTTCCAATCTGCATTTTTCTCTCTGGCAGATGCTTAGCTTGTAGATGTTTTCAAATCATTATCTACCTCTAAATTTGTGTTTTACCCTTTACTGTCCCCAAAATATTTTTATGGTCAAGTTCTTTTTTTTGCGTTTAATCATCTGTCAGCTTACTTCTTGATTTGAACTTTTATGTTAGAGTTAAGTTTTGCCCATCTCCAATATGTCTTCCTGTTGCTTCCATAACTCAATTGGGAAGAGGGGCACTCTAAGTTTTCATTGTTTCTAATATGATGTTATCCAGGAAGAGATCTGTTCATTACCCTCCTGATGAGTATTCTACTACTTATACAGATACGGTTTCTGCTGCTCCACAACTTGTAAGCTCTCCTTTATGCCCTAGAATCTAGAACAGGACAATGAGTGACATAGCTGCAAGATGGCACCCATTCCTGTTCCTAGTGCAAATACAGCACTCTTTCAGTATAAGAAATCACTTCTTTTACCTTCTCAGGGTATTATGTTGCTCCCTAGCACTGCCTTTTCCACAATCTGGTGCTATCTCTTCTCCCTCAGCCACTCTAATCTCAGTTTCTGTAGGCTTTTTGTCTTTTAAAACTGCCCTGACTTGGAAAAAATGACTTTTTTTTTTCCCCCCCTTGGCTTTTCCACCTACAATTTGGCATTTTCTGTAGTCATTTTTGTAATGAACCTCTTCTACAGAGGTTTGAAGAGGCCTATAGCAAAGTTGTACTTCTCACTAAGTCATCTTATCTTTAACTAATTTAACTTTTTTAAATGATTTAAAGACTTTAATCTATGTGGTATTGTGTTTTTATTATTTTCTGTGTCACTTCATTTTGTAACTTGATTTCAGTCTGGGCATATTATATTTTTATAAATATTCATCCATTTCATTTACATCATCAGTTTTTATTTTGATGAAAAAGTTCCTATTATTTTCTTTTAGTCTAAATTGGTGAATTCAACTTTTTAATTCTTGATACTAGTGATTTAGTTTATTTTTTTTAAAAAATCAGGTTAGCTAATGGTTCCTTTTTTTTTCTTTCTCAAAATAACTCCTAATTTTATTTATTAACTCAGTGAAATTTTTTGCTTTTAATTTTTGTTAATTTCTTCTTTTATATATCCATCACTTGGGTGTTTAATTGGGGATTTTCAGTTTGTTGTTTTTTCTACTTTTTAAACTTACATGCCCAATTCATTTATCTTTTCTTTCTCTCTTCCACTAAGGAAAGTATATAGAGATATACATTTTTCCCTAACTCAAAAATTTTGCTATATTGTCTCATTATTGTCACCTTTAATGAAATTGTTTTTAATTATTTTTTGACATTTTTTAGGATTTTCATATTGAGTCTCCAATTAATTTTTTATCTTTGTTTCAAAAACTCTCATTAAACATGCTTCTTTTATAGGTTACATGCAATAAAAATATTTAATGTTTCTCTTTTTCTGTATTTTTGTCAAGTTTTTAGTACTTTAAAATATAATGAATTTTTGTAAAGGTGTTATGCTGAGAAATAGGCATATTTCTATCCCCATTCAATACAGAGATGTGTTAACACATACTCTCTGGGGGGAAAAAATGGAAGCATGACACATTCAAATTTTAATTTTCATGAACATTTTCTCCATCGTTTCTTTAAGTCTAGATAGTCATCAAAATAAATCAAGCCCTGAATGTCAGTATTTGCTAATTTCTGAGGTATAAATATTTACACTGAAAATTTAACAGTTCTCTTAAGCTAGTTCAAGATGATTTTAGAACATTCCTGATCATATCTACTTGTAATATTCTTCTCTAACTTCTCAATTCATAACAGAACCACTTCCAGGTCCCCTGTCTAATAAGACTAGACTATTTTTGATGATGATGGAGCTCTGAAGGGATATATTTACCATCTTTCCAATTTATATATATGTAAAACAATCCCTTCTGATCATTCACTCATATTTACCTTGTATTTTAGTGCTTCTATTGGTTTCTGTATTTATATTTTCTATTCAACTCTGGTTTTTTCATCAGAAAACCTTGAAATTCCTTTATTTCCTTAAAAATTCACTTTCCCCCCCACCTAGAGGATTATTAAGTTTTTCTTTGTTATAACCTATATTGTTTGTCTTGTGGAATACTGTATTCCAAATTTCTTTTATAATAATGACTGATTTGAATTTCTTCTTTCTGGCAACTTCCAATATTTTTCTTTGACCTGGATGCTCTGGATTCCGGCTATAATATTCCTGGGAGTTTTTTTCAAGGAGATGACTAATAGATTCTACTTCTTTTCTTTTTTTAAAATTAAATTAGTAGTATTTTATTTTTCCAATTGCATGTTAAGATAGTTTTCAACATTCATTTTTGTAAGATTTTGAGTTCCAATTTTTTCCCCTACCTTCCCTACCTCTCCCCTTGGCAAGACAGTAAGCAATCTGATACAGGTTATACATGTATAGTCATTTCAAACATATTTCCATATTAGTTATGTTGTGAAAAAAAAAAAAAAAGAACAAAAGGGAAAAACCATGAGAAAGTAAAAGCAAATACAAGCCAAAAAAGGTGAAAATAGTATTCTTCAATCCATATTCAGTCTCCATAGTTTTCTGGATGTGGATGGCATTTTCGATCTCAAATGTTGTCTTAAAATCACTGTATTGCTGATAAGAGTCAAGTTTATTATAGCTGATCATCACATAATCTTGCTATTACTGTTTTATAATGCCCTCCTGGTAATAGATTCTATTTTTACTTTGCCATGGGATTCTAAGAAATTTGATTGTCTTCTCTTAGGATCTCTTGAAATATGAGGTTAAAGTGTTATTTTGGCAATAGATTTTTGGTGATTGAATGATCTGTTTTTTGTCATTTCTTACAGTGGACTTTTACATTCCATTATTGTCATATTGTCAGATTTTGTTCAGACATTCCCCATTTAATGCACACACACACACAATTTTAGTTCTTTGCTTTCATTTTCCTTCTTCATCCTACCTTAAGTTTTTGTTCATAGAAAGTTACTGTGGTGAAAAGGAAGCTCAAAACACACGCTCAGGAGAAGATAACAAAGTCAAAGCTCCCACATCCAAGTTTGCAAAAAAAAAAAAAAAAAGAACTGGGTTCAGGCTATGGAAGAGTTCAAAAGGGATTTTGAAAATCAAGTAAGAGAGATAAGAGAAAAAACTAGGGAAAGAATTGAGAGTGGGTCAAAGGGAAATATAAAAAGTTAATGAGGAGAATCATATTTTAAAAAGCAAAATTGGCCAATTGGGAAAAGATATACCAAAGCTCACTAAGGGAAATAAGGGGAAAAAAAGTGAACTATCTCATTGGAAAAAACAAATGACCTGGAAAATAGATCCAAGAGAGAGAATTTTAAAATTATTGGTACCTGAAAGTCATTAAAAAAAAAAAAAAAGAACATAGACATCATCTTTCAAGAAATTATCAATGAAAACTGTCTTGATATAATAGAATAAGAGAGTAAAATAGAAATTGAAAGAATCCACCAAATTCTGAAAGAGATTACAAAATGAAAACTCCCAGGAATATTATAGCCAAATTTCAGAACTCTCAGGTTTAGGAGAAAATATTACAAGCATCTGGAAAGAAACAACTCAAGTATGGTGAAGCCACAATCAGTATAACACAAGATTTAGCATCTTCTACATTAAAGGACCAGAGGACTTAGAATATGATATTCCAGAGAGCATTTAAGGTTAAAACCAAGAATCACGTGCCCAGCAAAACAGGTTCAGGGAAAAAGGTACACATGCAATGAAATAGAGGATTTTCAAATATTTGTGATGAAAAGACCAGAGCTGACTGGAGAATTTGCTTTTCAAATAACAGGACTCAGGAGAAACATAAGGAGGTAATCAGCAAAGTGATATTATAAGGGATTTAAGAAGGCTTATCTGTTTACATTCCTACATGGGAGGATGATACTTGTAACTCATTAGAATTTTCTCATTATTATGGCAGTTAGAAGTATATATAAACAGAGGGCACAGTTGTGGGTTGAATATGAAGGTTTAATATCTTTTATTAAAATAATGAAAATAAGGGGTGAGAGAAGAATGTATTGTGATAAAGGGAAAAGGAAAAAGTGCAATGGTGTAAATTATCTTCCATAAAAAAGAGGCAAGAAAAAGCTTTTACAAAGTAGGGGAAGAGGAGAAAAGAGAGAGTAAGTAAGCCTTACTCTAATCAAAACAGGCTCAAAGAAAAAATAACATACACATCAAATATGGAAATACAACACACACACACACACACACACACACACACACACACACACACACACACACACACAATTTTACCTTGCAGGAAAATAAGAGGGGAATGTGATATGGAAAGGGGGAAGGGTGAAAAAAAAGAGGGCATATTGGGGAAGGGTTAGTAGCAAAACACTCGAGGAGGGACATATTGTTACCAATAGCAGTTGTTAAAAGAATCTAGAAGCAAATTTTTCTAAAAAGGTCTTATTTCTTAAACATAGAGGAAACCGAGTCAAATTTATAAAAAATAAGAGTCATGCCCCAATTGATAAATGATCAAAAGATATAATCTATGCCCAAAGAAATATAAATTCATGCATATCCTTTGATCCAACAATAGCATTACTAGGCATGAATACCAAAAGAAATAATTTTAAAAAAAAGAAAAAAGAAAATAAAAAATGTAAAATAAATTGTGATATATGATTGTCGTGGAATATTATTGTTCTATGGGAAATGATGAGCAAGATGCTCTCAGAAAAAACCTGGAAAATCCTCCATAAACTCAAGCAAAGTGCAATGTACTATATACAAAATGATAGCAATGTTCTGAAAAACCAGCTTTAAATAACTTTGCTATTCTCAGCAGTACAATGATCCATGACTACTCTAAAGGACTTGTAATGAAAAATCCTTATCATACCTAGAGAAGAAAACTGATTGGGTCTGAACAGAGATTGAAGCATATTCTCTTTCTCACTCGTTTTTATTTTTCTTGAAGGTTTTTTTTTTTTTTTTAATTAAAGTGGGAGATACATGGTTTCTTTCACAACATGATTTTTATGGAAATGTTTTCCAAAACTTTACATGTGGTTTCTTAATTGGGATTGGAAGTGGGGATTAGGGAGAGAATCTGAAATTTAAAAGTTTAAAAAAAAACAATTATTTTAAATGTAGGAAAAATATTAAATATTTTTCAAATGCATATTTTTTAAAAAGCCCTCTTTCACTGTCCTCAAGACAATACTCGGGATTACATAGAATTTTTTTTTTTAAGTAAATTAATCTTGGTTGTAGGCCTTTTGGAATCTCATACTCTGTCCTCTTTATTCTTAGTTAAATTTTATCTGAACCTGATTATGGTCCCTTAGGACTTGAATTCACTTTTTTCTAACTTCTTGTAGTATACTTTTTTGATCGGGAAGCTTTGGATTTTGGCTATGATATTCCTGGGAATTTTCATTTTGGAATTTCTTTTAAGAGGTGGATTCTTTCTATCTTAACTTTGTCTTTTGGTTCAAAAAAGTCAAGTTTTCATTTAAGATTTCTTCATTGCATTTTTTTCCCATTTCACAAATTTTGTTTTTCAATGAATTGGTGTCTTTTTCATACCTATTTTGTAGGGCATTATATGCTTTTTCCATTCCTTTTTACAATGATCTCATTTCCTTTCCCTATTTTTCTTCTCTTTTTTAAGATCTTTTATGCAATCTTCCAAGAAAGCTTTGTGAAATGGAGACCAGCTGATATCTTCCTTTGGGGCTTCATCTGGAGTTGCTTTGCCTTTAGGAACCTCAGGATTTGAGGTCTGTTCTCTCTCTCCATAAAAGCTGTCTATGGTGACAGTTCTTTTTGGTTTTTTGGTTTAACATTTTTTTTAAGGCTTGAGGTCTGTTCAATGCAAAGGAGTGACAGCTGCTTTAATTTACCCTGGGGCAATTCTGCTGATTGATTTCAGATGCTGGGTAATGGCAGCTAGGTCCACAGTTCTTTTGGGGCTCAGTGGTTTACAATTTGCCTTTTATAAAATGCAAATCTGCCAGACAACCTGCTAGCAACCAGGATAGAGTGGCCTAAGAGGTTCACAGAAGATTCCCAGGTGAGTGGAAGCTGCAATGCTCTGACTCCTCTGCCCCAGTTTCTTGCCCCAGGCTCCCTGTGCTGTGGTCTGGGCTCAGAAAACTATCTCCCTGCCTATTTGAACTCTCTGTTCTGAAGTATCGTCTACTAGAAATGTGTTATACTCCAAATATTTGTGGGTTCTTTGACTCTAAAACCAGTTTAGAGGCTTAATCTGCTATTGGCTTAAGAGAAAAGTCAGAGGATGTCACAGAAAGTCATGTCTACTCTCTGCCATCTTGGCTGCGCTTCCCCTTACCCCCAAGATTTCTTGAAATACAAGGGTTAAGACTTTTGAAAAAAAAAAAAAATTATTTTGTGAGAAATAATTCTATTGAACTTGGGAGGGGTGAAGTTAAAAGTCTTTAATTACACAACTGCTCAAGTGGGTATCCTATCAAATAGGAGTTCTTGGAATTAATACTTGTCCTTTTTTTATATTGAATTGCAAGTCCCTCCCCCAATTCCCCCTTGGCCAAGTATCAGAGGTCACAGTCTATCAAGACTGTCATTGTACAGAGGAAGAAATGAACCTTTAATTGTAAAGGGCTGAAACTCTTGAGTTCATGCACTGAGATTCGGACAACCAAGCACTTAAAGCTGATTACTTATTGAACAGTACTCTATTAGCATATGCTTGGAAAGTGGCCTGCCCCACTATTCTGTGCTGGCTTGATCTGTTGGTGTATACAGAGAATTGGAGGAGGGATTAGAGGATGGAGAAAGACAAGACCGAGTGACTTCTGGCCAGGAGACAAAGAGCAGAGGTGTGGAGATTCCTGTATCCATTCCTCTCACTTTGACAAAGAATAAAGATCAAGGACTTTTGCTTATCCTGACTCCAGCTGATTCTAAGGTATCCAGGGTGCTAACTTGGTCTTCACATTTAATGAAACAGAGGATATCTAAGCATTCTGATAAAAAAAAAAAAAAATCAAAGCCAAGTAGAAAATAACATACAGAAACTATTTTTCTACCTCCCTTTCCTGTAAAACCATATAAATCATTTCTTAAACTCAATTTCAGGAACAACCAGATTAGGTTCTATTGCTCCCCCACCCCATGTTGTAGACTTGCCCAATAAATGTTTCCAGATTTTGCAGTTGAACTGTGCTTCCATTCCCTCTGTTCAGGCAGATATTGTACCTCAACTAAACAAAGTTACACAGTTTATATTTCTATATGGAAACATGATACATGCGATCCCATAGAACTCATCATTATCAGGAGCCAATGAGTAGTCTAGAAGTTTTGTTTTTTTAAATAGTATTTTATTTCTCCAATTACGTGCAAAGATAGTCTTCAATATTCATCTCTGTAAGATTTTGAGTTCCAAATTTTTTGTCTCCTTCCCTTACCTCTCCCCTTCCAAAAGAGCAAGCAATCTGATGTAGATTAAACATGTACAATTATTTTAAACATATTTTCATATTAGTCATGTTGTGAAAGAAGTGATTATTTTATTTTGATGATATTAAAAGAATGGAAAAATAAAGAGAAACTCATTGGGAGATGAAGTCAAAGGAAAAGGAAACAAGGGGAATTTTATCTCACATAATTGGAACAACAAGGAAGGGTTATAGGAGGGAGTAGGGAACCTCACTTTCATCTGAATTGGTCAAAGAAAAATATATCTTATGCAACAAGGAAAGAAAGAAAAGGATTAAAGGAAAAAGAATAAGAGGGAGGGTAGGCCAAGAAAGGGATTAGTCTTTTTTTAAAAAAATTTCTTACAAACAGCTAGATGGCACACTGGATAAGAGCACTGGCACTGAAGTTAGGAGGACCTAACTTCAAATTCAGCCTCATATACTTGACTCTTACAGTGACCGTGGACAAATCTTAACAGTTTCTCCCTCCCTTTTTTCCTCCCTCCTTCTCTTCTCTCTGGCGCACGCTCTCCTCTCTCTCTCTCTCTCTTTCTCTTTCTCTCTCTCACATACACACACATGTATTTGCTCAGTCACTTAGCACCAGTGCTCTACTCATAATCACCACCTAGCTGGCCCAAGACAGAGATTATTCTTAAACAGACTTCTTCCAAGTGAAGGGGAAAAGAAGCAAAGGGCTTTTTGGGAAGATGGCAAAGTAGGTCAGAAATTTCCAGGCTTTCTAGATTTCCTCCACAGGCAGAAAAACTGCCTGAAAAAAAAAAAAAGCAGAATACCAAAAATAAAGAGATAAAGTAGTTCTCCTCCTAAGACAACTTGAAAGGAACCCCGGAAAACACAGGATTTCCAAGGGCTGACATTTGGCCAAATTGTACATGGTAATTTGCAGTTTCATATGGAATCATGTTTTTTATTGTACTTGTGTAATGGAAATGCTTATTTTGTTTCATGAATTGAAAATATCTTTTTTTTTTTTTTTTTAAAGAGGAAAGGGAGGGAAAGAATGAAAAATATAAAAGAATAGGATGGAGCAAAGTACACAATTAGCAATCATAATTGTGAATCTGAATGGGATGAATTCATTCATAGAATGACTGAAGGTAACAGAATGCACTAGGATTGTTGTTTATAAGAAACATATTTGAAACAGAAAAAAAAAAAACACAAAGTTAAAATAAGGAGCTTGAAAAGAATTTATTATCCTTCCAACTGAAGTAAAAAAAATGGCAGGGATTGTGATCATCTCAGACAAAGCAAAAGTAAAAATAAATCTAATTAAAAGAAATAAGAACAGGCAAATTATATTTTACTAAAAAGTGTGAAAAACAACATATGTAGCCAATGGCATGATATCTAAATTTTTAAAGGAAAGGTAAAATGAGTTACAAGAATAGCAAAAATATAACGGGGAAGAACTTCAATTTCTCTTTCCCAATCTGTATAAATCTCCCCCAAAAGAAAAAAAAAAAAGAAAAATATTAATAAAATTTGAGAAAAGATAGATAAGATAGACCTCTGGAGAATATTGAATGGGAATAAAAAGAAGTATTACCGATTGTCAATTGTGCATAATACCTTCACAATTAATAGCCATGGATTAATTAAGCAAAGGCTAAAAATTAGAAACTAACGTAATCCTAAAGAATGGACTGAAAGAGAAAAAAAATCATAGAAAGAATGATTTCATTAAAGATAATCACTATTTCTAAATTGATTTATCAATATAAAGAGCAAATCAACAAACTGAGTATGCAATTTTTAAAAAATTAGAAAATCAATAAATTTTAAAACCTCAAGCACCAAAATGGAAATTCTAAAAATCAAAATGAGAGATTAATAAAATTGAAAGGAAATAAAATAAAACCCCAAGTTAGTATTAAAACTAGAAACTTTTAAAGTTTGATTAAATCTTATTAAAAAACTAAATTACTAATATAAAATTCTTAAAAGGTGTCTTTACAATAAAGAAGAAATTTTTTAATAGTGTTAGGAGTTATTTTGACCTGCTGTTTGCTGATAAAACTATCTTAAATGGATGAATATTTACAAAAATATAAAAAGCCCAGATTAATAAAACAGGAAATAGAGTATTTCTATTACCTTATTTTGGAAAAAGAAAGTGAATAAGCTCTAAGTGAATTCTCAAAGGAAAAAAGTCCCAGAATGAGATGGAATAACAAGCAAATTATAGCAAACATTTAAAGAATAATTCAAAAATTTCATGAAGTGTTTGGAAAAAAAATGAAGAATCAATCATACCTAGTCCCTTTAAGAAAACTACATGCCAATATCCTTATGATTATCTATGGAAAATAAAATTTTAAAAGTCCTAACAAGAAGACTACAGCAGTTTATCACAAGGATCATACATTGTGATCAGGCTGATTCAATATTTTTTAAAAAAGAAAGTATAAGCACAATTGAGAGTATCAGTTCCCAACTCAGTTGAGGTTCAAAGGAAGATCCAAAAAAGTTGGGGTTGCAGACCAGTGTTGCTATGTATCTCAAAAGAATTTGCAGAGTTGAACCCATCTCCAAGTAAAGGGGCAAAGTTTATTGTAATTGTAACCCAAATTAAAGGGGACTAAGTTTCAAAAGGATTTATCAAAGAACCAGGAGCAAAGAGACAAATTTATATACTTCATGTCACTAATATGCTAATTTTATGGCCCAGAGGTAAAAATGAGGAGTAGTCTGTTCACTATTGTCTCAGGAATTTGGTTATTACTGATCAGATTATCTCTAATCTGACAGTAAGCAATATTTGCAGGACTATCCTCTGACCAGAAGACTTTAGAATCCTTGACAGACATATTTATTGCCAGAACAAAAGCATTTGAAGGTCAGGAGACCTCATCCCTGCTATGTTTCCCTTAAAAGCTGCATGCCATCAACTCCACTAGCAATGCATTAGTGACCAGTTTTCCAACATTCCCTGCAACATTTAACATTATCTTTTCCTGTCATTTTAGCCAATCTGAAAGGTATGAGATGGTACCTCAGAGTTGTCCTAATTTGTATTTTTCTAATCAATAGTGACTTAATTTCTTTATCTGAAAATAGTTCATATCTTTTGAACATTTATCTATTGGGGAATAACTTATATTCTTATAAGTTTGACTCTATATATTTTAGAAATAAAGCCTTTATCAGAAATACTGACTGTAAAAATTGTTTCACAGCTTTCTTCTTCCCTTGTAATCTTAACTTGACATTGATTTTGTCTGTGCAAATCATTTTTAGTTTGATGTAGTCAAAATTATCCATTTGTTCATGAACTTTTCCTACTTATAAATATAACAAATAATTTCTCCTATACTCTTGTAATTTGCTTATGATTTCACCCTTTTTTAAAATGATGGGATCATTTGCAGGTTCTTTCTATGTGGTAAGAGATGTTGGTCTATGTCTGATTTCTGTCAGATTTTTTAGTTTGCCTAGCATTTTTTGCCAGATAGTGTTTTTGCTCCAATAACTGGAACTTTTAAATTTATCAAACAATAGGTTACTATATCCATTTATTTCTATCTGCTGTATACTTAATCTATTCCATTGATTAATTACCCTATCTCCTATCAAACAGCAAATTATTTTGATGTTTTGATGATTACAGCTTAATACTATAGGTTGAGATTTAATGCTAGGTCTACTTTCTTCCCTCGAAATTCTTGATCTTGTGATCCTTCAAATAAATTCTATTTATACTTCTATAAATATTTATCTAGTTCTATAATCTTTTTATAATTTGATATGGCACTTGAATAAATACATGATTTTAGGCAATGATATAATATAGCATCTAGAGAAGACAGCTGTAATTTTAAGGTCCCCTGACTTTAGGGGGCTTCTATTCTAACAATCTGTCAGTGATCCTAAAGTCTGCTGGCTTTGGAGTCTATGACCCTGAGGTCTCCCACCCCCAATCTATTGTTTTAACAATCTGTCAAGAAACAGATTGTTTGTCTGCTGTTCAGGGATAACCAAATTCTTGAGACCACTCCTTGATTCTACCATAAAATCAGCATATCTATAACATGAAGAACTAGATAAATATGTCTCCTTGCTTCTGTGTCTTTGCTAAATTCTCTTGGATTTTAGACCACTTGTAATGGAATTACAATTACAATAAACTTTACCTCTTGACTTGGATACAGGTTCAAGCCTGCAAATTCTTTTGAGATACCTTACAACATAAGTTTGTGATCCCCAACCTTTTGGAGTCCCTTCCCAACTAAAACAGTAGTATTGTTTTTGTTATATTGGCTTATATATATTGTAAGTATCAGACTGTTTTAATGATTGATGCTTCCTAATATAGTTTTTTTAAAAATAGCTTTTGTGCTTAGAATGAAAGGCCATATTCTCAGCCAATGAAGATGAGCCAGCAGGGATGAGATGGGGCATAATATTGCATTAGGAAACATATATATTGGCTTAAGCTACAGATGAGCAATGACTATTTCTTCAGTTATTTAGATCTGTCTTTGTGTAACGAGTTTTGTAATTGTGTTTATTTATATTTTATATAGTTCCTATGTCAGGTAGTGTCTGCATTTAGTTGACAATATCAAGAAATGTTGATTTTTTTTCTGGGTTTATTTTGTATCCTGCAACTTTGCTGTAGTTGTTAGTTGGTTCGATTAGTTTTTTAGTTTGTATTCTTAAGTATACCATCATGTTACTGCGGAAAGTGATGACTTTATTTATTCTTCCTCTGCTTAATGATTCTGAAGAGGTGTGAGAAAAGTGGCAAGGCCTGAAAAACCCTAAAACTATTCCAGACAATCTGGCCTTGAGTGCCACAAACAATGCTGGCCAACAGCAGTAATTCTATACTGATTGTGTTGGTCCCCAAGCTGTAGAACTCAATGGTGAGAATTACTCCACCCCTAACATTCCTCAATTATACCTCTAAATCATAATACTAGCATAACAACTTAATCTTTGTTTTTCTTTCCTATGAGTTATCTCCCTGATTCTGCCTCTTTGCTAGACTCCTCTGAAATTAGCCCACTTTCAAGTAGCATAATAAATATTTGCCCCTTCACCTGGAAACTGGGAGTGCGAATTCTTTCACCAAACCCATAAGAGAGGGTGCCTAATCTTATTGGGATGTCTTTCTCCTCGACATTTCTTTTTGTTTTATTGTTATAGCTAGCATCTCTAATATACTGAATGTTATAGTGATGAATAGGAAAAGTTTGATAGTTCTTCAAAAGGAAGCTATAAATTAACCATTGATGCAGTGTCAGTGATGGTGAAGACATGCGAGAATTGGGGTGGGGAATCCCCTCTGGTTGATGCAGGTCCAATGCCAAAGAATTTGCAAACCCGAAATCTGTTTGTGGCAAAAGAAATTTATTGTTGGCACTGAGAAGCCAGCTTTGCTAGAAAGTCAGACTTCTTAGTGGATAAGGTCCTGTCAGGGAAATAACAAGAGTTAACACAAAAAAGAGAATATCAATTTAAGATGCATATAATTTATCATTGTAAGAAAAGCTCCATTTATTCCACTAAATACAATCAGACCACTAAAACAATCAGAAGTCGAAATGTGAGTTGTAGGTAAAAGTGAAAAAGTGTATTTCTTTCTCATGAGAAAGGGTTTGAAGTCTCTGACATACAAGGAGTGGTTTTAAAGAGAGAGACACATCCAGGCAAAGGGCATTCCTTCTTTTATTCCCCAACCAAGCTCCACTCCTCAAACCTCCCTCACCCACCCACCTTTTCCTAATGGATGGGGTTTCTCTAAAAATGAGGTAAGAAAGCCTGAAGCTCTCATATGCTTAATAGTGCAGGGTATTTTTCCACTCAATCCAGTCCCTGCCCCCAAGGAGCTTCCATTCTAGAAGAGAACAAGTGGAAAGCAGAGGGACAAAGAACAAAAGATTCATTTCAAATCTAAGGTTACCACCCCCATTACAAAATCCAGTCCCTGCCCCCAAGGAGCTTCCATTCTTTCTTTTGGGCAAGCTAACCCTAACTCCTGACCACCCTATGGGCTTAATTTTCAAATTGTTTCAAATAAGTTTCACTTACCCTTTTAAATTTTTTTAATTGTAAAAACAAAATAAATCCATTTCTCACACTTGCCAGTATTTTAATAGGAAGGGGTATTTTGTTAAAAAGCTTTTTTTCTCAAAACTTCAAAGGAAGGTGGCCCAACTTTTACCATACCTAAAACTATACTATATTATGGTAGTCACAGTCAGCAGAATCATTTGATACTGGCTAAAAAATAAAGTAGTGGCTCAGTAGAATAGGTTAGATACACAAGACACAATAGGTCAATGACTATAGTTATCTTCTGTTTGATAAAATAAGAACTCATTATTTGAAAAAATGGCTGGGAAAACTGGAAAACATTATGGCAGAAACTTGGCATACACTAATATCTCATAACCTATACCAAGATAAGGTTGAAATGGGTTCATGATTAAGCCATAAAGGGTGATGATGCCATAAGCACAATAGAACAGCAAGAAAAAGTTTATTATTTCACTGGAAAAGAGAGTAATTTATAACTAGAGAACTAGAGAACATTATGATGCAAAATGGATCATTTTGATGACATTAAACTAAAAGGCTTTTTCGTAAACAAAACCAGTGCGGCTAAAATTCAAAAAAAAGCAGGGGTGAGAGGAAGGGAAGCCTTTTCAGAAACTTTCTTTGATAACCTTTAAGCTATTGACAAATGGTCAAATGATATTGTTGAAGTTTAAAAAGAGATCCCAAAAGGTTGAGTTCACAGATTGATGTAATATAGCAATGATTTTGTGGTCTCCTAATTTTAGGGGGGGTTCTAACAGTCTGTAATCCTAAATCTTGTGGCTTTGGAATCTGACTCAGGAAACTCCGGCGCCCAATTGTCTGATTCTGAGTAGACCACTCCTCAATTCACTGCTGACTGATAATCTGGTTAGTGATAATCAAATTCTAGAGACCACTTCTCTAAGCTATAGAATTAGTATGTCTATGATAAAAAGCTGGATAAATGTATTTCCTTGCTTCTGTTTCTATGCTAAATTCTCTTGAAATTTAGTCTGCTTGTGATTGACATTACAATTACAATAAACTTTGCCCCTTGTAAAAGAAATGGGTTCAAGCCTGCAAATTCTTTTGAGATACCTTGAGACCCTGACCCCAAACTTTTGGGGTTCCCTTCCTAACCTTAACATTTGATGGCGTGTTTGGGGCTCTGCTCTGAGGCCAGCTAAAAGAGTATCCACAGGATTATCTTGACCTTAAGTGGACATCTGTCGTCCTTACTATGGGTCCTTGTTGAATTCCTTGCATTGACAGGATTATCTTGACCCCACAGATACAGTACCAATCTGGAGGCAAAGCTACAAATTCTTTTAAGGTCCTTTCCTCACTCACTAATTTTGAATTATTGGAGCTCTGCAGATCTTAAGGCATCCTGAGTTCTTTTGGAACTTTGCCCAATTATTATACATCCAATAGCAAGTTCATTAGGAGCTTGGCTCTCATTATGGCAGCAAGTTCTCTGTGAACTTGATTTGCCTTATGGCATTTTTCCCATTGTTTGAAAATAGCCAGTTCTTTAGGAACTTTGTCCAATTAGTGATTCAAGTTATTCCCATCTTTGTCCTTTGTAATGGTGAGGCTAGCTCCTTTTTAGACCTTAGCCCACTGCCAACAGTGTAATAAAATCTCTGCCTCTTGATCTGGTAATGGTCCGACCTGTGAAAATAATTATGATTTCCATAATTATCTAGGTGATATGTGTAATGTCTATGCCTAATAATTTAGATTTCTCAAAGTTGCCTTTTCTGACATGGGGGTCAAGATTCTTATAATGTAGCTTGAAATGAGTATTTAATTCTTGTTGGAGGCTATGGAGACTGACTGTGGATCAAACCATACTATTTTCACCTTTTTTGGCATGTTTCCTTTTTCTTTCTCATGATTTTTTCCCCTTCTGTTTTGATTTTTCTTTCAAAAGAAGACAAATATGGAAATATATTTAAAAGGATTGTAGATGTATATCATATATTCCTTGCTGTCTTGGAAAGGGAAGAGGCAAAGGAGGGAGGAAGAAAAACTTTGGGACTCAAAATCTTACGAAAATGAATGTGGAAAACTGTCTTTATATGTAATTGGAAAAATAAAATGCAATTGAGAAAAATAATTGACATTTTCACAATGATGGAGAAAATAACAGCTTTGTGAAAAACTCCTAAAAGGGAGACTATAATTTTGTTGCCAAAAATGATATGTCTGTTATCTATAAATACTCATGTTAACACATTTCAAAAACTTGGAAAAATAACTTTCTAATTTGTTTAAAATTTTTCCAGATGAAGAGTTTCAGTGGATTTTGAATCCACTTGTTTAAAATATAAAAATAAGGGGAGCAGAGACAAAATGGTGGAATAAAAGCAGGGACTCGCCTGAGCTTCCCTCAAACCCCTTCAAATACCTTTAAATAATATATCTAAACATATTCTAAGTAACAGAAACCTCAAAAAGAGTAAAACAATTTTCCAACCCAAGACAACTGAGAAAATCATCAAGAAAGGTCTGTTGCACTAGGTGGTGAACGTAATGCAGTCTAGCAGCAGACCATGCTAGCACAGACTAGAAGCAAACTAGAAGCAGGTTTTAGGCTGAATCAATGGCAGTACTGGCAGTTTCCAGACCTCTCAGCCCACAGATGCCAAAGGCACTTTAGAAGGTTAGCAGCAAAGATCTGTCACACATAAGTAGATGGACACAATGGAGCACAGGCTATGCCAGCACAACCCCAGGCCTTAGCAAACCAGGAGTTTTGAGAGTCACTGAATCAGCAGGGGCAGCTACTGCTTCTGAAGCTCTCAGACCACAGATGGTAAGAAGGTTGAACAGATAGAGAAAAGGAGATTGCAAGGGGTTCTTTGCTAGCATGGAGGAGGGACTCTTGTTTCATATATAGATCCAGGGCACAGTCCCAGGTGGCAATCCCAGGTGATAAGTACTAGCACACCAGAATTTGGTGCCACAAGTGGAGTAGGTATCTTCTTCACAATTCCATGCCAGAAAAGAATGTTTGTGGTCACTCACATGCAGAACACAACCCACGAACATGTCATTTTGGAAGAACTGTTCCTTAGAAATATCTCTGAAAACAGCTGCACAAAATCTCTGGAAACAATTGCACAAAACTCAAGTTTGGGATACTGCCCCCTCTACCCTGGAAAGAGCCTTTTTCTAACAGTTAAAAGTCAAGTAATAAGCTGGGAAAATGAGCAAACAACAGAAAAAAAATTCTGACCATAGAAAGTTACTGTAATGACAAGGAAGATCAAAACATACATTCAGAAGAAGAAAACAAAGTCAAAGCTCACACATTCAAAGCCTCCAAGAAAAATACGAATTGACTCAGGCCATGGAAGAGCTCAAAGAGGATTTTGAAAATCCAATTAAGAGAAGTAAAGGAAGAATTGGGCGGAGAAATTAATGCAAGAAAATAATGAAAAAAAAGTCAACAACTTAGTAAAGGAGCCAAAAAAGAAAAATATTGATGAAAATAACACCTTAGAAAAACAGATAAAGCCAAATGGCAAGGTTTTAAAAAAAGCCAATGATATCGTAAAAAGCAGAATTGGCCAAACAGAGAGGCACAAAAATTCACTCAAGTAAAAAAAAAAAAAAAAAAAAAAACTAACTCCTTAAAAAGTAAAATTGGCCAAATTGAAAAGGTACCAAAACTCACTGAAGAAAATAATTCCTCAAAAATTAAAATTGGATATGTGGAAGTCAGTGACTATGAGAAATCAATAAACAATAAAACAAAACCAAAATAATGAAAAAGTAGAAGCCTGTTGTGAACTATCTCATTTGAAAAACAATTAGCCTATTATACCCCAAAGAGATAGTAAAGAAGGGAAAGGGACCTGTACGGGCTAAAATGTTTGTGGCAGTCCTGTTTGTAGTGGCTAGAAGCTGGAAAATGAACGGATGTCCATCAATTGAAGAATGGTTGAGTAAATTGTGGTATGTGAACGTTATGGAATATTATTGTTCTGTAAGAAATGACCAGCAGGATGAATACAGAGAGGCTTGGAGAGACTTACATGAACTGATGCTAAATGAAATGAGCAGAACCAGGAGATCATTATATACCTCAACAACGATACTGTTTGAGGATGTATTCTGATGGAAGTGGGTCTCTTCGATAAAGAGAGCTAATTTCATTTCAATTGATCAAGGATGGACAGAAGCAGCTACACCCAAAGAAAGAACACTGGGAAATGATATAAACTACTTGCATTTTTGCTTTTCTTCCCAGGTTATTTATACCTTCTGAATCCAATTCTCCCTGTGCAAGAACATCTAGGATATACTGTAACCTATTTAAGATGTAAAGGACTGCTTGCCATCTGGGGGAGGGGGGGAGGAGGGAAGGGGAAAAATCGGAACATAAGTAAGTGCAAGGGATAATGCTGTAAAAAATTACCCTGGCATGGGTTCTGTCAATAAAAAGTTATTTAAAAAAAAATTAGCCTAGAAAATAGATCTAGGAGAGATAATTTAAGAATTACTGCACTACCTGAAAGCCATGATCTAAAAAAGGGCCTCAATGTCATTTTTAAAGAAATTATCAAGGAAAATTATCCTGATATCCTAGAGTTAGAGGGTAAAACAGAAATAGAAAAGAATCTACTGATCACCTCCTGAAAGAGATCCTAAAAATGGATACTCCCAAAAATATTATAGCCAAATTCCAGAATTCCCAGGCAAAAAGAAAATATTACAAGCAGCCCAAAAAACAAATGAAACATCCTAAAGCCACAATCAGGATAGACAAGATTTTAGCAGCTTCTACATGAAAGGATTGGAATATGATATTCCAGACAGCAAAGGAGGTAGGATTATAACCATCTTCCTAGCAAAACTTAATATAATCCTTCAGAGGAAAAAATGGATATTCAGTGAAATAGAGGATTTTCAAGCATTCTTGATGAAAACACCAGAGCTGAATAGAAAATTTGACTTTCAAATACAAGACTCAAGATAAGCATGAAAAGGTAAACAAGAAAGAATTTCATAAGGGACTAAAGATTAAACTGTTTACATTCCCACATGGGAAGATTATTCTTGTAATTCATAAGAACTTTCTCATTATTGGTGAAGTTAGAAAGGAGTAAATGTAGACAGAGGCACAAGTGTGAGTTGAATATGAAGGGATAATACCTCCAAACACACAAAATAAGAAGTGTTAGAGGAATGTCATGGGAGAAAGGGAAAATTAGAATGGTGTAAATCATCTGCCATAAAAAAGGCAAAAATTTTTTAAAGGGGAAAAAAGGGGAGAACTAAACCAAGGAACCTTAGCTCTCATCAGAATTGGCTTAAGGAGGGATACAGAAATCTATCTTACTTTACAGTAAAGTAGGAGGGGAAGGGCATAAGGGAAGAGATGGGGTCCAGGTAAAGATAGATTGGAGGAGGAGGGGATAGTCAGAAGCAAAATACTTTTGAGGAGGGACAGGGAAAAAATAGAGAATAAAATAAACAGGGAGAGGAGGAGAGGAAACTGGATGGAGGGAAATACGATTAGCAAAAGTAATTATGAAAAAAATTTTGAGCCAAGTTTTTATGATAAATGCTTCACTGCTTCATGTAAAGAACCAAGTCAAATTTTTAAAAATAGGGGCCATTCCCCAATTAATGAAGTAATCAAAGTTATCTATAACCATAAGCAAAAATGCTTTACTATTCATTAGAAAAATTCAAATTAAAACAATTCTGAAGTACTGGAGAATGGCTAAATAAATTGTGATATGTAATTATGATATATTACTGTGCTATAAGAAATCAGGAAGATGATCTCAAAGAAATCATGAGTTGATGCAAAGTGAAATATACTGTGTGCAAAGTAACATCAGAATTGTAAAATGTGCAGCTGTGAATGACTAAGCTATCTTCCAGTACTACAATGATCCAAGACAGACTGGAGTGGAAAAAGCACCCCAAATGGGACCATGAGAAACATAATCTTGAATCTTTGTAGTTAGCAGTTTATTACTAGTTCTTCACTCCCTGAGGCAGATGATATTTTTAACAACCCAGATGTACTGTCCTGAGAGTCCTGAGTCCTTGACAACTTGATAAGCTTAAAGAAATACTGCTTGTTGCTGCCTGAGAATGACCCCCTTAGAGTGATAACTTTTTTTGCCTCTTGTTTAGAATAGAAATTCCTTTATTATGACAAATGTATCAAGAAACATTTTGATGTCTCTCTCTTCTTTCTATAAATATATGGCCCTGAGGCCACTCATCTTGGTGTTGGGGTTCAGTCGCTAGCTAGCAAAAAATGCTCTTAAAACTTCATTATTTTGGCAGCCCTGTTTTTCTCTCACCTGGGCACTTCAAGACAACTATGAAGGACTTATAATAATAAATGCTATCCATCTCCAGAAAGAATTGATGGTATCTGAATATAGATTGATGCATACTTTTTCCTTTATTTTTCTTGAGGGAATTTTTTGTCTAGTTTTTGTCATTTACAACATGACTGTTATTGAAATGTTTTGCATGATTACATATATATATGCAATTGTTTGCCTTCTCAGTGAGGGGTTTGGGAAGGGAGGAAGGAAGAGAATTTGGAACTAAAAGTTTTAAAAACAAATGTTAAAAATTGTCTTTATATATAACTGGAGAAAAACAAAAAACTAAACAGATTTTTAAAATAAAATAAATATTTTATTTTTTCTTGAATACTGTTCAAAATAAAGAACTTTTCTAACCAAATATCAACAAAAACCTTTGTATGATTGGTATAATACACTGAATTATCACTGTTTACTAAGAATAGCTAGCAACATATTTCTTTCATCTGAAGTTACGTAACTTTGCTTAATGTGAAGGACAACAGGAAATAGTGAACAGAGAGCTAGTCCTTAAGCCAAGAAGAATTATGTTCAATTCCTGCCTCTGACAAAGGCTGTGTGTATGACATTTAGCAAGTCACTTAATCTGTCAGCATTCAAAGATGTCAAGCTGTGTTGGAAGTTTCCTTATCAGGAAGTTTCTTGTTATCAGTCAAATAGAAAGTCGGCTTCTTATTCAAATCTTTGTGAGATGTCTTTTTTTTTTTTTTAAACCCTGACAGCCATTAAAACCAGATAGATAGATATAAAAATAAACAGAACTTAGAACCATTTAAGAATTAAATGAATATGCACATATTGGGGACAAATTTTTTTCTAAATTTTTTTTTTAACAAGATGAAGTGTAAAATAAAAAAAAAAACATTTGGAGCCTACTGGCATCTTTGATAATATATATGTTTATTAGTTTTAATATCAGGCTGACTTTGTTGCAAGTGCCTTTAACACATATTGGACATATGATTCCACTGAGCAAGGGCATAAATCTTTCTGTCCTCCTGAGGAATTCCAATGAAATTAAAGGTCCAGATGAAACAGAAACAATTACAACAAAAACTTCTATTGGCATTGTATAGAATACTGTGCTTGTCAAAACAGTTTGGGAAATACTTTTCTTGATGTCATCTCTATATCAAGAGATAACCATGCAGGTCTTCCAGTTTTCTAAAGAATGTAAGCAACCATGCAGGTCTTCCAGTTTTCTAAAGAATGTAAGCAAGTCCTAACTTGGCATATAATCTTAGAAACTTAAATGTTTTATGTTCCCTTTAAACTAATATTTCCAAATTAGCAAGAAAAGCCTCAAGGGATTTTGCCAGCCATTTTGGCAGTAGAATTGTATCCTGTGTCAGGAACCTGGTTTTGAAACTCACTCTCCCACTTCCTATCTATAAAACTTTTTAGAAACCACTTTGACTCTTTTTGCTTCTATTAACTCATCTATGACAATATGAAAAAGTAAGCCTTCTGGGCTTCCTAAACAGGTCTTAAATATATTAGTCTATGTAATTATAAAAATTTCATTAAAAAATACATTTGCCACTCTGAATTAGTTATTAATAAAGCAAATTATTTTATTTCATTTATAATTGGTAACTAAGAAATTACAGATTTTTCAAACACGTTTCTTAAACATTGTATAAAAGGCATTTCTGATAATGGTTTTTAAAAATTTCTTTGTATTTTGGGATTAAGGACATTTTGAGTTTTCTTTTTTCCTACATAATAGACTCCAAAAATTCTTATATCATCTTTTCTCAACTTTGTCATTTATTCTATTTTTGTTTTTGTATATGTCACTTTCCCCCACTTAACACTGTTTTAACACAAAAAAAAATCACGAAAAAGTCACTAAAAATCCTAATCCTTTTCTATGCTTGTGAAATATTCATTTTCAGTTTAACAGAATGCAGGAATCTTATTACTATTTCTTTGACCAAGATTATTGGAGGATTAAAATAAAGATTTTTAGTTGAGTAATTTAGAATATTACTAATAATCCTGCTAAGTTTCCTAGTGTAGAGGATTCACATATAATACTTTTGGAGTGTTACTTGAATGTGAAGAAAATCCTAATAGACTGAAAATTCTAAAAGAATAAAATCACATATAGATAAATGGGAAAACATTTAAAAGTTGTAAAAGTATGTCTTTCCTTTATTTCTTACCAAAAATATTTTTAATCCAACTTCTTCATTCAATAGAATGCACAAACATACTAAGCATCACTATTTCATTTCTGTAAATTTGCTTTAAATCATTTCTTTTGAGAGGGGGTATGAGAAGCAGAAGTAGAGAATAAGGGGAAAGAGGAAGCAAACCCTACAATATTAAGTTTTAGATAGTACAAGATTCTGATGAGAGTATGATGGTCATGGAAACAAAAGCTGGAGACATTACTTGAAAATTAATATTAGCCAACTGATTATGAGCATCTAAATGAGTTTAAACCTTTATAATGTGACCACTACACCATATCCTAAATGTATAGTACCACGAAGAGATGGTTTTGAGGACAGGAAAACCTACAGGAATACAGTATTAAGACTTATAGATACCCTGTTCTTTATGTCAGGTTAAGGGAACCTTACTTATTATGTAGCCTTGCAGGAACCATCAACACCAATCTTCTAAGTTTCTGGATCCATATTAGCCAAAGAAGTAGAAGAAGAAATTAAGCCTTCTAGAACTAGCTACAATACTACTTCAAAAACAGAACTTAAAAATTGGCTTTGCAGGTTTCTAGAGTTCTTACAGGCCTATTGACATTAAGAAAATCTTGACTATTTGGGCAGTGAAAGTGGAGAATGGAAAGAAAATTCCTAATCACAAGCTACTTTAAATTTGCAGGCTATCAAACGCCTTTTCTGAGTAACAGCATATCTCAAGTCACTAATATGACTTGTCATATAATAGACACTTATTTTAAACAGGGATTACTACGTTTTAAATTTAAAAAAACAACAACAACATAAAAATAAAGATCTTAAGTAACACAGTTTCTCCTGTACAAATTAAAATGCTTATTTTGAAAACAGGTATATACTAAAATAATTGGGGGAAAAAAAAACTTTTTAAAGCCAAAGAAACAGCAATTAGACTTCCAATCACTTTCCAAAGAATATATAAATTCAAATGCTTTTAAAAGAGGTTTCATTAAAACTGGGGCCACACCTTGGTTCCCACTCCAAACCCCTTAAACACTAATTTCATTTCTATTAAATAGTTTTTTAGTCAAATTTAATATGAAAATATGGCCCAACTATATTATGTAGCCATAAAAATTTCTTCTAAGATATAAATCACTTATAAAGATCCTGCATCCAAAATCTGCTATTCAGACTACAAAAATAAAACAAAAAAAAAAATTAGGACTCAAAAATTCTTTGCTCAACTAACACTAATAATGACTCTTAATACTGACCAAAATTAGAAAAAATAGTAATTTCCTATATCTTACACAATAAATAAATTTAGACAAAATATTTCAATGCA
Source organism: Antechinus flavipes (assembly GCF_016432865.1). Taxonomy (NCBI): domain Eukaryota; kingdom Metazoa; phylum Chordata; class Mammalia; order Dasyuromorphia; family Dasyuridae; genus Antechinus; species Antechinus flavipes. Next base: position 343,101,768 of record NC_067399.1, on the reverse strand, counting down.
GAAAATATAAATTTTATACATTCAAATACACTATTATATATAAAATATATCCCTAAAAACTTTCAGTGATTAGAGATACAACAAACTATATTACAATTTGCATTGTTAATTATATTTCAATGTAGAAATATATAATGCCAATAGATTTCAAAAATAGTTTGGATAATTTCAATTCTGGAATAAAGATCAAGAATGTAGAAGACTCAAATAAAATGGAAGGCTGTGGTCACACATTAAACCTTTAGCACATTCTTTAATTAGGCCTAATTGGTATTACTCTAACCTGCCATTTTCCCATAAGTGGCAATATCAGAGATTAAAGGAAAGATACTCTATGTTCATCACCCGAGCATCCTGAGCATCTACTTCTTATTATTTTAGAGGGAATTAAGGAGAGGAACTTATTTGGAGCTGTTATTGAGTTATCACCTTTCATTTAACATAAAAAATTTACAGGAAGCATTTTTATGAAGCAAATCATATGTTTATAGGACTGTAGATTACTACAAAAATTACTTCTTAATGAACCCACATTACTCACCTAATTTCTACTTTACCCATGTTATCATGTTGTTATACACAAAATTAACTAAATATCTGATACCATTCATCATATCTGCTGTTCTCAGAAACATATGTAAAAAGGCAGATCAGTTCAATGTTTGATATCATTCATCCCAATATTTTTTCATGGCTAACATTAGCAATATTTATTAGGTTATAAATAAAAACTTAAAGATTGTTTGTTACTTGAGAGAATTTATTCTCTCCAAAAATCAGTAACAAAAAGTAAAATATATAACATTTCAGGGCACATGTGTTTCTTCACATTCCTGAAATCCTTAGACAAATCACTCATTTTCCTGAATGTTTTGCATAATATTTTCAGTGAAGATTGAACAATGGAATAAATTCTTATTTTGTATTAGTTACTAGTTTTCTAGAAGAATAACCTTACTACACACACTTATTTGAAAGGTAGCCTGTTCTTAAAATTTTAAGTTCATCTGCCATTCTTATATCTAACATCCATCATTATTATATAATCCCTTCAAAAGTACTTTTTTTTTTTTTTTTGCTGCCAAATACTGTTTTTTCAGGGGGAATACCAGAATTAAAGCTATTAATAGCTTTTCCAAATGTTTTTTCTTTTCCAAAATGTTCAACATATTAAGTGTATATATAGTATATAACAATAACAATTCAAAGATATTTGTCTGTTTCTTCAGTTTTAGCTCTTTGTTCTTGTCGATGATTAGCTGCAGTCCAAAATGTTATTTTTTTGAGAACTTGCTGAAGAAGCTTTGGAGGTAATAAAGTTATCTGACTTTCTAAGATGACAGCATTTTTACCAATGCAGTCGAGACATAACCTATAAAAAATTAGTCATAAGTCTTTAGACTCAGTTTTTAGGCAATCAACAAACATTTAAAACAACAAACATAGTACCCACTATGTGGTAGGCACTGTACTTGTCATTTGGGAAACAAATATAAAAGTGAGATAGTTATTTCTATCAAACAGCTTGCACAAATAAATAAATGCAAAATATTTATGTAATAAATACAAAATGATTAATAGTCATGGGGATTCTAGTACTTCTTCATTCCCCAAAGTACCAAGTCAATACTTGGTACAACTGTAACAGTTTGCATTGATTTGCACATCTTGAGGAAAATAGAAAAATTTTCCATGCTATTCACAGACTATTCAAAGAAGCATATTGTTCTCCAGCAAGAGAAAAATATACCAATTCATTCATTTAGGAAAACTTATGACATAGTTATGTATATATAAAATCAAGAAATAAAGATTAACTTACCTGAGAAGTGAATAAGGTTGAGTTTGAAATATCAATAAATCATTACAATGACCCTAAACAAAACATAATATAAAATTATGTTAAAAGGCAAATAGTGAGAGACAGCCTGATATAAGAGAAAGAATACTTAACTTTGAATTACAAGTTAAGTACAAGGAAGTTCAAGAAAGTACAAGAACTTGAGTTCTTAAGCTGTTTCAGACATCCTGGGAAAAGTCATTAAACCTTTCAGAACCTTAGTTTTCTCAACCAACCACATGGACCAGACTTATTTTTTGTGTTATCAATCAACCACCAAGCATTTGTCAGTTGTTTTCTTATGTCAAGCACTATGTTAGGAATTAAAGAAACAAATACATCTGATGGAAGTGGATCTCTTCGATAAAGGGAGCTAATTTAGTTTCAATTGATCAAAGATGGGCAGAAGCAGCTACACCCAAAGAAAGAACACTGGGAGATGAATATAAACTGCTTGCATTTTTGTTTTTCCTCCCGGATTATTTATATCTTCTGAATTCAATTCTCCCTGTGCAACAAGAAAACTGTTCGGTTCTGCACACATATATTGTATCCAGGATATACTGTAACCTATTCAACATGTAAAGGATTGCTTGCCATCTGGGGGAGGGGGTGAAGGGAGGGAGGGGAAAAATCGGAACAGAAGTGAATGCAAGGGATAATGCTGTAAAAAATTACCCTGGCATGAGTTCTATCAATAAAAAGTTATTTAAAAAAAAAAAAGAAAAGAAACAAATACAAAGCATGAAATGGGGAAGGGAATGAGAGAAACACATGATTTAGGTAGATCAGTATAAAATAAATATAAAAAGAATAAATATGGGGTAGTTGAGGGATAGAATAAATATGGGGTAGTTGCAATGGCAACTACAAGATGACAAAATACTGGGAGACAACCTGTTTTCCAGAGCTAGCTGGAAAAACGATCAAGCTTAATCATAATAACAATCCTTTGCTTTCTCATCCTCTGGATAACTTTAGCCACAGCAAAATCCCAGAATTATTTCATATAATTATTGTACTGCTTTGACCAGCACTGGATGTTCTCTGATCTCAGACAAATACTTCCTGTATCCATGTTCTGATCATGAAGCCCAGCTCTGAATCAAACTTATCTCATTTTTGCTGTTATCTTTCTTGTCGGAATTACAACTCTGTGTGTAGTCATTGGTATAAGTAGTGAGATTTGGCCCCAGTAAAATGGGTCCCCCAACTAGGGATTGGGGCCTGGCACATATGTCTAGTTTGCTAGTTTGCCTCCTTGCTTGCAAGTCATTTCCTTCACTATGATTATGACTATGCATCTCTAATCTCCTCTATTTAGCTCTGGACATCCATAGGTTAGAGGCCAGTTCAGTTTAGTTGACAGGAAAGAATCTGGAAAAACTTCACATAGAAGGTAATGCCTGAGCTGTATCTGGAGGAAAGAGGTGGATTCTATGAGGCATTCTATGTACCTTTAAAAATGGCTATTCTCTTACATATAGCAACTAAAGAAGGGACTATCTGATCTTGAAGGGTTGACTTGAAAATGGGCCTTTGGCCAAGTAACTCTTTGCCACTTTTTTTTTTATTTCCCTCAAGCAGGCTTAAGCACAGTTTTAAGTTTGAGAAATCAGGAGCATCTGGCTCTCAACTGGAGTTTTCTGGCAGAAGGAAAAGTTTTTGCATTTCTATATGATCATCAACAGATTTTTAAGTTGAACAACATGGAAGCAGAGCCAAAATGGAGTAAAGGCAGGGCTACCTGCCCGAGATTTTCCCTAAACCCCTCCAAATATCTTTGAATAATGACTTTAATGTATTTTAGAGCATCAGAACCCACAAAAAGTGGAGTGGAACAATTTTCCAGCCAAGAACTACCCAGGAGGTCCCCAGAAAAGGTCTGTTGCACTAGGGTGGGTAAGCAGTGCAGTCTTGGCCCCAACTATTCAGGAACAGGCTATGGGGCCTCTGATTTAGTGGCAGCACTGAAGATATCCAAACCTCTTAGCCCACAGATATCAAAGATGACTGGGAAGGTTGGCGGGAAGGGTTTGTCTCACTAGGGTGAGAGGGCCTTGGAAAACCAATGGGCCAGGAGCAGGCCTTAGGAGCTATTGAGTTAGCAGTAGCAGCTGAGGTGTCCAGAGAGCTCAGCTCTATAGTAAGGGAGTCAAATAGCTGGTCAGAAGAAAACCTCTTCACTAGCACTGAAGCAGGCTTCTGTTGTTTTGCCCATATTCCTATCTGGGATGTAGTCCTGGCTCACAGTCTCAGGACAAGAAGGAGCACTCAATACTACACTAGAACTTACAGCCAGAGTAGATCAGGGACCCTCTTCAAAGTTCCAGGGAAGAAAAACGGTATTTGTGGTCACTCATAGACTAGAGCAAAGATCAAGAATGTAGTATGCAAACTTCTTGGATCATATCATCTTAGAAGCATTGAAAACGTACAGATCCTTAGAAGAATCTATGCACAAAATCCCTGAAACTGTTGTGCCACAGTTCTCTTTTATTATCCTGACTCAGTTTCCCTAAACTGTCCTGCCTCAGTTTCTCTAATTGTTCTGCCTAGTTTATAATTGTTCTGATCAATCCTGCAAAACCATCTCTCCTTCTTAGTTAGAATATTTGATAAGGATAAAATATCTTATATTTTAGAATATCATAATGCCTATCCCCATACCAAGCTATCAGAATATCAGATACTGTCTTATCAAGATGCCTCTCCCCATCTCCAGGGTGCCTTCCCCCATTATGTCATTCCCATCTCCGGGTGGCTCTCAGAACCCTGACTTCACTCCTGCCTCAGTCTACCCCCTGGGTCTGAGCCATGTGTATATATGTCATTGAGAACTCAAATTGTTTTGCTGGATTCTTGGAGATGATAGTCTCATTCAGCCCTGGGACCAAACCATGGATCCATTTGGTCCCAGTAAATCTCTCGCTTTCAAATAAAATATTAAATACTCTCTAATCTCTATCTTGCCTCAGTTTCTCTGGCATTACAAAGCTTAACATATTGCACCCTCTACCCTGGAAACAGAGGTATTTTTTATTTAATAAAGAGTAAAAAGTCCAAAAAATAGGCTGGGGAAATGAACAAACAACAAAAAAATATTCTGACTATAGAAAGTTACTATGGTGAGAAGAAAGATCAAAACACCCTCTCAGAAGATTAAAAAGTCAAAGCTCCTACATCCTGTAGAAGGCCAGTGGATCCATGCCCATATCAGCTCACCATCTTTTGACCTGTAGAGGGCCAGTAAGTCCATGCCCATACTGGGGTAAATTTAGGAGACTACATGCCACAGGAATGAAGCATTTCAACTGTACTGTTTACTCCTTAACAATGAATTAAGGACATAATTGAGGTAAATACATTTTGATAATTTCTGCTATTTACTACTCTATTTTGACAGGTACTTTGGTATTAATAAAACATCAAAACTATTTGCAATTATGTTGATGAGCATCACAATTAGGCTATTTACAATTATGTGTTGGTAAGATTTTGGTACTGATAATTAAGGTGATTACAGAAATGTCAAAGTATGGAATGTACATTAACCATGGAGGGATATGATGAAGCCAGCTGATGTTGCAAAAACTAGGCTAAATGGGTATATTTAAGCTGGCATTCAAATTAATAAATGAAGATTGCAAAGCCTATCTTCTGCCTGGCCTCGGGTATTCATTTCACACTCTCAGTATTCAGTGGAGCTGGACTCCAATATATCCAAAGCCTCCAAAAAAAAATAAGAATTGGGCTTAGGCCATTAAAAAGCTCAAAAAGGATTTTGAAAATCAAATAAGAGAGATGGAAGAAATATTGGGAAGAGAAATGACAATAATACAAAAGGAAGTTCATAAAGCTCCTGAGGAGAATACCACCTTAAAAAGCAAAATTTTCAAAGGAAAAAGAAAGTATAAAAACTTACTAAGGAAAATAATTCTTTAAAAATTAGAATAGAGCAAATGGAACCTAATGAATTTATGAGAAAGCAAGAAACAATAAAACAAAAGGAGTGAAAAATTAGAAAAGATTGTGAAATATCTCAATGGAAAAACAACTCATCTGGAAAAAAGATCCAGAAGAGATAATTTTAAAATTACTAGTCTCCCTGAAAGCTGTGATTGAAAAAAAAAAAAAAAACCAAACCTATTGTGCCACAGTTCCCTTTTAATGTCCTCACCCAGTTTCTCCAATTGTCCTATTTAGTTACTCTGTCTCAGGTTATAACCTTTTCCTCTTAATGTTTGATGAGATAAAGGTTTTTTATATTTAGGCTATAATCATTCCTTCTTAATATTTGACAGGATAAAGGTCTATCCATTTTAGACATCATTAGATTATCAGTAACCTCTCCAGTACCTCCCTCCATTATGTTATTCTAGATGCCTCCCCTCATTAAGTTATCCCCATCCAGGTACTTCTCCCATTATGTCATTGTTCTTGTTATCCTATAAAAGAGTCTTGCTGTCTGATATTCAGGGTTGGACTCTTTGAGACAATAGTCTCGTTTAGCCCTGAGACCAAACATGGATCATTTGGTCCCAGTAAATCTCTCCATTTAATAAACTATTAAACTGTTCTCTAATCTCTGTCTTGCTCAGTTTCTCTGGCATTACAAAACTACACATCATCTTTCAAGAAATTATCAAGGAAAACTTCCTGATATTTTAGAATCAGAGGGTAAAATAGAAAAGAATCCATTGATCACTTCTTGAAAGAGCTCCCACAATGAAAAGTCCCAGGAATATTATAACCAAATTCCAAAACTCCAAGGTTATGGTGAATATATTACAAGTACTCAAAAAGAAATAATTCAAAGATATTGGAGCCACAAGATTTAGCAGCTTCTACATTAAAGGATCAGAGACTTTGGAATATGCACTGCAACTAGGAATACAACCAAGAATCACCTATTCAGGAAACTGAGTATAAATCCTTCAGGGAAAAAGGTGGTATTCAGTAAAACAGGATTTTCAAGTATTTGTGATAAAGATACTGAATGGAAAATTGATTTTCAAATACGGGACTGTGGAGAAGCATAAGGAGGGGATCAGAAAAGTGGTATCATAAGGGACTTAATAAGGTTTATCTGTTCACATTCCTAGATGGGAGTGATGCAAATTGTGTCCCCCTTGACTTTTGGGGGGAAACAGTGAACTCTGAAACTCTCCCCTGACAGAGAGCCATCCTTCAAGGCAGTTAAATGGTTTCATTAAGATCAGCCCAGGACCACTCCCAGTAGCTTGAACTCCCAGTTATTGAGTGGTTTGAAACTCCCAAGATAAGTATTTTCTTTTCAATTGGAAATCTAGGCCTGGGGGCAATGACAATATTGAAAGAATCTCATTCAATGGAAATCCTATCCCAGACTGCCAATAAAAAGACAATTTTGAATCTTTGCAGAATCCTGAAGCAGGATTATGCTTTGCCAAGAGACTTCTCTACTTGGAAAAGCTGCCTACCAGGAACTCTTGTCTGCTATGAAGACATTTTGGCAGGACCTCTTGCCACTGAAGAGTCTGTCTTCCTAACAAAGGTGGCTTGTCAGTGCCAATAAAAATTGCTTTTCTTGCTACATTCAGATTTCAGGTTTGTGAATCATATTGGACCTGCGCCTGAAGGAATTCCAAAACTCTAAAACTCCTCGAAGGACAAATTCTCCTTGAATCCTGTCTTTGTGGGGACCCCATCTGAGGGCAAGCAGCTTCATTCTGTTATCTGGGTAGGACTGGTTGAGTTTGGAGCTGGAGATACCAACCTTATTCAATTGAAGATTTTCTATTCAATTTCAACTCCACCCACCAGCCTTATCGGGAGGGAGAGCAGGTCTTGGATTACAGCCAAAAACTTCCTTATAAAAAGGGCAATTTTAAACTCATTTCTTTGCAAAGGTCCTAACATGCCATGCCATGCCACGCCATACTATACCAAGGAAACTTCTGCCCACTGGAATAATATTCCCTTTCAGTGCCACCATCTCTTTATCCTCACCTATTTCCTAATGAGACTTTATGCCTCTGTCAGGATTTCTCTAAACTTTACTTCCCAATTGTTGGAATCTTTACAAACTATTAAATCATTAGAGTTGATAGAGACAATAATTATCTAATTTAGCATGGTTCAATATCCTTGATCTAATCTTACAAGGAGATGTTTTAGGCCAGAACCTGAAACAAGGTACTAATTGATATAATGCTTGTGTTCACACCTTTACTCATTGGAGTTCACACGTTTGGGAGATTTCAGAATTTAGTATGAGATATCTGAATTCACACCTCCCTTGAAGCTCTTAGGACCACAGAGCACTATGGGAGAAAACCCATAATTCCACTCTCTGATATATGAGAAGAAAGCAGAGGCCTAGTTAAGGGAGTTCAGCTGAATTAGATTGGAGTGGAACATGCTGGGACAGACACAGAGCACTCTGGGAGATTGAGAGCCAGAAGCCCTCTCTCAGAGGCAAGAGAGATTTATTCCATTTTCCACTTTGCTGGCTGGAAGCTGGAGAAAGCAGAGGCAAAAACAAAGGACAAAGCTGCAAGAGCTCTTAGAACCAAGCAGAGAGATAGGCCTCAACTAACTGGGCTATTTTGGAAGGAGAAAATAAACATTTACATTTTTACCAGCTGGTTGCATTTGGGTGATTATTACTTTTAACTGAAACTAAGGCTGCCTCCAGAAAACCTCCCCTGAGAAACCTGTTCTCTCCCAGAGAGAACTATTATATTTTAAAGAAGAACACCACACCCAATACCTAGAATAAACCTTTTTTTATCAATCTAGGTTTTCAGATTTGTAAATTCCTTCACGAAGAATTTTTGTGCTGCCAGAAGTGGGTACCCAAAATTCCCTATTCATACACCGAATCCCAAGGGGGTATAGGGGAGACTAACCTCTCCATTTGGTTCCCTGAACCCCGAACCTGCCACTAGACCTCATCATTTAACTTCCTAACCACCAGGAACACTAATCTAATCATTTGGTTCCCTGACAATCCTAAACCTAAACCTCATCACATCGACCAGAGAGGATTCTCACACCCCAATTCTCTACCAGGAGGATCCTATATCAGGAGGATGATATTTGTAACTCGTCAGAACTTTCTCATTATTATGGCAGTTAGGAGTATATATAGACACATAAAGAGCAATGGTGTGAGTTGAATATGAAGGGGTAATCTTTTTTTTTTTAATGATAAAATTAGGGGTGAGAGAAGTCATCTTTTAATCATTTATTATTTGAGAAATGACTTATTGTTTTATAAATTTGACTCGATTACCTATACTTTTGAGAAATGAGGCCTTTATCAAAAAACTTGCTTCAAAATTCTTTTCACAATTACAACTACTAATTTTATTTCCTGTTTATTCTATTTTCTCTCTCCTTTTACTTTGCCCCTCATCCAAAGAGTTTTGTTTCTGACCATTATTCCCTCCTTTCTATCATCCTCCTCTGTTCTCATATCCTCTTCTACTTGCCCAACAAGGCAATACAGATTTCTATACCCAACTGAATATGTATGTTATTTCCTCTTTGAGCCAATTCTGATGAGAGTAAGGTTCAGTCACTCTCTCATTTCCCCTTCTTCCTCTCCACTGTAAAAGTTTTTTTTTTTTTTTTTTGCATCTTTTATGGCAGATAATTTATTCCATTCCACTTCTCCTTTTCTAACCTATGACATTCCTCTCACCCCTTAATTTTATTTTTAAAATATTATCTCTGCATATTCAACTCACAACTGTGCCTTCTGTCTATATATACTCCTCCTAACTGCACTTTTGATTGGAGAAATGCAAATTAAAACAATTCTGAGGTATCACCTCATACATATTAGACTGATTAATAGGACTGAAAAGGAAAATAACAACTGTTGGAGGGAATATGGGAAAAATGAAACCTTAATACATTGTTGGTGAAACTGTGAACTGATTCAATTATTCTGTGGAGCAATTTCTAAGTATGTCCAAAGAGCTCTAAAACCATGCAAACCTTTTGACCTAGTAATACCACTACAAGGTCTGTATCCCAAAAGAGATTTTTTTAAAAAGGACCTTCATATAGAAAAATATTGGCAGCTCTTTTCCCAAGGAGAAAAAAATTGGAAATTGAGAGGATAGCCATCAATTGGAAAATAGATGAATAAGGTGTGGTATTTGATTGTGATAGAATACTATTTTGTGAGAAATGATAAGCAGGATGCTCTCAGAAAAATCTGGAAAATCCGACATGAGCTCATGCAAAATAAAATGTACTATGTACAAAATAATAACAATGTTATGGGATGATCATATGTGAATGACTTAGCTATTCTCAACAATACAATGACTCAAGATTACCCTGAAAGACTTATGATGAAAAATGCTATCCATCCCCAGAGAAAGAATTGATTGTGTCTGAATATTGACTGAAGCATACTATTTTTCCCCCTTTATTTTTCTTGGAGGGTTGGGGTTTTTTTGAAGGGAAGAGAAGATTTATATTTTCTTGAACAACAAAGAGCCAAGTACTCCACCAAAGGCCTCACTCCAAATTGACATCCATTCACTAATCAATTTTTTTTTTGGGTCCAAGCCATCAAACAATCTGAAATATTTCTCCAGCTTAACAACAAGGAAAGCTTGGGAAACTTTTTGTTTTATGATGAGTATGATAGAATTAATAGTCCTGCTTTTATTTTACATTATTTTATAGAGAGCTTTATTTGAAATGCTTCCACAAAAGCGATTAGCTCTGAAAGACAGCAATTCATTAAAAGGAGCCATTACTTCATCTGAATTCTTGCTAATTTTAGCAAGAGAACTATAATACTGCATTTTCAATGTCTCATTCTATAGCCTTTTAATTTTAATATTAAATAATCAAAAAATACCTAAATGTACTTACTGTATCCATAAAAAGTAAATCATCTTTGCTCCCACCAAATACCATTACTTCATTTTCTTTTCCCAGACAGGCAGTATGCCATAACCTATGAGTGAAAATTATAAGGAATGAGTTACTAATAACAAACGGATGTCACGATATCACAAAATAACAAAAGGCCATCTATTTCAATAAAGTAGAATGTTTACTTGAATTAATTTTTACTTTTGGCATGTCCTCAAAGGAGTTAGACTAAAGTATTCCCTCCACAGTTCATTTGCTCAAAAGATTTTAATTATAAGCCTTGGAAGTAAATCATTCACTAATGGCACCTTACTGTGTTAGAAAGAACCTTGGACCTGAAATCAGGAAACCTGGTTCAAAACTCAGCTCTGACATTTCCCAGCTGTGTAACAGTAGGAAAGCCACACAATCTCTATGAGTCTCCACTTCTACATTTGTTAAAAGGGGGAGAGAGATAATATTTAGCTATTACCTCCTAAGAATGTTTATGAAGAAATTATATCATAAAAGTGTTTTTAAAATGGGTTACTATTATCATCTCAGCTCTGCCTCATTTTTTTGTCTCTTTTTTCATGACATGTATCTTAAAATTTTGAAAAGTGAACTCATTATCTTTGAGAAAAAAAATGCATGCTTTTGAATTTCCTTTTCAATGGCACTATCTTTCTTCTGATTAATTTCCAGACTTAATATCTTTTTGTCATTTCTAACAGTTTTCTTTTCCTGCCAGATACAATCAGTTATATTTTCTTTGCAGATTCTAATTTGCTCTCCTTCTATTCCATTCCACCACTATAGTCTAAAATCTCTTTACAAGTATGCACTACTACAACAGCCTCCTAAGTCTTACCTTTATCCTCACAATATCCTTCTATTTTCTCATAATTCCAATAAAGAATAATAATCTTCAAATAAAAAATAAAATGATCCTCTTGAAATACTTGTGTGAAGCCATATAGCTGCTCAAGAATATTCAGCATTCCCTAGCATTCTGAGAAACTTTAGCTTTCAAAATTCAATGAATTATAACTTTTCCTCTAACCAAATTTATTTCTTGTTATTTCTCCACCATGAATCTTCCACTCTAGCTGAATTTATCTACTTGCTAATCCCAGCATAACTTATTCATTTTTCTTTCTGAAATATCCAATAGTTTTCCTTTCACTTATCCTGTACTGCCTTAAAAATTTGCTCAAAAATTACCCTCAGAAAGCAGTCAGTACTTTACCTCAACCTGATTTCTTTGTTTACTCAGCTATTTGGTACTTAGCATTTTTGTACACTATCAATTTATATTTTTGATTTGAGGATCTGTAAACATGTTCCTCTCTTGGCCCCACCAACCTTCCAGTCTCCCAGGTTTATTATGCCAGCATTTTCTTCAATTTGTCAATCTCCTTCACCCTATCTAGTCAAACTGTTGTCATTTTGCTGATTCTACAGCTACAACATATTTTGAATCTCACCTTTCAACTCACAGCTAATATTTTAGTTTAAGTTTCTTACCTCTCACCTAGATTATTCCAATAGACTATTAATTGATCTTTTTGCCTCTCTAGCCCATCCTCCAGCTCCCAAAGTGCTTTTAAGTTGAGACCTAACTTTATTACTCCCTAAATTAATCAATTCTAATAGCTTCCTATTGTTTGTAGGATAAAATATAAACTGCTTTTTTTTTTTTAAAAAAACCTTTTAAAGACCTTCAAAACCTGTTCTCAAACTGTCCTTTCATAATCAATGGATATTAGATTATACTCTGCAATACAGACAAAATGGACTTCTCTGTACTGCACACACATGACACTCCATCACCTATCTTCACACCCTTGTTTTGGTCATATTCCATTGTGTAAAATGTAATTGCTTTGTACCTCCTAAGAGTCCTAAAGAAACCTTTAAGACACAACTGAAGCACTCTTATACACGAAACTTTTCCTGATTTCTGCCTCTAAATGCCTAAATCCTAGTGTTCTCCCTCCCAAATTACCTTGTATTTAACATATACATACATACATACATAATGTATATATGTATGTACTTCTCTCCCCTAGTTAGTCTTTCTCTTATTAGAATATATGCTCCTTGTGATTGTTTTATTCTTTATATTTGTATTCCTAGTGCCTAGTCCTACATAGCAGAAGCTTAATATATGCTTGTTAGCTGGTTGGTTGATTTACTTTTGGAAGGAGAAAACAATTTGTTTTTGTATTTCACTACCATATATATTTTAAGTGCTTAATAAATGTTGCAGATAACAAAAGCAACCCAAAAAAAGACTAGTCTTATTTATTTTATTCAGTGTTTTAAATTAGATAATTCTTTCTACAAATCTATGTATAAAGGAGCAGATCATCTTATACCTTGAATGGGGGGTGGGTTTGAAGACTAATATATATCTCTAATTTCAAGGAATATACTTAGGAATTAAAATGTGTTTTTTTTAAAACTTATTTCACATAACTCACCAAGAACCAATTTCACAGTTTTACAGCAACATTATATTTCAGCAAGTTCCAACTCTCAGGGAAAAAAAATGCATGCAAGATTTTAAATGTATTCTCCAATTTTAAGGAATAATTAAAACTTGGATAAAGCCACTGAAAATGCATCTTGACAGCAGAGACCTTTTGAGAAGACTCTTTTATACTTTACTTAGAAATTAATCAAAATACTATTGCAACAATCCTCAAAATAATCATATTATTTCTTATTTTTGTTACCATGTAATTTGAATAGATTTTTTTTTTTTTTGGCTTAGCCTTCATAATAGTACAATACATACAATTTGTACCTCAGGCTAAATTATTTTTTCAAACACTAAAGCACAAGTTCAATGGCAAGTAAGATCACAGATTAGAATTAAGTCATAAGAGTTTACTTTGGGGAATATTCTGCCCAATTCTCCAATTCACAAATCAGTTCACGTAAATCTTCAGTGAAAACTCATCATAAATTTTTTTTTTTAGATTGATATATTTTGTTTTTACATAGTAATAACTTTCTCATCCCCCTATCCTCAACCATTACCACCACCTTAGCTATCCCAAAGCTTCTTTAGTACAAGGCAGAAAGATAAAATGGGGGAAGGAAGGGGGAAAAGCCCACGTATGAGTGGGGTATAATTCATTATCACAGAAAAGAAAACATGTACCTTGGGCATAATCTTTGGGGCAGAACAATGATTCCCAAGGACCTACTCCAATATTTTACTGAGTATCTCTTAGGGACAAAAAGGAAAATTTCATAATTAGTAGTTGTATCAGCTACTATTCAGCTACTGTCTACTCAAACCAAGCATAAACTCTGGTTTAAGAGAATTATGGGGAGAAGAACAAAAGAAATTTCTTCATATTATATATTCTGCTTTGTAAAGCCACAAAGGGAGAATTGGGCAGATTATATTTTTAATTACTTGAAAAAAATTAGCACAAACTGAATTTAGACAAACTAAATTTTCTTTTTCATTAAAAAAATTTTTTTCAGTAAATATTCACTGTTCTCCTTACACTAAACTGTATCCCACCTTTTCTCTTCCTCACCTCATACCTGAAGATAGATCTGCCTCTGTCTTATCTGCCTTAGGAAAATTCTGGCCTGGACTTGATCTTCGAAGAACACTGGAAAGCCTTTCCTGCCTTGATTTTGGTGACATTCTAGCTTGCAACCTGATGTTTTTTTCTACAGACTCTGACAGTTTATGTCCTCTCACAGCTGCTCTAACTTATCACCTAAACATTCTAATAAAGCATATTATTTACATGACATGTCAGCTGAATTAAAAGAAATCTTTTTCTTATAGCTCTTCTACCTAGGATTATATTGATAATAGTTTTGTTATTCTAGTTAATAATCTCTTAATAAGTTCTTAACAAATAGTAAAATATGATATCCCAGGAATAATTAACTTTAAAAAAATACATTTATTTCTACTACCAATCTTATACTTAGCACCATAAATTAAGGAATAAAAAAATGACTGAATTTTCTAGACAAGTTAAAAGATACATTCTGAACAGTTATTACAAATTAAAAACAATGCAGGAATCACATTTCTATAGGCAATGAAAATATGAAAATCTCATTGTGCTTCTGAACTTGATGTATAATTATTTAATGTTAAAGATTTTCAGGCCCTTTTGTTAGATTAGTAAATAATATAATAAATTAAAAATGCTAAAAAATTATTACAATATTTATGTTACTTCAAAAACCTATAGTAAAAAAAAAAGTTTTTGAGAGATATGACATGAAAAAAATCTAAACCAAAGTCCATTACTAACACAATAACAATTCTCAAGGCAGCTAGATGGCACAGTAGATAAAGCACCAGTCCTGGAATCAGGAGAACTTGAGTTCAAATCTGGCTTCAGACACTGAACACTTTCTACCTGGATGACCCTGGCAAGTCACTTAACTCCAATTGCAAGAAGAAAAAAAAATCTATAACAATTCTCATACCACACTTAATAGATTTAAGTTAACATAATTTACTATTAATTATACTAGAAAATTATAAAGCAGAATACAGTCTCAAAATGTTTTTTTATAGTCTAACATTATTTCCAAGATTTTTATGATTTCTAATATATACTTCAAATTTTCTATTCAAGTAATTCAGTAGGATTAAATGTGTTACACAATTATTCAGGAATTATATATATAGTAACGTGCTTTTCCAAATCTAAATTGATTTAAATACAAATTTCTCAATTGATTAGACCTCAAAACATTTCAAAAAGCAAATTTCTACTGCCACCACCCTAACCAATAAAAATTGCTTTAAGAATTGCACATGTTTAATCTATATTGGATTATTTGCTGTCGGGGAGGGAGGGAGAAAAATATGGAACACAAGATTTTACAGTGGTGAATGTTAAAAACTATCTTTGCATGTATTTTGAAAAATAAGCTATTATGAAAATGCTTTAAATATTAAAATCAGCAAAAATTTTCAACATCTTACTGTCTTTATCAAATATGATTATCCACTTAATCTCAAAGAATAACATACTTAAGTATGCAATAAATTAAATGTGGGTCAAATAGTCCTAATAATGGACTATAACTATCAAATGAATTCTCCAGATAACATCAAATTAAGCATTCTGACATTTTATTTTTATATTAACAAATATTCGGATTTTGTGCTATGCTTTAAAACTTTTCAAACATATTCCACTGTGTGTTAACTTTTTAGACTTACCTGGGCCTTGTCTTAGGTAAATGTGTAAGCTGTCTCCAACCATTTGTTACAACATTGTGAATCCATCCATCACCTATAATATCATGCATGACAATTAGAAATAAAGCTTAAGTTACTTTACACAGTTTTTATTTTTCTCTCAATTTGCCTATCATCTTGTCAGAATATGCATATATGAATATATATGATCTTAAGTGTAGATGAGAGAACTGAATAGGACTAAAACAGCAATGAGTCTTTACAATTTATAAAATATTAAAAATTCATTCTCCTTAATTCATAGGTCAGTGACTAGGAATGGAAATGCTAGTTTAGAACAACAGGTAATGTTTCAAATAATTCTTTCCCAAAAAAAAGGGGGGGGGGAGAAAAGAAAAAAAAAAAAAAAAGGAAAAGAAAACCCAAACAATCCTTGCTGAAATGTTGACTGAATTATTTATTATTCTCTAACTTTCTACAAGCGTTGACATATTAGTAAATAAAAAAAAAATAAAATGAAAAAAAAAGGACATATTAGTAAATCACTATTCTATTTCCAAGAACTAGAAAGCACATCACTAAAAAATAACATACCCTAATTTTGTATTAGCTTTCATTTTTTGAATTTAGTATTTCATGATCTTTTTTTTTTTTAATTATGATTCTTTTCTTTCATTAGTAGTCATTTTCTTTCATCATATATTCCCTTTCAAATTTCTCAAATTATGAACCTGCCTCTGATTCTTTGTTACTTAAACTGCTTCTGAATGAATGTAGTGCTTTTATTTCATATGGAAGCTCTACATTAGGCTATGAAATTTCTAGGTTTTTCAGGAAGCGATCAATGGCATTCTACCTTCCCTTTGCCACCTGGCTCAAAAGATCTCTATAGTTTTATTATTTTTTAACATGTAGTGTCTAAGCTTTATCACGATTTTTAGGGAGTTCAATGATTTAAAGTATGTCTTGACTTTTCCTAGTTATTTTTGATATAAAATATTTTATATTTTCTAATTTCCCACTGCACTGTGAGCACCTTGACAACATTTGCTGTTGGTTGTTTTTATTTACTTTCTTGATACCCTCAGAATTTAGCACACTTTCTAGCCCATAGGAGGCATTTAATAAATGCTTGCTGATTTAATGATTGATTGAAATAAGTTAGTTTTCTTTGGTTTAATCAGTCTCTCTAGTTTTAGTTCCTGAATTAGAGCTTTGTACCTGGGCCAGCCTTTGCCCTTTGTTGTACTTATGGTAGTATGGTTGGCTCTGCTTGGTCTTGACCCCAGGCACTGAGGTCTGTCTCTGAGTTGACCTCTACTTCCTAAGGCTAGGAATATCTCTGGATTTTTGAGGATATAAATAGTGCATCTTTAGAGGCCTCAATGTCATCTCAGGACAGGTCCTAAAGGTCCTTAGAATCTTTGGATGTTGATGCTATTCCAGTCTAAAAGACTGCCATACTGCATGGTCAGGCAGTCAGTAGGCATTTATTAAGAACCTTGTGACAGGGACTGTGTAAAGGCTCTGGTTAAATTTTTTTTTTAATTTTTTATTAAAGCTTTTTATTTACAAAGCATATGCATGGGTAATTTTTCCAACATTGACCCTTGCATAACCTTTTGTTGCAAATTTTCCCTTCCTTTCCCCCACCCCCTTCCCTAGCTGGCAGGTAGTCCAATACATGTTAAATATGTTGAAATACATGTTAGATCGAATATATGTATACATATTTATAGTTATCTTGTTGCACAAGAAAAATCAGATCAAGAAGGAAGAAAGAGAAAAACTGAGAAAGAAAACAAAATGCAAGCAAATAACAACAGAGAGAGTGAGGATGCTATGCTGTGTTCTACATTCTGGTCCCACAGTTCTCTCTTTGCGTATAGATGGCTCTCTTCATCACTGAAGCAAGTGGAACTGGTTTGAATCATCTCAATGTTGAAGACAAGGCTCTGGTTATTTAAAAAAAAAAAAGTCTCTGTCCTCAAGGAATTTCTAATCTAATGGGGAACAACATGTAAACAACTATATACAAAAAGCTATATACCTAATAAAAAGAAAATAATCAACAGAGGAAAAGCATTAGAATTAAGAGGAATTGGGAAAGCCTTCTTGTAGAAGGTAGGATTTTAACTGAGACCAGAAGGAAGTCAGGAAACCTAGGGAGGGAAAGATGAGGAGGAAGAACATTTGGGGGTGCCAACGAAAATGTCTAAAGCCAAAAGATAGAATGTCTTGCTCAAGAACAGGAAGGAATCATGCCACTAGATCAAGGAGCATCTGTGGATATTAAGAGAACGAAGAAAGGAAGGAAGCATTGTATAAGGGATAAGAAGACTGGAAAAGTAAGAAGAGAACAATAGAAAGTTCAGAGTTAAGGTAACACAGAAAAACTGCTTTAAAACTAACATTGAATGGAGATTCATAGTTTCATATACAATCACTTGTTCTTTCTATAAGGAAACATTCATGATTCTTGGCAGTTGTCAAATTATAATAACAAAAAATTTAAATTTAAAAAAGGACACTTAAGAAAAAAAGGCAATTCATAAGGGGACATGAACAGGATAATTTTATTATTGTGATGTTAAACTTAAGATATATTTTTAAAAATATTTAATTCAAATATAATTATTTTTTCTTATTTATACACTAAAGTAATCATCTTTATTAATTACTAAGCTCCTAACAAAAACAAAAATGTTACAGATTTTTGAAGCATAAATAGAAAACTGGCTCATTAAAATCTTCTTCAATGAGTCTTCGGAAACATACTAAGTTTCTAATCCCCCATTCTAGTTCCTATTACAATCAAATAGGAGTCACAATTTCCATTTTTGGAAGCAGAGAATCTGAACCAAATTTTTCTTCTGCATATAACGACTTGTCTATTACTACAAAATGCATTCTGTATCTAATTTAATGGCCATTACATTATGTGGGGGAACAATAATTGGAAAGGTTAAAAAAAAAAACCAGGAAGCAATTATAAAGATAGTTTAAAAAAAAAAAAAAGAACTAATGATGGCCTAAAGTTAAAGGGGAAGTAATAAAATAGGAATTAGGGACCAAAGAGCATTTTTACTTACTTAAAGGAATATTCTCTGAACTTAATCCACCAAACAGAAAAAGCTGATCATCAGCAATTGGTGTCAAAGTATGCCAAGACCGATGTTTTGGTTTCTCTCCATTAGTATGAATCCTACATTGAAAGGGAAAAAATTAAGGACAGTGCTTTAATCATATTAACCAAAATGAAAGTGTGTGAATTACCTTATAATTTTTTAAAGTCACTATTTCTTTGAAAATAAGAAAATTTGCAAAATAATCTAAAATTCCTCTTACAAATCACACAAATAAGTGTCAAATAAAACATTTCAAACTCATGTTGAGCTGTCTAGTTATATACCATTTCTGTCTTTTTTTAGTATAATTATATTTCTCTAATTCTAATATTCTCTAATATTCATTGTTCTAAAATATGACATAGTAACAATGCAGTCAACAGAAATGTGGGTTAGATCTTTCAGCAGTATTTCAACTCATTAGTAACTAGACATTTAAAAAAATGCTCATAGATAGTCTAAAAATTACATGACTTTTAAAATATTATGTTTCCTTTTCCATGATTCCTCTACTGTCACTGAAGAATCAGAAGTAACTGAGGGCCAATTTCTATTTCTTTGTTTCTTTTTCTTTTTTTTTTTCTTTTGGCCACAGTCAAACAATTTGTCATCTAGTAGCCACAAACCAACAGGGACTTCACTAAGTTCACTTTTGAAAGGCAGATTCAGCAAACAACTTAATTAAAGGAAAAGAAAGCAATGTAGGTAAATTCTCATATAGGGATGACGAGAGGATAGAAAGCAAGCAATTAATCAACTACTTTAAGTGTAATTAGAATAAAGATGCAATAATTAAAATTTCTTATTAAAGTTCCACTTTAATACTGCATTTTGACATGATAGTGAACTTCTGTTCTTGACACTGAACCACTTTAGCAGAAATTATGGCAGATTCTTTCAAGTGAGGCAGTTTTCAAGGAGGGGCCCAACAAGACAAATTATTGCCTTAGGACCCACCAAATTAAGTTCAGAGAAACTTATCCACAGAGTTGGCCAACAAGAGTTTTTTTGGCCAGAATGACTTATCTACTAAGGCATAGAAGGATCACTTGCTATCTCAGTCAGTAAAAGGTGTTTTCATACTAAAGAAATAACAAATCTAAAGTCATGAAGTAATTGAAACAATTCAAATCTAAAAAAAAATTATGCAGGTCAAAATAAGCATAAAATGACTAGAATAATAATCAATATAAGCACATTATAAACCTACCATATTGCACATATGTATAAATATTAAAGAAAATACTGGTAATAAACTTTTAATATGAAAGCGATGCTCAAATCCACTCACTTATATTAAAGGAATGCATTCTCCAAAGAGCATACTGATACAGCTATCAATACAAAAACAAATCTCACTCGAGTACACCAGCATATTTCTTTTTGCAATTTTCCCTAACAATCATTTTGGCCTATAATTTAGTTAGGGAGCTGGACATTAAGAGATAACTAAGAAGTAATAAAGGTACAAACACATTGATAGAGGAATTTCTTCACTAAAAAGTTCCCTGTATCATTAAAATCACAAGCTGAATGCACACACACACACACACACACACACACACACAAATGTATATGTTTGTAGTATATATATGTATATGTAAATATACAGATATATATATACACATACATACACACATACTGATGGAACTAAAGCCAAATTAAATATAAAAATCATTTGGGGAGTATTCTTAAATTATATGTTTCATATTTAACAAACAAGCGCAGTTAAATATATCTCAACATTTTAAAAAATATTATTGGCTATGCATAAAACCTAGCCTTTCCAAATACTATCTTTCCCTAATCTTTTCCAATTGACAGTTGGAACCACAGACCTTTACCCAAGCAGGGATCATCTAAATTTTGGCCCAAAGTGAAACCTTAATAATAATTTTGCTGTTCTATTCAATTTTGTTATCAATTTAAACAGAACAATAAATTCCAGTCATTCCCCTTTACTTACCAGTGAAATTCTATTGTTTTTCTCAGTGATAGAAATAAAAAATTTATTTTCATCACAATTATTTATTTATTATTATTTATTTTATTTAGAACAATTATTACAACTGTCATATTGCCATTTCAAACTTACCTTCCAGACCAAGTCCAAGTATCTAAGTTCAGACAGTGCAAATCATTCATCCTAGTTTGCTAAAATAAAATAAAGTTAAATTGGGTAGTGAACTAGACAATGTGCTTTCTAAATATTACTAACACACATCCTCATATTATAAGGAAAACACCTTACAAACTTTAAAGTGTGATATGTATGAGTATAGATATATATGTGTGAATAAAGATCTCTGATTTCTATTCAGATTCTGTGAAAGAATCAAATGATTAGAAATGGGATGTCATTAAATTCCATATATAAAATTGGAAACAGAACTAACATTAGTAATATTTTTTAATTATTAAAGATTTTTATTTTAAAAACATATGCATGGATGATCTTTGCATAGTCTTATGTTTCAAATTTTCTCCTCCTTCCCCCAATCCCCTCCCCTAGATGGCAACTAATCCAATATATGATACACATAACATTAGGAATATTAAATTGGGGCAGCTAGGTGGCTCAGGGGATAGAGCACCAGCCCTGAAGTCGGGAGGACCTGAGTCTCTGACCTCAGATAATTAACACTTAATCTGTGTGACTCTGGGCAAGTCACTTAACCCCAATTGCCTCAGCAACAACAACAAAAAAAACTAACCAATACTCGTCCTCCAAAAATATAGCCCTTATTTCCGAGTACTGCACATGTGTGAGCTGCTCGAGGCTGTGGTGGGATTCCATTCTATAAAGAATATAAATAGAACATCATATTTGAAATTAACCATGAAAAAACACAAAACTTTGAAATGAATGTTGCAAAACATGTAATTACATGACTACTTTACACGTCATAAAAAATATTTATAAAAATCCTTCATGTAAATGAGTAATTAAAAATACATTTTAAAAAGTACATATTATATATAAAGGCCATTATTTAAGAATTACTATCCCTGTAGTCTATGTTTTCTTCTTATATATTAAAGATTTGTCTTCATCAGTTATTTTGGCTCATGAATAGCAAAATCATAACTAATTTCATTTAAAAATATGAGGACTTTCAGAGCCAAATAAGCAATGATAAAGAGCTACTCTAAGGAAAGTAAGCCTGAAAGTAACTCTGCTTAATCAGATGATTTGTCTTTGATTAAAAGTACAATGCTACCACAAAAAGCTAATATCTTCATCCTTGCCAACCATTGGTATGAATGAGTTTAACAGCTTTTATCCTAAGGATAGGTCTTATCAGAAAATTTTCCTGCTTTACAATTTTGCCCAGCGCTAGAAAAGCAAACATACATTTGTTCCAGTTATACAGTGACCTGTTTTTGCCAACAACTAGCTTTTTGGTTCTGAGATGGAAACCACTCCAATAAGGGATAATTACTGTCCTACATTCATAATCACAAACATTCAATCCTATACAAATTTTAGGATTTTTTTTTAATTCTGTTCAATTAGCTGCAAGTTAAGAAATTCAGATGCTGCTTGCTATGAAACTTGTACGGCAATAATCAAAAGAAAAGTTTTAACAGAATAATGTCTCTATTTTTTATAATAGCTTTTTATTTACAAGATATATGCATGGGTAATTTTTCAGCATTGACAATTGCAAAACCTTTTGTTCCAACTTTTCCCCTCTTTCGGCCCACCCCCTCCACCAGATGGCAGGTTGACCAATACATGTTAAATATGTTAAAGTATAACTTAAATACAATATATGTATACATGTCCATAGATATTTTGCTGTACAAAAAGAATCAGACTGAAGTAGTATACAATTAGCCTGTAAAGGAAATAAAAAATGCAGGCAGCCAAAAGAGGGATTGGGAACTCTATGTAGTGGTTCATAATCATATCCCAGAGTTCTTTCGCTGGGCGTAGCTGGTTCAATTCATTGCTGCTCTATTGGAACTGATTTGGTTCATCTCATTGTTGAAGAGGGCCACGTCCATCAGAATTGATCATCATATAGTATTGTTGTTGAAGTATATAATGATCTCCTGGTCCTGCTCATTTCACTCAGCATCAGTTCATGTAAGTCTCTCCAGGGCCTTCCTCAAATCCTCCTACTGGTCGTTTCTTACAGAACAATAACATTCCATAACATTCATCTACCACAATTTATTCAGCCTTTCTCCAATTGATGGGCATCCAGTTTCCAGTTTCTGGCCACTACAAAGAGGACTGCCACAAACATTCTTGCACATACAGGTCCCGTTCCCATCTTTAAAATCTCTTTCAGGTATAAGACCAATAGTAACACTGTTGGATCAAAGGATATGCACAGTTTGATAATTTTTTGAGCATAGATCCAAATCATTCTCCAGAATGGCTGGATATAGTCACAATTTCACCAACAATGTATCAATATCCCAGTTTTCCCACATCCTCTCCAACATTCTCCATTATATTTCCCTGTCATTCTAGCCAATCTGACAGATGTGTAGTGGTATCTCAGAGTAATCTTAATTTGCATTTCTCTGATTAATGACTTGGAGCATCTTTTCATATGGTTAGAAATAGTTTCAATTTCTTGATCTGAGAATTGTCTGTTCATATCCTTTGACCATTTATCACTTGGAGAATGGCTTGATTTCTTATGAATTTGAGTCATTTCTTTGGAAATGAGGCCTTAATCAGAACCTTTGACTGAAAAAATGTTTTCTCAGTTTATTGCTTCCCTTCTAATCTTATCTGCATTAGTTTTGTTTGTACAAAAACTTTTCAATTTAATATAATCAAAATTTTCTATTTTGTGATCAATAATGACCCCTAGTTCTTCTGTGGTCATAAATTCCTTCCTCTTCCACAGGTCTGAGAGGTCAACTATGCTATGTTCTTCTAATTTATTTATAATCTCATTCTTTATGGCTAGGTCATGAATCCATTTTAACCTTATCTTGTGTACAGTGTTAAGTGTGGGTCAATGCCTAGTTTCTGCCATACTAATTTCCAATTTTCCCCACAATATTTGTCAGTGAGTTCTTATCCCAAAAGCTGGGGTCTTTGGGTTTGTCAAACATTAGATTATTAAAGATATTGACTGTTTTGTCTTTTGAACCTAACCTATTCCACTGATCAACTAGTCTATTTTTTAGCCAATACCAAATGGTTTTGGTAAGCACTGCTATATAATATAATTTTAGATCTGGTAGAGCTAAGCCACCTTCATTTGATTTTTTTTTTCATTAGTTCCCTTGAAATTCTTGACCTTTTGTTTTTCCATATAAACGTTGTTATTTTTTCTAGGTCACTAAAATAGTTTTTAGGAGTCTGATTGGTATAGCACTAAATAAATAGATTAGTTTAGGTAGTATTGTCATCTTTATTATATTTCCTCGACTTATCCAAGAACACTTAATATTTTTCCAATTGGTTAGATCTGACTTTGTATGGAAAGTGTTTTGTAGTTTTGCTCATATACTTCCTGATTTTTCCTTGGCAGATAGATTCCTAAGTATTTTATACTATCAGTAGTTACTTTAAATGGAATTTCTCTTTGGAACTCTAACTATTGGATTTTGTTAGTGATATATAAGAATGCTGATGACTTATATAAGTTTATTTTGTATCTTGCAAGGTGTGGATTATTTCTAATAGTTTTTAGTAGAATCTTTGGGGTTTTCTAAGTTTACCATCATATCATCAGTAAAGAGTGATAATTTGGTTTCCACATTACCTACTCTAATTCCTTTCATCTCTTTCTGAACTCTTATTGCGAAAGCTAGCATTTCTAATAAAATATTGAATAGTAATGGTGATAGTGAGCAAACTCCTGATCTTTATGGGAATGGTTCCAGTTTATCCCTATTACATATGATGCTTACTGATGGTATTAAATAGATGCTACTGATTATTTTAAGGAAAAGTCCATTTATTCCTATCCTCTCAGGTGTTTTTATTAGGAATGGATGTTAGATTTTATCAAATGCTTTTTCTGCATCTATTGAGATGATTATATGGTTTTTGTTAATTTGGTTATTGATATGGTCAATTATACTAATAATTTTCCTAATATTGAACCAGCTCTGCATTCCTGGTATAAATCCTACTTGATCATAGTGTATTATGCTAGGGATGATTTTCTGTAGTCTTTTTTGCTAATATCTTATTTAAGATTTTAGCATCAATATTCATTAGGGAGATTGGTCTATAATTTTCTTTCTCTTCTTTTCAACCTACCTGGTTTAGGTATCAGTACCATTTCTGTGTCATAAAAGGAATTTGGTAGGACTATTTCATTCCCTATTTTTTCAAATAGGTTATACAGCACTGGGGCTAATCTCTAAATGTTTGGTAGAATTCACATGTAAATCCATCTAGTCCAGGGATTTTTTTTTAGGGAGTTGATTACTAGCTTGTTCTATTTCTTTTTCTGAAATGGAACTATTTAAGGAATTTACTTCCTCCTCTGTTAATCTGGGAAGCCTATATTTTTGGAGGTAGTCATCCATTTCATTTAGGTTATCAAATTTATTGGCATAAAGCTGGGCAAAGTAACTCCTTATTATGCTCTAATATCCTCTTCCTTGGTGGAAAGCTCCCTTTTCATTTTTTCTCCTTTTAATTTTAGAATTTCAAGTTTAGTATTTGATTGGGGGTTTTTAATTTGGTCTTTTTCTGGCTTTTTAAGTTGCAAGGCCAATTCAATGATCTTCTCTTTCTCTATTTTATTCAAGTAAGCTTCCAAAGATATAAAATTTCCCCTTATTACCTCTTTGACTGCATCCCACAAATTGTGGTATGATGTTTCATTGTTATCATTATCTTCAGTGAAATTATTGTGTCTACAATTTGCTGTTTCACCCAATCATTCTTTAAAATGAGATTATTTAGTTTCCAATTACTTTTTGGTCTATCTACCCCTAACTTTTTCTTGAATATAGTTTTTATTATAGCGTGATCTGAAAAGAAAGCATTTATTCTTTCTGCCTTCCTGAATTTAATTTTGAGGTTTTTATGTCCTAATATATGGTCAATTTTTGTATGGGTTTCATGAACTGCTGAGAAGAAAGTATACTCCTTTCTGTCACCATTCAGTTTTCTCCAAAGATCTATTATACCTAATTTTTCTAATATTCTATTTATCTCTTTAAGTTCTTTCTTATTTGTTTTGTGGTTTGATTTGTCTAATTCTGAGAGTGCAAGATTGAGATCTCCCATTAATACAGTTTTGCTGTCTATTTCTTCTTGCAACTCTCTTAACTTCTCCTTTAGGAAATTAGATGCTATACCACTTGGTGCATATATATTTAGTATTGATATTGCTTCATTGTCTATGCTATCCTTCAGCAAAACATAATTTCATTCCTTATCTCTTTTAATTAGATCAATTTTTGCTTTTGCTTGATCTAAGGATGGCTACCCCTGCTTTTTTCACTTCACCTGAAGTATAATAGATTCTGCTCCAGCCTTTTACGTTTACTCTGTATATATCTCCCTACTTTAAATATGTTTCCTGCAAACAGCAATATTGTAGGGTTCTGGCTTTTGATCCAGTCTGCTATCTGCTTCCACTTTATGGGAAGAGTTCATCCCATTCACATTTACATTTAAAATGACTAATTCTGTATTTCCTGCCATCTTATTATACCCAGATTATGCTTTTCTTTTTCTTGCCTCCTGAACTCCCTTTCCCAATATTGAACTTGTGGGCACCACTTGCGTCACGCAGCTCTCTCTCTTTAGGATCCCTCCCCTACCCCCTTTGAATCCCTTCCCCTTTCTTGTACTATTCCCTTATTACACTTTTCCTTTTCCCTTTTTCTCGCCCACTTTTTAATGAAGTAAGAGCAGTTTCTGTGTAAATCAAATATGTCAATTATTTTCTCTTTGAGGCAACTCTGATGAGAGTAAGATGCACACAATGTTCCTCCCCCTCTCTAGATTCCCTCAGATATGATAGGTTTCCTTTGTCTTGGGATGTAGTTTCCCTGTTTTATCTCCCCCTTTCCCTTTTTCTGACACTATCACCTTTCCATTTCTCCTTTCTTTTTTTATGTTATATCAGTAAAATCAAATTATACAGTTACTCTTTATGTATATCCACAACAGAAATATAGTTCTCAAGTTCTTTTTACCTTTTTCTGCTTCTCTTGAGTCCTATGGTTGGAGATAAAAATTTTTTTATAGTTCTGGTATTTTCCTTAGAAATAAATGGAATTCATCTGTTTCATTAAATGGTCATCTTCTTCCATGGAAGAAAATGCTCAGCTTAGCTGGATAGTTTAGTCTTGGCTGCATTCCAAGTTCTTTTGCCTTTCAGAATATCAGATTCCAGGACCTTCAATCTTTTAATGTGGAAACAGCTAGATCTTGAGTGATCATTATTGTGACACCTCAGTATTTCAATTTTTTTCCTGGCTGTTTGTAATATTTTTTCCTTAGTCTGATAGTTCTGAAATTTAACCACAATATTCCTTGGAGTTTTTATTTTAGGGTCTTTTTCAAAAGGTGTTCGATGAATTCTTTCAATGACTATTTTACCTTCTGATTCTATTACATCCGGCCAGTTCTCTTTGATGATTTCCTGTAAAATAGTATCTAGGCTTTTTTTTTTCATCATAATTTTCACAAACTCCAATAATCCTCAGATTATCTCTCCTATTTTCCAGGTCTGTTGTTTTTTCCAAGTAGATATTTAACATTTTTTCTAGTTTTTCATTTTTTTTTTTTGCTTGACTGATTCTTGATGTCTCAATGAATCATTCATTTCTATTTGTTCAGTTCTGATTTTTAATTAGTTATTTTCTTCATTAGCTTTTTTTACTTCTTTTTGTATATGTCCAATTGAATTTTTTATTTTATTTTATAGTAACTTTTTATTGACAGAACCCATGCCAGGGTAATTTTTTACAACATTATCCCTTGCACTCACTTCTGTTCCGATTTTTCTCCTCCCTTCCTCCACCCCCTCCCCTAAATGGCAAGCAATCCTATATATGTTAAATATGTTGCAGTATATTCTAGATACAATATATGTATGCAGAACCGAACAGTTTTCTTGTTGCAAAGGGAGAATTGGATTCAGAAGGTAAAAATAACGCGGGAAGAAAAACAAAAATGCAAACAGTTTACATTTTTTCCCCAGTGTTCTTTCTTTGGGTGTAGTTGCTGTTTCTGTCCCTCAGTGATCAATTGAGACTGAGTTAGTTCTCTTTGTCAAAGAAATCCACTTCCAAAGGGACTTGTATGTGCCAAAAATGTTTGTTGCAGCCCTGCTTGTAGTGGCTAGAAGCTGGAAAATGAATGGATGCCCATCAATTGGAGAATAGTTCAGTAAATTGTGGTATATGAATGTTATGGAATATTATTGTTCTGTAAGGAATGACCAGCAGGATGAATACAGCGAGGACTGGCAAAACTTACATGAAGTGATGCTAAGTGAAATGAACAGAACCAGGAGATCATTATATACCTCAACAACGATACTGTTTGAGGATGTATTCTGATGGAAGTGGATCTCTTCGATAAAGAGAGCTAATTCAGTTTCAATTGATCAAGGATGGACAGAAGTAGCTACACCCAAAGAAAGAACACTGGGAAATGAATATAAACTGCTTGGACTTTTGTTTTTCCTCCTGGATTATTTATACCTTCTGAATCCAATTCTCCCTGTGCAAGAAGAAAACTGTTTGGTTCTACACACATATATTGTATCTAGGATACACTGTAACCTATTTAACATGTAAAGGACTGCTTGCTATCTGGGGGAGGGGGCGGAGGGAGGGAGGGGAAAAATCAGAACAGAAGTGAGTGCAAGGGATAATGCTGTAAAAAAGTACCCTGGCATGGGTTCTGTCAATAAAAAGTTATTTAAAATAAATTAATTAATTAATTAATTGAAAAAAAAAAAAAGAAATTCACTTCCATCAAAATACATCTTCATACAGTATCATTGTTGAGGTATATAATGATCTCCTGGTTCTGTTCATTTCACTTAGCATCAGTTCATGTAAGTCTCTCCAAGCCTCTCTGTATTCATCCTGCTGGTCATTTCTTACAGAACAATAATATTCCATAATATTCATATACCACAATTTATCTAACCATTCTTCAATTGATGGGCATCCATTCATTTTCCAGTTTCTAGCCACTACAAACAGGGCTGCCACAAACCTTTTTGCACACACAGGTCCCTTTCCCTTCTTTAGTATCTCTTTGGGTATAAGCCCAGTAGTAGCACTGCTGGATCAAAGCATATGCACAGCTTGATAACTTTTTGGGCACAATTCCAGATTGCTCTCCAGAATGGTTGGATTTGTTCACAACTCCACCAACAATGCATCAGTGTCCCAGTTTTCCCGCATCCCCTCCAACATTCATCATTATTTTTTCCTGTCATATTAGCCAATCTGATAGATGTGTAATGGTATCGCAGAGTTGTCTTAATTTGCATTTCTCTGATCAATAGTGATTTGGAACACTCTTTCATATGAGTGGTAATAGTTTCAGTTTCATCATTTGAAAATGGTCTGTTCATATCTGTTGACCATTTATCACCAATTGAATTTTTAAATGAGTTGTTTTGTTCTATGGAATTTTTTTTCCATTTCACTAATTTTTTTTTTTTTTTACTGAGTTATTTTCTTTTTCTATTTCACAAATCCTACTTTCTTGGGAGTTCTTTATTTTTTTCAATTCACAAATCCCACTTTCCTGGCAGTTCTTTACCTTTTCCAATTCACAAATTTTATTTCCCTGCACTTACTGGGAGTTCTTTACCTCTTCCAATTCACATTTCAGGAAGTTGTTACTCTCTTGCATAGTTTCTCTTTCCTTTCCCCATTTTTCTTCTAGCTCTCTTTTAAGATTTTTTAATAGTTTCTTTTAGGAGAGCCTTGTGTTATGGGGACCAGGTTACATCCCCCTTTGCAGTTTTGTCTGGAGACTGTCTATTATTAGTCTCCTCAGAATTGAAAACCTGTTCTCTTTCTGTATAGAAGCTATCAATGGTCCTTTTGATTTTTTTTTTTTTACTAATTTTATAAAGCCTGTAGGGCCTGCCTTCAGGGCAAGGAGGTTATCAGCTTCCTGTGCAGAGCAAGGATAGGTACAGTAACTATCCTGCCAATGGGCTGTAAAGAGCGGTTGGGCTGCGGGAGTGCTCTGGGAAAAGCTCCACTGGAAGTGACTCTGGACTGCACGGGCTAGCTATAGAAATGCCCTGCTAAGAGTCCTGCTGTGCAGATTAGCAACTGCCCTGGGGCTAGAGAGTGAGAAACGAAAGTGTCACTACTCCTGCAAAAGCCCACTGTGGGTATTAGCAGTTGCCCTTCCCTGCTTAGCCCATAAGTATCTCTGCTCAGGGGAGCACAGTCTTGCCGTGGAAGTTCTATTGCCCCAGGCCAATCCCCCCACTGGGCAGATTAGAGGCTGCCCCAGGCTGTGCCCCCCTAGCGTGCAGATTTGCGACTGTCCCAAGCAAGCCCTTGCTGCAGAATGCAGCTGCACAGCTGTGCTTGACCTGTGCTGGTTCCCTCACTTCCGGGTTTGGGTGAGTATAGCCTGTAAGGTTCTGGCAGTTTTTAGAGTACCCTCTACCTTTGGCTTTAATTTCTCTGCTGGTCTCCTGCTATCTACCAATCTATGGTAGAGTCCTCTCTGTAAATTTTCCAACCATGGATACTATCCCTGCCCACAGTCTGCTCCGGATGGTAGCTTCTCATTCTATCCCTGTTTGCACTGGTCTACTTCCCCTGCTCAGGACAAACCTCTTCTGGAGATCTTCCTGATTATCTTCAGTTGGTGAGTTGTTGCACTTCCAATCTTCATTAATTTTACCAGTCAAGTGCTATTTTTGAGGCTGAATTTAGTAATTAGTAGTGAGGATATGAGAGAGCTCAGAAAATCACATGTGCCTTCTCCATCATTTTGGCTCCACCCCTCTTCCCCCCAAATAATGCCTCTATTAATAAAAAAAAGATGAGTTCTAGTGCCATTGAAAGATCATATTCTTTGTTCTAGAGATAGGAATAATGCAAGTGGCATAGAGGTATAGAGTTTCAGATAAGATGGGCAATAGTACAAAAGCACCATTAAACATCATTCAAAGTCACAACAAATATACACCTGGAAGTGATGAGACATAGAAAAGAATTGCATTAAAGTTCATTGAGAAATTCTAACCTGTGTTTTAGATAGAGAAGGAAAGAATATGTGTCAAGAAATCTCCTGATCTATAGTTGCCAGGACCCAAAAGCCAGCAACAATAAACACAGATTCCTTTATCTTCAGCAATTAGCAAAAAAAGAGGATGTAAACCTTTATACTGCTTCCCAGCTGTCCTTACTTCCCCAAATTTCTCCTTACCTACTCACTAATACCTAAAATTGAAATTTAATTCCATAATAAAAAAATAAATCTTTCAATAAAAACACTATTTGAAGCAACATCCTGAAGGGAATTCATACTAAAAAGAAATTCCTTAGTAATATTAAAACTGATGATAAATTTTCTCATATTGATAATGGAGAGTCAAGAGGTATAAAGAGTATTGCGAGTCTCACCCAAAATAAACCAACAATGTGGGAAAAGGCAAAATCTAAAAGCAGTTCAATTGAGCAGGACAAATCGAAGGTGTGCTCAAAAGTATTTTGGTCATTTCTTTTACTATGAATATTTACAGATTGATTTTACATGACTTAAGTTTTTTTTTTTTTTAATGAACTTTATTATATAAAGGAACATTGTTTCTACAATACTATTAAATTTAAGTACAAAGGGCAGGCAAAGATAATGGGAGCTTGTTTAAAACATCTTTTCATTAAAAAAAAATTAAACTCAGGGTGCTTTTCCACATTACTGACAAAGATACTCAGGCAAACTAAATTTTCCATTAGAAAATGAGATCTGATGAATTGTTAGTACTAAATAGAAAAACAAATAATGAATATAAATAAAGCTAATAAATATAAAATTCAAAGTTCATTTTACTCACTTTTATTTCTGGTTGAAACCAAGTCTGTGTGTTTGTATCAAAAACATGGACATCATTATGCCAACCCCAAAATATTTGTCCTTCCTAAAACAAATAAAAAAGGAAATAATATTTTAATTCTTATAATAATTATATTACATAATGAATATATTATAATAATTATATAATAATCTATGAATATGTGAAAGAAAAATATAATCAAATCATTATTATCATGGTCACAAAGCTAATGACCATATAAATTTTAAAATTTAGAAAAGGTACTATGTAATCTTCTTAACTGTAAACTTCTTGTTTCAGTTGCAAAAAGCTATGATGGCAACTGTATGGATCAAGTCTCCCCTAAGAAAGGGATATAGAGAATCTAAAATTTATCTGATAAATTTGGCTTGAATAACAAGAGGAAGAGACCTCAGAGGTCATCTAATATGAACTGTTTCTAATCAAGAAAACCCTCTCCAATATGCTCAAATAATCATCCACCCCTTCCTTTAAAATCTACAGTGATGTATAAAGCCCACTGCTTCCCAAAATTAACCATTCTATTTTTTGGATATTTCTACACTTCAGGAAGTTTTGGAGTTTTTTGGGTTTTTTTTTAAACATCAAAACTAAATTTGCTTCTTTTCAACTTTTATCCATTATTCCTAGTAGACCAGCAGAACAAGTGTTCTTTTCACATGACAATCTCCCAAATATTTATAGAATTGTTGAATTTATTTTTTTATTATGGCTTTTTATTTACAAAACATATGCATGGGTAATTTTTTCAATATTGAGCCTTAAAAACCTTTTGTTCCAAATTTTCCCCTTCTTTCTCCCACCCTTCCCCCAGATGGCATAGTCTAATAGTCTAATACATGTTAAATATGTCAAAATAGATGTAAAATCCAACATATGTATACATATTTAGAGTTATTTTGCTGCACAAGAAAAATCAGATCTAGAAAGAAAAAAATCTGAAAAGGCAAACAAAAATACAAGCAAATAACAGGAGTGAAAATGCTATGTTGTGGTCCACACTCATTTCCCATATGCTCTCTGGGTGTAGATGGCTCTCTCTTCATTACTGAATAATTGGAACTGGTTTGAATCATCTCATTGTTGAAGAGAACCACATCCCTCAGAATTGATCATTGTACAATCTTGTTGTTGCCGTGTATAATGATCTGGTTCTGCTCATTTCACTTAGCATCAATTCATGTAACTCTCCAGGCCTCTCTGAAATCATCCTGTTGGTCATTTTCTACAGAACAATGATATTCCATAACATTCATATACCATAATTTATTCAACCATTCTCCAATTGATGGGCATCCATTCAGCTTTCAGTTTTTAGCCACTACAAAAAGGGCTGCCACAAACATTTTTGGCACATGTGGGTCCCTTTCCCTCCTTTAAGATCTCTTTGGGATATAAGCCCAGAAGAAACACTGCTGGATCAAAGGGTATGCACAGTTTGATAACTTTTTGAACATAGTTCCAAATTGCTCTCCAGAATAGTTGGATCTGTTCACAGTTCCACCAACAATGTGGTGAATATAGAGAATCTAAAATTTATCTGATAAATTTGGCTTGAATAACAACAGGAAGAGACCTCAGAGGTCATCTAATATGAACTGTTTCTAATCAAGAACACCCTCTCCAATATGCTCAAATAATCATCCACCCCTTCCTTTAAAATCTACAGTGATGTGTAAAGCCCACTGCTTCCCAAAATCAACCATTCTATTTTTGGATATTTCTACACTTCAGGAAGTTTTGGAGTTTTTTTTTTTAAACATCAAGATTAAATTTGCTTCTTTTCAACTTCCATCCATTATTCCTAGTAAACCAGATCCAATGTGGTATCAGTGTCCCAGTTTTCCCACATCCCCGCCAACATTTGTCATTATCTTTTCCTGTCATTTTAGCCAATCTGAGAGGTGTGTAGGGGTATCTCAGAGCTATCTTAATTTGCATTTCTCTAATCAATAGTGATTTGGAGCATCTTTTCATATGACTAGAAATACTTGCAATTTCTTTGTCTGAAAATTGTCTGTTCATAACCTTTGACCATTTATCAATTGGAAAATGGCTTGATTTCTTATAATTTTGAGTCAATTCTGTATATATTTTGGAAATGAGGCCTTTATTAAAACCTAGGAATGGAAAAATGTTTTCCCAGTTTATCGCTTCCTTTCTAATCTTGTCTGCATTAGTTTTGTTTATACAAAACCTTTTTAACTTAATATAATCAAAATTACCTATTTTGTGATCAATAATGATCTCTAATTCTTCTTTGGTCAAAACTGCCTTCCTCCTCCACAAGTCAGAGAGGTAAACTATCCTATGTTCTTCTAACTTATTTATAATATCATTCTTTATGTCTAGATCATGAACCCATTTAGACCTCATCTTGGTACGGTATTAAGTGTGAGTCAATCCCTTGTTTCTGCCATACTAGTTTCCAATTTTCCCAGCAGTTTTTGTCAAATAGTAAATTCTTATCCCAATGACTGGAGTCTTTAAATCTGTCAAACACTAAGATTGCTATAGTTATTGACTATTTTGCCCCGTGAACCTACCCTATTCCAGTGATCAAGTAGTCTATTTCTTAGCCAGTACCAAATGGTTTTGATGACCACTACTTTATAATATAATTTTAGATCTGATACAGCTTAGGCCACCTTCATTTGATTTTTTTTTTTTCCATTAGCTCCCTTGTAATTCTTGACTTTTTGTTTTTCCAGATGAACTTTGTTATTTTTTTCTAGATAATTAGCGATTCTTGAATTTAGAGCTAGAAGTGACTTTAGAGGTCATATAGTCCCAACTTCCTTATTTTGCAGAAGAGGAAATAGGCCCAGAGAAAGTAAGTGATTTGCCCAAGGCCACATAAGTAGTAAGCGTAACAGCTGGGATTTGAACCCAGTGCTCTGACTTCCAAATCCAGAACTCTTTCTACTACACCACACTGCCAGCTATCATGTACCCTCCCTCCAGAATAAACATTCCCAGTTCCTTCAACTGATCCTCATATGGCATGATCTTGAGGCCCTTCACCATCCTGGTCGCCCTTCTCTGGATGCTCTCCAGCTTATCAATGTCCTTCCTAAAACGTCTTTCCACAGCCTGGGTGCCTCAGACACACTAATATACTGTTGGTGGAGCTGTGAATTGGTCCAACCATTCTGAAAAACAATTTGGAATTATGCAAAAAAAGTCACTAAACTGTTCATACTCTGTGACCATATACTAAACATTCATAACTCCATTCTTTTTGGAAGCAAAAAAAATGGAAACAAAGTGGGAATCCATCAACTGGGAAATGACTGAACAAATTGTTGTATAAAAATGCAATGAGATATTATTGTTCTATAAGAAATGGTGAATACAGAGAATTTGAAGAAACAGTAAGATATGTATGAACTGATACAGAATAAAGAAAACATAACCAGAACATACACAATGACTACAATAATGTGAATGAAAATATTAAAAAGAGGTTAAGTCTAATTAACTGCAATGACCAACCTTGGTACCAAAGAAGAGATAAGGGGATCATGAGATTGGGGGGAATGGGGAGGGGAGATAAGTATGATATCTTGCATATATACTGTAGGCATAGTTTCTTTGTGGATCAATTTTGTTTAAATGTTTCTGTTACAAAGGAGGAATTGGGGCAGAGGGACAGTATATCAGAAAATAACAAAAAAAAGCATCAATAAAACTTTAATTAAATGAGGTGCCCAGAATGCCCACAATATTCCAGATATAGTCTGATCATCACTGCACAAACAATATCACCCTAGTCCTATATACTATACCTTTTTTTAATGCAACTTAATAATACATTTGTATTTTTAGCCATGCCATCCTACTGACTAAACACAAATTCTCTGTGTTGCAAGGCCCTTCTTTAAATTTATGTACAGAGAAGTCTATTCCATTCTCTGAAAATTACAAACAAACCAAGCAAAAATGAGTTATCTAAGGAAATGCTCTGAATTCAGAAACTTTAGGAAATATTCACTAAAAATTCTCCTAGATAAGGAAAAAAACTTAGTGATTCTACTGAAGAAGAAAAAATAGATTTAGATTCAAACAATGAGGAATTAAAATCCTTTCAATTAAAAATTAAAATAATTTTAAAATCAATGAACCCTAAAAATTTGTCTTATAAATAATGTGATATATTTGAGCATGATTCCCTTGAACCAGGAGGAGGGGACAATTAGTCTTCTATCTCTAAGCCCCTAAGATACTAAGGAGGTGTCATTCTGACTCATGAGTAAATCTAATGGCTAAAAAGACCTCTATCTGTTTAATGCTTATTTATGGGTAGATTCTTTTAGTTAGAACACTGCTACCATCTTTCTACTTAGCAGCAGACTTTGAATAGCTTTTGAAGGAAGAAAAACTAAAGTATTTTGCTGGCAGGTGTAAATCAGCTATAGATCTAATTTTAGCTCTTAGCCAAAACTCCTATTGTCTACAATGTATATTGTTATTTCCCATGAATGCAAAGAAGGCTCACTGTTTCTAATACATTAAGCATCCACTTAAAACAAGCAAAAAATGGAGTAAACTCAGATTGGCTAAGATGACAGGAAAAGATAATGACAAATGTTGGAGAGGATGTGGAAAAACTCGAACAGTGATACATTTTTGGTGGAACTGTGAACAGATCCAACTATTCTGGAGAGAATTTAGAACTATGCTCAAAAGGTTATCAAACTGCACATTCCCTTTGATTCAGCAATATTTTTATTGAGCTTATATCCCAAAGAGATCTTAAAGGAGGGAAAGGAATCCACATGTACCAAAAATGTTTGTGGCAGCCTTTTTTGTAGTAGCTAAAAACTGGAACTTGAATAGATGCCCATCAATTGGAGAATGGTTGAATAAATTATGGTATATGAATGTTATGGAATATTATTATTCTGTAGGAAATGACCAACAGGATGATTTCAGAGAGGCCTGGAAAGACTTACATGAATTGATGCTAAGTGAAATGAGCAGAACCAGGAAATCATTATATACGGCAACAAGAAGACTATACGATGATCAATTCTGATGGATGTGGCTCTCTTCAACAATGAGATGATTCAAACCAGTTCCAATTGTTCAGTAATGAAGAGAGCCATCTACACAGAAAGGACTATGGGAAATGAGTGTGGACTACAACATAGCATTTTCACTCTTTCTGTTACTGTTTGCTTGCACTTTCGTTTTCCTTCTCAGGTTTCTTTCTTTCTATCTAGATCTGATTTTTCTTGTGCAGCAAGATAATTGCATAAATATGTATACATATATTGGATTTGACATATATTTTAATATATTTAACATGCATTGGACCATCTGCCATCTAAGGGAGAGGGTGGGGAGAAGGAGGGAAAAATTTGGAACAGAAGGTTTTGCAAGGGTCAATGTTGAAAAATTACCCATGCATATGTTTTGTAAATAAAAAAACTATAATAATAAAAAAAATTTTTAAATTTTAAAAAATGGAGTAAAGTTTCTTACCCAAGATGCATCATGAACATCAAAACAGTCTTGGAGTTCACTGTGTTTCCTACATCCATAACCACCAAAATATATTAACCTAAAAACAAAAATATAACAATAGGATGATGGGTAGGAGTGAGATGGATGAAAGTTAACCAATCTCCTCAAAAATAGAGGTTTTTAGTAACAAATTAAGATTATGGGAAATTAGTCTATTAAATATTAGCCTTTCTTTTCTTCCTGAACTCTAGTCCTATGTCACACAAATGGCTGATAATAATAACAATTAGATATCCCAAAAAACTTCAAATTCAACAGATACAAAACGGAGATTATCATCTTACCCTTCAAATCATCATACCTCTCTTTCTGATTTCTTTTCTGTTCAAGATACTATTATCTTTCTAGTCACCCAGATTCACAATTTCAGAGTTATCCTAACTTTTCATTCTCCCTTACTTCACATGACACATCAATCATCAAGTCCTATCAATTCTACCTCCATATCTCTGACATCTCACCCTTTCCCTCCAATCACACTAGATCTTCTAGTTTAGGACCTTATCATCTCTTACCAGAATTATTGCATTAGAAACAGATATGAACTTCTTTATTTGAAATATAAAGCCCCTTAGCACTTCACACTTCTCAGATTGGCCAAAATGACAGGAAAAGATAACAAATGTTGGAGGGCATGTGGGAAAACTGGGACACTGATACATCAAAATTCAATTTAAATGTCACCTCCTACATGAGGCACATAATGAACTAATACCTCAACAGCAAATGCTTCACACCCAAAATACTTACTGTTTTGTATATTCTTATCCGTGAACATATTCTCTCTCCTAAAATGATGTGAACTCCATGAGGCCAGGGACTGTTTATTTTTATTTATTTATATTACCAGACTGAATGAAATCTTATATGACTTATATGACTAAAATACACTATATAAAGTTAAGGCAGATTAAGCCTCAGAAATATAAAATCGGAACATCTTTGTGACATCTAAGAGGAAACCTTAGTTTTGTGTTTTTTTAAATAAACCTTCAGTGTGTAGAAAATCTCCATGCTCTTCTCTCCTACTATTTGAAACCAAAAGAAGGTTATTTTTATATTACATGATAAAACTTAAAGCTATGTGTCACTGGGGTCCCCACAAAAAAATGTAACCTTTTTCCTTCTGTAACTGTCAAATGTAACAGGATCAATATCTAGGAAAGTCACAACTATGTAGATTGGTTTTTCCTTAAAAAGGCAATCCTCAAGACTTAATTGGCCTGGGGTACTAAAGTTCAACATATTAATGTATCTTCTTATTCTCCCCAGGCATAAAATGCCCCATGTAAAATTAGTTCATTCTCCTCTTGTAATGTACTGCCTATTGAAATGCAAGTCAAAGACCTGATTAAGCTTATCTCCATTTGGAGATTTGACTTATGAACTGAAGATATATTTGTGCTACATTATCCTTTCCATACAAGCTAATTAAATTTCCTTAAATAAATATTATAGACATACCAATTAAACTCCCAAGAAATTATTTTACACATCTGGAAAAAATAATAACAAAGTTCCTCTGAAGGAACAAAAGGTCAAGAATTTCAAAGGAATTAATGAAAAAATGCCAATGAAGGTGGCCTAACTATGCCAGACTTAAAACTATATTTATAAAGCAGCGGTCATCAAAACCATTTGGTCCTGGCTAAGAAACAAAGTAGTCTATCAGTGGAATATGTTGGATTTACAGGACAAAATAGTCAATGACTATAGCAATCTAGTTTTGACAAACCCAAAGACCCCAGCTTTTGGGAAAAGAACTCACTCTTTGACAAAAACTGCTGGGAAAATTAAAAACTAATATGGCAGAAACTAGGCACTGACCCACACCTAACACCCTTTACCAAGATAAGGTCAAAATGATGGGTTTATGATTTTAGACATAAAAAGTGGTATTATAAGCAAATTAGAAGAACAAAGGAATTTTTGACCAAAGAAGAATTAGAGATCATTATTGATCACAAAAAAGATAATTTTTATTATATTAAGTTATAAAGATTTTGTACAAACAAAACTAATGCAGGCAAGATTAGAAGGGAAGCAATAAATTGGGAAAATATTCTTCCATTCAAAGGTCCTGATAAAAACCTCATTTCTGAAATATATAAATATACACATATTTAACATGAATTGAACTACCTGCTACCTAAGGGAGCGGTTGGGGGGAAGGAGGGGAAAATTTGGAACAGAAGGTTTTGCAAGGGTCAATATTGAAAAATTATCTATACATATGGTTAGGAAATAAAAAGCTTTTGTTAAAAAAAAACGATGAATTAAAAAAATAAAATCAAGAGCAGCCCTAAATAAAAGCTGGATTATTAGCATAAGAAAAATTAAAGCTGTCTCTAGAGATTTAGAGATTTTAGGGACATTTAGAGATAGATATGCTTTAGGTCTTTAAGAATCATATTGTGACAGCAGAGGTGCTACTCAAAGATTCAGTCCATATGGAGGAGTTTTTAAAAATTGCTTGGATTAGGACAGTAACCTATGATAAATGTAAAATACTATTTGTTGAATTTTTATGACTTTATATTTTGAAGTGATTATAATCTCTAGGTCTGGTAGCCCTAATAAATGTAGGTCTTCCCTAAAGGCTGTATAATTTTGGAATTAAAAACAATTCTGAGTCAATTGCCTAAGTTCTTTATTAAGACTTTTTCTATATTTGCTTTAAATTTTTTTCAATCCTTAGAAGTACTTGGCAAATATTACATACTGAAATATTTCTTAATTAATCAGAAATCTTTGATGCAGGGCACTGAATACTTGAAAGGACAATGCTTTTTAGGAATGTCTAGTTTAGGAACTCCTGTGTCTCTCAATTGGTTGGCATGGTCTCACCATGAGTGAGAGGTTCCCTTACAGTGACTACATTTCTTAGTGAATATATTGGCAAGAGGAGAAATGAAATCTCTGGTCTTTCAATACTAGAAAACAAAGACTTTTGATAGAGCTATTCATAAGTTGCAGAGATGCTATGTAGCCAGTAGAGAAACACGTTGTAGCTCACAGACAGGTAGACAGATAGAAACAAACATATATTAAGAATTTATTATGTGCCAGGTATTGTGCTAAGCTAAGCAATTCAAAAAGGGCAGTCCCTACCCTTAAGATTATATTCTAATAAGGGAAGATTACACATAAAAGTCAGCTGAAGGGGTGAAGGAGTGTAGATGGTGGTGAAGTCCAGAGAATCAACAGCAAAAGAGTACAAGAATGAAGTATGGCCATCCACAAAATGAAAGCCCTAGAATGAACTCACCATTGGGAAAAGTTAAGATAGCATGGTGCAAGAATATTACAGGATGAGAAGGCCCCAAGTGCTAATGGAAGTTCCAGGGTAAGAAGGCAGCTGAATAACGGTGACTAAGACTTAGAAAGTCAAAAATACAGATGTGAGGAAAATGAGACTCATATTTGGAGAGTAACAGAAGGGGATGCCAGAATACAGGAGACAGCAAAACCATGGAGATTCTTATATTGGAGGGAAAGATAACAGCAGCTCTTTCCCAAGTGAAGGGAAACAGCAACAGTACACAGACAACCAACATAAATGGTTACAAAACTGCTTCCAGCAAAGTGGGCTGTAGTTGAACCAAGATAAAACCCCAGTAAAAGAGAAAGTCATGAGGATACTGGCAGCAGTATTGGCCATTTAAATTACTATAATCAGAAATCAATGATACTTTCTTTTCTTTTTTTTATTATAATAACTTTTTATTGACAGAACCCATGCCAGGGTAATTTTTTACATTATCCCTTGTACTCATTTCTGTTCGGATTTTTCCCCTCTCTTCCTCCATCCCCTCCCCTAGATGGCAAGCAGTCCTATATATGTTAAATATGTTGCAGTATATCCTAGATACAATATATGTATGCAGAACTGAACAGTTCTCTTGTTGCATAGGGAGATGAAGAAGATACTTTCATGCTATTGCCAATATGAGCTTATAGTCAATGGACAACTACTTCCTAAGCTTTCCTCGAGAGACCAATTAATGGAAGATGTCTTGCTTATACAAACAAGATGTAAAATTGTCATTGAATACCAGTCTTTACAAAAGTAGAGACAGACCTATAGGATAATACCATCACAGATTTATATTTGAAAGGGACCTAATTTATCTAAGCAATCACTCTGCCTCACACAAGAGCTTCTTATGGGCAGATACTTTGTATTTCTCCTAAAGGATGCATACTCAAAGGAAGTCAAGGTTAATGGGCTGACTGAGAAGTGATATAAAGCAAATTTTAGTAGTCATTTAGGCCCTAGGACAGTTTGGATGGTCTCTTAGCTACCTACTACAGATGACTTTGACCCCTGATGAAGACTGGTGACTATGTCAACAATCAAGGTCATTCTGATGTTTCTGGTGTAGTATTAGTTCACTATTACTGCTTTGCATCAAAAAGTCTATTACAAAATGTGACTAACTTCACTCTGTTCACAAGGACTGCATTCCTTTATGAAAAGTTTACATTGATTGTGGTCTTTTTTGTTATCTTTTCTATTTTGCCCCTTCCTCCAGTGTTGCCTACAACAAGCTTTTCAAATCCCTAAAATCAAGGTTGTTCAGAAATGCCCCTAAGGCCATTTGGTGGTGAAAGACCCCTGGGAGACCCTTAGGACCTTGTCATCAAATGTGGGACATGGTGGGAGCATTAATTACTAAGGGTTGAAAGTTCCTCTTATGTAGGCTAGGCAAGTCTTTCCCTAAAAACAATTCTCAGTACATGTTTGTATAGCGATAATAGGACCTGAAGCAAAGGTGAATCTCTGCTGAACAGCCTTTCCATACTATTAAGTAATGTTCCTTTCATAAAATGCTGTGTCTCATTTCATTCTAGTCCTGAGTCTGAACTATAGGCTTGCCTATAGTTCTAGAATACCAACATTTAGCTGAGCACTCTGGTACTCCTAGATAAAACTCTGAAATAATTTGCAAAGACTCTTTCATCTATCTTTTAGAAAGCTTAAAGGGAGAAAAAGTACCCAAACCAACTGTACCTAGTGCTTATTTTTGAAGGTTCTATTAAATAGCAAAAAATATGTTTAGTCTAAGTATTTTAACTGTAGTTTTTATTTGCAGAGACAATAAAAGTTGGTAGCAGTATATAAAGAGAGTAAAATTAGGGTTGGATTAGCTTTCTTATCTTTCACAAGTATAGACAGGATAAATGAAGATAAGATTCTTAGAATGGAATTTGGAGACAATTTAAAGCAGGAGTTCTTAATATCCCATGAACTTAAAATATTTTTATAACTATTTCAGTATAATTTATTTCCTTTGTAATACTATATATTTCACTTCATGAATTTAAAAACATTCATAGGCTTCACCTGACTGCCAAAGGAATCCATGACATTAAAAACATTTTTTTTAATTTAAAATAAGTAGGCATGATAAAAAACAATCTAGAAACCTTATATGCAGAGCATTCCAGAATTTATGAGTCCCCAAGAGTAGCATCCAAATGTCACTATCTTAATAATGTTTTTCTTCTAAAACAAAATCTATAATTAGTTCTGGTCTATGATAAACATATTATAAGCATGTATTTGTTAATGATTACTTTCAAACAATTAGACTTAAATAAAATACAATTTGAAATACCACTACACCAAATAATTTATAATGAAGTAGCTGCTACTATCACATCTATTTTCATGATTGTAAATTTTATTGTCTTCAAATATGTCCTATAATTTTTAATATCAATTTTGATCCCAATCACAAGCCCAAAAATTCTTAGTTTGGGGGCTTTTTCTGCCATATGCTGAAATCCTTATTACAGAAATCCAATTAATAGTAAGTAGAGTTAGACAAAACTTTTAAGCATTACCTGTCTTTATATACCCAGCAAGAAAGTTTGTCTCGTGGTGTAGGTGGCTGTCCTTTAAAGTCAATGATTTTTTCCCATTGGAATGTTCCATCTCTTGTTCGTAAATTAACAAAATAGAGCTTTTAAAAAAGGAAAACACTATTGTTATAATTCAATATACATCATATAGGATCTGCAATTAAAATAGCAAATGGTAATACAATTACATTTCTACTCTTTTCAATAAAATAGAAAACTTTTAAAATA
The DNA here is from genome assembly GCF_016432865.1 of Antechinus flavipes. Lineage (NCBI taxonomy): Eukaryota > Metazoa > Chordata > Mammalia > Dasyuromorphia > Dasyuridae > Antechinus > Antechinus flavipes. Next base: position 343,058,088 of record NC_067399.1, on the reverse strand, counting down.
ATAAAACTAATTAAAAAGAAACAAAATAATCATCATAAATTAATGGCATTATAATAAGCCATCATAAATAAATCATCAATAAATTAATGAATAAAAATAAGTAAAAATAAAAATAAAAATCATGGCATAGAATCTTTTCCCCCATGTTCTAATTATATGGGAGTAAAATCATAGTAAAAGAGTATTTTAAATGCTTATCTTTTTGGACTTATAGTCACATAGTTAAGCATTTATTTTATCTTTAAGTTTAAAGTATCTGCAATTTTATGAGATGAAGTTTCTACATTTTATATTCTATGTATACTTCCTGAATTAAGCAATGTATTACTCGATTGCTATATCCTTTGTCATCATATCCTCCAAAAACATAGAGTTTTCCATTAATGCAGGCACCACAACTTCCTGACATGGATGTAGGGAGTTCTCCTTCCATAAGATGCATTGTCCTGTAACAAAACAATATAGAATTCCTTGACTTTCCAGAAAGGCACTCCATCAATCATTTTATTAAACTAAGTTAACAATCCTATTTTGTAAAATATTATAAATCTCCATAGAAAGACCATTAGACATATGCCAAATACACAATGTTTTCATGTGTACAACCAGATCTGAGAATTAATGGAATTAAAGACCACAGAGGCACTGAGGATAAGATAGACTTGGGAGAAGGAAAAAGTTCAGTATTTATAAAAATTGAGACCTGAGAAAAAGAAAGAGAAGTTAAACATTTGTAATAACAGTACACATACAATCTTGTAACTTTTAATCAAATTCTACAACAGTTGCAAGATTTGGCATACTGCATGATTTAAAACACATATAGCTTACCACAAACCATTGTCAATTTCATAGATCCAAATTTCATCATTAGGCAAATACACTTCATTGTCTTCAATAGACTAAAAACATAAGATATATAAAAGACACATTTGTCAATTAAATACAACACATATTACTAATGTTAGTGGGTATGAAAACTGATGGGCAAAATACAAAATAGAATCAGATATAAAAATCATTTTAAACAGAAAATATTCAAGAAATAAAAGGGAAAAGGTAAGTTTTTTTTTAAGGAATATGGATAGTAAACTGGTAATTTGGAATATCTAGACGTCTAATCAAATGGTCTCATGTAAGAAAAGCTTTTGTAAATCTGAGAAGAGATCTCAAAAGTGAAATTTGAGCTAGAGATGCTATTTAGAGCTAGGAATCAGAGTCAGTATGAAGGGTAATGGTTAAAAAGAAAGTATGTAAATTCTGACTTAAGGGAATTACTATGAAAAGAAAGACATGTAAAGAATATTACAGCCCAAGAGGATCATGCTTGATGAACTAATTCATTCAAACATTTATTGTGGATGATATATAAAACAAACAATAATCTGAAAAAGTTTAAAAATTTTTTCTAGAGTGCAACCAAGAACTCTCTAAATAAAAAGATAATATGAAACATGAAAAAAATAGCAGTAAGTAGAATTCTAATGTTATTTAAATTGCACATGTAAGAAAAATTATAAGAACTACCTTAAAATCTTCAAGAGTACTACCAAAAATTACCCTCAACAATGACCAAAAAAAAAAGTTTTTGCTGACAACCATAAAAATAGATGAACCTCAGAACATTTTTGTGTAGATTTCAAATACAGCTTCAGATTTTGTCTCTCATCAAATTAGCAAGAGGATCAAAATTTTTAAAAGATTCTTAAAAATCCTTTTGTTAAAAAATTTAAATTGTGCTCATTTAAACTCGTCTAAAATGTAGCTACTAATTCTTTCCTGTTACATTTCACTAGGGGAATATCCCCCAACAAAGTCTGATAGCAGTCATTAGAATGTTAATTTAAGACTTACTTTGCCCTAGGCTTTCTTTTTTATTATGGTAATTTTTAGTGGAAGCATTCCACACATTCATCACTATTAGCAACTAGGTTTTCCCTAAATAAGTTCAAATATGAAATTTAAGAGATCTCTGGAAATTTTTTTATCATTCCAGGTACTGTCGTTTCATCTTTAATCATTTTTCTCTTTAAGGACTTTCATTTATCTACCTCTGACTTTAGCTCCATTGATATATCAAAAAATTTATTTTTCAAATTAGGAAAATCTATAATATTTTGACCTACTATTTTGATTAACTTTTCCATTAAGCCAAAATTTAATTTTCAGTGGTTGCAAGAAAACTTTTCAAGAAAATGTTGGCTTATTACATTTCTATTCTCTTTCCCCTCCCAAATGGAATCAGTTCTTTCCAAAATTTTTTTAACGTAGTGCCTATCCACACTGCCCCATTTATAAATAAAGCAACAATATTTTATATATCCAAGTTGCAATTCTAGTAAAACAACTATCATTTTAAGATATCTCAAGACAACTTTTCATAATTGGTGTTTTTCGAGAAAAGTTTTCTATTTTAAACATATTTTGGTCCTTGAGATTCCATTAAGTCTAAAAGCTTAAAAGTTCAGTTTCGCTTTGGAATAATTTAATATCAATGACAGGAACATGTGCCTACATCATTATAGGCATTTCAATACTACTTAACTGACCATCAATAAAATCATTTAGGTATGTTTAAATTATTAGATTAAGTTCTGAGAATGGAAAGGATACTTTAAATGGGCAATCAACACCATGATGGTCATTAATATTATAATACTGAGCCTCATTATTACAGTAAGAACCTCAGGTTCACCTTCAACCAAATCTTAAATTTCTAGAAATTTGTTATCGTTTTTCACTAAATAAAATAGATCTTAATGCTGATGGCAGATCTGGATAATCTACAGTATGTTCATGTGTTAAGGAAAAAGAACAATATGTTGAGAATGGGGTTTTTTCCTTCTTTCCAACTCAATGGAACCAGAAATAGCATGTACCAAGAACCATGTATCCTGCCAGTTAATATTCTAACAAGAGTGATAAAGCCCAAGTGAGACTAAAGTCTTATCCTGACAACTATTTTACAACAAAGATAGAGTTCATATGCTCTAAGGAATAAAGTTTTACCGCTAAGATTTGTTACCTGACTGGATATAAGACTAATAGCAACATCTACAAAACACCTGAAGACGATAAGTAAAAATAATTTTTACCAAAGAATGCCTGGCATATAACTATCAAGCAAGAAAAGATCCAATGAAAAGAGCCCTGACTCATAAGTCACTCAATCTAAATGGACCTTAGTTTCCTCATATATAACATGAAGTTGCAAAAAAATCACTAAACTGTTAATGCCTATCTATTAGGGAATGATTAATAAATTATGATATATGAATATAATGGAATACTTCTGTGCTATAAGAACTGATAAAAGTAATGATTTCAGAGACTCCTGGAAACTATGAACAGATAAAAATAATGGTCAGAACAGTGACATCAACACTGTAATGATAACTTTGAAAGACATAAGAACCATGCAATGACCAACCATGACTCTAGAGGAATAAAATAAAAGTTAAAAAAAAAATTACCTAGAATGAGAGCTTAGACTAGATGAAATATGAGGTTCCTTTAAGCTCTAGAAAACCTGAAATTTTAAACATATTCTGCTACATATTTAGAATTTTGATGCATGAGTAAATATGCATCATTTTTTTAGTCTGCCCTAACACATAGCATACAAACTGAGCCTTCACATAAGTTGCAAGAACATGTCATCTGGTTGAATTCTCATTAGACACTGACATCCTTGCCCTACTCCACAAATGAACCTCACTTTTTTATATGCAAATTCACACACACATCCGTCAACAAAGTAAGTAGTGAAGAGATTCTGGTTGCATTTTTTAAATTCAGCATCAAAAAATATATAACCTTGGGAAACTTCCATGGGATAAATTCTATGTTGAATAGTATTATGAACAAAGTGAAAAATTATTGATTTTGATTTCCTAAAGCATTTTAAGAAATCATAAAATTTAGATATATACATAATAAGACTAATCTTCTAATGCTTATGTCCCTTATTTCTTTGTCAGTTGATAAAAATAGTGTTTTGAACTAGTAGCAAGATATTTAAAAGTGGTACAAAAATTGAGCTAAGAATTTTTAAATTGTAGAATATCTTTTGTGGAGCAGCATTTGATTTTAGAAAAAATGATTACTTGTTCTAAAATTGATATATCTCTGATTCAGGAATAGCAGTTTTATGCAGTAATTTAGAATATTAAAGACACCATGACATACACATTAACTTTTAGTTTGAGTTATTTACTTTTGAGTATTTTCTAATTAGTGTTTGTATCCACAATACTAAATACATAAAGATGTGTATATTTATGCATAATATTTTCAAAAAAATGTTAGAAAATCTTTATCAAAACAAAACTCTTCTTGAGGGTCATGACTGACAGAAGTTATAATCAATTAAGTAGAGTTGTAAAAGTTGCAAAGTATACTGAATTATATAAACTTTTTCCCCACAGTTGTGCTAGCAGTAAAACTTCAGTTATATATAAAGGATCATAGAGTGAGGAATACTCATGTTTCATTTTAGTTTCTGAATTACCCACATCTAAAATGGGGCTCACAATGTTTTGTATTGATTGGTTGATGGATAACCCACATAGTTTGTTTTGTACAGTATCTTTCCCTTACCTTTAGAGGGCACTGCAGTTTTGAAGCACGGTTCACCTAGAGAACTAGCTTAGTCCTGTGTTGTTCCCTGTTTAAAGAATACCTTTGAGAGGAGATATTCAGGGACAGAGGTGAATCTAATTTAGTCCAAGACACCTACAGCCTTCCTATGACTTATTCTAGGAAAAAAAAAAAACAAAAAAAAAAAACGAAATAACTGGAGCAACTCAAGAATCCCAGGAATCCTTTAAGCCATGATGATCTTGAAAGCTATTCTCAAACTCTGGTCTCAGGACCCCTTTTCACTCTTAAAAATTATTAAAGATTCCCAAATGTTTTTGTTTACATGTTATATTTATCAGTATTTACTATGTTATAAATTAAGACATCTTAGTTATGAAAATAGTTTTGACCATAAGGACCTCCTAAAAGGGTCTCAGAAGTTCCCCAGACCATAGTTTGAAAATTGCTGACCTACATCAATTCTAGGCAACTCAGTGGCACTGAAATAATTCTTGTTGACACTCTTAACACTCTTCCTATCCACGTTTCTTTCTTCCCTCTTATTACTTTTTTGTTTCTTTCCTCTCCTGCTTATAACCAACTAAAAACATCTATAGGCCTTAAAAAACTGAGTCCTATAAACACATGACTTAAACTCAGAAGTTTCTCTGACAGAACCTATGTTCCCGAATTGGGCTTGTATAGTAGGTGACTTTATCACCCCACATGAAGGAAATAGTAACTGACATTCAACCTTTCAGGTGAGATCCAAACCTTTTATCATTTAAGGAACAGTGTAGGGATAGAGAAATCTTTTATTATTAGGTTGGGGGACTGATATATACTACCAATGCAATTTCAAATGAAAACTTCTCCATTTGACTTCTAAAGCATCAAAAATCAAATGTCAAAATAAGGTTAGTTTTCCCTTGATTCAGAATGATGAAACTCCACAGCCTTCAAAATTTTTCTTAATAAACCGGAGGTCTGGCTATCTTTAGGAATGGAATCCCTCCCCCTGGAGAACTGTTGCAGAAACTTGGTCGAACAGCAGTGCTAACACACAGATGTTACCCAAAGATCCCAGGATTCCAGGGCTTTTAGTTTGGGAAACAATTTGCTTTTGCCAAAAAAGCAAAGATACAGAGAAGAGAGAGACAAGCAGAGGATTGTGACCTGTACTGATTCCTCCATGCTTCTTCTGCCAAGTCAGCATGGAATAGAGGCACTAGGTGCAACTCCTCTGACAAAACGAAGGAAAAGCAAATGGATCTAAGTCCTGTAGCAAAGTAGAGCATGGAGGAAGGTAGGGAGAGATGCAACTGAGCATACTAGAAGACTGAGTTTGGTGACAGTACTAGAATTCAGGCCACAAGATTGTTATCTTCCCTGGTAGGAGAGGAAGGCAGGAAATTCACACTCCCTTCCTCACAGCAGCTACTACAACCAGAAAAGAAAAGCTTGTTGATTTAAAAGCTTATTTCTATTATCATACTGTCGAAATTTGCTATTTGAGTGGATGAACATAGTAAATTACTGGTTAAAAACCTTTTAAATATACAGTTAGGGATAGAGAAAAACCAAATCAAACAGCAGCAGACACTTGTCTAAATTTAAACTGAGGTAGAGGATTAGCCAATAAGAGAATTCCTGTAATATCAGTAGATATCCACTACTCAGAAGAGCTTTAGTAAGGAAATAAGCCAGAAGTACTGTTTATCATGGTAATCACATTTCTCAGAGCCGTCAGCCAAAATTCTACCTGGCTACAGGAAGAAACATGTTTTGCAAAAGATAGAATATCAAATCATGTTTGAAATAAATTTTGATTTGGCCATCTGCCATCTTAATACTCTCTATAGATGTAGTCTTTTACAAATATTTAATTTTAAATGGATAACTATATGTGTTTCCATGGAACAGAAAGACTGATATCAGATTACAGATTTGTCATAGATTGTATGTTAACTTTTAACATGAATTCTATACAATAAAACAGATTTCTCTTGGGATTCTCAAAAAGATAAAATGAAAATACTGACAAGAAAAACACATGGCATAAAAACCATTTAGTAATACACTAGAAATTAAGTGTGGTCTAGCAATTTTCTAAAATCTTCGATTTTAATCACATCTCTAATAGGTTGTGAGACTCGGCAACAATAGTACAATACTGTGGTCCTGCTGGAGTACTTTAAGGCCGAGTCAATTTTTGATGCAGAGAAGTTACTGGTGCTGGAAGAGGTAGCTGAGAGGAGAACCAACACTGTATAAAGAGAAAGAAAGGAGGGAAAATTGAGGGTTAGGGAAGGTTAATGGGAATGGTGGGGGAATAGTGGCAAGACTACCACAAATAGTGGAGATAAAGTAATAAAAGGAATGGAGTATGGCACAGTGTAACGCACTCTGCCCTGGGAGTCTAGGGACATGGGTTCTAGTCCTGATTTTTAGGAGTTACTTAGCTGAGTGCCCTTAAGCACGTTATTTCACCTTTCTTAGCCTCAGTTTACTCATCTGTAAAATGTTAAAGTGGTCCCTTCAAAGGTCCCTTCCAGGCCTACACTTTAAGTGACTTGGTGTGCCTAGCTCATCTGGGGAGGTCGGTGTAGAGGGCCTCGTGTCAGAGGAGAAGCAAGCAACTCGGTTTTTCCAGGGAAAGACCCTCCATTGGTGCATCCAAACTTGAGGACGAATAGACGGGGTTTAAGGAGCCTGTGAACCCAGGCCACTTCCAGGCCGGTAGACTTCAGAAAAGAAAGGACTACAGAGTACGTAAAATACTCAGGGGTCGCCCTATCAAAACGTCAGTGGGTCCGAGCGAAACACACCCCCGGCCAGACCCTGACCAAGCGTGCTCACCTCCGCCAGGAGCTGGTTGTGAGTGCTCTCCCTCCCCCTGCAGGAGCTGGCCGGGAGTGCGCCACCACGCCTCTCCAACCCAGGGAACCCTGCGTGCTCCTGCCCCTCTCCTCCGTGCCTTCTAGGACCAGCGTGCGTGCTCTTCCCCGCCCCTCCCACCGATCTTTGGGCTGGTCCTACGCTCTCCCCACGCCCCACTTTCTAGTCCCCACCCTTCCCCTTAGCTCAGGGCTAGTCTGAGTCCTCCCCCACCTCTCCAATCTGAGCTCTGGGCTGGCCCTGTGCCCCCTCCCTTTCAGTCCCCGCCCCTCCTACCTGCCTCAGGCTGGCACAGGGCAGTCTCCCCAACCCTCCCACCGAGTCGCCTTGGAGGTCAGGGCTCCTGGTACCCTCGACCCCTTACCACATATCCTCCCCAGACATAGAGGAAGTTCCCGTCCACTACAGCGCAATGTCCACTTCGCTCCTCGGCCACACAGTACCGTTCGGTCGCTGCCATCGCCGCCGCCATGCCTCCCAGGACCCGACCTAGCGGATAGCGCTAAGCACCTCACACCCCTTTCACACGGAGCGACCTGTTTGGAGGCTCCCTTCTCCACAGAGGGAAAGACGGAAAGCGGAAAGGGTCTAACCTGGGGAGGCGGAAGTGATACGTTCCGCTTCCCCCACAGCTCCCGCGAAGTGACGGGCAGCATTCGAAGTAACTGCACTGTGACCCCGGGAGCAGCCACGGCGCTGGGAAGGCTTAGCGCCTCCGGAAAATGGAACGCAACGGCCACCGTCCTGCCTCCACATTAGCTTCCAAGGTTGGGCTGCTGCTGCTTGTTAATCTTTAGCTATCTTGTCTATAGCGCTCTAAGCTATGCAAAGTGAATTTTCACAGGCTGCCTCCCCCACCCCCACCTAAAATTTCAACCTTTATGAAAACCTTTTTCCTATCAGTCTTAATCTAATGTCTTCCCTCTGTTGACTAGCTTCAGTTTGACCCATATGTCATGTTCTTTACATGTGCTTGTTAATACTGCCTTTTGCCTTGTTATGCATATACTCCCAGCGCTTTACTTGTGGTTGCCAATTAAATGCTCGGGACTGACTGACTTGTCAGTCTCCTATCCACAACTTGTGGTGTCTCCATTTGGCATTTGAAGAAACTGTAGTACATATAAATGTTGATAATTGGATTTCTTGATTTTAGAACTGCCTTTTTATATCCTTTGAACAACTATTGGGGAATAGCTATTATTCTTTTGGGGGGGATAGTAACCTTACTACTTAAAAGCAGAATCCTACTTTATTTTTTATTAAATCCTTTTATTTTCAAAACATATGCATGAATAATTTTTCATCATTGATCCTTTTAAAACCTTGTGTTCCAAGTTTCCCCCCCTTCTTTCCACTCCTCCCCTCAGTTTGCATGCAATCCAATATATGTTAAACATGTTAAAAAATATGTTAAATCCAATATATGTATACATATTTATACAATTATCTTGTTGCACTAGAAAAATCAGTCAAAAAGGAAAATAATGAGAAAGAAAAAATGTAAACAACAAAGAGTGAAAACAAATAGCTATTATTCTTATATATTTGTGTTAATTCTCTATATTTCTAATCTCTATAGCTCTCTTCAGAGATATTTTCTAATGCAAAGATGTTAGCCCATTGACTGTGTTCATGGAAAAGCATTTCAATTTAAGGTAATTGAAATGATCTCTTATCTATTGGATATCTTCTATTCTTTGTTTGGTTTAGAATTTTCTTCCAAGACACAGTTGTTAAAGATACCCTATTCTGTTCTCTTCTTATTCCTTTTATGTGATGACCTCATGCATCCTCTTTGAACTTATTATTATTATTATTATGAAGGTAAAATGTTGGTCTAGCAATTAATAGTTTTGTCAAATGTGTTCTTGAATCACTTAAGAACCATTTTATTAAATTCAATTGTTTAGGATACTTGCTTATCTATTCTGTGAGTGCTCTCCCTCCCCCCTGCAGGAGCTGGCCGGGAGTGCGCCACCACGCCTCTCCAACCCAGGGAACCTTGCGTGCTCCTGCCCCTCTCCTCCTGCTGTCCACTACTGCGCCAGAAGCTGGATGGAGATGACAGTTGTCCGGCGAGGAGTAAGTTCAATGAGTTAAGTAGAATGGTTTGTCCTAACACAGAAGCTCCAGTCAATAGGAATTAGCTGAAAGACAACCTGATTGATTTCAGAACCTGCAATGATAGAGTTCTTTCTCATGGTTTTTCCTTTTTATTCTAATTCTTCTTTTATAACATAACTAAATTGGAAATTTGTTTAATATGATTATTCAATTCTAGGAACAATTTAGGGAGAACACTGATAAAACTACTGAAAGTCCAGAAAACTATAATGGTAAAGGGCTTCAAGATCATGTCAAATTAAAAAAAATGGGACTATTTGGTCTCAAAAATGAGAGACTCATAGACTTAAAAGCTACAAGAAATCTTGGGAAGAAAAAATAAAACACGGCAGTAAGGCCACGTACCACATCACACCCCTCTGTCTATCAGCACAATTGTTCATTTATGAAAACTGTCATGTTGTAAGTTTGATACTGAAAACTTTTTTCACTTGTGTCTAATGGAGAAGTTTTTATAGTTTAACTTGTGTACAATGAATTACCAGATTTTTAAAACCATTTTGTACTCTTACTCTCTTTATGGAAGTTGCAAGAGTGAAGGATGGTTGATTACTCATACTGGTTCATTGTAAGCTCACACCTAATTTAACTAAGTTGAAATTTGTTATTACCTGTTACTGCTTATTACTCTTAATAAAACAGATCTTTTGTCGTGTAGTGTTTCTTAAAAAACAAAACAAAACAAAAAAACCCTGTAGTTTATCCAGGAAGTGTAGCAAGCAACCTTTCTAGTGTATCAGGCAGAACTGAACTATAGACGTTCTGCTTACCTGTTACCTAGCTATTAAAAAGCAGACTCTTGCGTACCTATTTTGGGCCAGGCCTGATTGATTCGTTCAAGATAGAAATTAAATAAGACACTTGTAGTGTAATGTTCGAGAAACTGAGGGAGGATAGAAATTGGAGGGTTTTTAATATTTTATTTGGATTTCTGATGTTATGCCACAGTTCCCTTTTAATGTCCTGACCCAGTTTCTCCAATTGTCCTATTTAGTTACTCTGCCTCAGGTTATAACCTTTCCCTCTTAATGTTTGATGAGATAAAGTTTTTTTATATTTAGGCTATAATCATTCCTTCTTAATGTTTGACAGTTTATGTTTTGACAGTTAATGTTTGTCTATCCATTTTAGACATCATTAGAATATCAGTAACCTCTCCAGTAACTCCCTCCATTGTGTCATCCAAGGTACCTCCCCCCTCCATTAGCTTACCCCTATCCAGGTACCTCCCCCATTATATCATTGTTCTTGTTATCCTATAAAAATCTTGCTGTCCTGATACTGGGGGCTGGATTCTTTGAGACGATAGTCTCGTTCAGCCCTGGGACCAACCATGGATCCATTTGGTCCCAGTAAATCTCTCCATTAAATAAATTATTAAATTGTTCTCTAATCCCTATCCTGCTCAGTTTCTCGGTCATTACACTGAGAGGGAGAGATTGTGCTGTGGGCATATTGCCCCCAGGGCTGATGTCCAAAGCATCCAGCAGCTAATGTGTGCTTTCCATAAAGTATATGTGCATGTGACTCCAAGCTACCAGAAGGTAGACCAAGGCAGGGGCGGAGTCAGAGCACTGAGAGCAGGAAGGACTGTCAATCTGGTTCTGACAGGGTGGAGGGAGGCACCAGACATTCTGATAAGTAGGGAAGGTCTGGGGTCATGAGATCTAAGATTGAAAGTCTTTCTCCTTAATCTGGATCATGATGATTAAGAGGGGGGATGTTGCAACCACGCAGAACAATTCAAGGAAATTGAGGTAGAACAGTTAGGAAAACTGAGGTAGAATAATCAAAGGAAACTGTGGCACAACAGTAGAACATGTTACATTTAGCAAATGGGAGTCTACTTAGCAATAGCTTGGAAATTATATTCTTCTTCTTGTCCTTCGTTTTCAAAGAGGACCAAAATGACATTGTTAGAATCGAGTTACAGTATGCCGTCTGTCCAATCAGACCAATACAAGCTGGAAATGTTCTGCCACAGGTTGGACACAAAATAGTCTGTATGCAGTGAAAATATAGTTTCCCATTTATAACTCAGAAATTGGCAAACAACAATCAGGACCTGAATTATTTTGTTGATTGCCAGGGCAAAGCTAAGAATGATTTTGACATGTTTAAATACAGTAACACCTTATTTAAAATTTAAAAAAAGAAAAAGAAAATATAGCTTCCCATACGTCTCCATATGAGATGTGCCTACTCAAATAAATCAGCCCCCAGAAAAGAATCAAGATGGCAAAAGTGAGAGGAGCATTAGACTCTCACTAGAAAATGCTTTAGATTAAATTCTGATTGAAAAAGTCAAGCTATCACAGTGAGTCATTTTTCCAATTGAGGGCAATTTAGGGAAACACGGGTGTCTGCAGACACAGAGGACAGGAACTGGCAAGAACACAAAGCATCTGTGGTGGGGAGCATTCCAGTGCCCAGAGACTAAGACAAAAACACTCTTAGAGATCCCAGTGTTTACTTGAGCAGAAACTAGGTACAGGTGCCATCTGACAGGTCTTTCTCCTACCACTCAGGCCCAAATGACTAACCCAGGATGGAGAGGAATGGTTTGGAACTTTGACCCTAACTGAACATGAAACAAGTACTAGGAAGGAAATGATAACTGTGTGGCTCTGACCCATGAACTAGAAAACAGTATTCTGTACAAAAGAGGAACCTGCAGTTCAGTCAACTCTGAATGCATAGAATATCCCAGTGGAACAATAGTGACTGAATCAAGCAGCAGTCTGATGAAACTCCCAACAAAAAACAAGCTGATATGACCAAATTTAGGTCAGGAACCCTCAGAAATCAGACCAGGAGGACAATGAACAGACACTCCCCTGCAATCTCACTATCTTAGGAGCCAATACCAGTCCTTTTATCTTCAGAAGTAGACAGAACCTAACACTAACAAAATTCATAGTCGAGAAGTAAATTATCAAAAAGGAAAAATGAGGAGGAAAATCCCACCATGAAGAGCTATTATAATAAAAGAAGTACAAGACAAAAAGACAATGACTTGAAAAAATTCATATGGAAAGTCTCAAAAATAAATACATCTTGGACACAAGTCCAACAAGAATTTCTAGAAGAATTAAAGCAAGTGTTAACGAAGGAGCTTTTAAAAAATAGAATTTTAAAAAGAAAAGAATAGTAGAGGAAAGAATGAGAAAAAGGACAAGTGGAAGGAACATGAAAGAATAAGATGGAAAAAGAGATATAAAGCCTCATCAAAGAAAATGACTCCTTGAAAATTGTGTTGCTGAGTCACATTCAACTCTTTGTGACCCTGTGAATCGTACTATCCACAGAATTTTCATGGCAAAGTCATTTTCTTCTCCAATAAATTATAGCAAATGGAAGCTAATTAACTTGTCCAGGATCACACAGCCGTATGTATCTGAGACTGGATTTGAACTCAGACCTGACTCTAAGTCCAGCACTCTATTCACTGGGTTCCTAACTGCTTTGAAAAAGAGAATTAGCAAAATGGAAGCTAATGACTCAATGAAATCTCAAGAAACAAAACAATCTGGGGAAAGACTGGGGAGGAGGGGAGAAGAGAATGTGACATGTTGTAGGGAAAACAACTGACACTGAAAGAACCTATCAATTATCTCCTGAAAGAATCCCACAAATGAAAACTCCCAGAAATACTGTATTCAAAATAAAAAAACTCCCAATTGAAGGAAAAAATAATTCAAGTACCCAGAAAGAAAGAATTTGAGTACAAAGGAAGTACAGTTAGAATCACACAAGATTAAGCAGCTATGAGCATAAAGGGAATGGAGACTCTAGAGAATATGATATTGTAAAAGGATGAAACAACCAAGAATAACTTAACCAGAACACTAAGTATAATCTTAGAATGGAAAAAAAAATAATCTTTAAAGAAATAAAGGACGAATAAGCATCCCTGATGAACAGATAGATTTGAGTTAAAAATTTGACATACAAACCCAGGAATGAAGAGAAACCTAAAAAGTTAAGTAATCACAAGGGACTGAACAATATTAAATTATTTACATTTTTATATGAAAAGATGACACATATAACCCCTTGACTTTATGTTCACTAGGGGTTAGAGAGGGAATCTAATTGAACAAGTTATATTTGGATGTTCTCAAAAGAAGAGGACACTGAGATAAAGGGGAAGGGAGAAGAACAAGGAAAATTATCTCACATAAATAGGATGTAATAAAAGGACTTTGCACAAGGAGGGAACAATTGGGGTGGAATATACAACACTTGAAACTCACTGTTACCTGAACTACTTAAAGGAAAAAAAACATAACACACAGTTGGGTACAGAAATATGTCTTACTTAACAGGCAAATAGGAAGGAAATGGGTTAAAAGGAAAAAAGAGTGGGAGAGGAAAGTAAGAAGTGTAGCTTTTCTAGGCATTGACCCACACTTAACACCTTACACCAGGATAAGGTCAAAATGGGTTCATGACCTAGGCATAAAGAATGAAATTATAAATAAATTAGAGGAACACAGGATAGTTTACCTCTCAGATCTGTGGAAGAGGAAGGAATTTATGACCAAAGAACTGGAGGTCATTATTGAGCACAAAATAGAAAGTTTTCATTATATCAAATTGAAAAGTTTTTGTACAAACAAAACTAATGCACTCAAGATTTGAAGGGAAGCAATAAACTGGGAAAACATTTTTACATTCAAGCGTTCTGATAAAGGCCTCATTTCCAAAATATATAGAGAATTGACTCTATAAGAAATCAAGCCATTCTCCAATTGATGAATGGTCAAAGGATATGAACAGACAATTTTCAGGTTATGAAATTGAAACTATTTCCACTAACATGAAAGAGTGTTCCAAATCACTATTGATCAGAAATGCAAATTAAGACAACTCTGAGATACCACTACACACCTGTCAGATTGACTAAAGTGACAGGAAAAAATAATGATGAATGTTGGAGGGGATGCGGGAAAACTGGGACACTGATGCATTGTTGGTGGAATTGTGAACAAATCCAACCATTCTGGAGAGCAATCTGGAATTATGCCCAAAAAGTTATCAAACTTTGCATACCCTTTGATCCAGCAGTGCTACTACTGGGCTTATACCCCAAAGAGGCACTAAAGAAGGGAAAGGGACCTGTATGTGCAAAAAAGGTTTGTGGCAGCCCTGTTTGTAGTGGCTAGAAACTGGAAAATGAATGGATGCTCATCAATTGGAGAATGGTTAGGTAAATTGTGGTATATGAATGTTATGGAATATTATTGTTCTGTAAGAAATGATTAGCAGGATGAATACAGAGAAGCTTGGAAAGACCTACATGAACTGATGCTAAGTGAAATGAGCAAGACCAGGAGATCATTATATACTTCAACAACGATACTGTATGAGGATGTATTCTGATGAAAGTGGATTTCTTTGACAAAGAGAAGACCTAACTCAGTTTCAATTGCTCATTGATGGACAGAAGCAGCTACACTCAAAGAAAGAACACTGGGAAGTGAATATAAACTGTGTGCATTTTTGTTTTTCTTCCCAAGTTATTTTTACCTTCTGAATCCAATAAGAGAACTGTTTGGTTCTGCACACATATATTGTATCTAGGATATACTGTGACATATTTAACACATATAGGACTGCTTGCCATCTGGGGGAGGAGGAAAATCAGAACAGAAGTGAGTGCAAGGGATAATGTTGTAAAAAGTTACCCTGGCATGGGTTCTGTCAATAAAAAGTTATAATTATTTAAAAAAAAAAAAAAAAGATGCTCCAAGTCATTATTAATCAGAAAAATGCAAATTAAGATAACTCTGAGATACACACCTGTCAGATTGGCTAGAATGACAAGGAAAGATAATACAGAATGTTGGAGGGAATGTGGGAAAACAGGGACACTATTACATTGTTGGTGGAGTTGTGAATACATCCAGCCATTCTGGAGAGCAATTTGGAACTATGCTCCAAAAGTTATCAAACTGTGCATACCCTTTCATCCAGCAGTGTTTCTACTGGGCTTATATGCCAATGAAATCTTAAAGAAAGGAAAGGGACCTGTATGTGCAAGAATGTTTAAGGCAGGTCTCTTTGTAGTGGCCAGAAACTGGAAACTGACTAGATGCCCATCAATTGGAGAATGGCTGAATAATTTGTAGTATGTAAATATTATGGAATATTGTTATTCAGTAAGAAATGACTAGCATGAGGATTTCAGAAAGGCCTAGAGAGACTTACACAAACTGATGCTGAGTGAAATGAGCAGGACCAAGAGATCATTATCTACTTCAACAACAATACTATATAAACATCAATTCTGATGGAGATGGCCATCTTCAGCAATGAGATGAACCAAATCAGTTCCAATGGAGCAGTAATGAACTGAACTAGCTACACCCAGCGAAAGAACTCTGGGAGATGACTAAGAACCATTACATAGAATTCTCAATCCCTATATTTTTGCCTGCTTGCATTTTTTTATTTCCTTCACAGGCTAATTGTACAATATTTCAGAATCCAGTTCTTTTTGTACAACAAAGCAACGGTTTGGACATGTATACTTATTTTGTATTTAATTTATACTTTAACATATTTAACATGTATTGCTCATTCTGCCATCTAGGGGAGGGGGTGGAGGAAAGGAGGGGAAAAATTAGAACAAAAAGTTTGGCAGTTGTCAATGCTGTAAAATTACCCATGCAGATAACTTGTAAATAAAAAGCTATTTTTAAAAAATTAATAAGTATAGGAAGGAAAAAAAAGTATAGATTTTCACTATAAGAGAGACATTAAGCAGAAGCAACACAGATTCTTAAGTAGGAGGAGGCATGAGAAAAATAGGATAAATATAAGAGACTAGGGTGGAAGGAAATACAACGTATTTGTACACAAAGTATACAAATACTGTGATTCTGAATGGAATGAATTTATCCATAAAATGGAGTAGGATAGCAGAATGGATTAGAAACCGAAGTCCAACAAAAAGTTCCCAAGAAATGAACTTCAAACAGAGATACACACAGAGTTAAAAATAAAGGGCCAGAATAGAATCTATAATTTCAGACAAAAGTAAAAATTTACCCAACTAAAAGAAATAAGTGAAATCACATTTTGCTAAAAGGTCCCATGGACAATGAATTAATATCAATACTAAACATATTGCCAAATGGTAAGGCATCTAAATTCTTAAGGGAAAGGTTAAATGAAGTGCAGAAAAAAACCAGCAAATTATGATAGTAGGGGACTTCAATTTATCTCCTCCTAGATCTAGATTCATTAAGACAAAAAAATAAATAAGAAAATAAGGACCTAAATAGAATTTTCGGAATAGAAAGAAGCATGCCTTTAACTGTACATTACACATTTGCAAAAATCAACCATGTATAAGAGCATGAAACTTAACAATCCTCAAAGAAAAGTATTTTTACCAATCATAATGCAGTAAAAATATATTTAAAGAAGGAACCCTGAAACTCTAAAACTCCTTGAAGGAGAAAACCTTCAACTCTGCCTCAGTGAGGAACCCCGCTCAAGGAAACAAGACAAACAGTTTCATTCTGTTATCTAGCAAAAGAATTCCAATCCTATTGAATTAAAGGAACTTATTGAATTCTATTCAAATTCTGGCTCAAGCTGAAACCCAGCTAGTAGATGACTCCACACACTAGCCCCCTTCACCTTGTAGCCAAATCTATTATAATAGAGCCAAACTAAAATTCTCTCTTTGCAGAGGTTCTAAACATACCATGCTATACCATGCTATGCCAAATAGGCTTCTGCCCACTGGAATAATATATATGTTTAGCTTAAACATATATTTTTTAAATAGCTTTTTATTTACAAGTTATATGCATGGGTAATTTTACAGCATTGACAATTGCCAAACCTTTTGTTCCAATTTTTCCCCTCCTTCCCCCCACCCCCTCTCCTAGATGGCAGGATGACCAATACATGTTAAATATATTAAAGTATAAATTAAATACAAAATAAGTATCCATGTTCAAACTGTTATTTTGCTGTACAAAAAGAATCGGACTCTTAAATATTGTACAATTAACCTGTGAAGGAAATTAAAAAAAAAAAAGCAGGCAGGCAAAAATATAGGGATTGGGAATTCAATGTAATAGTTCTTAGTCATCTCCCAGAGTTCTTTCACTGGATGTAGCTGGTTCAGTTCATTACTGCTCCATTGGAACTGATTTGGTTCATCTCATTGCTGGAGATGGCCATGTCCATCAGAATTGATCATTATATAGTATTGTTGTTGAAGTATATAATGATCTCCTGGTCCTGCTTATTTCACTCAGCATCAGTTTGTGTAAGTCTCTCCAGGCCTTTCTGAAATCATCCTGTTGGTTATTTCTTACCGAACAATAATATGGAATGATATTCTTTTCCAGTGTTATCCTCTCTTTATTCTCACCTATTTCCTTAATGAGACTTTATGCCTCTCTGTCAGGATTTCTAACCTTATTTCCCAATCCCTATAATAAACCTCTTTTATCAATCTTAAGTTTTTGGAGTTTGTAAATTCCTTTGCAGAGAATCTCTGTGCCACTAGAAGGGGTTTCGCCAAAACTCCCTATCCATGCGCTGAATCCAAAGGGGGTGCAGGAGAGCCAAACCTCTCCATTTGGTTCCCTGAACACCAAACCTGCCACTAGACCATATCATTTAACTCTCTGACCATCAGAAACCTTAATCTCATTTTGGTTCCCTAAATCTAGATCTTATAATTAAGTTCCCTATGAAAGGGAACCTCCAAACCTAAACCTTATCATATTCACTAAAAGGCTTTTGAAGCAAAGATTGAAAAGTTAATTAGATATTAAATAACAACCTGTCAGAATGAGTGAATCAATGAATTATAGAAACAACCAAAAATAAAAATAATAACACTTAGAAGACATATCTAAATTTGTGAGATGTAGTTAAACCAATAATTAAGAGAAAATTTCTAACTCTTTAAAAAGTTTCAATGTAAATTGTGTTCCCTTTAATCTTGGGGGGAGGGGGCGCGCGCGCACGCGTGTGTGTGTGTGTGTGTGTGTGTGTGTGTGTGTGTGTGTGTATGTGTGTGATGTAAATTGTGCCCTTTTTTGGAGTGAAGGGTCAGAAAGGAATCTTTGAGAGAAGGGTGTAGCTGACTCTCTGGGAGGGGCCACATCCATTCTTAAGGAAAACTTCCCAGATATAATCTCATTCAGTTATAAAACTGAAAGCCTGGTGAATCCATCTCTGCTAATTCCTAATCTGGAGTTTGCCTGCTAAGAAAGCTGTTTTTTTTTTTTTTTAATGTAAATAAACCCATTTTTGCCACAAACTTCTTGCCTATATTCATTCAGGTTTGATAATTCTTTGGTTCTCATAGCTGTTGGGCCATGTCTCAACCCTCAATTCTCACACCTTATCATCTAAGCTCTTTTAGCAGTAAGAGAAACAATAGCTCAATGAACTGGGCATGCAACTAAAACAACTGGAAAACCAACAAATTAAATTTTAAAACTCCAATTAAACACCCAAATAGAAACCTTGAAAATCAAATGAAAGATGAACAAAATTGAAAGTAAAAAATAATTGACTAATAAATTAGATAGATTTTTTTAGAAACAATAAAACAGTTAAGCTGTTAACTGATTTTGATGTTGCTGATATAAATATCAGATGCTGGTGAAGAGGGGACCCCCAAACTTGAAAAATCCTGGAAGGAGAAAATCTTCAATTCTGTCTCAATAAGAGACTTTGCCCCATGTCTTTTTCCTTAAATGAATTTAAGTTCCAACTGCTTGAGGGGGGAATGATGCGGGAAAGATTCCTTTCTAGATTCCCACCCTCTCCTAGTTAATAATGTAAATTGTTCTTTAACTCACAAATCCTGGTCCCTTTGAATTCCAATAGAAGATCCGGACCTGTCCCAGCCCCACCCGGATCTGAGCCAACTTGGGGGCTACACCTAAAAGCCCTTTGAGCTAAGTCTCCTATTATAAAAAGGCCATGCTGGGAACCCCTCTTTGCAGAGATTCCAAACATGGCTACCATGTGAGGACCCTCTGTCCACTGGACCCTCTGTCCAGTGCCCTCCTTATCTCTATCTTCGCCTATACTTTAACTTTGCTTATCCAATAATAAACCTCTTTTATCAATCTAGCTCTCTGGGCCAATAAATGCTTTTATTGGGAACTCGCGCCACTACTAGACCCCCTTACGCCGAATCTGTACCCCAAACTTGCCACTAGACCTTAACCCTAATTTCATTTAGGTACCCCAAATCTAGACCTCAACACTGGTAGCCACCAAAAGTTGGGTTTTGGTCACGTGAAGAATTTATAGTGGTCATTCTCTTTGGCAAAAGGTAGGCTTATTTAGGGGAAGAGGTCACAGATAAAATGACGGTGTACAATAAACACCAGGAATGGTAAATATGAAATAGAGTTGGGAGAGCATCCTTAGAGGAATACACAATTACCTAGGACAAGGTTGTATGAAGTTGGGAGACGTCCTTAGTTTACAGGCTAAATCCTGAAGACGATCTATATGCAGGAGAAGTGAGATTGAGTGTATAATGGGGTTAGTGAAGACACACATGGCATACGGGAAGGGGAAAGACACCCCAAATCAAGACCATTGTGGCGGATTGGCCCAAAGGAGGGCAGTAGCAAAGCCATGGTCCATTAGCTGTTTTATAAGGAAATTTTAACCTCAGGGACATGACTGCGATTTTTAACAGAATGTGGCAAAGTAAGGCTGCCTACCACAAACTCCACAAAAAAATGGGACCACAGAGCTAAAATGATCTCAATCAGAGCCTTCTCCCTGCCTGCCCTAAAGAATCATTTTTATCAGTGCTTCAATTTCTTTGTGCCAACCACACCTACCATTTAGGACTGATGAGGTTCGGTGCAGGGCAGAGAGTTGTGGGAACCCCCTTCTGGTTGGCACAGGTCCTTTGTAAATGAATTTACAAACCCAAGAAGTTTACTGGCACTGGGAAGTCAGCTTTTTGCTTGGAGGCTGACTTCCTTAGCAGCAAGGTCCCAACTCCCAAGTAAAGGTCTAGCAAAGAAATCCTGCCAAAAAGGTAAAATGGGATAAGGTCTCCCAAATAGGGTAAAGAAGGGATCATACCAAATTCCTTCCTTCCCAGACAACAACCTCCCCAAGTTAAGTGATTTTATTCAGTTAGAGGTAGAGGCCTGATAATCCTGTTGAGTGACTGGAAACTCCCAAGATAAGTACTCTCTTTTCAACTGGAAATCTAGGCCTGGGCATTGATTGAAGCCAGACCCTCAGACTGATAACAAAAGACAACTCTGAACTCCAAATCTTTGCAGAAGTCTGAAACAGGATTAGGCTTGCCAAGGAAGCTCTCTTCTTTGCAAAGCTACCTGCCAGGACTTTTGCCTACTGTGAAGATATTGTCTTCTCAGTGTTAACCTTTGTTATTTCCCTGACAGGACCTTACCCATTAAGAAGTCTATCTTCATAATAGGCTGACTTCTTAGTGAACAATAAAATTCCCTTTTGCCATACAGACTTTTTGGATTTGTGCACCAACCAGAGGGGATTCCCCACCCCAGTTGTCACATCTCTTCACTACCACTAGCCTCATCATTTGCACCTCATCACTTCTATGCAAATTTGATCTTGATAGCTAAGCCAGAGAGTTAAAACAGAAAAAGAAAACTAGACCAATTTTCTTAATGAATATGAGTGCAAACAAAAATAAAATATTAGCAAGGAGACTACAGTTTTTTCACAAAGATCATATGTGATGACTAAGCTTATAAGAGGGCGTAGGATTGATTCAATATTAGGAAACCAATAAGCATAATTAACTATATTAATAATGTGTGGAAAGGTGAAGAACTTAACAGATTAAGCACATATTGATCAGAGACTGTTAACTAAAGTAGATCAGGCCTATAGGCCCCAGTCACATGATTTTAGATGAGACCTGGACTGCATTCCATTGTCCAAAGAAGGAATTAAGTGGTCAAAGCTGTATATCACCTTTTTCACTGCATTCTACTGACCAAATAGGGAGATAAAGGTTTATGTAACCAATCTCAGCTTGTAAAGGGTGGAATTTTGGGGGTTCTTTGTCTGAAATGTATAAAAGTTGTAAGCATCTTCAAGTGAATGACTCTCCTCCTGTAGATATCTTTGCTGTCCTTTCGGGCCCACAGGCCAGGACGGTCCGCTTCTCGAGATTCTAATAAATTCTTTCTGTACATCATTTGAAGTGACTCCTGAGTAGTCAATTTGGGTAGGTGCAATTGCCCCAAACAATAAAAAAGCCCATAAAATAATATGATTGTTCCAATAAATGCACAAAAGCTTCTGAAAAAACATAGCCACCATTCATTCCTCTTTTTAAAAAAATACTAAGTATTAAATTAAATTAATGTATCTATCTATAACCAAAAGCAAGCATTATCTTTAGTTGGGAATAAATTACAGTATTTTCCAATAAGATTGGAGTGAAGCATGGATGTCTTATCACCATTACTTTTGAATGTTATGCTAGAAATGCTAGTTATAGCAATAAGAAAAAGAAATTGAAGTGATAAGCATTGGCAAGTAGAGAAGGAAATTATCACTCTTTTTGAAGATAATATGATAGTTTACTTAGAATCAACTAAAAAAGTAGCACTTGGTATAACTCAACCATCAGCTTGGCTAAGATGACAAAATAAGAAAATGGCAAATGCAATAGGAGCTATGTGAAAACAGATACATTAATGTACTACTATTGAAATTGAATTGGAGCAAGTATTCTGCAGAGAATTTGGAACTACATCCAAAATTTATAAAACTCTACATATCCTTTGAACCACTACTAGGTCTTGACTTCAAAGAGATCAAAAGAAGACTAGATACCATATGTATAAAAATATTTACAGCAGATTTTTTTTGTATGTTGACAAGTGAAAATTGAAAGAAGGCCTATTAATTTGGAGAATGACTGAACAAGTCATGGTATATGAATATATAATGAAATACTTTTATATTGTAAGAAATTATGAAGGGGATGATTTCAGAAAAACCTGGCAATGCTTTTATGAACTGATGCAAAGGGAAATGAGCAGAAGCAGAATAATTTTTGCAATATCAGCAAAATGGTAAAAATAACTTTGAAAGACAATAATTTGATTCATGATAAAACTTGCTACATCCAAAAAGAGATCACAGAGGGCAAATTCAATCATATTTTCTTCTCATACTCTGTGTGTGTCTCTCTCTTGTCTCTTCTCCTTCTCTCTCCAATTTGATATAGGTGATACAATGAACAATCATCCAAAACATATTTCCATATTAATCATGTTATGAAAGAAACAGACCCCCCAAAAAAAACCCTCAAGAAAAATAAATAAAAAAAAAAAGTATAATCTGAATTCAGACTCCATCAGTTCTTTTTATAATATTACTATTATTGTGCACACAATTCTCCTAGTTCTTCTCACTTCATTTTACATCTGGTCATGTAAGTCTTACAAAACATCAGTATTTTATCCCCCCCCCCCCCCCTTGAGAAGTGCTTGCCTTTTGGCAAGCACGTCATATAGATTATATCTGTGTGGTCATGCAGAACATTTCCATAGTAGTCATGTTGGAAAAGAAAACATAAACTAAAAAAGGAAGAAAGAGAAGGAAAGAGAGAGTGAGGGAGGGAAAGAGAGAGGAAGGAAGGAAGAAGAATATAAGGTAAGAATAAAGGAAGGAAAGAAAGAAGAGAATTAAAAAAAAAAAAAAACGTGCTTCATTCTGTATTCAGATACCATCAGTTATTTGGGTATAGATAGCATTTTTCATTATAAGTCCTTCAGAATTGTCTTGGATTCTTGCACTGCTGAAAATTGCTAAGTCATTCATAGTTGATCATCTTACATTATTGCTGTTACTTTGTACATGGTACATTTCTTTTTACATCAAGTCTTTCTAGGTTTTCTAAAAACATCCTATTTGTTATTTCTTTTATTCCCCTCAATACTAGTTTACTTTTCCAAATACATGTAAATATAGTCTTCTTTTCTTTCTTTTTTTGGCGAGGTGGGGTGGGGCTAGGCAATTGGGATTAAGTGACTTACTCAGGGTAACACAGCTAGTAAGTGTTAAGTGTCTGAAGTCACTTTTGAACTCAGCTCCCTGATTCCAGACTGGTACTCTATTCACTGCACCATCTAGCTGCCCCTGTATATAGTTTTCAACATTCATTTTTGTAAGTTTTTTTCCCAAAATTTTATCCCTCTCACATTCACCTCCCTCCACCCCAACATGTGAACAATCTGATATAGGTTATATATGTACAATCTTTTAAAACATATTTCCATATTTGTCATGTTGTGCAAGAAAAAATCAGACTAAAATGGGGGAAAGAAAAAAAAGTGAAAATACCATGTTTTGATCCACATTCATTTTCCATAGTTATCTCTCCCTGGATATGGTTAGCATTTTCCATCACACATCTATTGGAATTACATTGATCACCTCATTGTTGAAAAGAGCCAAGTTTATTACAGTTTGATCATCACTTAATCTTGTTGCTATATACAATGTTCTTTTGGTTCTACTCATTTCCCTTAACATCTGTTCATGTAAGTTTTTCTAGGCTTTTCTGAAATCAGCCTGCTCTTTGTTTTTAATGGAATAATATTCCATTACTTTCTTAAGCCATAGTTTATTCAGCCATTCCCCAACTGATAGGCATCCACTCGATTTCTAGTTCCTTGCCACTGCAAAAAGATGCTTGTTATTTCAGAATCACATGCTTCAACATGTTCAGTCATTTCCTAATTGATAAATATCACTGCAATTTGCAAATCTTTGCCACCACCAAAAAGAGCTGTTATAAATATTTTTGTACACATGTACCCTTTTCCCTTTTTTTATTTATTTTTTAAGGGATACAAATCAAGTAGTGGTACTGCTGAGTCAAAAGGAATATGCAGTTTTATAGAAAGTACTTCTGGTATCACTCCAAATGACTTTCCAAAATGATTGGATCAGTTCACAACTCTACCAACAATGTATTAATGTCCTAATTTTCTTACATGCCTTCCATTTTTCTGATAGGTGTCAGAATAACTTTAATTAAATTTCTCTAATCAAGAGTTATTTAGGGCTTATTTCATATAACTACAGACTGATTTCTACATCTGAAAACTTCCAGTTTATTTCTATTGAGAATGGGAGGAAGGGGAAATCACCCTAGATGACCAAAAGAGAAACTGAGGCAGAGCTCCAAGCCAAGAACACTTTATTAGAGAACCAACCAAGTGAACTCCAGACTTCCCTCTAGATCAGAGTTACCACCTCCACTCAGAACTCAATGTACTCATCCACTTTTCTAATTCATTGCTTCCACAAAAAGAGCTGCTACAAACTAAGACACAAAACAAACCCAATGCACATGTGGGACCTTTTTTCCCCTCCTTTATGATTTCCTTAGGATACAGACCCAGTAATGGCACTGCTGAGTCACTGAAACAACGATTCTTAAAAATTAAAAATTTTTAAATAGAAATTTTTTTTAATTTAAAAATTAAAAGAAAAAATCTTCTAAAAACTCAAAGATGAGGATATGCATTGTTAGTGCATTCCAACACAAACATTTGTTTAGTGCCTTCTCTCACATAATTCCAAACTCTTTTAAAGTATTTTTTCCTTAAAAAAAACAAAAAACAAAAAACGATTGGTCACTACGATTCTTAAAAGTAGTAGTCCCTAAAACCAATGTACTCCAAACGCGAGCCTATATAAACGTTAGTCCAAAGGTCTTTTCCTTCAAAATGGAAAAGACATGCTTTCCAAAAGAGATAGAGGGTGAAAAATAATAAAAAGAGCTGACATAGTTCGGCGAGACCATAGAGAAAAGAAAGGACACAGTGGGAGAGGCGCCTGGTTTATGGATTCTCCCAGAGCTGCCTCACTAGGTTAATCTCTCGGAAACATCTTCGGAGGGAGGGGGAGAAAGGAGGAGGAGGCTGTCCTCTAGTCACGTGGGGATGTCCTGGGGGAAAAGGAGGCGGGACCTTTTTGCCGCCAAAATCTGAACATGGCTCCGGATCGAATGCATAGCAAAGTGGTTTCTGCCTTTAAATTGCGGGGCTACCTGCTCCGGGGGTGAGTGCTCAAGGGCTACGTTTCATGAAGAGGGTGTTATGGGAAGGAGTCGGGTCTGGCGAATGCCCGAAGCCTGTCGAATCCTTTATACCTCTAACCTGAACACTGCAGGTCCCCAACTCAGCGTACTGAAATCTTACCCTGTCCTGGGAAGGAGGCTTAGGGCGTCGTGGGCCTTTTTCGGAAGCATTTATTAAGCACCCACTGTTATCAGCACTAACTATACAAAGCTAGGCAAAGCCCTCCTCTTCAGGAGCTACCAGTCTAATGATGGGAAGCAAAAGGCAAATGGCTAAGTACATACAATATACAATAGTAGGTTAAATGGAGGTAATTAACAGAGGTAAGGATGTTCGGAGCTGGGTTGAGGTGAAGAGGTTTTCTCCTCATTCCAGATAAGGCCGGCCTGTGCAAAGGCACGGAGTCCGGAGAAGGAGTGAGGCCAATGATACTAGGATCCAGAGTTCGAGGAAGGGAGTAAAGATGACAACTGGAGGGGTGGGAAAGGCTAAACTGTCAGGGACTCTAAAAGCCAGAGGATTTTATATTTCATGAAGTCATTGGAGTTTACTGAGATGTAAGAGTATAAACTGGCCAAACATTCCCCTTCTTGCGGCAGAAGGAGGGAGCAAAGAAGCATGTATTTTATTTTTGTACCTTTTAATTTTATTTTTTTCCTCCTTCAGGTCCTCCTGACTTCAGGGCTGTTGCTCTATCCATTGCGCCACCTAGCTACCCCTAAGTTATCTATTTTCAAAAAATAAATTTCCTCTTTTTTTTCCCCTCCTATTAGTGAAGCCACTAAATATCTCACTGAAGCTCTTGAGCTTGTCCCTGAATTAAAGCTTGAAGATGCATTGGAAAGTATCATTGATGCTGTTGAAAAGCAGCCTTGTAAGTAACTCTTAAATTGTTTTCATAAGTATAAATTTAATTTGCCCCTTAAATTTGGTGACTTAATATTTGTTACAGCATAATGTACTTTCTATATTAGACATATTTATTATACTTTTCTTAATTTGACAATAGCCAAAGTATTAAACTTGAACTTTGATCTGCTTCCTAAGGGCCTCTGTTAATTTGTATAAATCATAGATGATATTATAGCTCTATTTTTTCATCTTTCCTTGGCTTCTGGTTTTGTTATAAGTATGAAAACTAACTGCAATATTACACCAGACTTTCTTTCTTTCTTTTTTTTATTCTTTAAATAACTTTTTATTGACAGTACACCAGACTTTCTAGAAAACTGTCATCAACTTAGGTAGCACCCCTCAGACATTCACATTTCCTTGGATGTCCAAGCTGCAGATAGTAACCAACGACTTTTATGTTAGTTATCTTGGCCCTTCTAAATGTGCATCAACTTTTGTTATTACAAAAGGCACACATTTGTAGTGTAAGTGTCCTGGTTGTAGTTTTCAATGACTCTGCTCTCTCATCTATTCCTTTTGCTATTATTGCAAGAGAGAACCCAGTCTATGATATAAACATATTGTGACAACACAGGTAGGAAAAGTTTGCATATCTCATTGTAAAATCTGTAGATATAATGGAACCACTTTTGCACGTATATTTTAGTGATTGAAGATGTAATACAGGAGTAAAATGACTCCAGATCATAATTTTTTAAAAATAATATTTTTTATTTTCAGATTATATGCAAAGATAGTGGTGAACATCCACTTTTACAAATCTTGTGTTCCAAATTTTTCTCTCTTCCTTTCCCTCAACCCCTTCCCCTACATAGCAAATAATTCAATATATGTTAAACATGTTCTATACACATTTCCACAAGAAAATCCACAAGAAAAATCAGATCAAAAAGGCAAAGAAAAAAAAAAACCAAGCATACAACAAAAAAGGTGAAAATACTATATTGTGATCCACATTCAGTCCCCACAGTCCTCTTTTCTGGATGCAGATGGCTCTATCCATCATAGTCTGTTAGAATTGGCCTAAATCACTTCATTCTTGAAAAAAGAGCCAAGTCTATCAGAGTTGATCATCACATAATCTTATTGTACTGTGTTCTCTTGGTTCTACTCACTTCATTTAGTATTAGTTCATGTGCTAAACATTTCTTGTAGAACAATAATATTACATAACGTTTATATACCATAACTTATTCAGCCATTCTCCAACAGATAGTCATTCACTCAGTTTCCAGTTCCTTGTCGCTTCAAAAAAGGCTGCTAGAAACATTTTTGCATAGGTGTGAAAAATGCTTTTCAAATGAATAAAAAAAAATATGTAAAATTACAAAGGAAACCAATTGTATTAAAATATGGTTATTAAATATTTTAAAATAAATGCCAAATTCACAGAGCCCAGATTAAGAGCTCTTATCTTAAAAGATTTTTCTTGAAAGTTGAAATAATTTTTTGTTAATATTTTTCCAAAAAAATATTATGCCAATGTTTAAAAATTAAGAACCATTTAAAAAGTTTAACTTTTAAATTGTTTTTGCAGTGTCATCAAATATGATTGAACGATCTGTAGTGGAAGCAGCAGTCCAGGAATGCAGTCAGTCAGTAGATGAAACTGTGTATGTTGACATAAGTAATCATCTTATAAATTATTGAAAATTAATTTTCATGGATTTTTCCAGAAATATGTGATGCTCAGTATTGTCATAGAAAGTTTAATTATTTCTAAACATTTTCATTCAAAGGATGTATTTTTTTCTGTTCTTTCATCTGTTATTTTTGGGGGGGGAGTTAAGGTTTTTAAAATCTTTATTATGAAATGACTAATTTGCATTTTGAAGTACGAGGTACATTTTTATATTGACTTTCTGGTGCCACGTTTTTGTGTGTTAATTAGTTTAGACATCTAAAAAGATAATTTGTCAGTATTAGATTGGTAATTTTAAATTAGAACTTTGTTGTGTTATATGTGGGAATTTTTGTATTCCAAGTCTTGTTTCTCCTGTATTTAGTAGAGTCTGGGCAGTTTGGGAAAACTGATAGAAGACAGTTTAATAACATATTAAAAATGCTCTTTTTTCCCATATAGGGGAATGTATTTGGGAAATAAAATTAAGATCAGAATGTTTCTTTCTAATTAGAAAATTAAGGGTAGGAAGTTCTTAGAGCTGTTTTAATTCAAGTTATTCAACTGGACAACCAAGCCCACCTTCCTTACTTTAAAACAAAACAAACAAAACCCTAGTAACTAAAGCCTTTTATCTTTAAACAGGGCTTTCTGAAACACACCAAAAAAATCTCCAAACTTCTCACTCCTGAATGAACATTTATTTGTAAAAAGAAAAACAATTAAATAAAAAATATCTAGTAATCTTGACTATATATAATAAATATTTAAAAGTATTATTTACTACTACTTCCCTCTTTTTTTTTGCTTTTCTGTCCTGAAGGTTTTCAGTAGTCAAAGTTTAGCTTATAGAAGTGATATTTTCATTTACATTGTTATAATCATTGTGTATATTGTTCTTTTGGTTCTACATATTTTACTCTGCATAAGTTCATGTAAATCTTCACCAGTTCCTCTGATTATATTTGTCATTTTTTTAACTGCATAACAATATTCCATTATTAATGTCATACTTTTTTTTTTTAATTATTCTTCAATCTGTGACCTCTCATTTTCTTTCTGGTTTTTTGCTCCCAGGAGAAGTGCTGCTATGATTACTTTTATGTCTTTGACTTCTTTGAAGTATATTCCCATTACTGAGGTCACTGGGCCAAATGATATATTCAATTAGTAACTTGCTTTTGTATAAAATCTAGGCTTTATACTTTTCTTTGAGTTAATAAGAATCACAATTCTTAAAAATAGTATTTTATTTTTTGTAGTATATGAAAGACAATCCTGTCCTCTTTATTCTGGCTATACTGACTTTGCTGCCTTCACACATGATATATCATCTCCCAGATCCATGTCTTTGAACAGACTGTTCCCCATACTTGGAATGCATTTCTTCCTCTTCTAGCCTCTTTTTTCCTTCAAAGCTCAGCTAAAAGAACACTTATGAACCTTTTCCTAATTCTTTCTACCTGCTTATTAGTCTTTTAATCCTGCTTTGCTTTGTATTTATTTGATTTATATGTAAATATATACATGATGTTCCCATTTGAATATTACTTGAAGACAAGGAATATTTCATTTGTCTTTTTATAGTCAGATCCCACTAGCAGCTGGCACATAATCAGTATTTGATAAAAGTTTGTTGAGTGGAATATATAAATAACAAGTTTCATATGTAAGAGAATATTTTTCAAGTTATATATTGTTATCTTGAAGTAGAATCTTACAGATTTTTTTTTTATTTTGTGTTTTATTTTTTTCTCCCCAGAGAACATATTCTTAATATCATTGGTGCATTTGATGTTCCACACTTTGTGTATAATCCAGAAAGAAAGAAATTTCTACCGTAAGTTTGCTTAAACATTAATTTTCATATAAAGAATAATGCCTCTCTAGAAAAAGAACTAAGAAGACTGAATGTAAATCAATACATGCTATGTTCACTTCTTATTTATTTTTTTTAATCTCTCCCATGGTTTTTCTTTTTTCTTCTGATTTTTCTCTCCCCAAATGATTCATAAAACAATGAGTATTAAAAATAAATAAATTTACTAAAAAAAAGAAGAAAAAAAAATAATGCCTCACATTTATATAGCCCTCAAAGATTTGCCAAAAAAAAAAATTTCTTATTAAAAGCCCTGTAGAACACTTTTGTTTTATTCTTTTTGTAAAACAAAGCCAGAAAAAAGGTGGAGAGGGCAGTGGGACAGGCAACTGTGACTCATAGGAATAGAAATAGAACCAGTGTTTGATGCTAGTAAGTATTTAGGAGCTTTGCAATTATGGTACAATTCCCTTCCAAAGATCAAAGGGCTTATGAAATACTTTTTCATTGAAAAGAAATCAAGTCTGTAAATGTCTCCATTTTCAGATGGAAAAACTAGGAATCATAGATGTTATAAGTGACTTTCTCATGAAAGTTAGTTCTTGAACTCATGTCCTTTGCTTTTGTGCCCCATGTTCTTTTCCTATACCTCATTGCCTTTCACAGACTGAAGTATCCTCTTGTCTGTGTTCATTTCATATAGTACCTAGCTTTAAGAAACAAGAAAGATACTTAGAAAGAATAAAGATATTTTTTCTTGTTCCAGGCTGCCAATGACCAGTCACCCTTCACCAAATTTGTTTGGGAAAGCAAGAGACAAAGCAGAAGTGTTTCGTGAACGTTACACCATTTTATGGCAGGTGAGTTTAAAAAAAAAAAAAAGCAGAAGGGAGGCAGACTTTGGTTCCTTAGTATTTACAGTTTAAGTTGAGGATTTTCATAATATATTTGTAGAGATAAACTTAGGGAATTAATATTTCAGGATTTTGAAATCTTGAGTTTTCTATATGTCAAGTTAAATTTTTTAGTTCTTTCAACAAATCTTCACAAAGCATTATGATCCCAATGCTATTATTATTGTTTTCTTTTAGAGGTTTCCAACTTATGGATGTCCTTTCTAAAATGTGAAAAGTAGTCTCTTTCACTAGTCTCTCTGACAATATACACTTTAATTTTATTATTCCTGGAAACTCTACTTATCTTGATGAAGCTTTAATATTGTATTTTGGCTATCATATCTTACTATCGTCTCATTGAGCTTTATGTTTACTAAAATTCCCAAATCCTTTTTTCAAATAAATTGATGTCTAGCTTCATCTTCCCTTGTAACTTCTAAAGTTTATTGTTTTAAGCCAACCATACATGTCTCTCCATCTTACACATTTAACTATACATCTTTGTTTGTTAAATTTTTTTTTATTCTAACTCATTTATCCAATGTATTTGATATCCTTCCAATTTTGTGGTATATGCAAATTTGATAAGCACATAATCTCTGCTGTTATCTAAATCATTAAATAAAATGCTAAATAGATAGGACACTCCACTTGAGACCTTATTCCAAGTGGACATAGACCCATTAATGACTGACTACCATTTGGTTCTGGCTACTCAGTTCTGGAATTAGTGTGCCATCTAGCCCATACCTATCAATCTTTTTCTTTAAAATAATATGATGGACTTTGTCAAAGGATTTCTAGGTAAACTATATTTACAACATGTCCTTGAAGTTAATGTCATGATTTTTTCTGGAAGATGCCCAATATCTTGGTTTAACTTTATACATTCTTTGCTAGATGGTTTAATAATACTTTGAAAATTTTTGCCAGAAATCAGATTAATCCACCAGCCTGTAGTTTGCAGATTTGCTTCTCTTTTCTTATTTGAAAATAAATCATTTGAAAATTGAGATATTTCTCTTAATTGAATCCTATAGCACCTGTTCTATTCCTTAAGTTTTTTTCAAAAAACATTGATAGTGGGACTCAGCCATCACATTTGCCTATTGTGTCATTATCCTAGCATGTAGTTCATGTGGACCAAGTAATATAAATTTATCAAAGAAAGCTAAGAGTTATTTACTTTTTATTTGTTTATCTCAGGTTTCAGCTACAGTAGGTCAGTAATATTTCTTAGACATTTCTGTTTGTCCTTTCCATCCCATAGAATATGTTTATTACCAGATAAAGCAGAAATAAAACAGGAATTGAATGGTTCTTTCTTCTTTGTTATCATCTTATCTGTCCTCTACTGGAGTCCTATTCCCTTCTCTGCTTCTTTTTATAAAACATCCTCCCATCCCTTTTTAATATCTGTAAACTTTACTTGCCAGTCTCGGAATATAATAAATAGTTTTAGTGTTTCTGATAGTGTTCTTGTATTAATTCTCTGTTACCTGCTCTTGGATCCACTTATGTATTTCTTTTTAAAAATTAGTTTCTGAATGAAAATGTCTTGTTTAGTAGCCATTTGCATTTAAATTAATGAATTTTGTTGCACAAAGTTTCACTACAATCTTTTAATCACTTCCTCCAAGTCCCTGTAGAATTCTGTCTCTTGTTCTCTCTGGCTCTGCTTCTCTCACTGAAGCTCATTCTCTTTGACCTTAACCGAGCCATTTCTTTCTTCAGACTTGCCCACCTGTTCCACTATGCCTTTGTGGATTCTGGTTCTATAATGCACCATTGCTTCTGATTTTACTTTACTTTACTCTTTTCCACAATTTTCACCCTAACTAAGCCAAATGAATCCCACAGTTTTCTTTCTTTCTTTTTTTTTTTAATGGTATTTTATTTTTCTAAATACATGCAAAGATAATTTTCAACAGTTACTTTCACAAAACCTTGTGTTCCAAATTTTTCTTCCTGTTCTCCCCACTCCTCAAGACAGCAAACTGTCTGATATAGATTAAATGTCCACACTGTTTTGTTTTAGATTCCTCACTGCCTTCTCTTACTGCCACTCATCCTGCCACACCTCAGTCCTGGATAACTCCATGCATTTTGGTGACACAATCAATAGAGCACTGAGTCTGGAATCAGAAAAACCTGAGATCAAATTTAGCCTCAGGTGACCCTAGGGCAAGTCTCTTTAATTTCTGTGTGCCTCACTTTTCTTAACTGTAAAATAAAGATCATTTTTTTGAGGAGAATGAAATAATGTTGGTAAAGCATGTAGCATAGTGCCTGATATATAGTAAGCACTTAATAAATATTTTTCTTCTTTTTTTTCCCTCTCCTTCCTTTTTTTTTTAACTTCCTCTTTTCTCCCTTGCTCTCTCCTCTCCTCTTTCCTCTAGCTCTTCCCCTACAATTTTGTTGGCTGGATACACTTATAAATTCAGCTTTGACTAGGCCTTCACTACAGCAAAGCAATTGTTTTATTGTTTCCTAATTGTTTTCATGTGTCAGAAACTTTCTAGCCTCCTATATCTCTCCTCTCCCCATCTCTTTTAAGTAAGGACATCTTTTACTTTAATGAGAAAATTTAATCCATTTGACATGAGAACCCTCTCCTTAATTAATGAATGGTCATTGCCTTAGTCAAACTGAGACTTGATCTTGCCAGGTTGATTTGGGTTTAAGGCGAGCTCCTTAGGGAAAAAAAAAATCTAGCCTGGAAACTGCAAGGTGTTTTGCAAGGTTTCAGTGATCAGAATTTTTATTCCTTTGGGCAAAGCACTGGCAAATAAAATATTTTTATGTAGACAGGTGAGACCCAGATGCCTCCAGAAGAGAAAGGCAGGCTGGTGACTTTGTACAGCAATGTCTTACTTAAATCCAATTCACTTGCAAGTCAGATCCTTTTAGAGAATGAAGGAGAAACAATTTGTAGAGTAGTAGCTGCCCGAAACTAGGCATTGACCCACACTTAACACCGTACACCAAGATAAGGTCAAAATGGGTTCATGACCTAGGCATAAAGAATGAGATGATAAATAAATTGGAAGAGCATAGGATAGTTTACCTCGCAGACCTGTGGAAGAAGGAGGAATTTATGATCAATGAAGAACTAGAGATCACTATTGACCACAACATAGAAAATTTTGATTATATCAAATTGAAAAGTTTTTGTACAAACAAAACAAATGCAAACAAGATTAGAAAGGAAACAATAAACTGGGAAAACATTTTTACAATCAAAGGTTCCTCATTTCCAAAATATATAGAGAATTGACTTTAATCTATAAGAAATCAAACCATTCTCCAATTGATAAATGGTCAAAGGATATGAATAGACAATTCTCAAAGAAATTGAAACTATTTATAGACATATGAAAATATGCTCCAAATCATTATTAATCAGAGAAATGCAAATTAAGACAACTCTGAGATACCACTACACACCTGTCAGATTGGCTAGAATGACAGGGAAAGATAATGGGGAATGTTGGAGGGGATGTGGGAAAACAGGGACACTGATACATTGTTGGTGGAATTGTGAACACATCCAGCCATTCTGGAGAGCAATTTGGAACTATGCTCAAAAAGTTATCAAACTGTGCATACCCTTTGATCTAGCAGTGTTTCTACTGGGCTTATACCCCAAAGAGGTACTAAAGAAAGGAAAGGGACCTGTATGTGCCAAAATGTTTGTGGCAGCCCTGTTTGTAGTGGCTAGAAGCTGGAAAATGAAAGGATGTCCATCAATTGGAGAATGGTTGAGTAAATTGTGGTATATGAATGTTATGGAATATTATTGTTCTGTAAAGAATGACCAGCAGAATGAATACAGAGAGGACTGGCGAGACTTACATGAACTGATGCTGAGTGAAATGAGCAGAACCAGGAGATCATTATATACCTCAACAACGATACTGTTTGAGGACGTATTCTGATGGAAGTGGATCTCTTTGATAAAGAGAGCCTTAATTGATCAAAGATAGACAGAGCAGCTACACCCAGAGAAAGAACACTGGGAAATGAATATAAACTGCTTGCATTTTTGTTTTTCTTCCCGGGTTATTTATACCTTCTGAATTCAATTCTCCCTGTGCAACAAGAAAACTGTTCAGTTCTGCACACATATATTGTATCTAGGATATACTGCAACCCATTCAACATATAAAGGACTGCTTACCATCTGGGGGAAGGGGTGGAGGGAGGGAGGGGAAAAATCGGAACAGAAGTGAATGCAAGGGATAATGCTGTAAAAAATTACCCTGGCATGCGTTCTATCAATAAAAAGTTATTAAAAAAAAAAAAAAGAGTAGTAGCTGCCCCACTGGAGATCCAACTGGCCACTTATTGGACAATACTCCCTCCCTCCCTCCTTCCTTCCTTCCCTACCTTTCTTCTTTACCTCCCTCCTTCCTTTTTTTTAATCTCCCTTCCTCTCTTCCTTCCTTCCTCCCTCCCTTCCTTTCTTCCTTCCTTCCTCCCTTTTTCCCTCCCCACTTGTCTTTCTCCCTTTCCTAAATTCACTTTATGACATTCTTCTCACACTCCAGATTTCTTTCACAATTCTTTATTAAGCTCAAGTTCTTTTCCCACACATCTTTTGCAAACCAAAGACATAGGTCTCTTCCAATTCAAAGATTCTTTGATATTTTAATTTTCAAAATGGTAATTATCTAAAACCTGGCCAGATTTGACCAGAACAAATCTGTCAGACCCAGATTCCATGACTGAATATTACAAGGAGCAAAGGATAATAAACCTTTGTTTTAGAAAAATAGAGGCTTAAAAAAAAAAAACTGTAGGAGTAGTTATTCTTCCTACAATAGCTAAGGCATTTAGTATATTTTTAGTTACCTTAGAGAACTAAATATTAGTGTAGAATAAGTCATGCAATGAATTCTCCTCAATTTTTTAAACTATGACATTTGAAATTGCAGATTTGGCAAATTTTTACTATGCAATACCAATTTTTTTATTTAAAAATAATTTTGATTCATTTTGCTCTGATTCAATAGAAGGTTCCAAACAAATTCCCTTTCAAAGTACATTCCTTAAGAAAATTAAATTAAAATTAAATTAAAAGAAGTGATGGATGTTTCTTTTAGTCCTTTAAATGAAACAGTATGTTAATAAGATATTTTGTAGTACTTTATCAAAGTTTTTTCTTCTCCATGTTTACTCCTTTAGGATTCTAAAATTATTGTAATGCCAATTATAAAATTATTTTTAAGCATATTTCTATAGTGAACCTCAGGGATTAAAAAATGTTTGCATTATTAACCCAAGCAAATCTTTTTTCATAGAGAACGCAAAGACATGAATTGTTTACTCCTCTAGCAACAGGTGCTCATCCTGATGAAAGCAGAAGCAAATTCCAGGTTAGAATATTTTATTAGAAATTTGGTGTGAGTGAATTGAATAGGTTTACTGTTTAGTCATTTTTGTTTGTTTCTTGAATGTCTAGTGAAATTGAAGGACATACTTGTCTTTTTATTAAGTATCATCATGTTCTTTTCATTAAGACAAAGGGAAAGCAGAATTATAATAAAGATAAGAAATAATAAGAAATAAATAATGCAAATAATAAATTAAAAAATAATAATAATAAGGCATTCATATTAGAACTTTAAACTATATTACAAGAGTTTACTATGGTCCAAATTTATTTGTGGAGTTTTGGAAACAGATGTTACTTACTCACCAACATGTACTTTTACATTTAGTATAGCTGTATGTCTGTGGAACTTGAATGCTGAGTTGTGAAACAGTTTGAAGTCTTCTCTTTGTCTTGTTCTAAACATTCTCATAATAGTTTTAAATCAATTTAAATGAGATAATATTGTATTTATTGCCTCTCTAGTCTTATTAAAGTTTGCCTCTGTATTTCTGGATTGATTTTCTACAATTAGAGTATCTATATGAAATGGGCAGTCACTGTACATAATTGCCAAAACTTATTGCTCAGAAGTGGTACAGATAAAAAATCTGCTTCTAGAACTGTGCTCTTTCAGGGTCAGATTTTAGAAAAATGAGAACCCCATTCCATACTTATCCTTTTCATTGAAATATGATGATATGATTTTGCTTCAATAACTATCATAGCTTTTCTGAAAATATCGGAAAACTAATAACGCATTCATATACACTAAGTATATAGATATTAAAATGAATTATTTTTATAATGTACCTGTTACTCTGAATAATTTATATGCTGGCTATTTGCAAGGTTATGAATGGTTAAGATTATTTCATATATTACTAGTTGATTCATTGATTCTTCATGTATGATATCATTTTATAAAATGTTGCTTAATTCTTTATTGAGGAATACTTAAAGCTGTTAGTAATCCATTGTCAAGCTATAGCTTTAGCTGTTAGAGCTCAATATGTATTCAAATGGATGTATTTTACAGCCTTTTCAGGCCTACCCATTTTGTGTGATTTATTCATGTCTAACTAATAATTTTACAACTTGTAATATTCAACATTCTGTGAGTCTTCCTCATTTTATCTTGATTACTCGTGAATGGGGTGAAATCACAGAGGATGGTTCTTAATCCATGATGAAGCCATTTTCTTTTTCGTTCATGTATTTGTTTTTTCTTATTGAGTTTAATTTC
The DNA here is from genome assembly GCF_016432865.1 of Antechinus flavipes. Classification (NCBI taxonomy): domain Eukaryota; kingdom Metazoa; phylum Chordata; class Mammalia; order Dasyuromorphia; family Dasyuridae; genus Antechinus; species Antechinus flavipes. The sequence continues at coordinate 343,020,490 of NC_067399.1, read as the reverse complement.
ATTGTTATTGCTATATTTTGTTTTCATATTGCCTTTTCTTCCCCAAAGAACTATAGCTTATATCAAAAAAGAAAAAGGAAGAGAAAAAAAAGCAGTTCAGCAAAATTAACTAGCACATCCATGAGTCCAGACAGGAAATGCAGTAGAACAAGTGTACACTTCTGTAGTGCCTGTTCTTTGTTGCCAGGTTTCATCATTATAATGTGCAGCATTCAGTTTTGATTTTTTAAATTGTTATTATTTTTATTTTATCATAGTCACTGTATACTTTTTTCTTGCTTCTACTTAATGTTGCTTTTTAACTTTGTGTTCTTCATGTTCATCATTTCTTACTGCACCATAAAGTACATACTTTCATGTACCTTAATTTGTTCAACCATTACCTAATTAAGAGATATCTACTTAGTTTGTAGTTCTTTGATTTTTATAAAAATGGTTTATATATATTTTTTCCATATTAGACTTTAGCAGATGTATATTACAATTGGTATTTCTGAGTCAAAAGGTGTGGCCATCCTAGTGATTTTCCCTCCCTACTTGCCTTCCCCCCAGGTATTTGGGATTAAATGACTTGCTCGGGATCGCACACAGCCAAGATTAAGTCTCTGAGGTCAGATTTGAACTCAGGTACTCTTGACTTTAGGGCTGGTGCTCTATCCACTGCACCATTTAGCTGCCCCTCATTCTACTGATTTTTTTTAAAGCATGATTCTAATTGTTTTCCATAAAATTGTTTCCATAAAGATGAGACCAACTAGTTCATCAAATTTTTTTAAACTTTGCCAGTTTGTTAGAGTAAGGCAAAACCTCAGGATTGTTTCAATTTCATTTCTCCTATAGTAGAACTGTTTTTCACATGGATATTAATATTTGTAGTTCTTTTGAGATCTATATGTTCATACCTTTTGAGCACTTATCCATTGAGGAATGATTCTTGCTCTTATATATTTATTTGTGTCCTAGCTATCTACTGGGGGGAAGGGGAGTGTAACATTAGACCCTTATCAGAGATAAAATATTTTTTCTAGTTGACCAATTTTTTTCTTAACCTAAATGCATTAGTTTTTTTCAATTTCATGTAATTGAGATTATCTATTTTATATTTTGTGTTTATCTCTTTCTCTTGTTTGGTTTAGAATGTTCTCAATTACTATAATAGTAAAAAGCATTGGTTCTCTAATTTTTTATGGTGTGATTTTTTTATATTCAGGTAACTCCTATTTTTTTAATGTCACTAGAGTATGTGATTCAAGATATTGGTTTGTATATTTTTGATGGCATGCTTTATACTATTTTTCCCTCATAATGCTTCATATTGTTTTCTAATCTGTTCTTATCCACTGCTCTGTACTACCATTTCAATTTTAACTCTATGTAGATATTGTTGTATGACTTTCATCTATATAATAAGGGGAATATTAGTATTAAAAAGATGGATCCTTGTTTCAGGGAGAAAAAACTTGACTTCATCAAAAAGAATATTGTAATTTCCTAAAAGTAATCCAACCTATTCATCTCTTGTTTAATTCTAAGCTCAATTTAATATATGGAAGCCCTTGCTTCTTTTATTAGGTACTCACTGTGCTGGGGGTCCAAAGAAAGGCAAAAACAGAACCTTTATACTTTCCTTTTGCCCTGCCCTTGAGCTAATGGAGGAAATAACATGAAAATAACTATGTATAAACAATCAGGACAAATTAGAGGAAATTAACAGAGGGAAGGTATTAGCATTATGGGGATCAGAAAAAGCTTCTTGAAAAAGATGAGATTTTAGCTGAGATTTGGAGGCAGCCAAAAAGCCAGAAATTATAAGATGACAAGGGACTTTAATGAGATCAGCCAGAGAAAATGTCTGAAAACAGGAAGTGCAAGGAACTACAAGGAAGCCAGTGTTACGGGATCACAGAATATATAGAAGGGAATAATGTGTAAAGAAAACTGGAAAGGTATCTTTATGAAGGCTTTTGAAGGCCAAAAAGAGGATTTTACATACATACATACTATATATATTTGATCCCAGAGGGTATGTGGGGAAGCGGGTACTCAAATTTATTGAATGTGAGGGGTGACAATGTGGGATGGTGTTTGACAGGATCAGATCCATGATTTAGGAAGATCACTTTGACAGCTGAGTGGATAATGGAATGGAATAGGGAAAGACTTGCAGCAAATAGACCCATTAGCAAGCTATTTTATTGAAATGTGGCATGAGGTTCAGGCATGACTTGATGAGATCCTGGATCAAAGTGATGGTTGGGTTGTGTCAGAAAAGGAAAAGAGGCATGTATGAGAGCCGTTATGAAAGAAAAATTGACAGATCTTGGTAACAGATTGACATGCAGGTAAATGAGGAGTCAAAGATGATACTTAGATCTTAAACCTGGGTAATTAGAGCAATAGTAGTAATAGGGTTTCTGGGGAAAGATAATGTGTTCAATTTTGGGCATGTAGAGGTTAAGATGTCTACAGAATATTCATTTCAGGATGTCTAATAGCATTTCTATGTGTGAGACTGGAGAGTCATTAGAGGGGGGGGACTAGATAAATAAATCTAAAAATCATCTGCATTAAGATGATTGGATCTATAAGAGAAGGTAAGATCATCAAATAAAATAGTATAGAAAGAGAAGAGGGCCCAGGACAGAGTTTTAGGGAACACTTATAGTTAGAAAAGTGTGATCTGCATAAAAATTCTACAAAAGAGACTGAGAAGGAGCAGATAGATAGGGGACCCAAGAAAAAATAGTGTCACATAAACAGAGACAAAGAGAGACAAAGGTGACTGACAGTATTAAAAGATACAGAAAGATCAAGAAGGATGTTTTTTTTAAATCCATAAAATTAAGAAATCATTTGTAATTTTTGAGTAAGCAGGTTTAGTTTAATGATGAGAATAGAAACTGGAAAGAGTTTAGAGTAAGAGATAAGGAAGTGAAAATACCATTTGTCTTCTCAAGGAGTTGAGCTGATTGTGTGTGTGTGTATGTGCGTGTAAGTGTGTGTAATTGTTGATGCCCTTTAATCTATTTCATAATTTTGGTCAATAACAAGTCACTTTATGTCTGGTAAAATATTTTCAATTTCATCTTTATTGTGATGTCATTTGGTTTGGCACACATTTAGGTAAATTTATGTCAATAGGTAGTCTCTATGATTCTTAGTATCCTCTTTTATTCTATTGCTAACTTTAGTAAAGAATCACATAATTGAGCACCATTTTGAAACCAAAGAATTTTTCACCAATGACCAGCCAACTAATGATAAGATTCTTTGTACCAATTATGCTGGTCCTTAAATAAAACACATTCTAAGACAATAATCCAACTCTTTCCAGTATGGTAAGACCAGCTAGAGCTTGAATAATAGTTTTTGAGAATCCAGGATCAGCTTCATGTCATATTGAGACATTGGATTAAATGTTTTTTTGAAGGCATTGGAGTACACATAAAAATTTTTAAACAGACAATAATTATATTGTGTTCTAAAAGTCTTAGTGCAGATTTAGAATTTTTTAAAAAGTTTATCATATGATTTTAATAATTATTTGTTGATATATGGTTTTTAGAGGTAAATTTCTGGAATGTGTACATTTTTTAAATCTGAAAAATATTTTCTTTTTAGCTTAAAACAATAGAAATCTTATTGGGCAGTACTGCCAGAATTGGAGAAGTGATTGTTCTTGGGATGATAACTCAAATGAAAGAGGTAGGTCAAATTTAAACTGCTTTACATTCACCATTCTGATTGGTGCGAGGGGAGGTGGGGGGCGATTTTTTTTAATGTCAATTTAAAAAACCTACATACCTCATAGTTTCTTTCTTTCGCATGTCTGTTGCTTAATCTTTTTTTAGAATTGATAATATTGCATGATCCCAACTTAGCTAGTAAGTGGTACAGATGGATAATCTTAAATGTTGCTAGAATTGGTCAATAAATAAATATGTACCATAAATCTTAGGCTTTAAACTATCTCACTTTTCCCATATTGCATGCATAAGCTTAATCAGAATCTTAAGAAACAAAAAACTAGAATTACAGTATGTCAAGGACAGAAGGAACCTGAGAGATTTGAATCAATTCTTCTATTTTTCATGTAAGGAAAAGGAAGTCCAATGAGATCAAATGACTTATTAAAGATGTTAAACCCAGTTCTGTAGATATGTAGTACTATTTTTCCTTTATGTTAGTCCATGTTCCCTAAATTGTGAAAAGCAAAAATAGCATGTGCTTGAATCCAGGTAACGTGTAAGAATCAGCTGTAGACATACAGGTAATGTAGACATTACCTGGAGAAAAGTCAGTTTGTGAAAAGCAATGTAAAGTAAACTCACACATGGTTATTATGTAAGTGTATAATATAGAGTAAACTTAAATAGAAAAGGATTCCTATGGGCTATATATTGATTTAGAAAACCACAAATTAATATTATCTTTGTTGTATTTTTGTTGTTGTTGTTGTTTATTTTTTTTAAACATTTCCCAAATACATTTTAATCTGGTTAGAGCTACACTGGGGAGTTTTGCTGGTGTAAAAGTTTAAAAACTGGTGTAAAAGAGGTATGCTGGACATGAAGTCAGGAAGATTACATTTCAAATATTATTGCAAATACTTTACTAGCTGTGTGACTATGGGCCAATCACTTAACCATTCCGACCGTCTTTTTTGAACTATAAAATTGAAGAATAAATGGCACCTTCCTTCTAAGTTGGCTTTGAGGAGAAAATGGTGCATGCTATCATCCAAGAAAAATATAAAGAATATCCTTCATAACCATGTATGATACTTGAAGTTTGGATACTTGAAGTTTCAGGTCAATTACCTTTATAATATCCTCAATATGTATACATCTGCGTTTGAAGACCTTCAGTGATGGGGAAATCACAATTAATATGGTAATCCATTCTATTTTTGAAATTATTAAAAGGCTTTTTCTTCTGTTGAGCTGAAATATGCTTTTCTACTTCCTGATTTTTATTTTGTATCCTGGGCATGTCATTATATGACATAGTTTTGTGTGCTTTGACTTGAAATTATCTCAAAAAACTGTTATCTAGAACAAAATATTCCAGATGTGTTTTGTTCAAGGTGGAATTAGGTGAAGCTTTTGCTTCTTTTATTATTTTTCTATCAGGGCAACATAAGAGAGCATGAATTTTTTGTTGTTTTTTTTTTTTAACTTAATATTTTTTTCCAATTACATGATAGTTTTGCGCATTCATCTTTGTAAAATTTTGAGCTCCAAATTTTTCTCTCTCTCCTTTTCCTCTTCCTCTTCCCTTTCTTCTCTTGTGATGCACATTCAGTCCCCACAGTCCTTTTTCTGTTTGCAGATGGTTCTCTCTATCACAAATGTATTGGAATTGGTCTGAATCACTTCATTGTTGAAAAGAGCTAAGTTTATTATGGTAGATTGTGGTTTTCTCTTCTTTTTTATAATATGATCGTTCTCTCTGGGAGCAGGTTTCTTGGGGAGGTTTCTGGAGGCAGCCTTAGTTTCTGTTCAAAGTAATAATCACCCCAAATGCAGCCAGCTGTTAAAATCCAAACGTTTATTTTCTCCTTCCAAGTCTTGTCTCTTTCCTTGGGTTTGGGTAGCTTTCTTAGAGGCCTATCTCCCTCCTTAATAACAAGAGTTCTTGCAGCTTGTCTTTTACGTCTTCCAGCTTCTGCCTCTAGCTCAACTCCAATTTGTGGCTTCTCAATCTCCAACTGACACTTCCCTCTCAATCTTTTCAACTGAACTCTCCTGATTGAGCTCAGCTGTTTTTATGCTCTTTAGAGGTGTAAACTCAAAGGTTGACTCCTCCTCTGAGAGTAGGATTATAGGAGATGTGAATTTAGATATCTCATAATGAATCCTGAAATCTCCCAAACATGTGAACTAATGTGTGAGCTAATGTGTGAACTCTAAAAGGTATTAACATTGTTTCTATCACTATTAGTGACTTAACACCTTGTAAGGATTTGCTCTAATGTGTGAACCAATAAGCATTGTATCAATTCCATTGAGTTAACACTAGGATTCTAACAGTAGATCATCACATAATCTTGTTTTGCTATGTACAATGTTCTTTTGGTTCTACTCACTTCAGCTAGTATCAGTTCATGTAAATCTCTCCAGACCTTTCTGAAATCATCCTGCTAAACATTTCTTATTCTTATTTCTTATAATATTTCATAACATCCATATGCCATAACTTTTTTAGTCATTCCTCAGCCGATGGGCATCTACTCATGTTTCCAGTTCCTTGCCAGTACTAAAAGGACTACTACAAACATTTTTGCATATGTGAGTCTTTTCCCTTTTTTATGATCTCTTTGGGATATAGGCCCAGTAGAGGCACTGCTGGATCAAAGGGTATACATAGTTTGATAATCCTTTGGATATAGTTCCAAATTGCTCTCCAGAATGGTTGGATTAGTTCACAACTCCACCAGTAATGTGTTAGTGTCCCAGTCTCCCCACATCCCCTCCAACATTTATTTATCATCTTTTCCTGTTATCTTAGCCAATTTGAGAAGTATATAGTGGTACCCCAAAATTGTCTTTAATTTGCATTTCTCTAGTCAATAGTGATTTAGAACACCTTTTCATATAAATAGTTTTCTATTTCCTCATCTGAAAACTGCCTACTCATATATTTTGATCATTTATCAACTGGAGAGTAGAACCCAAACTTTTTTCACATAAACTACTGTCTGGTTATCTCTTCTTCATTATGCATTTACACAGCTGATTTTTAAAAGGGGAAATGTAGGATTTTATATTTATTCCTGTCCAATTCTAATTGGAATATCCAATTCCTATCCAATTCATCTCACTTAATTTTATAGATATTATTTTCCTTGTGGGATAAAATTAGATAAGATCTAGTTACTAAACTTATGGAGCTTACAATCTATAATAGTTAATTGGTAGGTAAATAATACTTTACTATTTGAGATCTCTTCTAGCTCTAGATCAGTGATTTTATGAATCTTATTTGGCTCTTTCATAGCCTTATAAGGTTGGTATTACAAGTACTGTTTCTGGGGGTCAGATAAATTAGGTAATTTGCTCTTGGTCTCTTAGCTGATAAACATCAGTGATAGGATTTAAACATATGTCCCTTCTAACTCTTAAATTTACCATTCTTTCCTCTGTATCATGATGGCTTTACATAACTACTTTTTTTAAACTTTTGTTTATAATCTTAGTTTAATTCTCATAACCATGTCAAGTTCTACAGGCATCATCCCTATTTTATAGCTGAGGAAACTAGGTGGGGGGATATGCCTCTAAAGTTTGTAATACTATTTGCCCAATCACAGCAAGATTATGATTTTTTAAAATCTTAATTGTGATTATATCTATTAACTATCCCATCCAGCTTCATATCATCCATAGATCTGTTAAGGAGGTCCTCTAGCCTTCATTGAAATCATTGATAATCAACACAGTTTACTAACCTTGTGCCTGGGACTGCCCTGGGCACTAAGAATGTAAAAACAAAAATGAAATAGTCCTTTTCCTCAAAAAGTTTATATTCTAATAGGGAAGACAAAGTGCATATATTTAGGTATATAGAAATCTGTTTTTAATATACAGAGTAGATTGAGGGGGGAGGGTACTAGCTGCAGAAGTTTAGAGGAACAGAATAGCCTCATATATAAGGCAGTGCTTATGATGAGTCTTAAAAGAAAAAAAGAGATTCAGACGGAGGTGAGAAGAGAAGGCACTCTAAAGCAAAGGGGATGAAGAATTACAGAAGCACAGAGATGGGTGGTGGGTTTTGTCTGTGATGAACAGTAAAAGGGCCAATTTGGCAGGACCATACAAAAGGAGAAAGTAATTAATGTATGAGATTGTATAGGTGAGGCTGTGTTTTGAAGGCATTAAATGCCAAGTGGAATAGTATCATATTTATTATAAAAGCAATAAGGTAGCTTTAAACATGATTTTTGAATATTGACATGACATGATAAGATTACTTTGCAATGAAAAGTAATTAAACTCATAGTGAAGGATTGATTGAAGTGATGAGAGACTTGAGGCAGAGACACCAATTAGGAGGCTTTTGTTCAGTTGAGATGGGGATAGAAAGTAATACAACTTTTTCTCAGTAGTGCATAGCACCTACACAAAAACTGACCGTGTATTAGGATATACAAACCTTACAATCAAATGCAGAAAGGCAGAAGTAGTAAAAAATTTATGTTGCCTATAATGACCACCCATAGTTCAAGAGTTGATTACAGTTGATTCCAAAGCTTTATTGAGTGACTCTCCCTCCCTCTTTCTCAAGTAAATAATTGTGTGAGTAATGATAAGAGGGCATGGGTGAGAGAGTTTGTTGAGGCAAAAATAACATTTAGAGATGTGTAGTGAATAATCAAGCAGAATGACAAGGTTATAAACTTGAAAGATTAGTTAGATGGTAGTACCTTCAAAAGAAATGAGAAATTTTGGGAGAAAAAGGATAGGTTGGATTGAGGGTGAAGAAGATAATTCAGTTTTTGACACATTTAGTTTGATATGCTTACAGAGCATGCATTTTGAAATACTCAGTAACCAGTTGGAAATATGGGACTGGGGCTTAGGTGAGAAAGGATATACAAATCTGAGAATCACCTTCATAAAGCAGGTAATTTAACCAATGGGAACTCTTTTTTGTTTGTTTGTTTGCTTTGTTTTGTTTTGTTTTTAATTTAGGTGTTCTTTTTTTAATTAAAGCTTTTTGTTTTTCAAAACATATGCATGGACAATTCTTCAACATTAGCCCTTGTAAAACCCTGTGTTCCAATCCCCCCTTTTCCTTTGTGCCCTCCCCTAGATGGTAAGTAGTCCAATATATGTTAAACATGATAGAAATATATATTAAATCCAATATATATATGCACATATATACAATTCTCATATCGCACAAGAAAAAAAAGAGAAGCAAAGTAAAATGCAAGCAAACAACAACAACAAGAGTAAAAAAGCTATGTTGTGAACCACACTCTGTTCCCACGGTTCTCTCTCTGGGTGTAGTGGCTTTCTTCATCAGTGAACAATTGGAACTGGTTTCAATCATCTCATTGTTGAAGAGAGCCATGTCCATCAGAATTGATCATTGTATAATCTTGTTGCCATGTGTAATGAGCTCCTGGTTCTTCACATTTCATTTAGCATCAGTTCATGTAAGTCTTTCTAGGCCTTTCAAAAATCATCCTGCTTATTGTTTCTTAGAGAATAATAATATTCATATACCATAACTTATTCAGCTATTCTCCAACTGAAGGGCATCCATTCAGTTTCCAGTTTCTTGCCACTACATAAAGGGCTGCCACAAACAGTTTTGTACATGTGGGTCCCTTCTCTCCTTTAAGAGCTCTCTGGGATGTAAGCTCAGTAGAAACATTGCTGGATCAGAGGGTATGCACAGTTTGATTGCCCTTTGGGCATAGTTCCAAATTGCTCTCCAGAATGGCTGGATCCATTCACAGTTCTACCAACAATGTATCAATGTCCCAATTTTCCCACATCCCCCACAACATTCATCATTATCTTTTCCTGTCATCTTAGCCAGTCTGAGAGGTGTGTAGTGGTATCTCAGAGTTGTTTTAATTTGCATTTAATTTAATTCTCTGATCAATAGTGATTTAAAGCACCTTTTCATATGACTAGAAATAGTTTCAATTTCTTCATCTGAAAATTGTTTGTTCATATCCTTTGACCAATTGGAGAATGGCTTGATTTCTTACAAATTGGAGTCAATTCTCTATATATTTTAGAAATGGGGCCTTTATCGGAACCTTTGAATGTAAAAATGTTTTCCCAATTTATTGCTTCCCTTCTAATCTTATCTGCATTAGTTTTGTTTGTACAAAAACTTTTTAACTTAATATAATCAAAGTTATCTATTATATGATCAATAATCTCCAGTTCTTCTTTGTTCACAAATTTCTTCCTCCTCTACAAATCTGAGAGGTAAACTATCCTATGTTCTTTTAATTTGTTTTTAATATCATTCTTTATGTCTAGATCATAAACTCCATGATTTTTGTATCTTTAGGGCATAGCATAATGCCTGGCACATAATTATAATAAATGCTTTTTAATTGATTGGTGAGGCTACCAAATGACACAGTATAGAGAGAGATGGCCTCCAGGACAGAGTTTTAGGAATATGGTTCATGAAACCACAAAGGAAATGATAAGTCTGCTCAAATGGATTGGAGAAAAATCAGGAGACAGTATTACAACGAAAGCCTAGAGAAGAAAGAATATCTAGGATCACTATCAATTCGCAAACTATGTGTGGTCATTATGGGTAATATGCATTTTTACTATTTCAGCCTTTCCGCATTTGATTGTGAGATTTGTGTGCCCAATACATGGTCAGTTTTTGTGTAGATGCCATGTACTTCTGAGTAAAAGTTATATTCCTTTCTATCCCCATTCAGTTTTTTCCAAAAATTCTATTCACCCAATAACATACATTTTTAGTGAATCCAGTTAGTGTCATTGGGTGACTTTCTCTCTCTCTTTGTATATATGTATACATATGCATACATATGCATACATGTGTACCTTGAGCCCAGCATGTTTCTCTCTCAGAATATTTTTTTCATTGGTCATCTCCTGGAACTGTATTTGATCATTGTGGATAATGCACATTTTTAGTGCACCCAGTTAGCTTCATTGCATGACTTCTCCTAGCTCACAAATAATTAATGATGAAATTAATCCAGGTTTGGAATTTGATGAAACATGAACAGTGAAAGGGCAGAGGGCCAAGAGATTTGAAAGGAGAGGGCAAAAAAAAAAAAAAAAAAAAAAAAAAAAGAAAGGAGAGGGCAGAAGGAACTGAATTTGTTAACCATAGGGTAAGGATTAGAAAAGGTGGAAAGTGAAGTCAGAACTTGAGTGGTGGCATAAAAGAGTATTGAGGGATAAAAGAACTTGATGTTGCAATAAGGACAAAAAATAGGTTCAATATAATAGAATAAAGGAAAGAACTCTGTTTAGAAAAACAAGCATGAAATACAATGATTAAAGACGATTTCAAAAAGATTCATGATGGAAGATGTTATATGCATCCAGAGAAAGAACTATGGGGTCTGAATATAGCTCAAAGAATACTATTTTCACTTTTTTGCTTTTTTCTTTCATGTGGTTCTTCTCTTTTGTTCTGATTCTTCTTTCACAACATGACTAATATGAAAATATGATTAATATGACTGTTTATGTATAATATCAAATTGCTTATTGTCTTGGAAAGAAGAAGGGAGAAAAATTTTCTTATAAAAGTGAATGTTGAAAATTGTCTTTACATATAATTAGGAAATAATAATAAAATATTAAGTGGGGGAAAAAGAAAAGGATTATTGAATTATCTTTTGCATGCTTTTGTTTAAGTGTAAGAAGAAGAATATACCTTCCATTTATTTAGCCCTTTTTTGTTCCTTCTGATAGCTAAATGGCACAGTGGATAAAATGCTGGGCCAGGAGTCAGGAAGACTCATTTTCTTGAGTTCAAATTCAATCTTAGACATTTAATTGTGTGATCCTGGACAAATCACTTAACCCTGTGTGCCTCAGTTCCTCTTTGTAAAATGAGTTATAGGAGGATATGGCAACCTACTCCAATATCTCTGCCAAGAAAACCCTAAATGGAGTCACCAAGAGTTGAACATGACTGAAATAATCAAAGAAGGTGTTTCTCCATATATTTTCTCGTATAATCCTCAAAACTGCCTGTGAGGTAGGGATAGGGCATAAAGTGTTATTTCTATTTTATTGATGTGGAAACTTGAGGATGAAATTAAATTAAAATTAATTAAAATTAAAATTCTCATGGCTAATAAAGTCCAGAAATGCAATTTATATGTTCAGACTGCTAGTTCAATGCCATTTCACTATTCTGTATCATGATAATTATTATTTTTGATTAGGAAACAGTTAATATTTGCACATGATTTTTTTTTTCTTTTAATATTTTTAGGGGAAATATTTCTTGGAAGATCCTACAGGAACAGTGCAAGTGAATCTTAGTAAAGCCATATCCTTTATATCTTAAGAAGCAATATTTTTTTTTCAGAGGAACTTACTCATAAATTGAGGAGAAATAATTAAATTTCTTTCACAGAATGTCCTATATGGATTATCAAGATAAATTCTGTAGAAAAAGGGAATAAAAATGTTTTGCCCATACTTATATATATATGCTTGGTCATCTTACTCTCCATCCACAAAGAAATCTGACAAGTCATTCTAGGGATGCTAAAAATTCTCTTTATCATTTTGATAAGGTAAGCCCCTTAGGATTAATCATGTAATACAAGATGCATATATATTCAATTTTCTTTAGTTGTGGTATATTCACAATTATAAATATTAAATGTATCTGAAATTAAAGTTTGGCTGTGTTAAGACCACTATTGTAGCACTATTAGGGATATCTTGTTAGCTCAGAATGAACGTGATGTAATGGATTGATTACTGCCTTTGGAACAAGGGAGACCTAGGTTCACTTTTTTGGTATTTTTTGTTTGTTTGTTTGTTTGTTTGTTTTTCCTGATATACATTGTCTCTGTATATGTGTAGCTGTGTGATGGTAGGCAAATCACTTTTATCTCATTGCCTAAGACATCATTGTGAAATATATTTCATCTGGATCTCTGAAGGCAGTTTTCCTTATCAGGGAGATCCTTGGAAAAAATCATAGATTTTGATCTTTTACCTCACCCAAAGAGAGATTTCATTATTTTCCTGAGCTAATGAGTACCAGTTTCACAGTGGTTTATATACAGAGTCATGTTTTGTCTTAGCAGAAGGTAAGTTTTTTTTAAAAATGTATTATTTTTTCCTCCTGACTATTCTTAGGTGGATTAAAATAATAGAGCAATCAATATAAAATAACTTGAGTAAGAAAAAATGTAATCTGGGGAGCTTGAATTTAATTTCATTTAAGATCACATAAAATATTTTCTTGATAATATTTTATTGGTCTGAATATAGGTCCTATTTTCTACTAATTTTTTTTTTTTTTTTTTTTTTTTGATAGGGAGGGGAGGGTAGGCTGGGAAGTGGCAAAGCCTAGTGATTTGCCCAGCTAGTAAATGTCAAGTGACTGAGACCAGATTTAAACTCAGGTTCTCCTGACTCCAGGACCAGTGTTTTATTCCCTGCACCACCTGGCTGCCCCTTTCTTCCAAATTTTAACTCAAACAAACCTGAGTGAGCATATCATTAAGAGAATGACATTGATCTTTTGTACCACTCTTATAGGATGTGACTATGTGATACTTCACTTTGACATAAAATTAGGAAAAGGCCATGAGAGCCCTCACCTCCCCATACCCACACCCACCATGTTACTGGTTTCAATTTCTTATTATTTTCTCTCTAGTTTTAAAGGCAGTTTAGTGGTTTTGTTCTGTAATATTTACAGAAATTATTTATATTGCATAAACTCTATTTGGTTCAGTCTGATTTCAGAATAAAACTATGGGAGATTTTCTTCTCACATAGATTAACTTGTCCTCCTTCAGTATTAAATCACTAACTTAGGTGAAATTATTGTTAAAGGTTATATTACCTGTATTATATGTAATATTGTATATGGTGTTATATAAAATATATGGCCTGTGTATTATATATAATAATAATTCAGATAAACATTCAAAAATCAACTAAGCCTTTCTGAGGGTGGTTTCTAAATAAAAGGGTTAAGATTTAAAATCTGAAAAGACCAAGTAGAAGAAAGGAAATATTGACTGAATTTCACTCTCTGTCATATTCCCTTTTTTCTCTTGTAAACATTTAGCATATCCTGAGAAGTTGGATCTAATGTGACTTCTGGTTATTATTTTCTTGTGTTGATATTGTTAAGCTCCCAACCCTGCTTTAGGCCTGGGTAACAAGTTCAGACTTGCCTGTTTGAAGTTTCAGTAAACTATTAACTTAAATGAAAAAGGTGAATCATTGCAAAAACCTTAAATAGCCAAATTATCAAAACAAGAAAGAATTTAAAGAAAAGTTTAAGAAAAGAATTTGAAGAGCCTATAAATGAGATCCCTAAGAAGAAAACTATAGGACCAAATATATTTACAAGTAAATTCTACTAAAATGAAATAAATTTCCTAATGGATTGAGTACTAGATAGGGAGTCAAGAAGATCTGAGTTCAGTTCCACTTCTGAGCAACCACATGATCTTGACTTTTACGGTTTCACTTAATCTCTTGAAGAATCATGTACCTTGGTGGAGGACATACCCAAACTAATGAATTCACAAAGCTTTGATATGTTAACATACTCTAGCCTACTCTCCTCCTCCTCATACATTTTGTGGTTCTCATTCTATTTATCTGTATTGATGTATTTTAATGGATTGATTTTCCAAATCTTTTTCATTTTCTATGGCATTTAAGTGCAGACTATATACAAGTCATTGTGCCAGGCATTAGAGTTGCAAAAAAATCCTTAATAGGCCTGGAGAACCTAGAGTTGACTGGAAGTTAGGGGCCAGAGGAAGGTACCAGAGTAGTCAGGTCAGTGTAGGATAATTTGAGAAAGGAGAGAGCATTAAAAAATAGGAAGATCAGAAAAGGCAGAATTCTGGGTCATGAAACTGTATTGGTGGACTGTAAGAATGTAAAATGTACTCTTAAGAGTACAATTGCTTCGTTTTTTTCCTTTGTATTCCCAGTGAAAGATAGTAGGTTCTCAATAAATGCTTACTGATTGACTAAGCAAAGGACACAAAGTAGGAACTGTCAGATAAATTGTAGAACCAGGAAAAATCAGTGTCACAAAAGCCAAGAAAAGATGGTAGTCAGCAGTGATAAAATCATCTGAGATTTTCAATAATCTTTCATAGAACAGTTTTAAATGAAGCATGGGATAAGAAAGCATATTCCCATAGGATTGACAAGTAGGTAAGAATTGAGAAAGTAGAAACAATGATGGCAGATAGATTTATGAGAAATGTGTCTATGAAAAGAAAAATTGATAAAGGATAATAATTTGAAGAGTGGCAGGGTCAGATAGAGTATCCCTTAAAAATGTATTTTCATCCTATTTTTGAAGGAAAATAATAATAATGAAAGCTAAAACATGTAGCTCTTAGCCAGATACTGTACTAATAAGTCCTTTACAAATATTATCTCATTGAACCATATATTGGACCTTAGATTGAACCTTATTGAACCAAATAGTAAGATGGTGCTTAATCCCATTTTATAGATAAGGAAACTGAAGCAAGTAATTTGAGTCATATAGCTAGTAAGTATTTGAGGCTAGATTTGAACTTATGTCTTCCTAATTTCAGGCCCAGCACTCTATCCACTCTGTCACCCAACTGTTTGAATTCTCCTTTGTGACAAAGAAACCAAACCAACAAACCTTTATGTTTGTTTGTTTGTTTTTAATAGTTTCTATATGTCAGGCACAGTGCTAAGCGCTGGTTACGCAAATACAAACAGAAAGAAATAGAACAGCTTCTCTCAAGATGTTTACATTCTAGTAGAGAAGACACCTAAAAGGAGTCTGAAATGAGGAAGGGAGAGGTACTGATCCAGTTGTATCAGATTCTGAGGGGGCATAGTTCAGAGTGGGGAATATTAGCCTGGACAGGAAGAAAGACTGGTTGGCTTGGGTCTTGGTATATTACATTGGATAAGCACATAGACCAGCTTTGTGTTACCTAATTTTAATTTTTTTCCAATTTCAATATAGCTGATTGTGTCTAATATAATATTTTTTAGGTTGGTTTGAAGATCAGATTTTTCATGTTAATGCCTTTGGATTTCCTCCCATTGAACCTTCCAACACTACTAGGTAAAAATTTGGTTTTTGACCCATCAGCAATTATATGGATATTGTAAATGTGACAATAGCATATGTGAGACACAATATTATCAGACATGATATTAGCATAAGCTTTGTGACAGATGTAAAAATAACCATTGAGAAACTGTAGCTTAGTACAAAGCCTTTGTACCTAGTGAACCTAGATTCTAGTATTATTTCTGTCTCTGTCTAGCTATTAGTTTTGATCCTGTTTCTGTATCTTTGGGAAGAGGGAGTTGAATTTACTTAAATCCCTTTCAGCACTAATTCCTATAAATTTCTGGGCCCCTCTTTTATCATTTGAAAAAAGGTCATAAAAATACTTGCCCTGCATATATTATGGGGTTGTTGAGAAAATCAGACAGAATGATAAATGTGAATGTAGTTTGAAAAATATAAATTGTTGTATAAGGGTCAGGGCATGATTATATTTGCATTTACCTCAGAAGATACCTGTTAAATGAAAAAACAAATACACAATGTCTTATTGACCTTAAAGCCTGATTTGAGTGCCAGAGCCCTCATTTTACTCCTAAGGAGTTACAATTAATCTTTCTTAGAGATAACTAAATAGCGCAGTGTATAGAGTACTGGCCTGGAGTCAGGAGGACCTGAGTTCAAATGTGGCTTCAGATACTTAGCACTGCCTGGCTTTGTGACCCTAGGCAAGTCACTTAACCTCAATTGCCTTGCAAAAAAAGAGGTGTCTTGCAGGGTTTTGGTGGTTAGAGCAACTAGAGACATTTTTAAAATAGTTTTTTGCATTGAGGATACTATATATTCAGTAAACATTTATTAAGCACTTATTTTAGTCATTAGGGAAAAAGACTGACAAGCACAGATAAATACAAAATAGAGAATATTGGTGCAATGGAAACATTCAGACAAAATAAGCTGTAAAAATTTGAGTAAGGAGAGAATGGTGTCATTTAAGAGTGGGAACAGAACATCACTCAAGATGGCTATGTATAGTAATTGAGATAAGAAATGCAGAGAAGTGCATTTTAACTGTGGGAGACTTATCTATATCAATAAACAAATAATGAACCAATGAAGGATACTTAAGAATACTTATGATCAGAAATAAGGAGAATCAGTGGACAGTATCAGAAAAGTCACACAAAGAGAAAGCATAAAAGGAAGAAGAGAATGTAGGCAACTGTAGTAAAAGTTGCATAAAGATGAAGAATGATAACAAATATAGGAGAATGCAAGTCAGTATAGTATAGCATACTATACTACTATATATATCTAGTGGAAAATCATTAAGAGGTTTTGTTGTGTGGCCTGCTTCAGATTCTGTGACTCTGGGTTAGGCACCTTTCATATACTCACTTCCCTCATTTGCAAAATGGGAGGATTATTATGAGAAAAGTGCTTTATAATTTTTGAAGTGCTACGTTATATATTATATGTAAGTTCTGATAATGATTATTAAGAAAAAGCTGCTAAATTAGGAATTAATGAGTCAAGCTGTTAAATAAGTTGTTGGGAAGAGCCTAAGTAAAGGGGTAGCCTTGATAAGGAAAAGAATTGCTCTGTACTCCAGAGACAGGAGCAAAGGAGGAAAGAATAATGGATGATATAACCAAGTTTTGTAATATTAAATAAAAAGACAAACCTTATGAGTGACATTTTTATATAATCTCATTCTGTTTTATCCATCAACTTAAGTGCTTGTTACATCTATTCACTGCTTTCCTTTTATAATTTCAAAATTAATTTACTCCTTTTAAAAGTAACAAAGACTAAAGTAAAATCTGGGTGGAAGAGCAAGAAATAGTCATTGAATTTGTTGAATATGGACACCATTATATCAAGGCAAATAAAATTTTTTTATGTTAACATGTTTTTGCTGGGGAAGTTTTCACTTATTTCCACACTCTTCTTTTTTTCTCTCTCTGCACTTGTACAGGCTGTAGATTAGTTTAATTTTTAATTGCTACAAATTGTATATTTTCTTGAAGTAAATGGGAAAACCTGCAAGTGGAATAGGGCAATAATATAAAATGAGGGAGGAACTTATCCAGATCTAGAGTGTAATAAGGAAGAAAAAGAAAATAATGATGCTATTTCTATTACATAGAGCGTACTATGGAAATGTAAATTTTTTTGGTGGACCAACTTCTACATCTGTAAAGGCTTCTGCAAAACTAAAACATTTGGAAGAAGAGAATGAAGACACTATGTTTGTATTGGTGTCTGATGTTTGGTTGGACCAAGTAGAAGTATTAGAAAAACTTCACATTATGTTTTCTGGTATGTATTTTTTTCCATTGTACTGAATTTATGCATCCTATTCTTGCTATTTCATGTAATAAGTCTAAACCCTCAGAAAATACATCCTTTGATCATTCTTTTTTTTTTTTTTTTTAATAACTTTTTATTGACAGAATCCATGCCAGGGTAATTTTTTACAGCATTATCCTTTGCACTCACTTCTATTCCGATTTTTCCCTTTCCTCCCTCCACCCCCTCCCCCAGATGGCAAGCAGTCTTTTACATGTTGAATAGGTTACAGTACATCCTAGATACAATATATGTATGCAGAACCGAACAGTTTTCTTGTTGCACAGGGAGAATTGGATTCAGAAGGTATAAATAACCCGGGAAGAAAAACAAACATGCAAGCAGTTTATATTCATTTCCCAGTGTTCTTTCTTTGGGTGTAGCTGCTTCTGTCCATCCTTGATCAATGATCATTCATTTTTGATGATGATTTAACAATGAAACATTTTTTAAAGATTTTATTTTTGAGATTAATAAGAATAAAAATTTCTATTAAAGTGATAACACAATACCTCATAGTGTGGAAGTGATGTGGAATTTTACAACAGAAGATAATCAGATTCTGTCAAATTGTAAAGTAACATATGTATTCATATATATCAGTTCTCTAAGACTTAGTGTTCCTAGAAATCCGAGATTCAGTAGTCTCAGGTTGTTCACCAGATGGAGATTTTTATTAGCTTTAGCAGTTCATGAAGGCCATTCACAAAGTATAGAAGGATCCATATCTGTTGACAGAAGCACCTAGTGGCATTGTTATAACATATAATAATATATTGTTATAATACAATAGATTATTGTATTGAAGGACTAGCGTTTTATTTTTCTAGATTTTAACAAAACAGTTGTTAGTGTCCTTAGGAATAATAATTTGTATAATTGTTTCATATTTCAGTTTATCAATTTATTAGACTTTGAAAAATATCCTTACCTAATGTCATAAATAACCTCCTGATATACATGCTAATTTGTTTTTAAATAGACTACTTATTGCATTGAAAAATAATCTTTATCTTTTCTTATACTTCTTAGGTTATTCTTCTGTACCTCCAACCTGTTTCATCTTCTGTGGAAATTTTTTATCTGCACCATATGGGAAAAATCATGTTCAGTCATTGATAGGTATTAAAGATCTTTCTGAGACAATTCACAAATATGAAATGCTTGAATGTTTTTATTAATCAAATTGGTATAAAATGTGATAAGTCATCCCTGATTTCCAGCCTTTTTACATTGTATGATAGAAAAATCACAAGATTTGAAATCAAAGATCCTAGTTTCAAATTCCACTTCTACAACTTAATATGCATGCCTCATGCATCAAGCAGTTAACAAGCTATTAAGCACCTACTATGAGCTAAAAAATGTTGATGGCCAGTGGTGCCTACATAAGGAAACAATCCTTTCCCTCAAGAAATTTATATTTTACCGTCCCTCTTGGTCTGAATTTCCTTACCTGCAGAATTAGGGGAACAGAATAGCTGATAATCAAGATTTCTTTTCAATTTTGTAATTATGTTTTATATACTTAAGAATGGCTGATGCCTGAAATTCTTCATTTTCCTCTGCAACACCTGGCATTCCCTTTTTCCTCTTCAGATAGTTATATAGTATCTCATATCATTTATGGTATCAAGAATTGGTTTTGCTCAATAATATATTTTTGCTAACACTACTCCTAGCTCCCTTTCTTTCCCTCTAGGGGATATCTCCAGCAATCTTGATTTATATCTTGTCACTAGACCCAGATGCCTTTCAGGGAGAGAGTGAGACTGGTAACTCTGCATGACCCAGCTTCACTTAAATCCAGTTCACTTGCAAGTCATGTCATCACATTCTTGATGTCATCAGTTCTCTTCAAGAACAAAAGACAAACAAGGAATAAATGAACAATTACTCTCTCCAATTCAATGGCTTCCATAAAGTGGGAGCAATGTCCTAAATGCAAGGGTATTGTGACCTTACACAACCACATCTACATTTAGCTAATATACCTAAAACTCCTTAAAAAGTGTTACTCTGGTTTTTGCTTTTAAGAGAGGATCTTAAATATGATAATCTGTGGACCACAGAAGAAAAAAAATTCTAGTTTGAAGCAATGGTTATGCCAAAGAAAAGGAATATGATTCATCCAGTTATTACTAAACTGCCAAAAAGGAGGTTTACTTTGCTTGTACCTTAGCTCAACATCTTTCTTCTTTGCCTTTGCGCAACCTGTTTCTAACTTGCTTTGAGCCAGGGCCATCAGTCTGTCCCTGAGACAAGAGTTAGAGTCCTTGTTTTCCTTTTATTTATCTATTTGTTTGTTTTTTGCTGGGGCGATTGTGGTTAAGTGACTTGCCCAAATTCATACACAGGTAGGAAGTGTTAAATGTCTGAGACCAGATTTGAATTCTTGTCCTTTTGACTTCAGAGCTGGTGCTCTATTCACTGCACCACCTAGCTGTCCCACTCCTTATTTTCCTAAAGAAAATGTGTTCTTGTTGGAATTTTGAACATAGGGACTTTTCCATAGAAAAATTATTGCAAGTAATGGTTAGATTTGGTATCATTATTAGGAAAGTACCACACTTGATCTCAGTTATAAGTTAAACAGGTTTTTGTGAATTGATTTATACTCTTAACCATGAATTTTATATCTTGGGAAAATACATTTCAGATTTCAAATAGTTAAAAAATTAAAGCCATTTTTATGTTTTCATTATAAATTAATGACAATTTGAGTCATTAATTTAAAAGTCTCAAGACATTGCTGTATTTTGATATGATTTCATTTCATATCCAAAAGCATACAAAATTGATTTTTAATATCCTCTTAAAATTGTAGATTCTCTGAAGGCTCTCGCAGACATAATATGTGATTATCCTAATATTCACCAAAGGTAATGACATACTTTTCCATGCTCTATGCTTCTATAGTCTTTCTTCTTTCTCAACAAAAGGGAAATTCTATTAGTTTAAAAATTAATGAAATTAAGAAAAAAGATATGGTATGTACAGACATTGAAGGCAATGTATTAATATGATGACATCTTTATGAATGCACATTCAAAAAGCATATAT
Organism: Antechinus flavipes; assembly: GCF_016432865.1. Taxonomy (NCBI): domain Eukaryota; kingdom Metazoa; phylum Chordata; class Mammalia; order Dasyuromorphia; family Dasyuridae; genus Antechinus; species Antechinus flavipes. The sequence continues at coordinate 342,999,319 of NC_067399.1, read as the reverse complement.
ACTTTTAATGCACATGTATTATATATTTTTATAGAGCAGTTACTATATGGCCAATACTTAAAACTTGTTTCCTTTTTTTTCAACTTTGTCACTACTTTATATAGACTTTTTACCTTATTTCTGAATAACAAGATAATTTGTCAATTTTTTTTCTTTTTTTGCTGAGGCGATTGAGGTTAAGTGACTTGTCCAGGGTCACACAGTTAGGAAGTGTTAAGTGTCTGAGTCACATTTGAACTCAGGTCCTCCTGAGTTCAGGGCTGGTGCTCTATCCACTACACCACCTAGCTGCCCCTGTTTGTCATTTTTAAGATCAGGTATTCATTGTATTGATGCACCAAGGTTCCTTTATCCATTCTCCACTCATTAAACATTTAGGTTGTTTTTTTATTACTGTATACATAACTCAGCCTTAACATCTTCATACAAATGGCTCATTTTTCTTTTTAATTACTTCCTTGATTTATCATGTCAAAAGATACCATCACTTAAGTAACATTAATAATTTGTACTGCCTCCAGCTATTGGAGCCTGTTTTCCCACAATCTAATTAATAGGAGATTTTATAATTTAAATTTTTAAAAATTTTATTGGGTTTGAAGTTGTTTTAAAATGCATTTCCTTAAATAATAGTGACTTGGGACATGAAATATTATTTAATATTTGTTTCCTTTTTTATTTATATTTTATGGATGCTGGATATGGACCAATTTTTTCTTAGACCTTCCTATAACTTCTTAAAATAGAGCTTTTTATTTTTTGTATGAATTTGTTTTATATTTACATAGTTGAACCCATGAAGAACTTCTCCTTTCCTCACTTGGAATAATATTTCATTATCTTGTTTTCTGGTTTAGGGATTATTGAATTTTTTCCTTTTTTTTTTTTTTTTTTTTTTAAAGAGTAAGTGTAGGGAACCACATGATTTCACTAGTATAGGAAACTCTTTATTAATATAATTCAATACCTTTTCTATGATTTATAATTCTTAAAAGATAGAAGGGAGAGAACAAGCATTTATTTAGTGTCTGCTAGATAACTAGGTATTGTGCTAAGCTCTTTACAAATACCTCATTTGATCTTCACAACAACTCTGAAAGGCAGGTGCAATTATTATTCCCATTTTACAAATGGGGAAACTGAGGCCAACAACAGTTAAGTCACTTGCCAGGGTCACAGCAATCAATTCTTCATGGTCAGATTTGAACCCATATCTTTTAAACTTCAAGATCAGGTCTCTATCTACTGCACTAAGCTGCTCTTAGAGTACTGCTGGAAGCAATGAGTGTTTAAATACATTACACTCAGGGGATTGTCAAGAGTTTCTAATTAGGAAATTAGGACATTGATGAGTAATGGTGAGATCTATTGTATGACCATCCCTATGTGTGCCTAAGGCGAAATGAAGGAAGTAGATTATGGGATTTAAAGGAAGTTAAGGTGCTTGTAAGAGCATCTGACCGTTAAGTCTCCTAATATAAGAGCAGAAGTTGAGGATTAGAAAAATTGAGCAAGGTGTTGAACTTCTTGAGAAAGAAAGAATGTGAAGGATTTTAATATTGTAGCCATCATAATTTGAATTGGGTGAGAAAAGTCCAAGACCCACTTCGTAGGTCACTTAACTTGTCTGAATGTAAGTTTCCCTATGTGTTTAATAAACTGGTATAATAAATAGGAATGATAAAACTTGTATTGTGTAACTCATTAGGTTGTTATAAAGGTCAAATGAGATTAAAATATATAGTACTTTGCACTGATAAAGCCTTACATACAGTGTAAGTCATTAGCAATTTACATGAAAAAGATCTGCAGTTTTTGATGGACTGTGTGAGTTGGTAATGTCAGATGACAGCCAAAAAAAATGACACAATCTTAAATGCATTAAGAAAGGCATCGTTTCCAGGAATAAGGAGATAATTGTCCAAGGTTACTTTATCCTAATGGAACCACTTCCAGAAAATTGCACTCGTTCCTGGACTCTAAATGTTAGAAGACCATTCATAAAGTTTGAGAACATCCAGAGGAATACAACTGGCATAAACTAAGTGCTCACTGTTTACTCCGTGGGGTTACAAATAGAAAAAGAAACTCTGCTCTCAAGGATTTTGCATTCTAAAGGGAAAGATAATATACATAGAAGTTTGCTATCTGAAAGTCATATGGAAAGGTCTCCTGAACCTCTCAGTGAAACAAGCAAAGAAAATGACAACAGTTTTTAATGCTATTTTCTACTCATAAAAATTCTGTGTGATGTTGAACGAGGGTTTGTAACTGAAGTTACATTAGGGCTACCTGCAGATGGATGCCTTAACTGCAAATGGGTAGAGTCTCTGAAATTCATTCATTCTTGAAGGATTCATCCTTTTCATGAATTAGGTAGACAGCTTCTTGTGAGCCCATAATATTTTATTTTTATTTGCATCCCAGTGCTTTGCACATAATGAGCAAAGAAATGCTTTTTTGTTAATTCATTCAAAGGTTAATAGCAAAAGGGGCCATTTCTTTCTCCTTAACTGCCATTTGTGGAGGGTGTTGGTTTTTCAAGAATGCTTCACATGACTGTAACAGATGTATGAACTTCTTTTAAATGTGTGACCTTAAGATAGCTAGGTGGGGCAGTGGATAGAGCCCCCGAGTCAGGAGGACCTGAGTACAAATCCAGCCTCAGACACTTGAATCTGGACAAGTCACTTAACCCCCAATTGCCTCAGGGGGAAAAAAAGTGTAATTTTACTAAAAATCTCCCCAAATAAAAGTCATCTTATTTGATTACTTATATGCAATAATCTATAAATTGATCTCTATATAAGGGAGATATGTATTGTCATTTCTTTGTTTATGACAAAAACAGACTCAACAATACATTCTTTTAAAAATTGTAATAGTCTAAATTTAAATAATTTCTGACGTGAAGTAGTTTGCTTGTTTTTATGTTTTTAATGTTGTTAAATAATTGTAAAAATAACAAGTCATGTTGCATTGTGTTTATAGCAGTCGTTTTGTGTTTGTACCTGGGCCAGAAGATCCTGGACCTGGTTCTATTTTACCAAAGTGAGTTAGAGCCATTTTTTAAAATGATTTTAAAGAAAATTTGAGGAGCTTTTAACAATCTATACCATGAAAATTATTTTTATAGGCCACCACTTGCTGAAAGCATCACTAATGACTTCAGGCAGCGAGTACCATATTCAGTTTTCACTACAAATCCCTGCAGGTAAATTTTACTATTGTGTATTTTATAGTAGTTTTTGATTTGTTTTTTGTTTTTTTTTTTTGCTGAAATATTAAAATGTTTTCCATATATTCATTGATTTTAAATGGATGAATCAAAATGATTTTATCATAAAAGAAAAGATACTAATAGAATTCAAAGCAGTGTTGAGAGACAGTATAGAATAGTGGAAAGAACAGGATTTGGAGAACTTAAATTACAATCCTGATACTTTCTACTTGTACTTTTTGTACAGCAAAATAATGGTTTGGTCATGTATATTTATTTTGTATTTAATTTATACTTTAATATATTTAACATCTACTAGACTAGGGAGGGGGTGGGGAGGAGAGGAAAAATTGGAACAAAAGGTTTGGCAATTGTCAATGCTGTAAAATTACCCATGCATATAACTTGTAAACAAAAAGCTATTTTAAAAAAAAGAAAGAAAAGAAAAGAAAACTTATCAGGACAGATAGGTGGCGCAGTGGATAGAGCACCAGCCTGAAATCAGGAGGACCTGAGTTAAAATCTGGTCTCAAACACTTAACACTTCTTAGCTGTGTGACCCTGGGCAAGTCACTTAACCTCAATTGCCTTGGGTAAGTTTTTTTTTTTTTAAAAGCTTCAGTTTCTTTAGTTGTGTCTAATTGTGGGGATTGAATTTGTTGATTTCTGAGCTTCATTCTAATTCTAAAACTTCTGATGAAGAGTAGTATTTTATATATCATAAATTATTGAAAACAAAATAGTCAAATTGCTCGCTGAAGAAGGAGGAAGAAAGATAATTTGGAACTCAAGCGCTTATAAAAATAAATGTTGAAAACTATATATGTAATTGAAAAAATAAAATGCTACTGAAAATTTTTAAAGTAAATGTATGATATTATTGCCTGTGTGTGCACAAATTGTCTTTATAACCCACCCTTTAAGAAAACTTATCGGCTGAACCATACACCCAGTGAAAGAACTGTGGGAGATGATTAAGAACCATTACATTAAATTCCCAATCCCTATATTTTTGCCTGCCCGCATTTTGGATTTCCTTCACAGGCTAATTGTACAATATTTCAGAGTCCAATTCTTTTTGTACAGCAAAATAATGGTTTGGTCATGTATATTTATTTTGTATTTAATTTATACTTTAATATATTTAACATCTACTAGACTAGGGAGGGGGTGGGGAGGAGGGGAAAAATTGGAACAAAAGGTTTGGCAATTGTCAATGCTGTAAAATTACCCATGCATATAACTTGTAAACAAAAAGCTATTTTAAAAAAAAGAAAGAAAAGAAAAGAAAACTTATCAGGACAGATAGGTGGCGCAGTGGATAGAGCACCAGCCTGAAGTCAGGAGGACCTGAGTTAAAATCTGGTCTCAAACACTTAACACTTCTTAGCTGTGTGACCCTGGGCAAGTCACTTAACCTCAATTGCCTCAGCCAAAAAAAAAAAAGAAGAAACTAATTAAGGATGAATGGATACATTATAACAATTTGCATATCACTGATAATTATTGTGGTGTATAGTATGGTTTTCTTCAAGATTAATGTTAAGAGTTAGCTTGCTGTGGCATAATGATATTGAATTAAAAATCAAAGAAAGATAGCAGGGCATAATAGATGGAAAGTCAGGCTTGAAGCCAAGAAGATTTTGATTCAGGCCCCTTGTTTTGACACATTCTTGCAATGCAGAGGTGATGACTCTACCACAATAGTAAATAGTATTATTTCACTTAGGAGTTTGCTAAACAAATGAAATTAGATGTATTCTCTATCCCTAAACAAAAATAATTTTTTAAAATCCCTGTTAAATATTCAAAATTCAACCCATGTTTTCATTCTAGAATTCAGTATTGCACACAAGAAATCATTATCTTTCGTGAAGACTTGGTGAATAAAATGTGCAGAAATTGCGTCCGTTTTCCTAACAGCAACATGGATATTCCTCATCATGTAAATATATATTTTTAAAATTGTATTATCATATTGAATCAAATAAAAATAATTATACCAGTCATATACTACTTATCTTTCTTATTTTTTTTTTTAATTTTAATGCTTTTTTGTCACTGGCTAAACCATGACTTCCTGAAGACTGCTTTAATGAATTATATGTTTTTAATTGCTAAATCTTCACTATAAAATGAGAAAATTAAACACATTCATTTTTAAAGCTTCTAGTATAATTTCATATCTTAGGCAATTGTGGTTTTTGTTTAGTTGATTTGTGCACTATATACTAAAACATAAGTGTTTTGATGGCAGTGGTCTAATTATATAATGATCTATCAAGTAATATAAATCTTACTTGTTTTTTACCTGATTTGAAACACTTGATTAGAACATATTTTGAAATGAAAAACCAAAGTTCTTTTTTTCTTATTTTTTTTCTATTTCTTTTGTAGTTTGTAAAGACTCTCTTATCGCAAGGACACCTGACTCCTTTACCACTTTATGTCTGTCCAGTGTATTGGGCATATGATCATACTTTGAGAGTGTATCCCGTTCCTGATCTACTTGTCATCGCAGACAAATATGATCCTTTTACTATTACCAACACAGACTGCCTTTGCATAAACCCGGTAAGAATTCATTTAATTTTACATTATTCACTACCATTTAAATGATTTTTAAAAAATATTTTTTAATAATAGCTTTTTATTTTCAAACCACATGCAGATAATTTTCAACATTCACCTTGCAAAACCTTGTGTTTAAAATTTTTCTTCCTTCCTTCATCCTACCCCTCACCTGGACAGAAAGTAATCCAATATATGTTAAACATGTACATATTTGATACATATTTCCATATTTACCATGCTGCACAAGAAAAATAAGATCAAAAAGGAAAAAAACCAAGGAGACAACAAAAAATGGTGAAAATATTATGCTGTGATGCAGTTTCTATAGTGCTCTTTCTGGATACAGATGGCTCTCTCCATCACAAATCTATTGGAATTGGCTGATTCACCTTAAGCTGAAAAGAACAAAGTCTCACAGTTGATTATCATATAATCTTGTTGTTGCTGTGTACAGTGTTCTCTTGGTTCTACTTACTTCATTTAGCATCAGTTCATGTAAGTCTCTCCAGGCCTCCCTGAAATCATCCTGTTGATCATTTCTTATAGACTAATAATAATCTATTACATTAGTATACCATAACTTATTCATCCATTCCCCAGCTGATTGGCATCCACTCAGTTTCCAGTTTCTTGTCACTACAAAAAGGACTGCTACAAACAAAATATCTTTAACTTTAAAAATTAAAATTTAACTCACTTAATCTGACTTCACAATGTGTAGAAACATAGCAACAGAACTAAGTTGTTTTTGCTATAACAGAGAAAGAAAGATGTTAAGCTTACTATCTTTCCAATGTGACTATTAAATATGTTATCCACCCATACATATTTACAAATATGGCAGAACTTTTACATATAAGTTAATGTTATTCCAATAGATACACAAACTTACCTCCTTTCTAACTACTGCTATGACTTTGTATTGACTGAAAACATTTTTTAAAAATCTTTTTATTTGCAAACATCTACAGGATTTTCAGAACTTAAAAAAAAGTATTTCAAACCTTGTAGAATGTATAATTTTTTTTAAATTGCCAAAAATCATCAGAAGATAAGTTGGATAAATAATTGGAAAATGACACTTTTGTTTTTGTTAAAAACTTACAAAGCATGTGAACCAATCATGGGACAACTCCTTGGATTAATTTTTCTTTATAGCACAGAATCCCACAAATGCTTCCGATTTTTTATGTAATATAATTGAGTAACTCCGACTTTAGGAGATGAATATCAGATAAGCATTGTTCTTAAGAGAATTATAAATATTTGTCTTTTTATTGTTGTTTATCCCAAATAAGTAGAACAGTCTTTGAAAAACTTTTCTTGTATTCAAATTTTCTTTTAGAAATAGACTTCTGAATTGACTTTTTAACTATAGCAGTCTTTTTGGTTGTCTTCCCCCATTAGAATGTAAACTCCTTAAGGAGGGAAACTTCCTTGCTTGCTTGTACTTGTATCCCCAAGAGTAAGAACAACACTTAGCATATAGTAAGCATTTAATAACTTTTCCTTTTGTTATCTGTTATCTTCATAGTTAATTCTTCTTAAATGAACCAAATTTTTATTATACTATTTTAAAAAATGCACTTAATATATCTTAAACAGTTTCTCTTTCTTTTTTCAACTTTTTGTGCCAGTGAGAAACTTTGCTAGATATTTTTTTATTCTTCTCATTTAAAATACTATGTAGAACAAAGGTGCTATACCCCCTTTATCCTAATTGACTACTGGAAGGCCTCTCCAGATACAAACAGAAAGCCTTTCTTCAGTTCTTACAATAAGAAAGCCAGCATACCTGGGCAGTCTAGCATAGTGTGGCCTAGTACAGAAGTGGAAACTGGATTATATAGCAGAAAAGACGCAGGTCCACCTCTCCTCCTGTTGATTTTTAAATTCATTGGATGGACTGAATTCTTCAGGAACAGGGAAATGGCTTTTGACCAGTAGACAACAACATTTTCAACTTCCTGGGGATCACATGGCTTCTTGAAACTTAGACTTAGGATCTGATTCACTCCACTCTATAGTCTTCTGAGAAATCTTCACTTGTCCCATTCAGTACCAAGTGTCTCCCTTGCAGATACCCCTAAAATCTGATTTTTCCTCTAAATAATGACCGGTTATATTTATGCTGACATGAAAGAATATGGATTTTTCTTCACAGTAAATGCTAGCACAAGCCTAATTACTTGACTTTAAAATTATTTCTTTTGCAAATTTAAACTTGTTGCAATTAAGTATAATAATGTTCACTTGAATTTTTTAAGGGCTCTTTTCCAAGAAGTGGATTTTCATTCAAAGTTTTCTATCCTTCTAATAAGACAGTAGAAGACAGGTGAGTATACTAATAATTCTGTTAACAATTCTGTTCCATACATTTTCTTTGTAGTATGTAATAGCAATTACAAAAGGTAAAAAGTAACTTTAATTAGATGATACATTTCCTCCTCTCTGTTACCATGTGGTCCTCTAGATAGGGGACAGGACAGGGAGGAAAACCCAAAGGTTCTGATCTGTTTCTAGCTCTGAATTTCATTTTTTATGATGTTAATTAGATATTCGCTTACTAGGCTTCCTTCCTTTCCTTTTTTTTTTTCCATTACTTTCCTTTCTATTGATGTTTTGTTCCTCAAGTCTTCTAGGTTTAAATATCCATTCAGCCTTATTTTACTTTCATTCATTCTACTCTTCTTTATAAAAATCTACATTTCAGCCACTTTGCCTGCTTAACACCACATTCCCACCTCTTTTTACAAACTGTCCCATGTTTGGAATGCACTACTTCTTCATCTCTACTTCTTTCAGTGGTCTGCTTAGGTGCCATTTCAACAAGAAGCTTTTCCTTCATTTCTCTTCCCTTTTTTTCTCTATAGTTTGCATTTTATTATACTTGTTTACAAACTTAATCATGATATCATAGGTTTAGAGCTGAAAAGGCAAGAGAGGCTACTGGGTCTAGTCCCCTCATTTTACATATAAGGAGACTGAGGTCAAAAGGTGAAACTACTTGCCCAGGGTTCCTCAGGGGTAGTAAATGGTATCAATGGAATTTAAACCCAGATCTTCTAGTTTCAAATTTAGTCGTCCTTGTATTGTACCATACTATTCTACACTCTTATAATGATGTAGGACTCTCAGAATAGAACAGGAACTATTTTGGTTTTAGATTTTCCATTCATAGTATCTTATATATGGTCCATATATAGTATTTTACAGATGCTCCTTAATATATTAGTTGAGTCAATCAACAAAATATTTTTAAGATTCATAATACGTTCTACTTTTCTGGCCTTTTCAATGGATGGGAAGGGAGAGAGACAATGCAGAATAGCAAATAAAACTGAATTTTAAAGATTATAAAGAACAAAAATAAATAGAAGAAAAAAGATATTTATTATACTTACTCTGTGTCAGGTACTATGCAAATCCTGAGATTACAAAGAAAGGCCAAAAAAAAATCTCTTTCTAGCTTTCTCTTCCTCCTACTCATCTCCCTCATTTAAAAAACAAGAAAAACAAAATCTTAATTACAAACATAAACAGTGGAGCACTACATGGAATGTTGAAGCCTGAGATTATAAAAATTGAATATTTGGAAGGAAGGAAAGCTTTATAGTCAGGAATACAATATCACAAAGTGATATTGTTTTAATTGGTTATTAAATATTTAATTTTATTAAATGAAATGAATTTTTTCTCTGTTTCAGCAAACTTTAAGACTTCTGGGATTCTCTAAGAAGAAGCCTAATTTGCTTAACTTGATTTAAAATGCTATAAAAATTATGTTAATCTTCAGAAAGAAATTTTATATGACAAAAAGTTTCAGTACATTATGTGCCTACTATGTACCAGACACTAGATAAACTATGAGGACACAAATAAGAAAGTCCCTTTCTCCAAGGAGCTTACAATGTGATAAAAGTAGACAGCACACAAAAGGAAGCTGAAAGGCAATAAGGAGGAGTATCATCTTGTTCCATGGAGTGGAAACCAAGTAGAGTAGTTGATGAAAAATGGGAGTTACCTTGAAAATTCTGAGCCTTTTTATCAACAATGACAAAATAAAGTATTTCAATTTTATATTTAATAATAATATTAATCCAATACATTTTTTATAAAACATGAAATAAGTATACAATAGTGTTAATAAAAACTAAAACCAACCATATCTGAGTCATTTTAATGAGTTTTCTTGTATTTTCCATTATTGTTGGTACAAATTAATAAAAAAAATTTAAGTAATTTCCATGGTTTCATTGTCTCTAGACTATATTTGAATTATAACGTTCCACATATAAGCCCATTTAATAGCAAAAAACAAAATTACAGAATACTCCCTTTAAGGAAGTAACAAACTGGGAAAACATCTTTACAATTAAAGGTTCTGATAAAGGCCTCATTTCCAAAATATATAGAGAACTGACTCAAATTTATAAAAAATCAAGCCATTCTCCAATTGATAAATGGTCAAAGGATATGAACAGACAATTTTCAGATGAAGAAATTGAAACTATTACCACTCACATGAAAGAGTGTTCCAAATCACTATTGATCAGAGAAATGCAAATTAAGACAACTCTGAGATATCACTACACACCTGTCAGATTGGCTAAGATGACAGGAAAAAATAATGATGAATGTTGGAGGGGATGCGGGAAAACGGGGACACTGATGCATTGTTGGTGGAGTTGTGAACGAATCCAGCCATTCTGGAGAGCGATCTGGAATTATGCCCAAAAAGTTATCAAACTGTGCATACCCTTTGATCCAGCAGTGTTTCTATTGGGCTTATACCCCAAAGAGATACTAAAAAAGGGAAGGGGACCTGTATGTGCCAAAATGTTTGTAGCAGCCCTGTTTGTAGTGGCTAGAAACTGGAAAATGAATGGATGCCCATCAATTGGAGAATGGCTGGGTAAATTGTGGTATATGAATGTTATGGAATATTATTGCTCTGTAAGGAATGACCAGCAGGATGAATACAGAGAGGCTTGGAGAGACCTACATGGACTGATGCTAAGTGAGATGAGCAGAACCAGGAGATCATTATACACTTTGACAACGATATTGTATGAGGATGTATTCTGATGGAAGTGGATTTCTCTGACAAAGAGACTTAACTGAGTTTCATTGGAGAAATGATGGACAGAAACAGCTACACCCAAAGAAGGAATACTGGGAAATGAATGTGAACTATTTGCATTTTTGATTTTCTTCCCAAGTTATTTTTACCTTCTGAATCCAATTCTCCCTGTGCAACAAGAGAACTGTTCGGTTCTGCAAATATGTATTGTATCTAGGATATACTGCAACATGTTTAGCATATATAGGACTGCTTGCCATCCTGGGGGGGGGGGGGGAGGAGGGAGGGAGGGGAAAAAACGAAACATAAGTGATTGCAAGGGATAATGTCGTGTAGAAATTATCCTGGCATGGATTCTGTCAATGCGAAGTTATTATTAAATAAAATAAAATTTATATATATAAAAAAAAAAAGAATACTCCCTTTAAAATAAGTTCTATTTTCAAAAAGCTGTGAGATTACCATTTCTTCTACATGGCTTCACTAATTTGTTTTTCACTTCCACAAACTTTAAGCTTCCTTTCTGATTAAGAACTTCACACTATTTTTTCATCTTTTTGAAAAGATACACAAACAGTCTTGCTAAATATGTAAATCTTCAAAGATAGGCAATTAGATGCCCACAATGATTTTAACTTTCTTTTTAAACAGTGGCAGAACTGCCAATAAAATAGGACACATGTTCTGCCACCGTTTAAAAAGAAAGTTAAAATTTAAGTAGTACAGCAGATTGATCTCTGCATTAACATATAGGATAAGATCAGCAGAATCAGGGATTTTCCACAAAAAAAGTTATTTTAAAAAGTAGAAAAACCTAATCACCAATTTTGAGACATCTCACTGAGCATCTTTATCTCTTATATCATGAATACCTTAACATTAGACTCTAAAATATTTAATAAACATCCTATTTTTCCATGAAGATTAAGATGTATTTAGGAAAGAAGGCATTGATAAAAATCTGGCCTACCGTAACCATAACCATTGTAAGATATTCATAGCTGTTTCAATTTCTCATTTTTTCCTGGCTAATCACAAGGTTTCTCTCTTTTCTTTTTCCTTCATTAAATTAAGTCTTCTCCAGTGAAAATAATGGAGGTTATAGTCAATTCCAAACCAATATAAGTCATTCTTCATGAATCTGGTTCATCGTGTTGAGGGTGAAAGACACCCCAACAAAATTAGAATCTCCAGGTCAGTGTTGTAGGTATGGCAAAAAAATTTGCAAACTCAGTTTGTCTTCAAGTTAAGAAGCAAAGATTTATTATGCTGCTAACAGTGGGCTGTTTCAAAATAGATTAGCAAAGAATTAGGAGCAAGAAGACAAACTTATAGGGAGAAAAGAGATCTGGTTCTTCATGTCACTGATAATGGTAATTTTATTATGCTCAACATTGAATTTTATGGTTTAGAGGGGAAAACTGAAGACTCTTGATATGCACCTTGCCATCTGTCTCAGAAAACCTGACCAACAGATTGTTATCTGGCAGCCATCATTATCTGTGGAACTACAGCACTGCCAAAGTCCAGTGGCCTCAGGGATACTTTTCCTGTAGAAACTGTATCTCATCAGTCTCATTAACTCATTCAGGTGAATCAGCTTAGATGACAACAGAGAAACCATAAGCCAAGTAACACAACCTTCAATTCTGAAATATTTCACATCCCACACAGGCAGTGGGATTCAAGTAAAACTTTTCTAGTGTCACCTCTGTTATTGTTTATTAGAAACTGTATAGTATATTCCATGAGGGAATGCCAATCCCAAAATTTTTAAGGGAAGATTTAAAATTATTCATAGGGATTCACCTCACTAAAATTTTTTGAAAACTTTCCTCTTAAGCATAAGAATACTGATTTGCTTTGTTCAGTTATTAGGAAGTTGAGCTTCAGGGTGATTCCAAAACCCTACTAGGCAATCAGCTTTTCATTTATCACCTGAGATTCTTACTATTTCCCTACATGGGTAAGGTGGTAAATTAGGGCAGAGTGTCAAGGGGAAAATATGCACAATTATAGTCCTAAGCTATTTTTACATAAAACTATAACTGATGATTTCTTTTTAAAAGAATAAAAATGTTTTGGAGCTATGCCCAAAGAGCCATAAAACTATGCGTATCCTTTGATCCCGCATAGTCACTATTGGGTTTGTGTCCCAGGGAAATCATAAAGGAGGGAAAAGGACCTACATGTGCAAAAAAAAAAAAAAATTGTAGTAGTTCTTTGGGGTGACAAAGAATTGGAAAATGAATAGATGCCTATTGATTAGGGAATGGCTGAATAGGTTATGGTCTATGAAAGTCATGGAATATTATTGTTCTATAAAAAATGATGGAAAAGCTTATTTTAGAAAGGCCTAGAAAGATTTACACAAACTTGCTGAGTGCAACAAACAAATAGAAATACATTGTACACAGCACCAGCAAGTTTGTGGCATAATTTATGACAGATTTGGTTCTCAGCAGTTCAGTGATCCAAGGAAATTCCAATAAACTTTGGGAAATGCTATCTGTATCCAGAGAGAACTGTGGACATTGAATATAAATCAGTACATATTATGTTCCCTTTGTTTTTTCTTCCTGTTGTTTTTTTCCCCTCTTGGTTTTTCTCTTTTGTTCTGATTTTTCTTTCCCAACATGATTCATAAAGAAATGCATTTTTTAAAGTGAATGTACATGTATAACCAGAAAATAAATAAATAAGCCTTGTCTCTTCCAAAAAAATTGTAAGAGGAAAAAAAGATACCTGAGAATATAAGCATGCAACATCACACTTGGCTAAAATCTGTAAATGAAACTTGTGTCTGGGGTGATAAAAACAGAGAAAGCATTAGCTAATCTGACAAAGAAAAAAACTATTTTGCTAGTACAACTGATAAGTGAAATATAAGTGTCAAGTTGTATTTATATTAAGAAATCAGGGTTAGTTCAATGTCTGGAAAACCAGAAACAACACTATTACATAAGAAAAATAAAAATTATACAATTATATCAATGGATGCAGAAAAAGGTTTTGACAAAATACACGGCCTTTTATGTTGAAACTACTAAAACTTGGACAATAAAAGGATTTTCTTAAATAGTATCCAATATCAAACCTAGCAGTAACATTAACCATAAGTGAGAGGAATCTTTCCAGTAAGAATAAAGTAATAAAAAAGGATGTCCACGTCATTAGTCAAGTCAAATCAAGTTGATCAGCATTTATTAAGGGCTTACAGTATATATATATATATATGCCAGGCATTACATTAAATTTTGAGGCTAACCCCCGCCACTCCCCCAGAAAAGGCAAAAACACTGTTCTCAAGCAAAGAGAAATAACATGCAAAAAACTGCACATAAAAGATGTATACATACAATATACCAAGATAAGGTCAAAATGGATACATGACTTAGATAATAAAGGGAGATATTACAAGAAAATTTGAGAAACATGGAACATATTACCTATCAGAATTATGGATAAGTGAACAATTTGAGCAGGGATACCCTTAAGAGCCGGGAGGGTAAGATTGCTCGTTACCGTTTTCCTTCTTAAACTTGTCTCTACCTCACTAGCAGAAAGAGATTCAAGCTCTTTCTCCTGCCAGCTCTCCTCATCCGCAAAGGGTTGGGCACGGGTGTCACTCATCCCCATGACAACTGGTACGCGGCGCTTCCCCTTCCCTCCGCTGTTACCAACGGGCAGTCTCCGGCAACTCTCTAAAGCCGTCCTCTCCGCCAGTCCGGCTAAGGGCCTGCTCCGGACCTCGCTGTGCCCGCAGGCTAGGGGAGAATTCCTCCCTCATGTACTAATAAAGAACATGGCCTCGGAGAAACCCGATTCGCTGCTACAGGACCTGGACCTGAGCGCCGAGGAAGTGAAGAAGCTAACTAATGCCTTCGAGGACCCGGAGTTCCGGCGGCTCTTCGGCGAGTATGCGGCGGAGTTGTCGGATCCAGAGAATCGGAGGCGCTACGAAGAGGAAATTACGGCGCTGGAGCGGGAACGCGGTGTGAAGGTGCAGTTCGTGCACCCGGAGCCAGGCCATGTGCTGCGCACCAGCCTTAACGGGGCTCAGCGATGCTTCCTGAACATCTGCAGCAACCCGTTACTGGACCAGCCCAGCAGCCAACCCAGCATCGGCGGCCCACACGGCTCCTCGCGGGGACAGCTCTGGTCCCTGCCTTACAGCCTGGCTCCGGGCCGCGAGTACATGGGCAGCCAGGGGGCCCGCTACAAGGTCTACGACATCATCTTCCATCCGGACACGCTGTCGCTAGGCAAGCGCCACGAGCGATTCCGGAGCATGATTAACGCCACCGCCCTAGAGGCTGTGGAAAAGCAGTTCGGCGTAAAACTGGACCGACGCAATGCCAAGATCCTGAAAATCAAGTACAAAGGCACGCCGGAGGCAGCAGTGCTGCGGACGCCCCTCCCTGGAGGTCCCCCACCCGCGCCTGAGGGGGAAGAATCAGGGGACAGCCCTTTGCCCGCCTTCCCCTATCCCTACGCCTATCCTGATGGCGCGAAGGCTAGCGCCACGCAACCTCACAGCTACACGCCTCCCCGGGAGGAGCCTCCAGATCCGGCCCCTACCGTGCCGCGTCACAGCATAGTGCAACGACACCACGTGGATCTGCAGGATTACCGGTGCTCCCGGGATTCCTGCCCCAGTACTGTACCCCGAGAGCTGGTAGTTACCATCGAGCTTCCCCTGTTGCGCTCCGCCGGACAAGCTGTCTTGGAGGTGACCGAGAAGCAGCTGTTGCTCGATTCCCGCAAGCCCGACTACAGTCTTCATCTCCCGCTTCCTTATCCCGTAGAGGAGAGCCGAGGTAGTGCTCAATTCAACAAGGCTAAGCGGCAGCTGATCGTTACCTTGCCCGTGGTGCCTCCAAAGCACAGCATAGAGCACCTGGACCTGCAGGTAGAAGAAGAGGTAGACGTGGAGGAAAAGGCGAAGGAAGAGAAGAAAAAGGAGGAAGAAGACAACAAGAAGGAGGAAGAAGAGAAAAAGAAGTTGAAAGAAGAGGAGAAAAAGAAAGAGAAGGGGGAAAAGGAGGAGGGAGCTGCCTGGGGAAAGGGACTACAGAAGCAAGCAGGGACGGAGGATTTGGTGAAGTCTTTGTCATCTAAAGGCATGCCGGAAACGGATGGCTCTCAGTCTGTTTGCACTTCTGAGGAAATAGGAAGCCAGTTTGATAAGCTCTTAAGGGATACTAGAATGTTTAAAGATTGGAGCCAAGACATTTCTTCAGATGCCCTCGTAACTTTCCAGTCTTGTCCTGAGAATTCCTGGACTTTATCTGGTAAAGAAATGATAGACTCTCAGGAGGGTACTATGGAGGACCCAGCTGCTGGGATTGTGGCCGTTCCACTAGATACTTCAGAGCTGTCACTTGTTACAAAAGCAAATCCACCAAGTTGCACTAGAGAGGAGGATCTTCTTTCAGAGACTATGATCTTACCCGGGAGAAGTAATGAAATGCCAGCTTCTGGGGTACTGAACGTACCAAGGAATGCAGGTCCATCTGGTACTTCAGGGCAGCCACTTATTAGTAAAGCAAATCTATCAAATGGTACTATTAGTAAGGAGCCTGCCTTACCTGGGGGCTGTAATGAGGTACCATCCTCTGGGACTCTGAGCTTTCCGGGTAATACAAGTTCACTAGAAGAATCCA
Source organism: Antechinus flavipes (assembly GCF_016432865.1). Lineage (NCBI taxonomy): Eukaryota > Metazoa > Chordata > Mammalia > Dasyuromorphia > Dasyuridae > Antechinus > Antechinus flavipes. The sequence goes on along the minus strand of NC_067399.1, from coordinate 342,982,776 downwards.
AAAAGAAAACTAATAGAAAGGAAAGTTTTCCAGAGAATCCGAATAAAGTTCAACCTAGAGAAGCAGTTTTTTCAGAGACTAAAAGAGGGAAAATCTTATGCCCTCCTTTGCAGTGTAATCAAGATGAAGAATCTCTAATTTTGTTGATCCAAGTGCCTCAGATCCAACCACAAAGCCTTCAGAGTGATTTGAGCCCCCATCAATACAAACTTTGCTTCTCCACGCAAGATGTTGTTTCTTATTCATTCATTTTGCAGTTTGCTCCTGAAAATAAGTTGAGCTCTAAGGAACCGAAAATTAATATTTCTTCATTCAATACAGTGATAGAATTTGCCAAGTCTCCAGAGAGTTATGGGCACTGGAAAAAGTGGTATTTTGGTTTGAGCAACAACTGTTTGCAGGTAACAGTACTCTTTTCTACTTAATAACTTTTATAATCCCATTTTTCAAAATTAGCATGCATTCCCCTTACATCATAAATACATCTTTTCATTCTGAAATTTTTTAGTGATGTAGAATATAAATTATGGGGAAAGCCAATGTATTTGCTTTTTTAAAACGTGTGGTTTATATAATTTAATTGTCCAGCATGAACAAAAATTGTTTGCTGAAACATAAAGTATATATATATATATATATATATATAATTGTCCTTTTCCACCTTTCTTTTCCAAAATAATCTATGACAGCACAGGTGATGCATGTAATGATGATACTTGACTTGCATGTGAATTGAACTTAAGTGAGACAATTTTTTGAAAAGTCATCAGCCTCACTCTCTTCCTGAGTCATGGATTTTTAAAAATCTAGTTCTTGCCCAATGGTTTACAAATAAAGAAATAGAGGCCCAGGAAGTTGTGATTTGCCCTTGTCCAAGGAAATATAGTTTAGTCAGCTATAGCTGGGATTCAAAGCCAGGGTCTCTGACTCCAAATCCAGAGCTCTTTCCATTAAAATAAGTAGAAATCAGGCAGGTAGGTGGCACAGTGGATAGAGCACCAGCCCTGAAGTCAGAAGGACCTGAGTTCAAATCTGCTCTCAGACTTAACAATTCCTAGCTGTATGACTCTCTGCAAGTCACTTAACTCCAATTGCCTCAGCAAAAAAAAAACAAAAAAAAAAAAAAACAAAAGAATGTTAAAGTAGAAATCAACTTAAATAATTAGAGAGAATGAAGAAACATTGCACTCAATATATTATTTACAATTAATGCAAATAATAAGTAAAGGTAATTCTAAGCTGAAAGTGCCTGTGCCTCAGTAGATAATGTGAAGTCATCAAGCATTTATGTACCTTAATATGTTCCAGGCACTCTGTTAAGTATGGGGGATATATAGAAACATAGGCTAAAAAAAAAAAAAAAAAAATCTTCCCCTCTCAAATAATTGTAGTTTTTTTCTGCTACTCCTTTATGTGGGAAAGAGAAAGGAATAAGTATTTTTTAAAGTGCTTACTATTACCAACTACTTTACAAAATATCTTACTTGATCCTCATAATAACTTTGTAAGATAGGTGCTATTATCACCCCCATTTTACATTTGAGAAAACTGAGGCAGAAGTTAAATAACTTGCTCAGGGTATAAGTATCTGAAGTTGGATTTAAACTCAAGCCCCGAGATCTATGCACTTCATCACCTAGCTGCCTTAATGAGGAAAACAAGATAAAAACCATTATTTTCAAATACGATGTATACAGGATTAAATAGCTGGCCCAATATCACCCAGTTAGTGTTTGAGACCTGATGAAAATGGAACCTTCCGTATTCTAGGCCTTAGGCCCAGCATTCTATTTACTATCTATACCACTTAGCTGCACCTGTATTTAGGCAGGTGAAGCTTAATTACAGAGTGCATGAAGAAGAGAGAAGGTATGAGAAGACTGGGAAGGTATGAAGGAGCCAGATTTTGAAGAGCCTTAAATACCAAAGAGAGGACTTTATATTTGGATCTAGAGATAATAGGGAGCCACTGGAATTTATTGAATTAGGAAGATGACATCATCAGATTCAAGCTTTAGAAAAATCCTTTTGGCAGCTGTGGGGATGGAAGAGAGACTTGAGTCTGAAGGCCTGTCAGAAGGCTTTTGTAAGAATACTCCAAGTTAGAAATGATGAGCACCTGATTGAATTAGAGACATGGAGAGAAAGGCATTTCTCTGAAAGTTGTGAGAGTAGAAAACATTTAAATATGCTAGTTGAGAGAGCATGAGGAATCTAGACTAGAAGCTTGAATGACACTGGCTGGGGCCCTAGGTGAAGAATTGTGCCAAAGAAAGATGGTAATGGAGACATTGGCGAGTTATGACTGGAAAGGAGATTGGCTAATTTTGAAACAAGATCTCATTGATCTCAGTGCATTATAAGGCTCTAGAGAAAGTCCCCAGCATAACAAGTGGACCTCCTGGGGAGGGTTTTCAAAAGAATAAGAAGAGTACAGGAAGGTGTGAGTTGTATGTAATCTCCACCTTTGAAGAGTATTCCCTTCATTCCCCTCCCATCAGAAATCCATCAAAGTATTAAAGAAATATTTACCCCATAGAATTATTGTGAGCATCAACTAAGATAATGTATGTAAAACACCTGGCCTACATTTACATCAAACTTTTTAAGGTTTACAATTATTGCTGGGGGGAGGGAAGAAGAGAGAAGGTAGTTAGGTGGAGATCTGGGTTTATTTTTGTGGAGGAGTAGGCATTGAACTGGGTTTCAATGAATAGGGATTCAGAAAAGGAAAGGAAAGGAGCAAAGTTTAGGAAATAGTTGAATGGCTTAGAGAGTAGCAGTCTAGTCTAATTTAATCATGTTGGGGAATAAGATGAGAAAGACTGGAAAATAAGATACAACCAGAGTTTTCCATGAAACTGCAACTTGCGATTATTGAAAATTTTTCCTTTTAAGTATTTAATAAATATAAAGTCTAAGATTTAAAGCTGGACGTTTCTCTTCTGTGCATCTTTTAAAAAATGTTCTGGGTTTTTTTTTTTTTTTTTTCTTCTTATTTGGCAACTCTGTTGCTTGTTCTCCTCTATCACAAATCTTTTGGAACACTTGAATACAGCTGTTATGTTCTTCAGTCTTCTCTTCTCCAAGCTAAACATCCCCATTTTTTCTAAAAATTCTTATGACATAATTGCAGAACTGTTCATCATCCCAATTGCTGACCACTGGCTTATCAATGACCTTTTAAAACTATGATACCTAGAACTGAAAACAATACTTAAGATGAGTTTTGTTCAAGGATTATCATCTCTTATTCCTGTAAACTATGACTCAAGATTTCATGACTTTTTGACTCTGACATTCACAATCTCTAGTTCAGCTCTGGATATAGTTACTAAGTGTCCATAACCTTTTTTGAATTTTTAGACACTATTGTTATCAATGACTTTTTATGCATTTTCCATTAAAAAAGCATATTTCAGCAATGAAATATATTATATACATAAATATAGCACATACATGGTGTGTCCGTGAGTATATATATGTATGTAAAAAAACCACTGATATAGACTATAAATACCCATAGAACAATCACAATTCTTATGCATTTTGACAATTTTTCTATGTAAATTTAATGTAAACTATTGACAACTTTCTTGCTTTCTTTTCTGTATTACAAATTCTTCAAATCTTTCAATACAGTTGTCATGTCTTCTATAATATAGGACTTCAAAAAAAGAAAGTTTCTAAAATCAAATGAGGAAAGACAACATACAAAAGAAAATGCGGGGGAAAGGTGGGAAGGCAAAGAAAGGATGAAATTGCAAACAAGAAAAAAATCATTAAGTCTGTTCTGGGTCATACCTGATGCAAGCCAATCTTGTGTTTCAGGCTTGGAATTGGAAAGAAATGAGCCTCTCATACCATATAACCTTTAATAAAAGAATTATCTTAATATCATAGGATAATCATCAAAGATATATTTTTGGTTCTGTTGAACATAATTCTTCTCCAATTGAATACTAGTCAGCTGTGTTGATTCTTATAGCAGCAGAGAATCCTTCCACAGAACAGATCATAAATCTGGAATGATATAGTGGTAATGCAAGGATTCAGTTTTCCTGACATCTGCTGGAGCTCTCCCTCTATCAAAAGCAAAACAACTAATAACTTCTTGATTTCCTTTAATGATAATTTCATACTTCAAAAAAGCAAAGAATGAAATTCTAACCTGATTCATTCCCATTTAACAGAAAAGGAACCCTGTTGTTTGGATGGAAAAGATGGAAAATTTTGGGTGGAAGTGACCATTTCCTCTTAGAGATATGATAGAATAGAGGAAATCTGAGCATACTTTGAGCATGAATGCCTAATTTTGGAAAACCAGATTTCAGAGATATAAGAGGAAAGATAACACTTGAGGAATTTTGCCCAAGGAGAATAAGAAATGCTTAGGAACAAAATTGGATACACTAAGAAAAACTACTCCAGTAAAGAGGAAAAATGAGATTTTTGTGGAAAGACCAATGTGGATTCATAAAGACCTCACCAAATAACTTAGATTTTTAAAAGAAATATAGAGAAAATGCGAGGCAAGGACAGGAAACAGAATCCTTAATATAAGAATGGGGAAGGACCTATTAACATATATGACCTGAAGCTTAAAATAAGCTGATACTGGTAAGGAAAGCTCAAGATAACAAAGGGAATTAGTTTTTTTGGTTTTTTAGTTTTGCAGGGAGAAGAAGAGTTCAAAAGGAATAGCTTGGACTTTTTCCCTGCTTGAAACAAACCAGACTAAACAACAGAGACAGGAAGAAGCAGGTCTAGTTTCTGTTTTCTTGGCAAAGAAAACTATGATCTTTGTATTGGAAACAAAATAAAACAAAAATAACTTTATAAGGAACTGATATTAAGATAAGTAAGGAATTTGTAAGAGCTCTTATCTACCTTTGATGAATTCAGGTTACCCCCAGTGTATATAACATCCTTATGTCCTAGATTGGTAACCAGTGTTGAGCTGTTTACCTGTAATATTAGAAAGGTGTTGAGCTGTTTACCTGTAATATTAGAAAGGTTATGATTAACAGGGGCATACCACATGATTAGAAAAGGGCACAGAGAACAAAAACTGTCATCTATAGGTCAATGAATTTGCCTTTGATACCTAGAAAAAGAATGTATCATTGTTGAGGTTGGGAAAGGGGAAAAGTTTATTTTAAATAACACCATTGCAAAAGCTGGCTAGAATTCTATTTTTTTTTTAAATTTTATTTTATTTAATAATAACTTTGTATTGACAGAATCCATGCCAGGATAATTTTTATACAACATTATCCCTTGCAATCGCTTATGTTTCGTTTTTTCCCCTCCCTCCCTCCACCCCCCCCCCAAGATGGCAAGCAGTCCTATATATGTTAAATATGTTGCAGTATATCCTAGATACAATACATATTTGCAGAACCGAACAGTTCTCCCGCTGCACAGGGAGAATTGGATTCAGAAGGTAAAAATAACTCGGGAAGAAAATAAAAAATGCAAATAGTTCACATTCATTTCCCAGTATTCCTTTTTTGGGTGTAGCTGTTTCTGTCCATCATTTATCCATTGAAACTCAGTTAAGTCTCTTTGTCATAGAAATCCACTTCCATCAGAATACATCCTCATACAATATCGTTGTCGGAGTGTATAATGATCTCCTGGTTCTGCTCATCTCACTTAGCATCAGTCCATGTAGGTCTCTCCAAGCCTCTCTGTATTCATCCTGCTGGTCATTCCTTACAGAACAATAATATTCCATAACATTCATATACCACAATTTACCCAGCCATTCTCCAATTGATGGGCATCCATTCATTTTCCAGTTTCTAGCCACTACAAACAGGGCTGCTACAAACATTTTGGCACATACAGGTCCCTTTCCCTTTTTTAGTATCTCTTTGGGGTATAAGCCCAATAGAAACACTGCTGGATCAAAGGGTATGCACAGTTTGATAACTTTTTGGGCATAATTCCAGATTGTTCTCCAGAATGGCTGGATTCGTTCACAACTCCACCAACAATGCATTAGTGTCCCCGTTTTCCCGCATCCCCTCCAACATTCATCATTATTTTTTCCTGTCATCTTAGCCAATCTGACAGGTGTGTAGTGATATCTCAGAGTTGTCTTAATTTGCATTTCTCTGATCAGTAGTGATTTGGAACACTCTTTCATGTGAGTGGTAATAGTTTCAATTTCTTCATCTGAAAATTGTTCATATCCTTTGACCATTTATCAATTGGAGAATGGCTTGATTTTTTATAAATTTGAGTCAGTTCTCTATATATTTTGGAAATGAGGCCTTTATCAGAACCTTTAATTGTAAAGATGTTTTCCCAGTTTGTTGCTTCCCTACTAATCTTGTTTGCATTCGTTCTGTTTGTACAAAGGCTTTTTAATTTGATATAATCAAAATTTTCTATTTTGTGATCGGTAATGGTCTCTAGTTCATCTTTGGTCACAAATTTCTTTCTCCTCCACAAGTCTGAGAGATAAACTATCCTATGTTCCTCTAATTTATTTATAATCTTGTTCTTTATGCCTAGGTCATGGACCCATTTTGATCTTATCTTGGTATGTGGTGTTAAGTGTGGGTCCTTGCCTAATTTCTGCCATACTAATTTCCAGTTATCCCAGCAGTTTTTATCAAATAATGAAATCTTATCCCAAAATTTAGAATCTTTGGGTTTGTCAAACACTAGATTGCTATAGTTGACTATTCTGTCTTGCGAACCTAACCTTTTCCACTGATCAACTAATCTATTTCTTAGCCAATACCAAATGGTTTTGGTGACTGCTGCTTTATAATATAATTTTAGATCAGGTACAGCTAGACCACCTTCATTTGATTTTTTTTTTCATTAATTCCCTTGAGATTCTCGACTTTTTATTGTTCCATATGAATTTTGTTGTTATTTTTTCTAAATCATTAAAATATTTTCTTGGAAGTCTGATTGGTATAGCACTAAATAAATAGATTAGTTTAGGGAGTATTGTCATCTTTATTATATTCGCTCGGCCTATCCAAGAGCACTTAATATTTTTCCAATTATTTAAGTCTGACTTTATTTGTGTGAAAACTTTTTTGTAATTTTGCTCAAATAATTCCTGACTTTCCTTTGGTAGGTAGATTCCCAAATATTTTATGCTATCAACAGTTATTTTGAATGGAATTTCTCTTTGTATCTCTTGCTCTTGGATTTTGTTGGTGGTGTATAAGAATGCTGAGGATTTATAGGGATTTATTTTGTATCCTGCTACTTTGCTAAAATTATGAATTATTTCTAATAGCTTTTTAGTAGAATCTCTGGGGTCTTCTAGGTATACCATCATATCATCTGCAAAGAGTGATAGTTTGGTTTCCTCATTGCCTACTCTAATTCCTTTAATATCTTTCTCGACTCTTATTGCAGAGGCTAGTGTTTCTAATACAATATTGAATAATAATGGTGATAGTGGGCAACCTTGCTTCACTCCAGATCTTACTGGGAAAGGTTCCAGTTTTTCCCCATTGCATATGATGCTTACTGAAGGTTTTAAATATATGCTCCTAACTATTTTAAGGAAAAGTCCTTTTATTCCTATGCTCTCAAGTGTTTTTATTAGGAATGGCTGTTGGATTTTATCAAATGCTTTTTCTGGATCTATTGAGATGATCATATGGTTTTTGTTTGGTTGGTTGTTGATATAGTCAATTATGTTAATAGTTTTCCTAATATTGAACCAGCCCTGCATTCCTGGTATAAATCCTACTTGGTCATAGTGTATTATCCTGGGGATGATTTTCTGTAATCTTTTTGCTAATATTTTATTTAAGATTTTAGCATCAATATTCATTAGGGAGATTGGTCTATAATTTTCTTTCTCTGTTTTCAGCCTACCTGGTTTAGGTATCAGTACCATATCTGTGTCATAAAAGGAGTTTGGTAGGACTCCTTCAATCCCTACTTCTTCAAATAGTTTATTTAGCATTGGAGTTAATTGATCTTTAAATGTTTGATAGAATTCAGATGTAAATCCATCTGGTCCTGGGGATTTTTTCTTAGGGAGTTGATTGATAGTTTGTTCTATTTCTTTTTCTGAGATAGGAGTGTTTAGGATATTTACTTCTTCCTCTGTTAGTTTAGGCAAGCTATATTTTTGGAGGTATTCTTCTATTTCATTTAAGTTGTCGAATTTATTGGCGTAAAGTTGGGCAAAGTAACTCCTAATTATTGCTCTAATTTCCTCTTCGTTAGTGGTGAGTTCTCCCTTTTCATTTTTAAGACTAACAATTTGATTTTCCTCTTTCCTTTTTTTAATCAGATTTACTAAGGGTTTGTCTATTTTGTTGGTTTTTTCATAGAACCAACTCTTAGTTTTATTAATTAATTCAATAGTTTTTTTACTTTCAATTTTATTGATCTCTCCTTTTATTTTTTTGAATTTCAAGTTTAGTGTTTGATTGGGGGTTTTTAATTTGTTCCTTTTCTAGCATTTTTAGTTGCAAGCCCAATTCATTGACCTTCTCTTTCTCTATTTTATACAAATAGGCCTCTAGAGATATGAGATTTCCCCTTATTACCGCTTTGGCTGCATCCCATACATTTTGGTATGATGTCTCATTATTATCGTTTTCTTGGATGAAGTTATTAATTATGTCTATAATTTGCTGTTTCACCCAATCATTCTTTAGTATGAGATTATTTAGTTTCCAATTATTTTTTGGTCTACTTTCCTGTGGCTTTTTATTGAATGTAATTTTCATTGCATCATGGTCTGAAAAGGATGCATTCACTATTTCTGCCTTACTGCATTTGAGTTTGAGGTTTTTAATGTCCTAATATATGGTCAATTTTTGTATAAGTTCCATGAACTGCTGAAAAGAAGGTGTACTCCTTTCTGTCCCCATTACATTTTCTCCAGAGATCTATCATATCTAATTTTTCTAGTATTCTATTTATCTCTTTGACTTCTTTCTTATTTATTTTGTGGTTTGATTTATCTAATTCTGAGAGTGCAAGGTTGAGATCTCCCACTATTATAGTTTTACTGTCTATTTCTTCTTGCAGCTCTCTTAATTTCTCTTTTAAGAATTTAGATGCTACAGTACTTGGTGCATATATGTTTAATATAGATACTGCTTCATTATTCATTCTACCCTTTAGCAAGATATAGTGCCCTTCCTTATCTCTTTTGATTAGACCAATTTTTGCTTTAGCTTGATCTGAGATCAGGATGGCTACCCCTGCTTTTTTGACTTCACCTGAAGCATAGTAGATTTTGCTCCAACCTTTTACCTTTAACCTGCATGTATCACCCCGCTTCAGGTGTGTTTCCTGTAAACAACATATTGTAGGATTCTGGCTTTTAATCCATTCTGCTAACCACTTCCTCTTTATAGAGGAGTTTACCCCGTTTACATTTATGGTTAAAATGACCAATTCTGTATTACTTGCCATCTTGTTAACCCCGGTTTATGCTTTTCTCCCTTCTTACTCCCTTACCCCGCTTCCCAGTATTAAGCTTGTGAGCACCACTTGCTTCTCACAGCCCTCCCTTTTTTTAGTATCCCTGCCCCCCCCTTAGAGTTCCTCCCCCTAACTTACCCCTTTCCCTCCCAGTTACCATATTCCCTTCCACTTAGCTTATTCCTTCGCTTTTCACTTTTCCCTTCTCACTTTTCAATGAGGTGGGAGAAGTTTCACCATAGATTGAATATGTCTAAAATTTTTCTCTTAATGCCAATTCTGAAAGCAGTAAAATACTCACTATATTCATCCCTCTCCATTCTTTCTCTCAGATATAATAGGTTTTCTTTGCCTCTTCATGAAATGTAGTACCCCCACTTTCCCCTTTTTCTGGTACAATGTCCTTTCCATATCTAGTTTCTAAAACAAGCTGTACATGTATTCTTTATACATCTTTATAGCTGAAATATAGTTCCCAAGATTAATCTTTACCTTTTTAGATTTCTCTTGAGTTCTGTGCTTGTAGATCAAATTTTTTGTTAAGTTCTGGCTTTTTCATCAAAAATAGGTGAAATTCGCTTACTTCGTTGAATGTCCATCTTCTACCCTGGAAAAAGATGCTCATTCTCGCTGGGTAAGTTATTTTTGGTTGCATACCAAGTTCCTTAGCCTTTCAGAATATCATATTCCAGGCCCTTCGATCTTTTAATGTGGATGCTGCCAGATCCTGGGTAATCCTTATTGTGGCTCCTTGATACTTGAATTGGGTTTTTCTAGCTGCTTGCAGTATTTTTTCCTTCGCCTGAGGGTTCTGGCATTTGGCCACTATATTCCTTGGTGTTTTGATTTTAGGATCCCTTTCAGTAGGGGATCGATGAATTCTTTCAATGTGTATTTTACCCTCTGTTTCTATGACTTCTGGGCAGTTCTCTTTGATAATTTCCTGGAAAATAGTGTCCAGGCTCTTTTTTTCATCATACTTTTCTGGGAGTCCGATGATTCTCAGATTGTCTCTCCTGGATCTGTTTTCCAGGTCTGTTGTCTTCCCCAGAAGGTATTTCACATTCTTTTCCATTGTTTGATTTTTTTGGATTTGCTTGACTGATTCTTCTTGTCTCCTCGAGTCATTCAATTCCATTTGTTCGACCCTGATTTTCAGTGAAGTATTTTCTTCACTCACTTTTTTAAGATCTTTTTCTAATTGTCCAATTGAGTTCTTTTGTTCTGTGGAATTTTTTTCCATTTCGCCAATTTTGTTTTCCAGTTCACCAATCCTATTTTTCCAAGGATTTGGTTTCTTTATCCACTCTCTCTTTAACTGACTTCTACAGGCTCTTTTGCCAAGCCTCTCTCTCCTTTTGCCAAGTCTCCCTCTCCTTTTGCAAAGCCTCACTCTGCTTTTGCTAAGTCTCCCTCTCCTTTTGCAAAGCCTCCCTCTCCTTTTCCCATTTTTCTTCTAGCTCCCTTGTGAGAGCCTTTTTAATTTCCTCCATGAGATTCATCTGTGCTGAGGAACATATGATCTCCTCCTTTGGGGATTCACCTGGGGACTGTTTGTTTTTAGTCTCCTCAGGATTTGGAGTCTGCTCTTTATCTGTATAGAAGCTGTCAAGGATTAAAGTCTTTTTCAGTTTCTTGCTCATTCTGTCTAATAATCAAAGACAAACTATCATAGAAACAGAAGAAAAAAACCCTTGAATGGAGGCTGCTTTCTTTGGGGGAGGGGCAGGGTAGCCGTGAGGCACGGGTCCTACTGTGCTGTGGCGCCTGCGCTCTGAGATCCGAGAGTGGGCTGAGACACTGTGGGGAGGGGTGGCCAGGTCCCGAGAGACTCCAGCTGTTTGGGGTTGTATTCTTCACCCTCGGTGTTTTTAGCTTCTCTGCTGGGCTGCTGACTTGCTGCCGGAGCAAAGTATCTAATCCTGTAGCAAAGCTCTCCCCTCAGAGACGGCTGCGATCACACCCCACCCCCTCTCCGCTCTGCTCGGCTCTGAGCTGCTTTCTGTGCTCTCGCTGCAGCTGTTGCCCGCAGTCTGCTTCTGATCTAATAACCGTCTCCGCCCTCGCGAAAAACAGACCTTTCTTGACGAGTCTCAAGGATGGTTTCTCTTGGTAAGTAATTGTATGTTTTTTTTTCAGTCGAGCATTAATTCAGAGGCATGAAATGAAATGGATAGTGAGAGAAAAACACGGAGGTTACACAGCAATGTGCTTCCTCTCTGCCATCTTGACCGGAAGTCCAGCTGGCTAGAATTCTAAGAGAATTTAGCAGAAAAACAGAAGCAAGGAAACACATTCATCCCACTTCTGCCATAGACATGGTAATTCTCTGGCTCATAGGCAGGAAGGAGGAATGGTCTCCAGTTCTCATTAATCAACAAATTATCACTTTTTTTTTTTAAGATCTTGGTCCCAGGGCTGGACAAGACTATCATCTCAAAGAGTCCAGCACTAAGTATCAGAGAGCAAGCTTTTTTTTTTTTTTTTTTTTAATATAACTTTTTATTGATAGAGCCCATGCCTGGGTAACTTTTTACAACATTATCCCTTGCGCTCACTTCTGTTCCGACTTTTTCTCTCCCTCCCTCCTCTTCCTCCCCCAGATGGCAAGCAGTCCTATACATGTTAAATATGTCACAGTATATCCTAGATACAATATATGTATGCAGAACAGAACAGTTCTCTTGTTGCACAGGAAGAATTGGATTCAGAAGGTAAAAATAACCTGGGAAGAAGAACTAAAATGCAACCAGTTTATATACATTCTTTGGGTATAGCTGCTTCTGTCCATCGTTGATCAACTGAAACCAAGTTAGATCTTCTCTTTGTCAAAGAAATCCACTTCCATCAGAATACATCCTTATACAGTATCGTTGAAGTATGTAATGATCTCCTGGTACTGCTTATTTCACTTAACATCAGTTCATGTAAGTCTCTCCAAGCCTCTCTGTATTTATTTTGCTGGTCATTTCTTACAGAACAATAATATTCCATAACATTCATATTCCACAATTTACCCAACCATTCTCCAATTGATCAGCATCCATTCATTTTCCAGTTTCTAGCCACTACAAACAGGGCTGGCACATACTGATACCTTTCCCTTCTTTAGTATCTCTTTGGGATATAAGCCCAGTAGTAGCACTGCTGGATCAAAGGGTATACACAGTTTGATAACTTTTGGGGCATAATTCCAGATTGCTCTCCAGAATGGTTGGATTCGTTCACAATTCCACCAACAATGTATCAATGTCCCAGTTTTCCCACATCCCCTCCAACATTGCGCATTATCTTTCCCTGTCATCTTAGCCAATCTGACAGGTGTGTAGTGGTATCTCAGCGTTGTCTTAATTTGCATTTCTCTGATTAATAATGACTTTAGAGCATCTTTTCATATGGCTAGAAATACTTTCAATTTCTTCATCTGAGAATTGTCTGTTCATATCCTTTGACCATTTATCAATTGGAGAATGGCTTGATTTCTTATAAATTAGAGTCAATTCTCTATATTTTGGAAATGAGGTCTTTATCAGAACCTTTGACTGTAAAAATATTTTCCCAGTTTATTGCTTCCCTTCTAATTTTGTCTTTATTAGTTTTGTTTGTACAAAGGCTTTTTAATTTGATGTAATCAAAATTTTCTATTTTGTGATCAATAATAATCTCTAGTTCATCTTTGGTCACAAATTTCTTCCTCCTCCACAAGTCTGAGAGATAAACTATCCTATGTTCCTCTAATTTATTTATAATCTCGTTCTTTATGCCTAGGTCATGGGCCCATTTTGATCTTATCTTGGTATACGGTGTTAAGTGTGGGTCCATGCCTAATTTTTGCCATACTAATTTCCAGTTATCCCAGCAGTTTTTATCAAATAATAAATTCTTATCCCAAAAGTTAGGATCTTTGGGTTTGTCAAACACTAGATTGTTATAGTTGACTATTTTGTCTTGTGAACTTAACCTATTCCACTGGTCGATTAATCTATTTCTTAGCCAATACCAAATGGTTTTGGTGACTGCTGCTTTATAATATAGTTTTAGATCAGGTACAGCTATGCCACCTTCATTTGATTTTTTTTTTATTAATTGCCTTGAGATTCTTGACCTTTTGTTCTTCTGTATGAATTTTGTTGTTATTTTTTCCAGATCATTAAAATATTTTCTTGGGAGTCTGATTGGTATAGCACTAAATAAATAGATTAGTTTAGGGAGTATTGTCATCTCTATTATATTTGCTCGGCCTACCCAAGAGCACTTAATATTTTTCCAATTACTTAAAACTGACTTTATTTGTGTAGAAAGTTTTTTGTTATTTTGCTCATATAATTCCTGACTTTCCTTTGGTAGATAAATTCCCAAATATTTTATGCTATTGACAGTTATTTTAAGTGGAATTTCTCTTTGCATCTCTTGCTGTTGGATTTTGTTGGTGATGTATAAAAATGCTGAGGATTTATGGGGATTTATTTTGTACCCTGCACCTTTGCTAAAATTATGAATTATTTCTAATAGCTTTTTAGTAGAATCTTTGGGGTTCTCTAAGTATACCATCATATCATCTGCAAAGAGTGATAGTTTGGTTTCCTCATTACCCACTCTAATTCCTTTAATCTCTTTCTTGACTCTTATTGCCAAGACTAGCGTTTCTAATACAATATTGAATAATATTGGTGATAATGGGCAACCTTGCTTCACTCCAAATCTTACTGGGAAAGGTTCCAGTTTTTCCCCATTGCATATGATGCTTACTGACGGTTTTAAATATATGCTCCTGACTGTTTTAAGGAAAAGTCCATTTATTCCTATCCTCTCAAGTGTTTTTATTAGGAATGGATGTTGGCCCCCTCCTATTGAATGTAATTATCCTTTAACTCACAAATCCTAGTCCCTTTGAATTCCAATAGAAGATCTGGACCTGTCCCAGCCCCACCTAGATCTGAGCCAACTTTGGGGCTACACCCAAAGGCCCCTCGAGCTAAATTTCCCCTTATAAAAGGGAGACACTGGGACCCCTCTTTGCAGAGATTCCAAACATGCTAGCCATGTGAGGACCCTCTGTCCGGTGCCCTCCTTATCTTTACCTTCACCTATCTCCTTACTTCCAAACCCAATAATAAACCTCTTTTATTAATCTTTAAAAAAAAAAAAAAAAAGGAATGGATGTTGGATTTTATCAAATGCTTTTTCTGCATCTATTGGGATGATCATGTGGTTTTTGTTAGTTTGGTTATTGATATAATCAATTATGCTAATAGTTTTCCTAATATTGAACCAGCCCTGCATTCCTGGTATAACTCCTACTTGGTCATAGTGTATTATCCTGGGGATGATTTTCTGTAATCTTTTTGCTAATATTTTAACATTTTAGCATCAATATTCATTAGGGAGATTGGTCTATAATTTTCTTTCTCTGTTTTCAACCTACCTGGTTCAGGTATCAGTACCATGTCTGTGACATAAAAGGAATTTGGTAGGACTCCTTCAATCCCTATTTTTTCAAATAGTTTATATAGCATTGGAGTTAATTGTTCTTTAAATGTTTGGTAGAATTCACATGTAAGTCCATTTGGTCCTAGGGATTTTTTCTTAGGGAGTTGGTTAATAGCTTGTTCTATTTCTTCTTCTAAAATGGGACTGTTTAGTCTATTTTCTTCTTCCTCTGTTAATCTGGGCAAGTCATATTTTTGAAGGTATTCTTCATTTCATTTAAGTTGTCGAGTTTATTGGCATAAAGTTGGGCAAAGTAACTCCTAATTACTGCTCTAATTTCCTCTTCCTTAGTGGCGAGTTCTCCCTTTTCATTTTTAAGACTAACAATTTGATTTTCCTCTTTCCTTTTTTTAATCAGATTTACTAAGGGTTGTCTATTTTGTTGGTTTTTTTCATAGAACTAATTCTTAGTTTTATTAATTAATTCAATAGTTTTTTTACTTTCAATTTTATTGATCTCTCCTTTTATTTTTAGAATTTCAAGTTTAGTGTTTCACTGGGGGTTTTTAATTTGTTCCTTTTCTAACATTTTTAGTTGCAAGTCCAATTCATTGACCTTCTCTTTCTCTATTTTATGCAAGGAGGCCTCTAGAGATAAGAAATTTTCCCTTATTACTGCTTTGGCTGCATCCTACACGTTATGATATGATGTCTCATTATTGTCATTTTCTTGGGTGAGGTTATTAATTATGTCTGTGATTTACTGTTTCACCCAATCATTCTTTAATATGAGATTATTTAGTTTCCAATTATTTTTTGGTCTATTTCCCCCTGGCTTTTTGTTGAATGTAATTTTCACTGCATCGTGGTCTGAAAAGGATGCATTTACTATTTCTGCCTTACTGCATTTGAGTTTGAGGTTTTTCTGTCCTACTATATGGTCAATTATTACCAGTTCTTAAACCCAAAGCAATCTGACTCTTAATGGGTCACCATTAGATCCTGGGCCAAGTCCATTTAATCCAAAAGTCTAAGGGAAGAAATGTTATTATATTCCTAGGCCAGAAGACTTTTATAATCATTGACAGATTGTTAGAACAATAATACTTAAAGTTGGGAGAGGGAGAGGAATGGAACTTCTGGATCACTAAATCTAAAAAGTCTAGAAGACTTTAGAATCATTGGCAGATTGTTAAAACAGAAACATTCTAAGTTCTGGGGACTTTTAAATTATTGCTGTTTCCCTTAAAAGCTATATTTCAGCTTTGGAGGAGAAAGTATAGCAGGTGACCTTGCACAGCCCTCCTTTACTTAAATCCAATTTACGTGCCTGTTATGGCATCATATGAAATGAAAGACAACAAATTTCACCTGAAATCCTGTCATCTTGAAAATAGATTAAAAATTATTATTTTTTTTTTTTGCTGAGGCAATTGGGATTAAGTGACTTGCCCAGGGGCTGGTGCGCCACTTAGCTGCTTCTAGATTAAATTTTGATACTGAGCACCCTAAATTAGTAATAATAATAATAATTTTTAGCCCTTACAATGTGCCAGGTACTATGCTAAGCACTTTATAATTATTAGCTCATTTCTTTTTTAGAATTTAATATTTTACTTTTACCCAAGTGATAAGATACAGCTTCTAGGGGAAATATAGCAATAATCCTAAAGTTCCCTTGACCTTAGAGTGTTATTATTCTAACCATCTGTCAATGATTTTAAAGTCTTATAGACTGCTGGTCTTTGATAAGCAAATTCTTGAGATCACTCCTCTGTTCTACCTCTGAGTCATAAAATTAGCATATCAGTGACTTGAAGAACCAGATAAATTTATCTCCTAGCTCCTGGTTCTTTCCTAAATCCTTTTGGAACTTAACCCTCTTCAATTACAAAAAAACTTTGCCACTTGATTTGGAGATGAATTCAAGCCTGCAAATACTTTGGGAACATTTCATGACCCTCTTTTGGTCTCCTTTTGATCCTTAACACAATTATGTATAAAAACAAATTTTAAATTATTAGCTTATTTGACCTTCACAACAATCCTTTGAAGTAGATATTATCTTCCCATTTTACAGATGAGGAAATTTAGGCAGATCAGGATAAAGTGATTTCCCCAAAGTTATACAGCTAAGGGTCTGAAGCTTGATTTGAACTCAGGTCTTCCTAACTCCAGAACTAAAACTATCCACTAGGAGCCAGTAGAGCCTCTGCATCCAGAGAGAGGACTATGGAGTCTGACTGTGAATCACAACATAGTATTTTCACCTTTTTGTTGTTTGCTTGCTTTTTTTTTTTCTTTCTCATTTTCACCCCTTTTGATCTGATTTTTCTTGTGCAGCATGATAAAATATGGAAATATGTTTAATTAGAAGAATTGCACATGTTTAATCTATATTAGGTTATTTGCTGTTTAGGAGAGGTGGAAAAAAGGGGGGAAGGAGGGAGAAAAATGTGGAACATAAGATTTTGCAAGGGTGAATGTTGAAAATTACCTTAACGTGTATTTTGAAAAATAAAAAGCTGTTATTTTTTTTAATTGCCTCTTCATAAGCAGGTGTTTCAAATGTAACAAGGCCAATAATCATTAATACTTTAAGGTTTATAAAGTATTTTGAGTATTTTATTTTGTTCTTACAACTGCTTTTATGTTCCTCACTGCATAGCTGAGTTAAATAATGGTTTGTGTACAATACTGAAGGGACATTTAAAAATACACAATGCTTTTTTCTCTTTTTTTTTTTTTTTAGGAAAGATTTTTTGTCATTGAAGAAAATGTTGATAAATTTCTTGAAGGTGTTTTCAATTTTGAAAAACCAGCCCCCAAAACCCAACCATTAATTGAAGTACTTGAAGTTAGTGATAAGAAGACTGAAATTCAATTAAAGGTAATATTTTGGTGAACTCTCTAGAGGAAAGATTTATGAAATTAAAAGTCTAATAATCCCACCCTTGCCATTTTAGTGTCATTAATTAATGTATTAAACATTAATTATTATGCTGAATTTTCACTTATAGGAAAGATGCATAGTCCTAGATGCTGCAATTATAATGCTATCTAGGCTATATTTTCTAATCCTAGATTCAAATTCATTTGAATAATGTACTATTCAGTCTTACAATTCTTTAGTTATTTTAATAATTATTAATATTAATTTTATGAAGTACTTGCTTAGCATAGTGCATCAGGAATACACAATACTTAATAAATGCTTATTGATTGATTGCTGATCTTGAAGTAGAAAATTCATGAGTTTCAGATAGCTTAAGTCTTTCTGTAGAATTTGACACTGGTGTATAATAGAAGCTAGAAATTGACCTGGAATTTTTAGATTCCTGGATCATAGAATTTTGGAATTTGAAAGGGATTTTAGATCATCTATTATAATTCCCTTATTTTTCAAATTAAGAAATTGAGACCCAAGGAGTTTAAAGTGTTATATACAGCAAGCTAGTATTGATCCCCAAACAGTGCTCTTAACTTTCAGTTCATTTTCTCATTCCACTATCAGTCTACCATGTTAAAAAAAACAATTAAATAGAATATCTTAATTTTGATTTTCTCCAGAGAAAATATTTGATTTATGACAGGTGATAAGTCTCTTATAATCATGCACAAATTATATTGTAATTTACATATATGTTAGTTTACAAAGAACTATATATATGTTATCTCATTTGAACTTCAGAATATTCATTGTGAGAAATATACAGATAAACATTGTGATATATATTCAGAACATTCATTGTGAGACTATAGTTATCTCCAATTTACAGAAGAAAACTGAAGCTGAGGGAGGTGAAAGGGCTTTCTTTCCCAATCATTGTGAAAGATAAGATTTGAAAGCAGGATTATCTGTTTCCAAATCAAGCATTTTAGTCATATGCCCTGTGTACCCATTTTAGCTATACATGCCACAGAATCTAGGATAGAAAGTGATGAGTAACTGATAGTAAACAAAATAATCAAAATCCTATAGTCACATAGATACTTTAGTTTAATAGACATCACATACAAAACAAAAATAATTAAACTTGGACTTTTTCTTAAGCTTCTTATCTCCTGCCTAATTGAAACCTTTTCTAGATTTTGTTATTAGAGTTAATACTATCTGCACTTTTTATTTTATCAAACTTTAGGTTTTTGGCCAGGCTAGCTTTCATTTGGGGCATATGTTATAATAAAATACAATAAACTTGCCTGTTATATGTAGGCCCTGGAAGAGAAACAAAATTTAGACAAGATTTTTTTATATTCTGGTATTGGCCCTTCTAGAATTTATGTGCCTGCCTCAGGTTTATGAGGTACCAGTTTTCTTGATCTTCTTTCCTGAAATTCCAACCTATAAAGATTTTTCAGTCACTTCTCTCAACTTTATTAATCATATATGATCATGGAAGCTTTTTATCCCTTGATATCTGAATGGCAAAGAATTTTCCTTATTTGTCCTCCAAAAATTAATCCTCTGGGCTTTAGACTGGGATATGTTGCACTAGAGAATGCAATGCCTCCAGGTTTTAGAATCCTTTTCCTTACATTGACCAGGGATCTCTCTCCTTAACAGTTTGCCTGCAATAAGTTTATTAGTCTGACATAAAGATTTAGTCCATCCTAAAAGCAAAGTGTTGGCTTCTTGAACTGTTTCTCTGAACTGACTAAATGATCCTTCTCTTCCTTCGAGAACATGCTATCTAGGAGGAAGAAATGTTGCCTTTAGGATGACAGCTTCCCTGAGTTTCAAGCCCCCATACTTTTCCTAAAGTAGACTCTCCTCATCCTAGCCTAAACTTTCCTAACCCCTCTTCCTCACCTTGGTTGTAAATCTCTGATTTCTATTCCTAACTTGTCAGCAGGACCGAGACAACAGATACTTCAAGGGTCAGTAGAAAATTGACATCTTTCTCCATTCCAACATACTTTCCTATAATATGAATTTTGAATCACCACCTTCCTGTAGGATAATAATTTATTAAAATCCTCAAGTTCATAACAACAAAATATAAAATAAACAATAACAGACCACTTCTCCCCAATAAGGGTGTCAGTCCCACATAGGTCTTCAATAAATGGGCTGTAAATTGTGAAATGAAAATAATCATTTAGATAATTTTTATATTTTGCCATTTGTTTTTCACTTTTAAACATTCATTTAGTCAAGCCAATCATTTAACCACCTATTTCAAGAATTCTGAATGAAACCTTATGTTTTGTTGATTTGGTCTCTGATTAATCACACACACACTCACACACAAATAGGCTAACATTTTAGTTGCAGTACTACAAAACTCCTTATTCTTTCATTTATGAATTTTATCTGTCACTTTTTATATTGCCAAAAGTATTTTTGATATTGCAAAATTATGGAGAAGATAATAAAGGTTCTAGAAAAAGAATGAGTTATTAAAGAGAACTGAATGAAGTGGATGAGGCTGGTAATCTGAGCTAGCTTTATCATTCCTTCATTGGGTCAGGGTATTTTGAAAGCTCAGGATGTGTATGACATTTCTGCAAATTAGCTGAGAGAGAGCAAATAGTGGACAGCACAAAAGGTAACTTGGATTGTTGATTTCTTTTTATTGTGATACAAATAGTCTTCAGAGAAATAGTATTTGCTCATCTAAGCCACACAACCACCAGAGAAAATAAATAAACATGTTCAAAAGAAAATGAATAAAGATAAAGGTACTGAAGGTCAGAGTTCATAAGCTTTTCTAAGAATGATGGAATTGTATCTATTCCTAGAAGAATACACTTTTAAAAGCCAGATAGGAAAGTGCCTCAAAAATTGTTTTATTCAGGTATCTGAGAACAAAAACAGTAACTCATAAAGGCCAAGGGTAGTCAAAGAATACAAGTGCAATGCGTTTCTAAGGCTTAGAGAGCAGCTTACATAAGTTCTGGGTGTGCAACATATACCTCATGGTAGAATTCTGTGTATTTTTGTTTAGGATCCAAATCAATTTTGAAACTTATACTTATTAAAACTTGTCTTCCTTATGACTTAATTTATCTTACATTGTAAGCTTTCTTGTATTTTTTCTAGATTTCTTTAGTTTACCTTAATTTCTTAGGTAATTTCCTCTTTAAATATTTAAGAGAAATTAGCATTAATATTTAGTTAATATTTATATATATAACTAAACCATTCCCCAAACTGAAGTACTTGTTGTATCTATATTAATTTTTCATCATGACTAGATCCTATTTGTGAGGTTTTTGGTTTTTTTTTTTTTTACTTAGTCTTATTTCTATATTTAAATAAAAGATTATTTTAACTTAAATAAAAAAGACAACAAGGAAATAGGAAAATAATCTTCAATAAAGATTAAGGAACAGTATACTTAAGGCAACAGTAAAATTTAAACCAACTCATCACCCTAGAGAAGAACTGAGAAGAGGTAGTGACTGGGAACCTAAGAGAGATAAAAGCCAAGGCTAACAAATGAAGCTGAATGAAGTTTTTTGTTGCCTGGACTAGTCCTCACAGCTTTCTACAGACATGGATAGGTTGGCATCAACATAGTTGGGGGCAATGATATTACACATCTAATTTTACGTGAAAGTTGATAAAATTAATTTTTGCTACCTTTTATATCCTGGCATTTGAGGTGAGATGCTGCTGTTTTATTAATGAGATGGATTATGTCTCAATAGAAACTAAATGAACAATTTAGCTTTATTAATTAATAAATTACTGCGTTATCTAAAAATTACACATCTAATAGATTAGAGAATTAACTTATTGCCAATTCAGTTCTAAATCTTCTTATTTTTTGACACATAGAATTTATAGTAATGTATTCTTTTAGAGATGATTTATGTTCTAATATTTAGTCATTTTAACAAAGCCCTACCATTTAATTGTTTTTGTTTCAAAAAGCAATACATTTATTTCTTTTGACAGTCAATAGATGGAGAAGTAGAAGTACAAGAAGTAGATGGCCAAAATCAGCATAATGAAAAAGAACAAAGAATTAAAATAAGAAGCCATCTGACTGAAAAAGAAAATAAACTTCAGATAAATACAAAAAGCAGTAACAGTAAAACTGATGTTGAAAAAGAACATACAAAAGGAAACATCAAACCTTCTGATTGTTATACAGCAGATAAAGCATTAAAAAAGAGAAGCTGTGGGTCAGCCCTCTGCTTGCAACATGACCCTGCTGGTGCTTCTACAGAAGTTATTGGAAAATTTCAACAATCTGACTCCATGACCAAACCTGTTTTCACAAAAGAAAAAATCGCCATTTATTCAAATAATGAAAAACAAAATTTAAAACAACCAACATTGGTGGAAGAGAAAAAACCAGATAAAGATCACATACTTCAAAATATAAAAGAAACCGATATGAAGGATGGAAGTGTACAGATTATTAAAGAACATGTGACTGATTGTGCATTTACTTTTCAAAATTCTTTGTTGTTTGATTTGGATTAATTTGGAGATTTTATCACATTCAAGATGGTACTATAAAATCCTTAGATTTATAATAGAGATGATATCTAACATTTAGCACATATCTAAATTCTTAGCATCAAATTCAGAATCTGGCAGGAACTACTGGTTCTAAGTAGTTCTGATGCTAAAAGAAAATGGTAATAAAGTATTTACCTGTTTACTTTCACAAGTGACTAATTATATAACTGAGCAGTTTCAACCATTAGCTATACTAAATCCTTTTAGTTTTTAAATTAGTATTAAATACTAACATTAAGTAGATTAATAAATTCCCCTAAGTTTTTTCTAAATTATCATGAGTGCTTTGAATTTTAAAAATTTAACACTACATTTTTTTCCCTCTGTGGATAGTTTTTTGTCTTGAAATATTCCCAAAATTGGAATGTTTGTTACTCATTATAGTTCCCAAGAAGTTAGGCATCAACTAGCAATACATAGGGCAGAATTTTGAAACTCTGATTATCTTAAACCAGATTTTATCTAATTATTCTAGACTTGCATTATATCCTAAAGAACTTCTGTCCTAGCTCAGAAGGGATTAAAAAAAAACTTTTTTTTTTTAACCCTTGACAATCACCAAAATAAAATATTCCCTGAACAAAATAGTAGTTAATATTTTTGCTTCAGCTCTGAAAATGCTTTTTGCCTTACCACATATAATAGGATATCAGACACTTTTTCTAATGATTACTTAAAAATTTCATCAGTCTTTCTTAGAATGTATTACTAAAGTATTAAAATGTCTTAGTTTCACATAACAGTAACTTTTTTGAAGAAAAATATTTAAAAATTGAAGAGGAAAATTTGTTATATTCCACAAAACAAAAATAAAATCTACATAAAGTAAATTTTTCATGCCTCCTGGAATGGGAGAAAAATAAAGTCAAAGACATGAAATGAACATTCAATTAATTCCCTGCAATACAGTCTGGTATCATTAGTCTTTTGACTAAAACTTTAACTCATTTGAATCCAAGAAGCAAGGGACCCTACTTTAATAAATTGATGGAACAGCAGGAACAAGAAGTTTAAAAGTACTTATTTGCTGGCCAACAAATATTGAGTTCAGAAATGTGTTACTTTTTGGACTACACATAGTGGCTGACCCATTGAGTCATTGAAAATCCCAGAAAACTGATCTGGGCTATTGAGAGAGCTTTTTGAATGAGAATTTTAGGCCAAACCTTTAGGATGATGGGCAAAATGATGCATAAAAAGTTTCTTCTCAGCTGGATAGAATGTGATAGAGACTTTCTAAATCCATGTAATTAGTTTATTTTTGTTTTATTTTCTAGCATTTATTTTGTATAGAATCTAGTTTTCTTTAGTCAACTGCAATTGGATAAAATTGAAATTTTTTACTTGTAACAACTACATGTATAAATATTTTAAGTAAGCTTCTGGATCTTTATAATTTGTCATTTTAAGTTTCATTTCTATTAAAGTCTTATCGTTTTCTGTGTTTGGGTAATTTGAAAGTTAAATATTTTCTTCCAAAAAGGACTGATTCATTGGTATTCTTTTTGGGAAAGGACGAATTATTTGAAATTAAGAATCATTACACAGTCTTAGTAGTTAATTCAAACTCACATGCTTAGCTGATCTTCACAACCTCCCTATGAGGTAGTTCAGAGAGGTTACACACAACTCCTCCGATTTCTAATCTAGTATTCTTATGTTTTCCAAATAACATTAGATTTTTAAATACAAAGGTCAACTAAATTTTGACATTGAGGTTATAAAATTGACCTAAAAAATATCAAGAATTCTTAAATGCAAACATGTGGATTTTTATTTTGGCAAAATTAAAAAAAAAAAAAAACACAGATATTTCTACATTAAAGTAGAAACAATGTTTCAAGTTTTCTATACCAAAAGAATGTTCAGTTCAGGCAGGTCTTCATGTAATATTACATAGTTATCTGTCATTCTGAAAATAACTTGATTTGGACTATAAAACCAGTAGTACTTTTACTGTTTTTATAATTTAAAAAATGATTTTCAGTGTTTAAAAATTTTCAAAGTGGAAAAGTACACAAAGATAAAAATTTGTAATAGATGAATTTTAGTAATGTTTTCTCTTATTCCGCAGCCCTTCCAATTTAATTTTTTGGTAGTTGGCATTTTGGACTTTGGAATACTACCCTCAAAACAGAATTTGTTCCAGTTTAAAATGTAAAAGATGCGATTAAAAAAATTACTATTTTTTTCAACACTTTCAACAAGAATGTTTATTTGTATTAAAGCAGAAACCAATTCCTAAATCATTTTATACAGTTTTGTGTCCTTTAGACCAAAAAGATCCCAAGTTTTAAAAACTGTCATTTTTATTTTTGCAGTTCTCACTGCAGTCTTCTATAACTTTTACAGAGTTCATGGTCCCTAATATCTCCCCACCCTCCATTTTTCCCATGTGGGAGGAGAGGAGCCAAAGCATATTTTTTAATGATACTTAGACTTTTAGGAAACAGATACTGTTTGTTTTTGTTTAAGAGCAATTCAATTTGGGCACTCTGGGTGGATGGTCTACAGGGATCCTTGTGGTGCATACCACAGTCTCCAGCATGATAAATCCTAGGAACTTCAGGAACCATGACTTTCCAGAAATTTTTAAGACAAGTTGTAGTCAAATATTGAAGAGTCCAGTCCCAGTTATAATCATCATAAGTACAGAAAGTATCTGTGCACTCAATCAGTTTCTCATATGTATCTCGAGTCAACACTAGGCCCATATTGTGCTCCGTAGATTTCCAAGTTTTCACTTCCACCTTGTCTGCTTTGCCAAAGAAACTTCGACTAACAGAATAGGACCCCAGGGAGAGCACATCACACTCAGGGCATTCCTGCGGTTTCAATTTCCACATTTTTTTGAGCACGTGAAAAAAGTCTGGGGATAAATAGTGATCCTCCTCCAGAAAAACTATAAGACCAGCATAATTATGGAGAATCTTGACCCTCTCCCAAACGAAATGCAGCTTCCACCACCAGTGGTGTTTGGTCTGAGAAAACTTGGCCTCTCGGTAATGGCCGAAGGAGTCCGGATATTCCGCATTGATGCAGCCCATTTTCAAAGCTGCTTTCTTCTGCAAGTCTCGGGGACAATCTTTGGGGTCATTGCCGGGGAACTCGTTGGGATACAGCTGGATGCTGAAAGGGAAAAAGACCTGCAGCACTGGGCAGAAATCTATTCCGGCGATCAGCTGATTGATCTCGGCCGACCAAAAATCGTGGCTAAAGATGACTAAGAGGTTACCTATGCCCTGGACTCTGCGAAGCGAGTCCAGTAGCAGCTTGAGGTAGTCGGGCCGGTTGTGCACCTGGACCACCAGCACAAGCTCCGGCTCCAGTTGCGCGGGGTCCCCGGCAGCACCGCCGCCGGCCTTTTCGCCGCCAGCTCCCGCCGCTCCCGCTCCCCCAGACGCCGCGTTTCTCAGCGTCTGGTCAAAGTTCACCTGATACACTAGCGACCGGTACACCAGTGTCATGTTGTCCACCTCGGGCGGCGGGGCTGCCGTACCGTTGGGAAATCTGCGGAGATCGCCTGGGCCTGCAACCCGCGCCGGAGCAGACGCCGAACCGGCGAAGGCCTCATTCTTCCGCTGCCGCCCGTTACTGTTCCAAAAGACGAAGCCGCAGGCAGCCACCACCAGCGTCAGAATCAGCACCTTCCGCTTGTAGATGCGGAACCTCATGGTCCCCGAGGTCGCGGGGCGGGGAATAGGGAGCGGGCTAGCTAGTGGCTTCCGAACGCGGGGAACCTTAGCTTCGGCTAGCGCGCTGGACCGCCGTAATCCCCGCCCGTAGCAGCACCAAGCTCCCTTCAATCCCCCGGGCTAACTCATCCCTGGCCCGATGGGAGATGGGCACTGGGGCCGTCTCGAGGCCCGAAGCAACGGAGCCGCAGCCTCAGCGGTCCTCAGCGGCTCCACGCCGCTTCGGTGCGGCCCATTCTCCTTTTCAGCAGCAGCAACAGCAGCTACACGGCCGCTAAGAGACCCGGCTCTCGGTGCTCTGTGCTCTCGCCATTCAGCATAGAGGGTCCAGTAGGAGCGCGCCAGTTTCAGTACCTTCACCCAGCTCTTCTCCGGCACGCCGAGCCAGCCTGCGCTTCTTCCGCGCTCATTCTCGCGCAGCCCCCTCTCCTTGCTGGCAGCGGAGCGACGCAGGTGGCAGCTGGGTTCGAGCCTAGGCGGCGTAGATTGTGACACAGCTGGCGAACGTCTCGGCCTCCGGCCCCACGCCCCGCCTCCTTGCCTCCTGGTTGGTTCCTTTCTGTCACGTCTCACGACGCCTTAACCGGCCTCCTGTACCCATTAGGCAGGAGCACCGTCATTCAGTTTTAGTCGTCCCGCCCCTTCCCGTCAGGCGCGAGGTGATGAGTTGGAGCGCAGGTACCCAGGTAGTATTTGCATAGGAGCCGGGCTGAGGGGAGCATTCTATTTCAGATGGATGAAACCTGTTCTGGGAACCCACACGATGAAGTGACGGAATACTAAGATGAGGGCCTTCTTGGCTTTGTCGCTGATATTTTGCAACAATGACACGTCATCTTTGAAAGCCTAGTTTCTGGGGAAACTTGTATGAGTGTAGTAGGAATGTGGCATCTCTGGACTTCTGAAAAGGCATCAGAAATGAGAAAGTGTAAGGGCACGAGAACAATTAAAAACCCAGTCCTCGGCTTTCTTTGATGGATAAAAAAATGAAATAAAAATACATTTAGCGTTTGGGCTTTTCTCGTTTTAAAAGTTACAATCAGGTGCCACCTCTTCAAGAAACTTATGAGTCATAGGATAAGGATTGACTCTCTGCTCGATCATTTACTTCCTAAATTGTTTTTCGTTTTCCAATTTGTACCTTATACAGTTATATTCTTGTGACTTTGAGGAGTCTGTTTCTGAATTTGTTTCTTCATCGCCTCTAAATCTTTGATCCTGTGACATCACGTGTTATTTTATTATGTTCCATTATACATTAATTTATGCAATACCATGTTAATAGTAATGCTCATACCCAGACTGTAATGGTGAATTCCCAGAAGACTTACCCTATTCAGCACATTCCCCATTTCCACCTCCCTCTCCAGCAAGTAGAATGACTGACTACTTCGGAGAAGAAATATAATAGTAGGTGACTTGATTGTTACAAGTCTGCTGTTATCCCATTCTACAAATGAAGAAGTGAGGCTCTAAGAGAGTAAATGACTTAGTGAGTGTCAGATACCTAGTAAGTATTAGAGACAGAATGGAAAGGCCAGAGCTCTTAATTTCTATATCACCAATGTCTCAACAAAATAATGTATGTACTGCACAGCAAAGGGAAAGTAGGTACTACAAAATGGCTTTTTTTAATATGAAAAAAAAAAAAAAGAGTTGCTCCAATGAGGTCAGAAAATTTCTTTTTGAAATAATCCAAAAATGCAAAAAGAGGTCAAAGAAATTAAACTTTTTTGAAGATATCCAAATATGCAAAGAGGTGATAGAAATTAAACTTTTTTAAAGGGAGAAATTAAACTTTTTTAAGGGTAATCTAGATTGGATGAAATTAAGGTATAAAAGATAGTAACTACTAGCCTTAAGGAGGCAATTAAGAATATTGGAACCTCTGAGGCATACCTAATAGATGGTATAATATTTCACCTAATTGAAATAACAAAGATTTGGAATTTCAAAAAGAACTTGAAACTTGAAAAGGAAAAGAACAAAACTGGGACATGCTGATGAAATGAGGTGGGGAAGAAGAACAAAATTTCTTGAAATTGAGAAAGTGGGGAGGGAAGAGAGGAAGAAATATAAGAAAGATAACAAAGAATCCTAGGTTCTGTCTTTGGGCAATCAACTAGCATTTTTTTTTTCAGTTGTTTTTTTTTTTTTAAACTTTTTATTGACAGAACATATGCCTGGGTAATTTTTTACATTATCCCTTGCACTCACTTCTGTTCTGATTTTTCCCTTACCTCCCTTCACCCCCTCCCCTAGATGGCAAGCAATCTTATACATGTTAAATATGTTATGTTATATCCTAGAAACAATATATGTGTGCAGAACTGAACAGTTCTCTTGTTGCACAGAGAGAATTGGATTCAAAAGGTAAAAATAACCTGGGAAGAAAAACAAAAATGCAAACAGTTTACACTCATTTCCCAGAGTTCCTTCTCTGGGTATAGCTGCTTCCAAAAATGATTAATTGGAACTGAGTCAGATCTTCTCTTTGTCAAAGATATATTCTTCCATCACAATACATCTTCATACAATATCGTTGTTGAAGTATATAATGATCTCCTGGTTCTGCTCATTTCACTTACCATCAGTTCACATAAGTCCAAACCTCTCTGTATTTATCCTGCTGGTCATTTCTTACAGAACAATAATATTCCATAACATTCACATACCACAATTTACCCAAGCATTCTCCAATTGATGGGCATTCATTTGTTTTCCAGTTTCTAGCTACTACAAACAGGGCTGCCACAAATATTTTGGCACATACAGGTCCCTTTCCCTTCTTTAGTATTTCTTTGGGATATAAGCCCAGTAGTAGCACTGCTGGATCAAAGGGTATGCACAGTTTGATAACTTTTTGGCATAATTCCAGATAGCTCCCTAGAATGGTTGGATTCTCAACTAGCATTTTTTTAAGAGTTTACTATGTTGGAGGCACTGTACTAAACATTGGGAATAAAGCACAAAACACAATTCCTAGCCTCAAGGAGTCCACATTTCATTGGAGGACTTAACCTACAAACTACTATGTGTGTTAAAGATTTGTAATCTCAGAATGAAGGCAATAGTAATTGGGAACTGGAAAAAAGGTCAAATTTGAGATTTCTGAAGGAAGCTAGGGGAGGCAGAAGATATATTTTTGGAGAAACAGCATTCTGGGAATAGAAGAAAAGGCAGTCACATTTATGAAAAAAAAATCTCAAAAAACCCTAAACAAAACTGTACATGTACAATATAGACAATATAAATTTAAGGTAATCTGTGACCAGGCACTAGCAGTAAGTGGAATTATTAAAGTATTCTTGCAGAATGTAAAATTGAGCTAAGATTCGAAACAGGCAAGAAGTGGAGATGAGGAGAGAGGACATCTAAGTGACATCCATCTGTAGTCCAGAAGTTGAAATTATAAGGACAATAAAGTGTAACTAGAAAAGTAGGCAGGGGCCAGGTTGCAGATGTCTTAAAAGCCAAAACGGTGATTTTATATTTAATCCTGGAGGTAATAGGACATTTGATAGAATAATAGAACATTCTTCATGGGTAAAATGTTTCTAGGAACATAGATACCATCATTGGGATGAGTGAATAAATACAGAGATCATTCATGAGTTGACTATAAGGGAATACAATAAGAGGATAAACAACTTGCATATCAATGCTTCCCAGCCATTGATATCTTCTGGTGATATTCACACAATTCTACTTATTGGGTAAGATATATGGGCTACACATGTTATTCTGTAAGGACTCATTGGACCTGATCTCTGCAGGGCATGTTGCTCTCCTGGGCTCACTTGATCTTTTCAGTGCCTATTGCTTAGCTGGAAAGCCATAGCCTCTGAACCATATCTGGTTAGGCTTTTTTTTTTTTTTTTTTCCAAAAAAGAACGAGAGCTCTTATCCTAAAACCAGTGGAAGGCTTCTCCAATTCTGATCCTATGGAGTTTTGTCTGCAAGGCCTGCCATCTTCCGAAGAGCAGGATTCTGTAACTAGGTGTTATCTCTCTTCTTGGACCTCTCTTCTCAAGAGGTTTGGGTTCAAGAAGCAACATCCTTGAATTTTCCATTTAGGTTATATACAAGAACATATCTCCCCTATAACCACTATGTTTCAGTAGAAGATGCCAGTGTTAATGGGTGAAAGGAGAGAAAGAGAAAACTTTTTTAAAAAAATTACAGCTTTTTATTTTCAAACATATGCATGTATAATTTTTCAAAAAACCCTTGCAAAACCTTGTTTCCAATTCCCCCCCTCCTCCCACCCTCTCCCTAGATAGCAAGTAATCCAATATATGTTAAACATGGTAAAAATATGCTAAATCCAATATATGCATACATATTTATACAATTATCTTGCTGCACAAGAAAAATCAACTCAAAAAGGAAAAAAAATGAGAAAGAAAATAAAATTCAAGCAAACATCAAAAAAAGTAAAAATGCTATGTTGTGATTTTTCTCGGGGTGTAGATGGCTCTCTTCATCACAAGATCATTGGAACTGGCCTCAATCATCTCATTGTTGAAAAGAGCCATGTCCATCAGAATTAATCATCATATAATCTTGTTGTTGCTGTGTACAGTGATGTTCTGATCCTGATAATTTCACTTAGCATCAAATATACTTGATATTCAATCCTCTCTAAAATCATCCTGCTGATTGTTTCTTAGAGAACAATAATACTCATATACCATTCTCCAACTGATGGGCATCCACTCAGTTTCCAGTTTCTTGCCACTATAAAAAGGACTGCCACAAACAGTTTTACATATGTTCTTCCTTTAAAATCTCTTTGGGATATAAACCCAGTAGAAACACAGCCAGATCAAAGGGTATGTACATTTTGATAGACCTTTGGGCATAGTTCCAAATTACTCTCCAGAATGATTAGATTAGTTCACAAGTCCACCAACAATGTATTAGTATCCCAGTTTTTCCACATCCAACATTCATCATTATCTTTTCCTGTGATCTTAGCTAATCTGAAAGCTGTGTAGTGGTATCTTAGAGTTGTCTTAATTTGCATTTCTCTGAACAACAGTAATTTAGAGCACCTTTTCATATGACTAGAAATAGTTTCAATGTCTTCATGTGAGAATTGTCTGTTCATATCCTTTGACCATTTATCAATTAGAGAATGGCTAGAATTCTTATAAATTTGAGTCACTTCTCTATATATTTTAGAAATGAGGCCTTTACCAGAACCCTTGAATGTAAAACTGTATGTCCAGTCTATTGCTTCCCTTCTAATTTTGTCTGCATTAGTTTTGTTTGTACAAAAACTTTTTAACTTAACATAACCAAAATTATTTATTTGGTGTTCAATAATGAACTCAAATTCCTTCCTTCTCCACAGATCTGAGAAATAAACTATATTTTGTTATTCTAATTTGTTTATAATATCACTCTATGTCTAAATCATGAGCCCATTTATACCATATCTTGTTATATAGTGTTAGGTGTAGGTCAATGCTTAGTTTCTGCCATCCTAGTTTCCAATTTTCCCAGCAGTTTTTGTCAAATAGTGAGTTCTTATTCCAAAAGCTGGGGCTTGGGGGTTCATCAAACACTAGATTACTATAGTCATTGACTGTTTCATAGTGTGAATCTATTCCACTAATTGATTTACTCTATTTCTTAGGCAGTACCAAATGGTTTTGATGACCACTGCTTTTTTTATATATAGTTTTAGGTCTGGCACAGCTAAACCATCTTCATTGAATTTTTTTTTCATTAATTCCCTTGAAATTTTTGACCTTTTGTTCTTCCAGATGAATGTCAGTATTTTTTCTAGATTTGTAAAATAATTTCACGGGAGTTTGATATGGCACTGGATAAGTAAATTAATTTAGCTAGTATTGTCATTTTTACTATATTCTCTTGGCCTCATACCCATGAGTACTTGATATTTTTCCAATTGATTATCTAACTTTATTTGTATGGAAAGGTTTTTGTAGTTGTATTCTTATAGTTCCTGACTTTGCCTGAAAAAACCCTTTCTTAATGCCTTCTATTAAAAGTGCTCCTAAATTTCACTGTCTCAGAATGAAGCCAAGTGCTTAATTTGTAGCCAACAATAACAAAGGGAATATTATAAAAGACAATCCAAGCTACTTTGGTAATATTTAAAAAAAAAAAAAAAAAAAAAACCAAAAACCTGCACACGCAATAGGAATGCAACTAAGGTAAGAAGAAAAGTTACAACATGGGAGGAAATCTGCACCAAAAAATCTCTGATCAAAGTCTGATATCCAAAATCTACAAGTAATTGGAACAACTCTATATATTTAATCTTTTCTCACAGATAAGAGATCAAAACATATGACAAAAGAGCTCTCAAAAGAAGAAATGCAAACTATCAACAATCATCTTTAAAATTCTGAAAATTACTAATAGAGAAATGTAAACTATTACAACATAACACCTATTTATCAAAAAGTAGAAAAATTTGGGGTAAGTGAAGCTATTGAAAAACAGGCAAATTTTCCATTTTTTAGTAAAAAAATTGGAATTATGCAAAGAAAATGAGAAAATTGTTCATATTTTTTATATAGTATTTTCATTATTAGGTTTATGCCCCTGGGGAAATTAATGACAACAAAAAGGACTTGTATTTATAAAACTATTAATAGTGGCACTATTTATAACAGAATCATTTTTTTTAATATTTTATTTAATTTAATAATAACTTTATATTGACAGAATCCATGTCAGGGTAATTTTTTTACAACATTATCCCTTGAACTCATTTCTGTTCCGATTTTCCCCCTCCCTCCCTGTATCCCCACCCCTAGATGGCAAGCAGTCCTATATATGTTGGATATGTTGCAGTATATCCTAGATACAATATATGTTTGCAGAACCGAACAGTTCTCTTGTTGCACGGGGAGAATTGGATTCAGAAGGTAAAAATAACCTGGGAAGAAAAATAAAGATGCAGATAGTTCACATTTGTTTCCCAGTGTTCTTTCTTTGGATGTAGCTGCTTCTGTCCATCATTTATCAATTGAAACTCAGTTAGGTCTCTTTGTCAAAGAAATCCACTTCCATCAAAATATGTCCTCATACAATATCATTGTCGAAGTGCATAATGATCTCCTGGTTCTGCTCATTTCACTTAGCATCAGTTCATGTAAGTCTCTCCAAGCCTCTCTGTATTCATCCTGCTGGTCATTTCTTACAGAACAATAATATTCAATAACATTCATATACCACAATTTACCCAGCCATTCTCCAATTGATGGGCATCAATTCAATTTCCATTTTCTAGCCACTACAAACAGGGCTGCCACAAACATTTTGGCACATACAGGTCCCTTTCCCTTCTTTAGTATTTCTTTGGGGTATGAGCCCAGTAGAAACACTGCTGGATCAAAGGGTATGCACAATTTGATAACTTTTGGGGCATAATTCCAGATTGTTCTCCAGAATGGTTGGATTTGTTCACAATTCCTCCAACAATGCATCAGTGTCCCAGTTTTCCCGCATCCCTTCCAACATTCATCATTATTTTTTCCTGTCATCTTAGCCAATCTGACAGGTGTGTAGTGGTATCTCAGAGTTGTCTTATTTTGCTTTTCTCTGATCAATAATGATTTGGAACACTCTTTCATATGAGTGGTAATAGTTTCAATTTCATCATCTGAAAATTGTCTGTTCATATCCTTTGACCATTTATCAATTGGAGAATGACTTGATTTCTTATAAATTAGAGTCAGTTCTCTATACATTTTGGAAATGAGGCCTTTATCAGAACCTTTAACTGTGAAGATGTTTTCCCAGTTTGTTGCTTCCCTTCTAATCTTGTTTGCATTAGTTTTGTTTGTACAAAGGCTTTTTAATTTGATATAATCAAAATTTTCTATTTTGTGATCAGTAATGGTCTCTAGTTCATCTTTGGTCACAAATTTCTTTCTCCTCCACAAGTCTGAGAGATAAACTATCCTATGTTCCTCTAATTTATTTATATTTTCATTCTTTATGCCTAGGTCATGGACCCATTTTGATCTTATCTTGGTATATGGTGTTAAGTGTGGGTCCACAGAATCATTTTTAAATAAATTCTGTCCAGAATGATTAAACATAATGTGGTATGTGAATTTTTTTTGAGTTATATCAAACTCTTTGTGACCCCATTTGGAATTTTCTTGACAAAGATACTGGAATAGCTTTGGCATTTCCTACTGCTTTCATTTTACAGTTGATGAACAGGTAAACATCCCTTCCAACATTCATGATTATCTTTTCCTGTCATCTTAGCCAATCTGATAGATGTTTAGTGGTATCTCAGAATTGTCTTAATTTGCATTTCTCTGATCGATAGTGACTTGGAACACCATTTCATATGAGTAGAAATGGTTTCAATTTCATCATCTAGAAACTGTCTGTTTATATCCTTTGACGATTTATCAAATGGAGAATGGCTTGAATTCTTATAAATTAAAGTCAATTCTCTATATATTTTGGAAATTAGGCCTTTATCAGAACCTTTAACTGTAAAAATGTTTTCCTGTTATGGTCCAGAACTCTGGACTTAAAACAAGGATCTTACAAGGTGCTAAGTCAGTGGAATTGATAAATACAATAGTTGTCTAGTTTAGCATGGTGCTTAATAGTTCTCTAAGTTCGGTATGATTGATTTACTCTTACAACAAATAATGGTTTCCTAGTGATATAATGATTGGTTTATACTTAGAATAGAGTATATAAGCCAGGTGAGATTCAGAGCCAGAGAAGACAAGTAGACTGCAAGCAGGAGCTCAAGCTCTCAGAGCCAAGGAGAGACAGACTCATTCACTTCATCTCACACCACAGTGGTGGCTAGGCTGGCCTCCTGCACTTCCCCCACTGAAACCAACTCTGGAAGGCCTCTAAGAAACTAGCCTGGGTCCTAGGCAAGGAAACTAGATTATGAAGGAGATAATAAAGGATTTGTTCTTTAACATGTGGCTATTCATGTGGTGATTACTGAAAAGAAGGCTGCTCCCAGAGACAAGGCCTCCAGAAAACCAAACACGAATCCTATGTTTTACCAATTTATTGCTTCCCTTCTAATCTTGTCTGCATTAATTTTGTTTGTACAAAAGGTTTTTACTTGATATAATAAAAATTTTCTTCAATTCTAATTTTAAAGGAATTATTTTCCTCAGTAAGCTTTTGTACCTCCTTTCCCAATTAGTCAGTTTTACTTTTTAAGGCATTCTTCTTCTCATTAGCTTTTTGTATTTCCTTTTGCACCTCTCTCCATTTTTTCCCTAATATTTCTCTTTCTCTTGTACTTGGTTTTCAAAGTCCTTTTTGAACTTTTCCAAATCCTGAGCCCAATTCTTATTTTTTATAGAGGCTTTGGATACAGGAGCTTTGACTTTGTTCTGGTTCTGATGCAGTTCTAGTGGTTGAGAAGAGGTGTGAGAATTGAGGTGAGGAATCCCCTCTGGTTGGGTTCAGCTTCATTGGCAAAGCAAATTCCTATTTCGGATTTCTGCAGAGATTTGGGTTCAGAATTGTCTTAAAAAAAGACAAGATTAGCAGTCTGAGGCTCTGGCTTCCATTCACAATTGAATGATATTTCTTCAATGTTGTCACTACCAGGGGCTTAGATTTCCAGTTGAAAAGAGAGTACTTATCTTGGAGTTTCAAGCCACTCAACAGGAATATCAGGCTCAGATCTCCAACTGAATGGGACCACTTAACTGGGAGTTTCATCTACTGGCAGTGGTCCCAGGCTAATATTCAACTCAATAGAGGGTGTGATCATATCTCTGGTCAGATAACTGGGAAAGTATGCTTTTCCCAAGGGACAGCCTGAAACCCCAATCTCCCCTCTTTTACAGATGAAAGGGGATACAGATTCAAGGTTCACCCCCATCAGTTCCACAGCCCTTTTCTGCTGACCTTCTAGCTCCTGTTTGGTGTCTCTGGGCTGAGAGTTCTGAAAGCCATCAGTATAACTGCTGGTTCAGAAGTCAGGCTGGGGCTGCGCCGATGTGCACTCCCTCAGGACTCCCACCCTGGTATCACAGACCTTTACTGTTGAACTTCTATATTGTCTTCAGCTAGAAAATGTTCTACTCCATTTTTCTGGATGTTCTAGCACTCTAAAATTTGTTTAGAGTCATTATTTAGTGCTAACTCAAATACAAACTGGGGATTTCTAAACATAAGGATGCTTGTGTGTTTCATATTGACTTGTTATTGTTTGTCTTTTGTTCTTGAATAGGACTATGACATCAGGAAGGGATGCCATGACATATAAGAGAACTGAATTTAAGTGATAAAGAGGTGTGCAAAATCACCAGCTTCACTTTTTCCTCAAGAGCCTCTGGGTCCAGTGATAAGATATAGATCAGGATGATCTATATAGATCAGGAGATAGTCCTGGATGTAGTGGGAGACCTTAGCTTTTTTGCCATTGTTTTAAAATGATTTAGTTTTGAAGTGTAATATTGAAGCAGGTTGTGGTCCCTTTAAGAAACTAGTCCTTTCAGATTGACTTATTCCTTTCTGATTCCCAATCCCTCCTAGCTGATACATTATCAATTCAGGAGGCTAGGACCTTTGATTCACAAATCCTGGTCAAAAGCACCCCTTTTGAATTCCAAAAGGAGATCTGGACTTGTCCCAGCCCCCACCGGATCTGAGCCAACTTGGGACTCCACCCACAGGCCTTTTTAGCTAAATCTCTCATTATAAAAGAGCCAAGTTGGAGTCCTCTCTTTGCAGAGGTTCCAAATATGCCAGCCTTACACCTAGCATGTCAAGGATCTCTACCCATTGGAATAATATTTCCAGTGCCCTTTTCTCTTTACCTAACACTTTTTACTAACTAGACTTTAACCTTACTTCCAATCCCCATAATAAACCTCTTTTATCAATTTAGGTTTTCGGGTCTGTAAATTCCTTTACATAGGACTCTCTCACCACCACTAGACCTCATTTTTCTCTCTACTCTTGCAACGAATCCAAAGGAGTTGCAGGGGAGTTCTATTTGACTCCTTGTACCCCGAACCTGCCACTAGACCTCATTTTCATTTGGGTACCCCAAATCTATACTTCATCAATATTACTTATGTTTTATTGTATTTGTATTTATTTTGTTAAATGTTGAAGTCCAGTTCCAATGAACATACTGAGAGGGTGAATGAATATCCCAGACTAGATAGAAGATATACTTTGCAATCTCCATTTATTAATCTGAGGGCTAGGGTTTATAGTCTCTTAAAGCTAGTATTACATTATTACTAGTTACCTTCAGGTGACGTCATATACCTTCAGGATTAATGTACAATCCATATTTTGACATTTCAGTATCCAATTTAACTATAAATACCAAGGTACTTATCAACACAGAATTGTAAATAGCATAGTTGTGATGTTTATCAATACCAAAGTACTTGTCAAAACAGAATAGTAAATAGAAATGATCATACTAATGTATTTACCTCAAGGATGTCGTTAATTCATTGTTAAGGAGTAAATAGTATAGTTAAAATACCTTCTCCATCATGCATTCTCCATCAAGATTATTCTGAATTCACAGCTGTGTGACCCTGGGCAAGTCACTTAACCCCAATTGCATCAGAAAAAAAAAAGATTATCCTAAATTTATCAAGTATGTCTTTATAATTCACTGTTAGGGAGATGGTGAGGCAATAGTGTGAATGTCTTACCCTAACTTGAGATCAGGTCTCAAGTAATACCTGGACCAGACTTTTTGCTGTTCATATTAATACTGGCCCTCTTACAGTTAAATATTTGCCAAATACTTTTTAATATGCTTCAGTCTGCTTTTAACAGTGTTGTGGACCCATTGAGGTCTACCACCTTAGTTTTTGACATTTCTGGACTATAGAGTACTGTGATTATTACTTCTGTTTCTGTCTCTGTTCATTTTATTCAAATAAAATGTTTCTCAGCTATGGATCTTTGTATTTTCTCAGATGAGTTGTGTATTTTTTGGAAGATGTTAGAGAAAAATGAAGAAGTTGCTTGACCTCTCCCAGTTTCCTCCAGAAATAACATGAAACCAGGCCTCTAAACAGATTCTGGAATGATAGAACCTGCATAGAAACAGAAGGAAACAATTTTCCAGCTCAAGATAGCTTGAAGAACTTCAGGAAAGGTCAGTCTCACTTGAGTAAAGAGGAGTACAGCTCAGTATCCAGGAAAGCTAGAAGAAAATTTTAATGACAGCAAAGATCAGCAACTGACACTCATCCCCCATCCCTCAGTCCTGATTCAATAGAACAGTAGCACAACAGACCAGTGAGGCAGCTTCTAGTCCAAGCCTAGAAAACAAATTGCCAGGTTCAGAAACCAGGCAACAATAGGCATGCCTAGGCTAGGCTATCCCCAGAACTGTGAGCAAGTCACCAAACACAAGTGATCTCAGAACTTGAAATCAAAGCTCAAAGTTACACAAGAAATGTGGGACCTCCTTTGTACCCCAAGAGCAAATCTCAACTTTAAAAATCACAAAATGCATCTGGAAAAACAAAAATGTCAGTAATATCAAGGGAAATGATAAAAAATTATTCAAAGGACGGTAACTTACCAAACCTAAAACTGTATTATAAAGCAACAATCATCAAAATTCTTTGGTACTGGCTAAGAAATAGAGAGGTTGATGCATAAAACAGGTTGGGCACACAAGACACAATAGTCAATTATTATAGTAATCTAGTGTTTCATAAACCCAGTGACTCTAATTTCTAGGATAAGAACTCACTATTTGATAAAAAACTGCTGAGAAAACTTAAAAATAAGTAGAAACTAGGCACTGACCAACACCTAAACAACTTATACCAAGATAGGGTTAAAATGGGTTCATAAGTTAAATATAAAGGGTGATGCTAAAAGCAAATTAAGAGAACAAGAGATAGTTTACCTCTCAGATATGCGGAAAAGAAAGGAATTTATGGCCAAAGAAGAACTACAGAACCTTAATAAAAGCAAAATGGATAATTTTTATTATATTAAATTTTTAAAAATTATGCACAAACAAAACCAACGCAGCCAAGATTAGAAGGGAAGTAGAAAACTGGGGGGAGGGAAATTTTTCACCCTAGAGTTCTGATAAAGGCCTCATTTCTAAAATATATAGAGAATTGGCTCGAATTATAAGAATATAATTGATGAATGGTCAAAGGATGTGAACAATTTTCAGATGAAGAAATTAAAGCCATTTCTAGTCATATGGAAAAATGCTCCAAATCACGATTAATTAGAGAAATGCAAATTAAGACAACTCTGAGGGACTACTACACACCTCTCAGATTGGCTAAGATAACAGGAAAAGATTATGATAAATGTTGGGAGGGATGTGGGAAAATTGGTAGAGTTGTGAACTGATCCAATCATTCTAGAGAACAATTTGGAATTATGCCCAAAAAGCTATCAAACTGTGCATACTCTTTAATCCAGTAATGTCTCTACTAGGCCTGTATCCCAAAGAGATCACAAAAAAAAAAAGGGAAAAATACAAAAATGTTTGTAGTAACTCTTTTTGTGGTGTTAAGGAATTGGAAACTGATTGGATGCCCATTAGTTGGGGAATGGCTGAAAAAGTTATGGTATATGAATGTAATGGAATACCATTGTTCTATAAGAAAGGATAAATGGGCTGATTTCAGAAAAGCCTGGAGAGACTTACTCAAACTGATGCTAAGTGAAGTGAATAGAACCAAGAGAACATTGTACACAGCAACAAGAAGATTATGTGATGATCAACTATAATGGACTTGGCTCTTCTCAGCAATATAGTTATCCAAGACAATTACTATAGACTTTGGATGGAAAATGACATCCATATCCAGAGAAAGAATTTATGGAGATTGAACATAAATTGAAACATATTATTTTCATCTTTTTTTGTTGTTTGTTGTTGTTTTCCTGTGGTTATTCCCTTTTGTTCTGATTTTTCTTTCCCAATATGACTCATGGAAATATGTTAAAAATTGATTGCTCATGTACACTTTATTTTTTAGAAGTCATAAAATAGGCGGGGTGGGGGTGGGGGAGAAAAAGAAAGAAAATAAGCAAGAAACAAAAAAAAAAACCTTGATCATAGAAAACTACTTTGGCGATAGAAAGGACCAAAACACTGACTCAGAAGTTAGTGAATATAATGCCTACATGTGAAACTCAATGTGGGATATGAATTGGTCTCAAACCCAAAGAGCTTTTGGAAGAGCTCATTAAGCATTTTAAAAGTCAAATAAGAGAAAGAAGAAAAGTTGGGAAAAGAAATGAGAGAGGCATGCAAGAAAGAGTTAAAACTTGGAAAAGGACCAAAGTTGATTGAAGAAAATGACACATTAAAAACTAGAACTAGGTAAATTGAAGCTAATGATTATAAGACATCAAACAAACTAAAAAAGATGAAAAAAATTACAGGAAAGTGTAAAACACCTCATTAGAAACACATGGAAAATAGATCCAGGAGAGACAATTTAAGAATTATTGGACTCCTCGAAAGCAATGATTAAAAATAGCAAGCATAAATAGCATCTTTCAAGAAATCATCAAAGAAAACTACCCTGATATACCAGAACCAGAGGGCAAAATAGTCATTGAAAGTATCCATCCATCACCTTCTGAAAGACTCTACAACAAAAACTTCAAGAAATATTGTAGCAAAATTCCAGAATTATAAGGTAAAGGAGAAAATACTATAAGCTGCCTGAAAGAAACACTTCAAGTACCAAGGAGATACAGTCAGGATTACTCAAGATTTGGCAGCTTCTAAAATAAAGGATTGGAAGGTTTGATATACTATATTCTAGAGGGCAAGGAATTTAGGTTACAACCAAGAATCAGCCACCCTGCAAGATTGAGTATAATCTTTTAGGGGAGGAGATAGATCTTGAATGAAGTAGGGAACTTTCAATCATTTCTGATGAAAAGACTAAACAGAAAAGTTGATCTTCAAATACAAGATTCAAAAGGAACATAAAAAGGTAAACAGGAAAGGAAAAAAAAATAACCATGTCATTTAAGGCTTAAACTTTTCATTTCTATATGGAAAGATGATACTTGTAAATCTTAAGAACTGTATCTTTTATTAGGGCAGTTAAAAGGAGTATATATAGATAAATGGTGTAGGTACATGTTGACTTTGATGTGATGATATAAAAAAAGACATTAAGGGATGGGGAAAGAATTGTACTGGGGGAAGAGAAAAAGGGAGGTAAATTTGGATAAATTAGATCCCAAGAAGCAACAAAGAAGTAGAGAGAAAGAAAGCATTTTTTAAAGCTTAATCTCATCAGATTTGGCTGAATATTCATTTAGTTGGGTATAGGAATTTATCTTACCTTACTGGAAAATAGGAGGAGAAAGGGAAAAGTAAAAGGAAGGGCTGGATTAGATAGGATAAATAATAGGAGAAAGGGATAAAAGAAGAGAGGAGGAGTGTTAGAAGGGAGGACTTCCCTTCTGATTGAGGAAGGAGGTAGTCAGAAACAAAACACTGCTAAGGAGAGACATGATAGAAGAAAGTATGAATAGGGGAGAAAATACAATGGAGGGAAATAGCTGATGATCATTACTGCAAGTATGAATTGAATGAAACTCTTCCATAAAATGGGATTAGAAACCAAAATTCTACAATAACTTGTTTAAAATAATTAACAACTTTAGCAAAGTTGAATATAAAAAGTAGGAAATAAAATAAACCTGCAAATATTGTCAGCATTTCTTCTTATTACCAACAATGTCCAGCCGCAAGAGATAGAAATTCCATGTAAAATAACTGTAGACAATATAAAACATTTTTGAGTCTATCTGCCAAGACAAAACCAGGAACTATATGAACATAACCACAAAATACTTTTCACACAGATGTAATCATATCTAAAAAATTGGAAAAATGTTAATCGCTCATTGTTAGGTTGAATCAATATAATAATGACAATTTGACCTAAATTATTTATTTATTCAGTCCCATAGCATTCAAACTATCAAAAACCATTTTATAAAACTAGAGAAAATAATAACATTCATCTGGAAGAACAAAAAGTCAAGGATATTAAAAGGAATCAACTAAAAAAAATGTAAAAGGTACATTTAGCAGCGCCAGATCTCAACCTGTACTATAAAGAGGTAATTATCAAAATAATATGGTACTAACTAATAGAATGGTGGATTAGTAGAATAGAATAAGTAAACATTACATTATAGTAAATGACCATAATAATCTAGTACATAATAAACCCAAAGAAACCAGTTTTTGGAACAGACATTATTTGATAAAAACTGCTGGGAAAACTGGAAAACGGTATGGCAGAAACTAGTTGTAGATCAACTTCTTAACCCATATACTATGATAAGGTTGAAATGAGCACATGATTTACACCTAAAAGGTGATACCATAAACAAATTAAACAAGCATGAAATAGTTTATCAGATTTGTGGATAAAGACCAAATAAGATATGGGGAGAATTACAAAATGTGAAAGGGATAGTTTTGATTACATAAAATTTAAAATATTTTGCACAAACAAAAGAAATATAATCAAAATTAT
The DNA here is from genome assembly GCF_016432865.1 of Antechinus flavipes. Taxonomy (NCBI): domain Eukaryota; kingdom Metazoa; phylum Chordata; class Mammalia; order Dasyuromorphia; family Dasyuridae; genus Antechinus; species Antechinus flavipes. The sequence continues at coordinate 342,940,216 of NC_067399.1, read as the reverse complement.
AAGGAAAGCAAAAAACTGGGGAAAATTTTGTTAGAAGTATCACTGATGAAGGTCTCACTTCTTAGATATATAGAAAACTGAGTCAAATTGATAGAAATAATTGATAAGAAATTGATTCCCCAGTCAATAATGGTCAAAGGATATTAATAAGCAGATTTAAACAAAGTAATCAAAGCTACCTACAGTCATATGAAAAACGATTTCAAATCACTATTGATGAATCACTAATTGCCTTGCCAAAAAAAAAAATTGTTGAAAACCATCTTTACATGTAATTGGAAAAAGAATATAATAAATAATAGAATAAATATAATAATAATTTTAAAATGTATTTGACTCAGGAGATTAGAGGTTCAAGCTATTGATATCATTTCCTGATTATATGAGTACAAAATAGGAAAAGTTCTAGGATGTGGACATAGCAAACAAGTTTAAAGGTGACATGAAGAATTCCAATATAGAGACACTGCAAATAAAGCACTGGAATTTTAAGATTGTCTAACAGTTGTGCTGAAGAAAATGTTTTGAGTTTTTTGTTGTTGCTGTTTTTCAATTTGGTATTTAAGAAGCCAACTGCACTTGTGCCATATGGAATTTGCTATGACTTTAAGGTAAACCATTGAGGAAAACATGTGAAAGGATTAATTCACCATAGGAGCACTGAGACATTTCTGGAATTGGGGCTATAGACAAATGTGTGTATTGCACACCAATTGGTGAGGACTGGGAAAATGCTGCATCAGTTTGAAGTTTCCATTCTTACCTGTTAATTGTGGAACTTCCAGTGAGTAAGCATCCTTCCCCATATACTTTCAAATGGCAAATACTCAATATACTCTGGTTTTGTATTTTTGTTTTGCTTTGTCTTTTCCTGAGCACAAACTATTCCTTCCTAGTCTTGGTGGAAATGTTAGGAGTTCCTAGGTCTTTCAACTAACTGGAAGCAGAAGGAATTTCTTGCATTGAGAGGATGTTGACAGGAAGAAGAAACCAAGCACTGGCATGATTAGCTAGAAGCCTTTGAAATTACCTCAACCATCCTATTTGACAATTTCTGACCTTATAAACTATGGCAGATCAGCCAGGGGCGATGACAGTTTGGACCCTGTCATAAGAAAGCCCCAAGTAGTAGCAACACCCATAGCTTACCAGTAACAATGATTACTCTAATGACCAGCTTCTTAAACTGTGGTTTTTCAACTCCATATGGGATCTTGTAATTTTGTGTTTCTATTTTTCTCTATATGTTTATGAGACAAATTTTATTCCTTTGTCTATGGTCAATTTTTGTGAAAGTGGACTGCTAAGAAATATTCAGGTCCTTAGTTCAGTCTCAGCTTATCTCCTTGGACTACTCATTGAGATACAATATTGAAACGGGGAAAAATCAATCCATTTAGCAAATTTCATTGTTGTCTTATCTTTAAAAATTGCCACAGCCACCCCTACCTTTAGCAACCACAACCCCAATTAGTCAGGGGCCATCAACATTGAAACAAGATACTCCATCAACAAAAAGATTATGACTCACATTAAGCTCAGAATTTTTTAGTAAAACTTTTATTTTTTAAATAGCTTATTTTTCAAAATATATGTGAAGATAATTTTCAATATTCACCCTTGCAAAATCTTGCATTTCAAATTTCTCCCTTCTCCCTTTCCCCCTCCTCTAGACAGCAATAATCCAATATTGGTAAAATATGTGCTATTATTCTAAACATATTTCCACATTTATCATGCTGTACAAGAAAAATTAAATCAAAAATGAGAAAAAAACCCCAAGCAAACAATAAAAACTAAAAAGGTGAAAATACTGTTGTGATCCACATTCAGTCCCCATAGTCCTCTTTCTAGATGCAGATGGCTCTCTCCATCACAAGTGTATTAGAATTGGTCTGAATTACCTCATTGTTGAAAAGAGCCAAGTCCATCACAGTTGATCACCACATTGTCTCCTTGTTTCTGTGTACAATGTTCTCTCGGTTCTACTCACTGCACTTAGCATCAGTTTATGTAAATCTCTCCAGGCCTTTCTAAAATCATCCTACTGATCATTTTTATAGAACAATAATATTCCATTACATTCATATATCATAACTTATTCAGTCATCCATTCCCCAACTGATGAGCATTCACTGTTTCCAGTTCCTTGCCACAAAAGGGCTGCTACAAACATTTTTATACACGTGGTTCTTTTTCTCTTTTTAATGATCTCTCTGAGATATAGATCCAGTAGTGAGCTGCTGGATCAGAATGTTGAAGTCCAGCTCCTGTAGTGAATTAAGGGTCTGAATTTTACCAGGGCCAGGCAGAGAGAGTCTCAAATATACTTTTCAAAGTTTATTGATTAGAGATAAATATTCAAATACTTCAAATGTTCATAGACTTGATACAACATACACTCTTTTTTTTTTTTTTTCTATCCTTTTCAAGGTGGGAAACCTTCAGTTTTCTTTTCTTTTCTTTTCTTTTTTTTTAATTTTAATATCTTTTTATTGATAGAACGTATGCCAGGGTAATTTTTTACAGCATTATCCCTTGCACTCACTTCTGTTCTGATTTTTCCCCTCCCTCCCTCCACCCTCTCCCCCAGATGGCAAGCAGTCCTTTACATGTTGAATAGGTTACAGTATATCCTGGATACAATATATTTGTGCAGAACCGGACAGCTTTCTTGTTGTACAGGGAGAATTGAATTCAGAAGGTATAAATAACCTGGGAAGAAAAACAAAAATGCAAGCAGTTTATATTCATTTCCCAGTGTTCTTTCTCTGGGTGTAGCTGCTTCTGTCCATCTTTGATCAATTAAGGCTCTCTTTATCGAAGAGATCCACTTCCATCAGAATACATCCTCAAACAGTATCGTTGTTGAGGTATATAATGATCTCCTGGTTCTGCTCATTTCACTCAGCATCAGTTCATGTAAGTCTCGCCAGTCCTCTCTGTATTCATCCTGCTGGTCATTCCTTACAGAACAATAATATTCCATAACATTCATATACCACAATTTACTCAACCATTCTCCAATTGATGGACATCCTTTCATTTTCCAGCTTCTAGCCACTACAAACAGGGCTGCCACAAACATTTTGGCACATACAGGTCCCTTTCCTTTCTTTAGTATCTCTTTGGAGTATAAGCCCAGTAGAAACACTGCTGGATCAAAGGGTATGCACAGTTTGATAACTTTTTGAGCATAGTTCCAAATTGCTCTCCAGAATGGCTGGATGTGTTCACAATTCCACCAACAATGTATCAGTGTCCCTGTTTTCCCACATCCCCTCCAACATTCCCCATTATCTTTCCCTGTCATTCTAGCCAATCTGACAGGTATGTAGTGGTATCTCAGAGTTGTCTTAATTTGCATTTCTCTGATTAATAATGATTTGGAGCATATTTTCATATGTCTATAAATAGTTTCAATTTCTTCATCTGAGAATTGTCTGTTCATATCCTTTGACCATTTATCAATTGGAGAATGGGTTGATTTCTTATAGATTAGAGTCAATTCTCTATATATTTTGGAAATGAGGCCTTTATCAGAACCTTTGATTGTAAAAATGTTTTCCCAGTTTATTGTTTCCCTTCTAATCTTGTTTGCATTTGTTTTGTTTGTACAAAAACTTTTCAATTTGATATAATCAAAATTTTCTATGTTGTGGTCAATAGCGATCTCTAGTTCTTCTTTGGTCATAAATTGCTCCCTCTTCCACAGGTCTGCGAGGTAAACTATCCTATGCTCTTCCAATTTATTTATCATCTCATTCTTTATGCCTAGGTCATGAACCCATTTTGACCTTATTTTGGTGTACGGTGTTAAGTGTGGATCAATGCCTAGTTTCTGCCATACTGATTTCCAATTTTCCCAGCAATTTTTGTCAAATAATGCATTCTTATCCCAGAAACTGGTGTCTTTGGGTTTGTCAAACACTATATTATTAAAGTTATTGGCTGTTTTGTCCTTTGAACCTAACCTATTCCATTGATCAACTAGTCTATTTCTTAGCCAATACCAGATGGTTTTAGTAACTGCTGCTTTATAATTTTAGATCTGGTACAGCTAGGCCACCTTCATTTGATTTTTTTTTCATTAATTCCCTTGAAATTCTTGACCTTTTGTTTTTCCATATGAACTTTGTTGTTATTTTTTCTAATTCATCAAAGTAGTTTTTTGGGAGTATGATTGGTATAGCACTAAATAAGTAGATTAATTTAGGTAGTATTGTCATCTTTATTATATTTGCTCGCCCAATCCAAGAGCATTTAATATTTTTCCAGTTGGTTAGATCAGACTTAATTTGTGTGGAAAGTGTTTTGTAGTTTTGCTCATAAAGTTTCTGATTTTCCCTTGGCAGATAGATTCCTAAATATTTTACACAATCAGTAGTTATTTTAAATGGAATTTCTTTTTGTAACTCTAACTGTTGGGTTTTGTTAGTGATATATAAGAATGCTGATGACTTACGTGGGTTATATATCCTGCAACTTTGCTGAAGGTGTAGATTGTACAGCATACACTCTTTAAAGTTACTATAGTTTTCTCTAACAAACAAGATCTACCGAGATGTAAGTGATTAAACCTTGGATCTTGGTTATTTAGACAGAGATGCAAATAGTTGAGATACACATCAGGGTAAACTTTATCATACCATTGTCTCAAGTATCTTTCTCCCAAATATCTTTAGTTTCTATTATGGGCTGTTTTTCCTGTCCTAAATTCACAGGTTTGACTTTAATCCAAAGAGTAGTGTTTGCATTTTGCTTCAATAGCTAGATTATTAATTTATTATATTGACAAGCAGTCTCTGCTATTTCAATAAGAAAAAGAAGTTTTGGTGAGCCAAGTTACCGTTAAGATTCAAGACTTGGAATGGATTCTTACCTCTGACCTTCTACAAAAGAGTATGTACAGTTTGATAGTCCTTTAGGCATAGTTTCAAAAGCAATAGTCTTTTTTAATTAAGGTAAGTACTACAATATAATACAAGTATAATTTTCATATGCAAAAACCTTGTGTGATTTGCTTCATTGCAATATTAAAATGGTTTGGAAATGAACCAGCAACATAGTTATACCTGTGATGATTCAATACTTTGAAATAAAATTTGGACAAATGTACTACTGTAAGACATAAAGGTATGATTAAACATCAAACTGAATTTATACCAAGAAAAGAAATATGATTGGTTCAATATCAGAAAAGTAATTAACAATCATAATACAAACCAAACATCTGGACCATATCACATGGATGTAAAAGAAATCTTTTACAAAAAACAATACTCATTTATGTGAAAAATGTAACAAGAGATAGGTGTAGATGGACTTTAAAAAATGAAAATGAATGTACATATGTATGTACATATGTAACATGGTAGTTTACTTGGAAATCCTGGAGAATAATCAAAGAAACTAATTGAGACAACAGCTTTAGTAAAGTAGCATTATACTAAAGAAAACTACCAAAATAAACATTTCTAACTAGCAATAACAAAGTAATATAATAAAATAAGTCTCTTTCAAAATAACTACAAAATCTGTCAATAAAAAAGTTATTATAAAAAAATAAATAAAACAATCCTTATTAAAAAAATAATAATAACTACAAAATGCATAAGTGGGAGTAACAATACTCACTGAAGATCTGTCCAGAGTACATAGATGACAAAATACTTCTTAAATAGATAATAAATTGAATTTTTAGTTCTCATGGCTGGGCCTCATTAATATAATAATACTAGCTAAATTTGCAGATCTGGAGTTAGACAATTCAAAAGATATTTTTTGGCAAGAATTTTTGTATTAACAAGAGCTACAAAGAAGATCCATTGAGCAATAATTAAATAAAATTAAAACATTCTTGGTACAGGAATGTCCAAGTCTGTGCAATGACAATGACTGTGATGAATACACATTAGCTTGGGAAAAGCTAAATGAACTGATGAAAAGTGAAAAGTCAGGAAATAATATTAGAAAAATTGCAACAAGCCCTCTTTGTAGTGGCCGGAAACTAGAAACTGAGTGGATGCCCATCAATTGGAGAATGGCTGAATAAATTGTGGTATGTGAATGTTGTGGAATATTATTGTTCTGTAAGAAATGACCAGCAGAATGATTTCAGATAGGCCTGGAGAGACTTACATGAACTGATGCTGAGTGAAATGAGCAGGACCAGGAAATCATTATATATTTCAACAACAATACTATGTGATGATTAATTCTGATGGACATGACCCTCCTCTTCAACAATGAGATGGACTAAATCAGTTCCAATAGAGCAGTAATGAATTGAACCAGCTACAACCAGCGAAAGAATTCCAGGAGATGACTATGAACCACTACATAGAATTCCCAATCCCTCTATTTTTGTCTGCTTGTATTTTTTATTTCCTTCACAGGTTAATTGTACACTATTTCAAAGTCTGATTCTTTTTGTATAGCAAAATAACTGTATGGACATGTATACATATATTGTATTTAATTTATACTTTAACACATTTAATATGTATTGGTCAACCTGCCATCTGGGGGAGGGGGAAAGGAAAGGAGGGAGAAAATTGGAAAAAAAAGTTTCCCAATAAAAAGCTATACTAATAAAAAAAGAAAGAAAAATTGCAACAACCCAAATGTAAAAAACAAAACAATCAAAACTGAATTTTGTGAAATGATGCCAACCAGCTTGTCCTAGAATAGTCAGTGAACAGGTATTTTTTATTATTATTATTATAGCCTTTTATTTACAAGATATATGCATGGGTAATTTTTCAGCATTGACAATTGCGAAACCTTTTGTTCCAATTTTTTCCGTCATTCCCCCCATCCACTCCTCCAGATATACTCTCTATATTTTGGAAATGAAGCCTTTATCAGAACCTTTGACTGTAAAAATGTTTTCCCAGTTTGTTATTTCCCTTCTAATCTTGTCTGCATTAGTTTTTTTTGTACAAAAGCTTTTCAATTTGATATAATCAAAATTTTCTATTTTGTGATCAATAATGATCTCTAGTTCTTCTTTGGTCACAAATTCCTTCCTCCTCCACAGGTCTGAGAGGTAAACTATCCTATGTTCTTCTAATTTATGTATAATTTCATTCTTTATGACTAAATCATGAACCCATCTTGACCTTATCTTGATATATAGTGTTAAGTGTAGGTCAATGTCTAGTTTCTGCCATACTAATTTCCAATTTTCCCAGCATTTTTTGTCAAACAGTGAATTCTTATCCCAAAAGCTGGGGTCTTTGGATTTGTCAAACACTAAATTATTAAGGCTATTGACTATTTTGTCCTTTGAACCTAACCTATTCCACTGATCAATTAGTCTACTTCTTAGCCAATACCAAATGGTTTTGGTGACCACTGCTTTATAATATAGTTTTAGATCTGGTCACCTTCATTTGATTTTTTTTTCATTAATTCCCTTGAAATTCTTAACCTTTTGTTCTTCCAGATTAATTTTGTTATTTTTCTAGGTCATTGAAATAATTTTTGTGGAGTCTGATTGGGATAACACTAAATAAATAGTTTAGGTAGTATTGTCATCTTTATTTGCTCGACCTATCCAAGAGCACTTAATATTTTTCCAATTGATTAGATCTGACTTTGTGTGGAAAGTTTTTTGTAGTTTTACTCATATAGTTCCTGGCAGATAGATTCCCAAATATTTTGTACTTCAGCAGTTACTTTATTTTTTTTAACGAATCAATAAAATAATTAATTCAAAGGATATGATATATCTCTGAAATATATATTTTAATAGCTTTTTATTTACAAGTTATATGCATGAGTAATTTTATAGCATTGACAATTGCCAAGCCTTTTGTTCCAATTTTTCCCCTCCTTCCCCCCATTCCCTCCCCTAGATGGCAGGATGACCAATACATGTCAAATATATTAATATATATATAATATATTATATAAGTATAAATTAAATACAAAATAAGTATACATGTCCAAACCATTATTTGGCTGTACAAAAATAATTGGACTCTGAAATAGTGTACAATTAGTCTATGAAGGAAGTCAAAAATGCAGGCGGACAAAAATAAAGGGATTGGGAATTCAATGTAATGGTTCTTAAGTCATCTCTCAGAGTTCTTTCACTGGGTGTAACTGGTTCAGTTCATTACTGTTCCATTGGAACTGATTTGATTCATCTCATTGCTGAAGATGGCTGGGTCCATCAGAATTGATCATCATGTAGTATTGTTGTTGAAGTATATAATGATTTCCTGTTCCTGCTTATTTCACATCAGTTCATGTAAGCCTCTCTAGGCCTTTCTGAAATCATCCTGTTGGTCATTTCTTACAGAACAATAATATTCCATAATATTCATGTACCACAATTTATTCAGCCATTCTCCAATTGATGGGCATCTACTCAGTTTCCAGTTTCTGGGCACTACAAAGAGGGCTTTGGAAGTTACTTTAAATGGAATTTCTCTTTATAACTCTGTTGGATTTTGTTAGTGATATATAAGAATGCTGATGACTTATGTAGGTTTATTTTGTATCCTGCAAATTTGCTAAAAGTGTGGGTAGCTTTTTAGTAGAATCTCTGGGATTCTCCAAGTATACCATCATATCATCTGCAAAGAGTGATAATTTGGTTTTCTAATTACTTACTCTAATTCCTTTAATCTCTTTCTCAACTTAATGATGAAGCTAGCATTTCTAATACAATATTGAATAGTAATGGTGATAATGGGCAACCTTGTTTCACTCCTGATCTTACTGGGAATGGTTCCAGTTTATCCCCATTACATATGATGCTTACTGATGGTTTTAAATAGATGCTACTGATTATTTCAAGGAAAAGTCCATTTAGCCCTATACTCTGAAGTGTTTTTAATAGGAATGGATGTTGGATTTTATCAAATGCTATTAATTTGGTTTGAACAGGCATTTTTAAAAGAGCCTACTATGTGCTGGGAATTGCATTAAGTACTAGGAATACAAAGAAAGGGAAAAAACACTCTCCAGTAGTTTAATTTGATGGAAAAAAAAGAACACATGAAAATAATTTTGCACAGATTGGAGCTAATATAAGGGGGCTACTAATATTAAGAAGGGAACAGGAAAGACCTCTTGTAGAAGATAGAATTTTTAGCTGGGATCGAAAGCCAGAATGAGTATGAATATGGCTCTTCCCCAAACGTGGTTGACTGCCAATAAACATGGATGGTTTATCTTGTGTGAGGAACAACAGGGAAGTCAATGTCACTGTCAACTATACAAATGCTCAAAGTCTAAAAGTAGGAGGGATTACGAAGGATTTTGAACACCAGATTTTTTAAAAAATGTATTTATTTAAAACTTAAATGCAAAATAAGACCAAAACAGAAAAAGATGGAAAAAGAAAAAAAATTCATTGTCATATGTCCAGCAGAACATCAGAAAGGATTAAAAATATAATAATAAATTTCCATTTCAACAATATATAATAGAAGACAATGTATTCATAACTGTCCATGTTTATTTTTTTTTATTCTCTGCTATGCATTTTTTAGTTTGTTTTTCCCCTCACCTCCCGCAAGCAGAATGCAGTTAAGCATAGATATATATATTTCTGGAACACTAGATTTTTTATTTCATCTTGGAGGTGACAGGGAGCTATTTTAGCTTATTAATTAGGAGCAGGATGGAGGGGAAGGAGATGCTATCATGATCATAGCTGTATGTTAAAATCAATTTGATAACTGGGCAAATAACATACTACAGTGTGGAAACTGAGGGAGACAAATCAGTGCTGCAGATACAAAGAAAGACAAAATAGAATCATTGCCCTCAGAAGTTCACATTACTGGGGGAAAGAAGCAAACAACTACATACACATAAAATATATCAAAATAAGTGTGAGTCAATTCTAGAAGGAAGGTACCAACACAGGGATGTAAGCAGGAAACCAGGAAAGGCCTTTCAGAAGGCGGAATTTGAATGTTGAAGTTAGAAGATGGAGGTGAGGAAGGAGAACATTACTGGCATGGTGTATACTTGATTGAAATGGAGTTTTGAGTAGGAATAAGAAGAAAGCCAGGAAGAAGTAGTATGTAGGACTCAATTCTGTAGAATTCTGAAAGTCAGACGATTTTAAATTTGATCATGGAGGTAATAAGGAAGCATTGGAGGGGATAACATGATCAATCTAACAGGTTTTTTTTTTCCCTTATCAATATTTTAGAAAATCATTTTGGCAGGCAGAGTAGAAGGACTAGAATAGAGACACTTAAGGCAGGAGACCAAATAGTACACTTTTGCAATACTATTAGCCACAAGATGATAAGGGTCTAGATCAGGGTTCTGGTTATTTAGAGAGAGGGACTTATGGGACAGATGTGAAAGTAGAAGCATAGGAGTGGAAGATAATGGGGCAGGCTTTTAGAAGAGCTCTCTCCTAGTGATATGCTGGGAAATGTACACATATAAAAATGTACATATATATTAATAAAAATTAAGAAAAAAGTTGTTTTGATAATTCTCAGTGACCTTAAGATACACTGTATTAAGAGACCACAAAATGACCTATTACATATGCAAATTGTTGTGAAATACTTTCAGTAAATTAAATTCATTCCCACTTTAACAGCATTGAAATAGTGATTAATGAAGTTATAGAATAACTCTACAATTTAGAACAAATAAAAAATTCTATTAGAGTAAAATGGTGATGGGAAAAAACAAAGGAAATTGAAATAGGAAATATTTAGGCAAAAATTATTCTTAGTCATTCATAGTCTTCCAAAGAAAATGTTAATAAATATTATATTTACAAAATGAAACCAAACCAACATGTAAAATAAAACTGCACGTGTTTTATTCCCAGGAAAAATCACACCAAATCAACTTAATGATTTATGTAGAAATTTAGATTTCTACAATACAGTTGTTCCAGAATTAACAAACAAGATATTGTCTAGTTACTTCCTAAAACCCTAATATATTCATAAAAGTAGGAGAATAGGCACATAAAGAATATTTCTATAGAATCAGTCCTTTTTCTACATATTACAATGCCTTTATTTCTCCTCATCCTGGAAAGAGCTCAACATATGTGAATCTAAGATGATTCAGGAACTAAAATAAAATTAATAACAAAACAAAATTAGATATTTATTTCAAACTCACAAAGGTTTGAAAATAATTCATCCTACTTATTATATCAAATAAATATTTAGTTAAAGCCCAGAAATCATGATAAGAACAAGATGAATGTGAAACAGAGTGAATCAATGTAACAAACATAATAGGGGTTTTGGATGAAAATACAACAGTACTTCCTACTTCCTAGTTGGCTATCACATATTCAATAATATCCCTGAAAAATAATTTACAACTATTTACATTTATAATCCTTTATGTAGTGTACTTCATTTAAAATTGTATTAATGAGTTTTCACTGCATTGAGAACTCATGTAATTCTCTATTTTTGCTGTGGACACAAAAATTGTTATAGAAAATAACTAAAAGTTTAACTAAAAAAAAAGTTAAAGAAAGTAAAGATTAATACATGGGGGCATGAAGGTTCAAAACAATACAGATGTAACCTCCAACTCAAAATGCTAATATATTATGCTTTAGGCTAAAGTTAGACTCATTATAAAAGCCTAATTAGATAGTTACTTCAAAGTTACAAAAATACATTTTTCAGTTTGAAATTGATAAATCTATTTGAAATATATATTACAATTTACAATGGAATTCATACAACACAATATAAAATTAAAATTGAATCTCTAAACCCTTACCTAGATGACCCTATTATCTATTATTACTTTTTGTTGATCGATCCAAGAATTGAGAGTAACATGTTAATGAACAAAAGTAACAGAGAATGGGTGCTTCAGTGCCACCCATATTATCTACTAGAACCACAGTATGGGCAACATAGTGTAGATTCATAGTAACAGTTGCTTGAATGAAAGAGTTTAGACAGGCTTTTCCACAGTCACAGGATTTTGAAGTATCCAAATCTTGACAAAGATGAAAAGGAATGATATGAGGAGCATAGGGAATTCTGTTGGAAAGGCAGATTTTAAAAAATGTCATAAATCAGGGTTTGACTTTGCAATGAAATTATATAAAATCCAAATACAAATGTAACCAACATAAATAATGCAAAGACAGTTCAATAGTTCACAAATTTATCAAAAACAAAAAAGTCCCCTTAACTTTTTAAACTAGAAAACTATAGACCACAAATCAATTCCTTTCTATTTGTTCACTCTACTTCTAACAGATTTAAGACTTTCAAAAAGAACTTTTAAAATATAAAGTAAATTAGGAACACTTATTTGTGGCACTACAATAAATAGACTTTAATGGTTAAAGAGGTATATAGTTAGTCCAACTTATTCTTAAAAGATTGTTCCAGAATTAACAAATAAACAAGCTATTGTCTAGTTAGTATGTACTATCCGAATTAAATTCTCTCTTATGGCAATTTACAGTTCTATCTCATGTTTCTATTCATGGAGGAGATATGCAACCTTAATTTCCATTTTTCAGTCTAAGAAATCAAATAGTGGAATAATAACCAGAACACCTGGCAAGCCTGGAGTTTGGATGATCCTAATTCAAATCTAGCTTCAGACTCTTACTAGATGTGTGTCAGGCAAGTCACTTCACCCTGTTTGCCTCAGTTTCCTCATCTATAAAATGAGTTGGAGAAGAAAATGACAATCCACTCCAGTATCTCTGTCAAGAAAACCCCATGGGTTTCATAGGCTACTAATGCTTCAATTACTTCTAATTCTCTTTAAGACTAAAATGACTGTTTCTAAGTCTCTTTTTAAACACAATGTGATAAGGCCAAGTTCATCACCATTATCATGATGAGCATATTGACCCCTTCCTTTAAAAAAAACTTAAAACTTAATGCACCTATGTCCTTCAACCTATTAATCTTTTTTTAAACTTGTGTCTAAACTACATTTCAATTGTTTTTGTCTTTCCTATAATGTACTTACATCTATAAAACTCCATCCTATTCTTTAATAATTTCCTAATTTGGCAGATTTATTCTGAATTCTTCAAGTAGTAACAACTTCTTTTTAACATGGGTATGATATTGAAATTTAAATAAAAAGCTTTCTTTTGCTTCATTCAAGTCAATGGATAAACTAAAGTCTAATTTCAACTACTCTAAGCCAAAAAGTAGTTTTCTAATAGCTACTAATTATCTTTATAGTATCAACTTCTTAGTTATATGTTAATAGTAATTCTGTCCAGATCTTATCTTCCTAGCTTACTGATAAGACCTGGAGAAAAATAGCATATGCCATCACCAAATTTTATAAAATTCAAAAAAACCCACCAACTTTGATAATTCAAGATTCTTACCTATAATCTAATATTGCCCGTGCAGAAATTTCTAATAAAGTTAATGGTACTGTCAGTTGTATATTAGGAGCTAGCAGATTAGGTTGTTCAAAAGCATTTCCAAAAAGATCCAAGTACTCAAGGGATAACTTTTTAAAATCACTGGGCAAAAATGGAAGCTTGTTTCGAGCAGCTGACAAAAATCGAAGGTTACTCAGTTGGCCTATCTTGAATGGGAAACGTATCAATTCATTGTCATCAAGTTTCAAATATATGAGTTCTTGCAGCTGGCAAAATTGCAGAGGGAGAGCTTTAATTTTGTTTCGGCTGAGGTCCAAACTCTGAAGAGACTTCCGGAGTGTGGAAGAACATAACATTTCATTGAATGTCTCTAAGTGATTGTCATTCAGGTTAAGCTCTTGAAGGTTGACAAGGTCTCCAATTGTTGCTGGTAGTTTTTTTATATGATTATGACTCAAGTCTAATTTCTTAAGTTTTCTGAGGCAAAGCATTCTCATATCAATTCGGGCAAGTCTACAATAGGAAGCTTGAAGATGTTCTAAGGAATAAGGAAAGTTCTTGGTTAAGGGATAATCTTTTTTTGATGTAATGACCATTTTAGTTTTTGGTTTTTCAACTTCTGAAGTCTTCAGTGGTGCCAGAGTTAAGAGTGGTAATGTTTCAACAGCACAGCCTTGGTGAGCCAGTCTCACAGCACCCAAGAAATTCTTTAAGTTGCTGGAATTGGCCTACAAAACATATACATACATAAAAGCAAAATTATTGAAAACTTTCAACATAAAATTCATGTATCTATGCTAATATTTCTTATAACATTTTGTGAAGATATTCTGGGTCAAGGAATATACAGAAAATGTCTGAGAAATTAAATTCAATTTCAGCACAATAAAACAAAGTATTTGTGTGTTTTAAAAATCAGCCTCTTAGAAGAAAACATCTCAAAATAAAACAACTAGTTCTTAGTATGGAAATATTTCCTTCTCCAACTCATTTTGCAGATGAGGAAACAGGCAAACAGGGTTAAATGACTTAATACTAAATGACTGATGGGAAATGAATATAAACTGCTTGCATTTTTGTTTTTCTTCCCGGATTATTTATACCTTCTGAATTCAATTCTCCCTGTGCAACAAGAAAACTGTTCGGTTCTGCACACATATATTGTATCTAGGATATACTGTGACCTATTTAACATGTAAAGGACTGCTTGCCATCTGGGGGAGGGGGTGGAGAGAGGGAGGGGAAAAATCGGAACAGAAGTGAATGCAAGGGATAATGCTGTAAAAAATTACCCTGGTATGGGTTCTATCAATAAAAAGTTATTTTAAAAAATATTAAAATTACCCTGGCATGGATTCTGTCAATATAAAGTAATTATTAAATAAAAATTAAAAAAAAAATACTAAATGCCTGAGACTTAATTTGAACTTATCTTCCTGACTTCAGCCTTGGTATTCTATCCACTGCACCCAATCCACTATAACAAGCTCTGAAAGGACAACAAACAAACACAAGATCAAATAAGACCAGGAAAAGTATTTTTAAAAATATGATCAATAGCATAAAATGCTGTAGAAATCAAGAAAGGGGTTGCCAGAAAAGGGCTTGGAACTTTCAAATTAGGATATTATCAATGATTGATGAGATTAGGTTAAGAGCGATTAAGAAAGAACAGATTGCAAGGGATTATATTCTCAGAGGGTGGTAATGATAGAATCAATAATGTAGACTACTCCTTTATAAGAAGTTTGGTAGTAAAGTTAAAAAAAGATGATGGGAAATGCAAGAAGCAATATAGTGAGCTCCTCTCCGAAAATTTCTCCAAATGGATCTAGAAAATTTACCAGATAGAATCCTGATGGATCTTTCTTAATTCAGGAAAAAAAAAATCTAAGAAAAGTGTAATAGGCTGAGGCTCAAGTTGATACACTGAGGCCCCAAGCACGTGAGGCGAAATAGTAATTGGACCATACTCTATTAATATATAAGTTTGGAGAAAGAATGGCCCCTGCCCACTCTTTGTACAAGTCCTGATGTGTTATATAGGAAATGACGATTTTGGTGGGTGGAGGCAGGGGAGTGGAAAAGGAAGGGGAGGGAGAGACTGCTGGCTGGCGTCTTGACACAGCTGCTCTCATTGCCATTGGGATGGCCCTTCAGCTCAGGTCTCTCTCTGCTAGCTGGCTTCCTGTTGCAGCTGCCCATATTGCTATCGCAATCCTTCTTGCCCATATTGCTATCGCAATCTTTTTTCACCTCTTCACTTCAATAAAGATTGAAGATTTTTCCCTTAACCTGAATTCCTGACTCTGGCTGATTTTAAATACGCAGTCATTACAGAAAAGATCACTTTTCTAGATCATAAAGGAGGAAGAGAATTCTGTGGATCCTGAGGATAGAGTCTGGCAAGGATATACTACTCATGGAACACTCCAGTGACAAGCTGTATACCAAAGCAGGTGGAGATGCAAGATATATACCAATGCTCATTAGCAGATTAAAAGTCCAAAGTTTGAGATAGTATCTGAAACAAGTTCAGAAGCAAACAGCAACAGTGTGACCTCTATCTCAGGAGCAAAACAGGGTCTTAGTTTCAGCTTCTAGCCCTATGTTATTTCTCTCTCATTTTTTTGCTGAGGCAATTGGGGTAAAGTACTTGTCCAGGGTCACACAGCTAGAAAGCATTAAGTGTCTGAGGCCAGATTTAAACTCAGATCTTCCTGACTTCAGGACTGGTCCTCTATCCACTGTGCCACTTGGCTGCCCCTCTCTTTTATTTTTGAATCTCACTTGCACATGCATTAGATTTAAGTGAGAAAGAGTTGCACAAACTAGTCAGTCTCGCTCTTCCAGAATCACTGGAGTCAAGGGGCAGGCCAAAAATGAAGATGACTTCTTGGAATGCAATGGATGACCTTGATTTCTCAAGTCTGACCAAGCTCTAAGCACTCCACAATGCCTGCTTTAGATGCCTTTGTGGCCACTGGAATAAACTGTTCTCTTCTACTCACTGAACCAGACGAAATCTTCATATGCTTAAGGTAGATACTTCCTTAATTCACTGAAGGGTTTGAGGCTTATTGGTTATATCCAATCTGATCTAACACATCTATAGAAATGGTTTTATGGCTATGTGACAGCTACATTATGCTACAGCTTCTGAAACTACAAGTGGATCAGACCACTTTGGGAAAAAGAAAAGATTTAACATCTCATGCTTGACCTACTCCAAGATCCTTGAAAAATATAACTCAATATCCCAAGAAAGGAGCAACAGGAACAGTCCAATTCTTCCCTAAAAAAGTGTATCAAGACTGGTTCTAAAACCAAATCAGAAACAGGTTGGATGAATACCTATCTTCTACCCTCAGGGAAAAAAATGATCTAAGTATAAAAAATTATTATAGTGATAGGGATGTTCAAAACGGCAGCAGCAGCCAAAGATGATTCCAAAGCCAGCAAAATGTCAAAGGAAAAAAAAAAAAAAAGCTTGAACACAAATTTTACTACAATTACTGGAAAAGATGAAACACAAATTTTAAAAATTTAAAAATGTTTTTATAAATGAAATCAAGCACCAGATGAAAAAATTAGAAAAATGAGATATAAAAATTGGAAAGGAAATTAACAGCTTGGCACAATAAAACCTTGTTTATGCAACAAACTTCCTTAAAATCACAATGGACTAAATACAAAACAATAACTTCACGAGGCAACTTTGATATATTAAAGTCAAAATTCTAAAAGACTCATGATAGAAAATAGTATCCATATCTAGACAAAGAACTATGGAGTCCTACTGCAGATTGACAGAAAATATTTTCACTTCATTTTTGTTTGTTTTTTTCCTTTCTCATGGTTTTTCCCTTTTGTTCTGATTCTTCTTTTATAAACTAATGTAAACATACATTTAATTTGATTGTACATGTATAATCTATCAGATTGAATGTGGTCTTGGAGAGGGATGAGGGGAAAAATAGAAAAAAATAAATGTCAAAAACACTTTAAAAAAAGTTACATATTGACTATATTGTGTACTTAAAAATAATAAGTTATATGTAATTAAAATTTTGAGTTTCACATGCAATTCTCCTTTCTGTTTTACTTTATATATGTTAATACTCATTTTATTTGGAATTTGTTTAAGTCCAGAATATAAACAAGTAAATGAATGAAAAAGAAACCAAAAAAACAAAGTCGACAGACTTAAAAATAGATGAGATAAAGGTTATCACAATACAAAAACAAGTGACCTTGAAAACAGATCATGGAGAAGAACGATAAGCATCACTGGACTGTCTGAAGCCTATGATCAAAAAAAGCCTAGACAACCTATTTCAAAAATTTTTTAAAGAATACTGTCCAGATCTTTTAGAACAAGAGGGCAAACTATAAGCAGAAAAAAAATTCATTTATCACTTTCTGAAAAAATTCCCAAAATGAAAACTAGGAATATGATAGCCAAAATCCAGTTTCTATACTAAAGAAAAAAAATATTGTAAGAAGTCAGAAAGGAGGTGGGGGGGGAAATCCATCCAGTAATTTTAATTAGGCAGAAGGCCTGGGAAGGTTTCCATTATGTGTGATCACCTTTAAAAAATGTAAAGAGATAGAGAGGAAAACAGAAATAAGGAGATGGTGGGGAGAGGCAAAAGGGGAAGGAAGATTAGGAAAAATCATC
This sequence comes from Antechinus flavipes, assembly GCF_016432865.1. Classification (NCBI taxonomy): domain Eukaryota; kingdom Metazoa; phylum Chordata; class Mammalia; order Dasyuromorphia; family Dasyuridae; genus Antechinus; species Antechinus flavipes. The sequence continues at coordinate 342,922,196 of NC_067399.1, read as the reverse complement.
TTTTACATAATCAAGGCATTTATACAAACAAAAAGAAAGTTGAGAGGAGTCTCTGATACATACACAACTGGATACAGAAAAACCTCTCACTTAACAGGGAAAATAGGAGGGAAAGAAAAAATTAGATGGAGGATAGTTTAAAGGAGCGATTAGTCCTAAGTAAAAGAAAATTCAAAAAAAGTACAAAAATATTTATTGCTCTTTTTTAACCAAAATCTCTCTACAGAGAAGGAAACTGAGCCTTACAGAAGTTACTTGTCTTATATATGTCACAGGATTGCTGAAAGGCTCAAATGAGACAACATATAAATAGCTTTACCATAGTGCTATATCTGTAAACTATTATTCCAATTAGATGCTAGATGCTTTTGAATGTGATAGATAATTAATTTTAAGTTTCTATCTGCTCCAGGTAAATGTTAAATTATCACATACAAATATCAATACAATTAGCCATAAGATATTATTGAAGATAGCTATTAAATTATGAATTTTAAATGATTACACATACCTCCTCCCCTTCATTTTCTAAATTCAAAATATCTCAGATACCAAAGACATCAAAGATACCAAAGCACAAGCACCAAAAAAAATTTTTTTTAATTAGTCAAATCTTTTTTTTATGGGACAGACTGAAAATTTTGATCTTCCTAAACCTATCTATTCCTACCCTCTACATTTTCTAATTCTGGCAGGTTAATTTTTCAAAAGAAATTTCCAATACAATACCTTACTGAGGCAGACATCCAAAGCAGGTTCCTTTAACCGAACAGTAGCTTTCCCCTCTTCCACAAATTTAGTAAAAAACTGCTCAATATTTTCCTTTAGCTGCTTGAAACAAAAGTAGCAAAGATTAAAAAAAAAAAAGTCTGGAGAAAATAAAAGTCCATTTTAATTTTCTTTAAATCTGAAAGTTTGGGCATTATTGTTTTGAGATTTTAAAGATTCTTTTTAAAATTGGATAGTTATCAGTTTTAATAAGAATTCAATCTCATAAAAGTTAAAAAATAACTTTTTAAAGATTTTATACCTATTATAAAATTCTGCCAAAGGAGTTAGTTATATACACCTTTATTCAGGCCTGCTTGATCAAGAGGACTTGATCCCAATATGTCTTATTGGCACATATTCTTTTGAATCAAACATTAACTAATGTAATGATAAATTAAATTTGTTCCAAAGCACACAAAAGATTACCATAAGTTTAATTATAAAGCACTCCTAAAAAATTTAGATAATCCTGAAGGAATTTTCAGAGCTTATGGGAAGGTCATGCCAATAAAATTAAAGTGACAATACTACAAAAATTTACACTTTTACAAATTATCAAGAACTTATTCACAGATTGTGTTAAAATAACGACACATTTGATAAACAATTCAATACTAAGTGAAACAAATTTTTTATTTTAACCATAGAAGCTACATCATTGTAATCATAAGGAGAAGTAAAATTCAAATTTAAGATTTTCAAGTTCAAGTAGCATTTTTTTAATAGGGAGAGGGAAAAGCTCTAGAGGAAACATGAAAACAGCCTGGAAAGAATGGGAACCTGGGTTCTAGTTGTAGTTTTGTCATATTATATGACTGAAGGCAAATTATTCAGTCCCTCTGGATTTCAATTTTTTATTCATAAGATGAGAAAATTGGACTAGAAATAATATAAATCTTTATTTCTATAACAACTACAGAATTTTTGAAACAAGTATGTGTTAGTGGTCAAATATTTCAATACTGCCGTGAAAATAGGCATAAATATAGCATTAATGAATTATTAAATTATAGGGATCCATTTTCAATAAAAATCAAACATAACCAACTGTATCACTTTAGCTCCTAATAAACCTCAACACAAAGCAGCGTTCGTGTTATTTACTTGGGTATTTGTGATGAAACCCCTAGAAGAATGTAAATACCTGGAACTTCACTTTTTTTTTTTTTTGACTGAGGCAAATGGGGTTATGTGACTTGCCCAGGGTCACACAGCTATAAAGTATTAAGTTTCTGAGATCGAAGTTGAACTCAAGTCCTCTTGACTTCAGGGCTAGTATCTATCCACTACACTACCTAGCTGCGCATGGACCTTGACTTTTACGTATGCCAGGTAACTCCTCAGTGCCGTTTTTTGCCTACAATAACACCAACAGGATCAGGAAAACTCAAACGGGAAGCCAGCCCAGCACCGGAACTGTGTTAAGGCCATCCGCTCAGCCTGAAATTTTTCAAACGTTTTCAGGATCTAGTCTCTGAGAAGGTGCTCTTACTCTCAGCAACTCCGTCAACACAGATAAAACTTGCGCAGACGATTTCACTTGGGAAAGAACGACACTTTTGCGGGATCTCGACCTTTTCAAAAATAACCAAAAAGGCTGACTTGTCCAGAAGGTGTATGTGGGGGAGGGGGAAGGGAGACGGGAGAGGGGAGACCCGAGTTGAGAAAGAAAGAAGGGACAGTCCCTGTACCGGGCGCGTAGGGCATCCACGCGAGAAGCACGGACTTTCCCCACGCCGCTAGGCCGGCTCTCGGCAGACACTCACGGGAGGGATACTCACCCTGTACCTGCTCCCAGTCTTGTCCTTCAGAGTATAGATAACTAGATGGGCGGCCCCAGCCTGGGACTGGGACAGCGCCCTGTCCGATGAACGGCACAAGGACAACACCGCCCTGGTGCCTTTGCCCCGGCCCCTTAGACCAAAGGTAGGGAGGTGGCGGTTAACCAACTCTACCTCACAGCGGAGCTTCATCGAGCAAGAGGACGAAGCGATCCAACACACAAGCTCCCCCCAAGTGCAGCTTTGAAAGTTCCTCTTCCCGCCAGCCCTCGCCGCCAAGGTCCTCTGAGCGTAGAGCAAGGGTGTCTAGAGAACTGCCAGATTGATGAAGCAAAATATATATATATATATATATCTCATATATATTTACAGAGGGCGTAGTCTATATAATTTCTTTAATGTCTCCACCTTCAGAAGAGCTACTTTTTTCAGGGATTCATTTTAGGGTGAAATAAATTTTTGTAAATGATGATTGAAGGCCATCAATGAGGACCTCTTATGCATTCGCATGGGCAAGGATGTGAGGTCAGCTTAGGCAACTTTGCTCGCGTAGCGTATTTTTATTTTTTATTTTCTGGTGCCTTTCCTCCTTGACCAATTGTGATTTTTAACTCTTTTCTTTTTCTTTTTCCCCCCTTAGAGTAGAGGATGGGGAAGGAGTTGTTAAAGATGAATAAAACGGGGACTTCCAGTAGATGTTTAAAGGATTAGAAAACAACTGGTGTGTTGTGACCAGAAAGTTTCTAGAGAACGCTAAGCGGACTCTAATTGCAAAAATCCTCAGGAGTAGGTGATGTCTGTGTCACACTATCTCGGTTAAGATGGCAGGACAAGTGAGATACCTCTAACCAGGGGACAGAGCGCTGGAAGTTCATCTATTTCTTACACTTCCTCACAAGTGTCTCGCAAGATTAGCTTGCCAAGGCATTGCTAAAAACTGCATATGAGCCCTGAACTTCTTTCCAGATCTAAGTCAGGAATCCTGCTATCTGTATGGTTCTCCCATACCATTGTCACAGAAGCAACAAAATACTAAATGTGTAGCAAAAGTTCTGCCAATTGCTGAGAATTCAGAATCAAAAAGGGATACAAAAGAATGGGAAAGAAGGGGAAAATATATGATTGATTAAAAAAAAAAAGGTAGGGTCAAGAAGAGGAATTGTGGATAACAAATATTAAATAGAAGAGGTTGATCCTGGTAACTGATAGAAAGTCAATTCATACTTTGTTTTTGTCTTTTTGCCCTAGTGAGGTGTGAGGCTGAGCTCTGAGAAAGAGGAAAAGAAAAAGAGACAGAACAGCAGATCCCCAGATCCACGTGAGAAGAATTCATGAACCTGAGAATCTGTGGCAAAAAAGGGAAAGTTTATTTCTTTTTTTTTCACTAAGAAAAGAATTTTCTTAGTGTACAAAAACCCTAATTTAATCAGGAGATTTTGTAAAGAGGTTAGGTGACAGTACTTTGTTTTATGGGCAGATACTGGCCTAGGGCTAGGGACAGTTTGAGTTGAAATCAGACCACAATCTTTGATCTGAATAGAGATTTTTCAATTGAATGAGTAGACTAATCTTCAACTGTGAAACCAGAGCCATGCCAGGAAATTTAATTGCTTCCATTTGAATTGTCTTAGGAAGATTCTGAAGATCTCTTGGCGGGACAACATACTGATGCGGTTTGAATGCTCTCAATTCCTGGTAGTCAAGAGGTTAGTTGGACAATAAGAGAGCTGTTAATATCCCCTTTAATCCGTCACAGGTTTAGGAGTAAAAGAATTCACTCATTCCTGAATTATTAGTTGCAAAATGAAAGTTTATTGTTGGATAGAAATCAGTTTGCTAAGGTACTGACTTCTATAGTGGCAAAGATCTATTGGGAAATGGAATTTTATGCTGAGAATGCTTTCGCAGAAGGGTCCTAGCAAAGTGCATGGGCCATCTATGAAGCTGCTTAGCTCTAGGAAGCTGTTATGTTGGGTATCCTGGTGGGGTTTGGGACAGCCTGAACTGATCAGAACTGGATTCCTCAATTGAATGAGAATTTAGAATTTCTATGGGAGTTGATTTGTCCCTGAATCGTATTGCTTCTCTTATCCTGGGAGGATGGGCTTTGTCTGGACTCCTTAGAGTCTGGGAGATCCTGATCTCTGAGATCAGGAAAGGGGACACAATCTCTTAAGAGTGATCATCTTAAAGGGACTACAGCTTCAGTAAAGAGAACAGAGCAGTTACGAGAGCAGAACGAGAATTATGGACACTTTTTGCTTTTAGATTACAGTCATTTCTGAATAAACCACTGTCTTCTCACTACATCTACTCTTTTTTTTTTTTTTTAAACTACATCTATTCTTGGAATTTAACTGTTCCTTGTAATAAAGAAAAATAGTCAACAATGTCTGCACTGTTCTGTCCCTGTAGTCTCCTGCTTCTATGCTGGAGGTATACTTCATGGTGTCTTAATGTAGACTTAGAATAGTTTGGAACATCAAGGAAATATCTAGCACACAGCATGGCAGTAAAGAAAGCCAACTTTATTGCAGGAACATAAAATATGAAATGCAGTCAGGGAGAATTATGGAAATAGGTGAGGTCCCCCAGGATGCTGCTAAAATTGTTCACATCCCACTGGGACCCTAAAAGGAATGGAGACACCCCAAACCAGTAAAGTCTGGTACATTTTAATAAAGTGTTTATCTGGGCCTAGAGGGAATCAGTCAATGGGAGGACAAGGGAAGAACGGAGACCTGGGGACTGGTTCTGCTAATTCATGGTATTGGATAGGAAGGGAAGAGACTCCTGGGAATTTGTAACTGGTTGAAATTCAAATCCCAGAGGTTTGGCTCATTATTGAATTTTTTTATTGTGATTGGGGGTAACAGGAATTTTGAGCTTATTGTGAGCTTCTTCAGTTAGTGGGGTAGGAAAACTGCTGTGGACCCCTTCTCCAATTAATGTTTTGTTGCTTACATTTGTAGTTGAAGGAAATGCAAATTTAAAAAAATTGTAATTTTTATTTTCTATGTTTTTGATTCTATGTGTTTTTGAGTTTTGCTTATCTTTGTTACTGCATATCTTTGCAATGTCATCAGGACACTTTTTGGATGATAACTTATCAGGGCTTGCAAAGATTTCAGAAAGATACTTCTAATTTCAATAGAATCAAATATCCTTTTAATCCTCATTCCTTTTGAGGTTCTAAAATCTTTGGGATTGGAATTGAAGCAATTAAAATGCTAACTATGGGATTATAGCCAGACAGATGTAAAGTGTTTTGCATTTCCCCCCTCAAATTTGTCCTTTCTCTTTCTGAGTTTAAGGGGAATAAAAGAAAAGACAGATGGAAGAGAAAAAAAAAATCTTTCCTATGCTGCAGAGTCATTCAGAAGATTTAAGAAGTAGCTTCAGGATGGATATTGATAGTTTGCATTTGAGAAACCAGATCTTCAAAATGTGTGTGAGGTAGTTTGTAAGAGTGGTTAATTAATAGGTTATAATTAGATTGGATTGGAAGAGAGTAGTGTATTTTAGAGGAATTTGTTATTCTAGGATTGTCATGGGACTTATGAGTGAATGAGTCAGTGGCTGCCACTACAAATACAGAAGTTGGGAGCTTTGCATGTGCATATAGACTTGATATGAGAGACTGATTACTTGTGAAATAAATATTTTTTACATTAAACATGGCAAATATATATGTAAATCCAATATAGGTGTATATATTTATACAACTATTTTGCTGCATAAGAAAAATCAGATCAAAAAGGGAAAAAATGAGAAAGAAAATAAAATTCAAGCAAACAACAACAAAAGAAGTGACAATGCTATGTTGTGATCCACACTCAGTTCTCACAGATGGCTCTCCCCATCACAAGACCATTGGAACTGATCTGAATCACCTCACTGTTGAAAAGAGCCACTTCCATCAGAATTGATCATTATATAGTCTTCTTGTTGTCATGTTCATGTAACTCTCTCCAGGCTTCTCTAACACCATCCTGCTGGTCATTTCTTCCAGAACAATAATATTCCATGATATTGTGAATTAAATCTTTAATCCAGTTGCTAATGTCCTTCTCCCAGCATTACTCAGTTTCCCATTGGCAAGGAATAAGATTAGGGGTGTGTGTGTGTGTGTGTGTATGTGTGTGTATGTGTGTACATGTGTGTACCTGCCCCAAATGACCTACTGTGTAGGATATAATAATAATAGGACCTGCTAGGATAGTCTTTTGATTTAGCCTTGCCCCATCCCATGTTCACCTTCACACCATGATAACACCCTGAATAGAACTTTAGTAGAAGACATGCAGAAAAAGTGAAAGTGCTGATGGTGGGGTGGTTGGGGGATGCTTTCCTCTCCATCATACAGTGATCTCTAAATACACAATGTGACAGCAACAAGTTTGGTTTGCCCTATTATCCATCAGCCAAGCCAATCCAATACATTTTTTAATGAACTGCCCACTGTGTAGAAGGCACTGTGCTAAACGTTGTGGATATAAAAGACAAAACAAAACAAACAAAAACCCAGTTCCTGTTCTTATACAATTAGATTGTATAAGAAGATAGAATGTATTAACAAATAAGAAAATATATGATCTTTTAAAGAGGAGGGAGAGATCTCTAAGGACAAAAATAATCTGGAAAGATTTCTCACAGAGATGGCCCATGAGCTGAACCTGGAAGGAAGCCAGGGATTTTAAGAGGAAGGAGTGAGAAGAGAGATATCCAGGCATAGGAGACATGTGGATTGTCCTGAAGGTGGAAGAAAATAAATTCATGAAATAGCAACTAGACCAGTTTGGATAGAAAGTAGTGTGTAAAAGGAAATAAAGTGACAGGGAGGGAGCTCAGTGAATAGATCACCAGATCTGGAGTCAAGAAGACCTGAGTTCAAATCCAGTCTCAGACATTTATTAACTATGCGACTTTAGGCAAGTCAATAAACATCTATCTACTTCAATTTCTTCTTCTATAAAATGTGGACAATAATGGCATTCACCTCACAATGTTGTTGTTAGGGTAAAATGAGACAATATTTGTAACATACTTTATAAATCTTTAAGAGGTACATAAATGCTAGGTATTATTACTAATAATCATTAAGCCCAGAAAGGCAAGATGAAAGAAATTGTTAAGGGCTTTAAATACAAAGCTGAGAAATTTGTATTTTTTTTTTCAGAGCAGAAATTGTTAGCTTGGGATCCATAGGCTTTCAAGAGGTTTGTGGACAGATTTCAGGAAGTTCATGAAGTTAACCAGGAAACAAACTGAATCTATATTTTCACTAATTTCTAACAAAAAAATTAGCATTTAATATTCTTATTTTATTTTTCTTTCTTTTTGGCAATATACCTAAAGTGGAAATATGTTTTTCATGACTTGATATACATATAAGGGATGTTGTATTTCTTGCTTTTTCAGTGGATGGGGGAAAGGGTGTTAAGGAGAGGATTTGAATTGAAAATAAAAATTACAATTTTTTAAAATTAGCATTTCTTCAACTACAAATGTAAGCAACAAAACATTAATTGGAGAAGGGGCCCACAGACTTCACTAGACTGCCAAAAAGGATCCTTACTGCAAGAAAAGATAAAAAATAACCCTTGTCTTAGGGCCAATGAGGAACTACTGAAGCTTCTTAATGAGCAGAGTGATATAGTTAGACTTATACATTTAAAATTTCCTAGAGCTACCGGAGAACTGCTGAATTTCTTGAAGAGGAAACAAAAACTCAGTTGCAGAAATAACTTAGGAGATCATCCTGTCCAACACCCCCATTTTATGAGGAGAATAGTAGTACCTTGTCCAAAGTTAGAGCATTTGTAGAAACACTGAGTTTGGAACCCAGATCTCCTGCTTTCTCATTTAGTGCTTCTTCCTCTACAGTAGTAGATGGAAATTTAATCCACATCTCTGTACTCTCTTATTTTATTAAATGATTCCTATTATTAATGTATCTTTTCTCATACATGTTAAAAATAATCTTTCCTTGTTCCTTCCATTCCAGTAGCTAGAAATGTCTGATTTGTAGAGTGGAACAGTACTATATATAGTTATTAAAGTTAGAATTTACAAATGTTTTATGCAACACTGAATATTCACACAATGAAATGGTCTCCCTCACAAGATTTACTTCTATAGCTATAGCTTCTATCCTACCTTAAAGCTATTATCCACAGGACTTCTTTGATTTTGGTATAGATATAAACTCAGTTATTTTTCAACTCAGTGATTGAAAAGCAAGGTAGATTAAGTTTTTGTTGTTCAGGAATTTTAGTTATGGCCAATTCTTTATGACCCCATTTGGAATTTTCTTGGCAAAGATACTGGAATGCTTTCCCATTTACTTCTACAATTTATCTACAGATAAGAAATGGAGACAAACTAAGTGACTTGCCCAGAGCCACACAACTAGTAAGTGTCTGAGATTAGATTTGAATTCGGGAAGATGAATCTTCCTGACTTCAAGCCCAGTACTCAGCTGCTTCTCTGCTCATAGGTGGAAATGGATATCAGTAAATATAAACCTTCAATAAAACTTAGACAAAGCCAAAACACCAAGGGAACCAAAACTCAAGCTTGGCTGGACCCAAATCAAAACCTAGGGGAATGGATCCAGGTAAATCTAGGTGGTCTAGTTAGAGCCAGGACCTAGAGTTACCCAAAATACTGGAGAGCCCACTGAAGTTATAGAGGCATTCTGTGGTCAAAAAAATCTCTAGTTACATAAAATTAGATTTATAAGATATAATAATTATAAGTTTTCTGAGAAATATAATAAAGCACTTCTCACAAATACCCTTCTCAAAGGGTATGCACAGGTTAATAGCATTTTGGGTATAGTCTGAAATAAATTCTTCCTGACTCCAAGTTCAGCATTGCTTCTCTAACTTTTCTCATTACTAATATGTGTATCTGATTTTACTGTCTTCTCCACAACAGAATTTTAATTTGTTTCATTATTAATTCAAACCCTTTAGCTTTTCTTCCTGGCCACTAGGGAATTTGTTCTTTTCATGTGGAATCAACCATATTTGCTTGAGTCTTAGGGTCATAAAATCCCACAGTTGTAAGGGATCTCAAAGATGACCTTATTTAAATCACAGTTGGGCAAGGATCCTTACTCCAATGTCTCTTACAAGTGGTTAATCTAATCTCAGCTTGAAACCTCAACTGATGGGGATCTTATTACTTCCGGAGATAGCTCATTCTTTTTTTTTTGGACAATTTTAAGGATTAGGAAATTTTTTCTTATATTGAGCTAAAACTTTACTTCATTTAAAAAACATTATTCTGGGAAAGGATTCATAGATTACATAGATTGCCAGTAACACAAAGATAGTTAAGAATCCTTGCTCTTTTAAGCTGTAAATCAATGATCCTATGATTTTGGTAAACACAAATAATACGAAAAGAAGGGTTTGTAAATTTTTTTTTACTAGATTGGAAGTCTCTTGAGGGCAGAAGTCATGTTTTATTCATCTTTCTGTCTGCAAAGGACAGCCATCTCAGAACTTTGTACCAAGTAACCTTTAATAGATAATTGTTAGATTGAATAATTTTCCTTTCAGTTTGTGACTCTCACTAATTTATGTAACTTAAATTCATTTTTTGGGGGTGGAATTTTGACATGCTGAAAATATAAAGAAAGTATAGAGCAAAGGGATTCTGTTTTAGTTCAAATTATAATTTTACTGGTTTGGAAAACTCCTAGCAGGAGTTATTCCCTCCATGGAAACAAATCAGTTATTCATCTTTAATTTGTGTTGCTTAGAACACAGACCTGATAACATTTTATGAAGGTAAATTGAGGCATGTGTGGTTCAGAAATGGTGAGGGGTCACCATTTAATAAAAAAAAGCTGGAGAGATCTCTAGAAGCAAAGCAAAGTTTATTATACATTCTGGAGAGAAGGGCGTCCCACCTATCAAGCAGACAATCGAAGGGAGGAAGAATGGCTTGTATTCTTATAAGTTATATATTTTAGAAGTGAGATCTTTATCAGAACCCTTGAATGTAAAGATTTTTCCCCCTAATTTTCTGCAGAAATATGTTATAGCATCTTTAAAATTTTACAAACATGAAGCAAAATACTTTAAAAGAGAAAAATTCTAGTTAATTAAATTAATTTAAAAGTTGGAATTAATGAATGTCTGAGGCCGTATCTGAACTCCATTCACTGTGCCACATACCAGGCAAAAACTTACATCTTTCTTAGTTTTATATGGCACTTTAACTAAAATTAACCTTGTGCTAAATCATAACCATTTGCAAATATAGGGAAAGAAAAAAATCTCATTAAATTCCTTCTGTGATCTAAATATGGTCCTGATAACCTAAATCAAATAAGGACAAAGCAGGAAAAGAAGACTGACTAATATTATTAATGAATTTTATGTACAAATATTGAATAAAATTATAACAAAAAAGGTACAAGAACATATTAGATTACATATTAAGACCAGATTGTGGCAGCAAGGCAGGATTGGTTCAATATCAAGAAAATGATAAACATTAGACTATGAATAAGAAAAAATAATTTAAAAACATAATTATATTAAATTATGTAGGAAAAGTTTCTAACAAAATACAAAACTATGAGAAAAAGATTAAAAAGACTAGAGAAAATGTATTATTACTTAATATAGATTCTGTTATCTATAATAGAGAAATATTGTAGGTTTTTCCAATTTAATCAGAGGCAAAGTAAGTCCTTTGTCATTGCCATTGTTTGATAAAATTCTAGAAGTACTATAATGCTGGAGAAACTGAGGCAAGATAGAGATTAGAGCGTTTTTAATATTTTATTTGGATTTCTGAGAGGGAAAGATTTTCTGGGACCAAAGAATTGGTCTCAGGGCTGATGTCTCAAAAAGCATTCAGTATCAGCATCAGCAAGCAATGTGAAATTTCAATGAAATACACACACACACACACACACACATACTTATATATATATATGTGGCTCTAAGATCAGGACTCTAAAACAAAGGCAGGGGATGAAGTCCAAACACTGAGAGTGGGAATTTCCAAGAAGGGACCATCAATCTGGTTCTGACAGGTTGGGGGTGTAGGGCCATAAATTCTTACAAATTGGGAGTAAAGGAGATAGTCAAACTAGAGCCAGGAAGTCTGGAGAGATAGAGTTAGATATTAATTAGGTATCTGAGGTAGGACATCTGGAGTCTTATCTTTTGGAATGTCAAATCTCTATGGCCCTAGTTATCTCAGTCCTAATGGTCAGGAAGTGGGGTTGTAACCAGGAAGATTGAGACAGAACAATTCAAGGAACTGAGGCAATTTAGGGAAACTGAGGCAAGTCAATAAAAGCAAACTGTGACACAACAATGTAAGCTATAGAAATAAGAAAAAGAAAAGGAAGAAATAAGTACAGACAAAGAGGAAGCAAAATCACTGTTTTTGAGGAAAATATGATGATTTACCAACTAAAAAATTAATTGAACTTAACTTAGCTGTGTATTACTTAACCCTGATTGTCTTGCCCACTCCTGGAAAAAAAAAATTAAATGCCAGTCACTCTGCTAACAGCACTACATTCATATTTGTTTAATTGAATGGAATTGTTCCATGTTTGACAACTCTAATGTAGGTTTAAAATGTCAATAGTAATAAGATTAATGATTTTTATATGGGATAGTTTGGAAATACAATTAGCTAAATTGATATCATCTGAAATTTTGTTTCATATTTTAAATGCAGAGGCATGAGTCATCTCACAGCCAATCATCTACTCAGAGTATCAAAAGTAACACACAGGATTAACTAGGTGGGCAAATTTCCTTTCCAGAAAGGAAACAGCACAATGGAGACATAAAGTCAAGAAGATGCTACTGTAGGTCATGCCAAAGTCAAATAAATCATAAAGGGATGATATCCTCCTAAGGGGGAAGTGATTAGACAAAGTAATAAGACAAAGATGCAATGTAAAAAATTTCTAATTATATCAAGTAGTAAATTTTGAGAAAGCAACAGGATTAAACTGTTTTTTTCCTAAGCATTATATACAAATGCATATGATTGACTCAAATTTATCATGGAAATTCAGGCTTTGAGTATGTTTTAGTAAAAAATTATCAAAGTTGGGTTAAGGATTTATGATTATGATTTTAAATTTATGAAAAACTTTATAGATCTGTATATAAGTAACCTATGATGGAAATGGTTTGCCCACTCCCCTATAAAGCAAAATGGGGGAAATGAATGGAGGGGATTAGTATAGCAGGTGGTTAATGGTGGGGATTGAATAAAGCAAACATATTTCATTTTATGACTCAGTCTTAGAATAAATTAGTCTCTTTGCCCTATTGGAAGTTTTGCAATGATCCATCAGACACATTTCCCTGATAAGTCCCTTCAAGAAATTAACTTTGAGGGATAAAGATGTCATTACATCATTGGTAAGGGGGAGGCATTAGCAAATTATTGGATTTGCCACTTTCATCCCCAAATTCACCAACCTCTCCCCATGAATTAAGTCTCTCAATTCAACATCTCCTCTTGGTCTCTCCTGCTATCGTGATTTCTTTTTTACTGACAAACTCTTCCTTTTGACTAAAAGGGGGAAATGTCAGGATCTCCATGTCAAGACCAGGCCTCTTTTTTGTTTTTTTAACTCCTCTCTTTACTATTAGGAGACACCCTATTTTCCAGAGCTAATGTCCAGCAAACAAGCGTATGCCCTGAATTTTGAATAATAACATTCTTTTGCACTCAACTCTCAAATGAACTTTGCCATAGCAAAATCTCAGATTTGTTTCCTTCCTAGCCCCAGATGGTCCCTGAGCTCAATTACAGGAGGCATGTCCTTAAAGATTTGCTGTAAACCATACTTATCTCATTGTTGTTACCTCAAAATGCCTTGGCCATAGCTTAATACATAACCACTACTATATGTATCAAACTTTGGCTTATATTATCAACAAAACCCCACAGGAAAGAAATTCCATTCAAAATTACAACACTGACTATATATATGATTATATAGAAAATCAGAGTAATTATGTATAAAATACATATCTAAATAATGAGAGTATTAATTACTCATTTAACCATGACAAAATAATAAAAATTATAATAGTACCTAAATTAATCTATATATTTAATTCCATACCAATCAGACTACCAAAAGGTTGCTTGCTAAAAAAAAAACCAAAACAAAACAAAACAAAAAAATAATAACATTTGGCAAAATAAAAGATCAAAAATTGTTGGAATCCTTACAAACTGCTAACTAATTAGAGTTGATCTAATCTTACAAGAAGATGTTTTGGGCAGAACCTGACCTGAAACAAAGTACTAAGTAGAACTAATTAGTACAATGCTTGTGTTTACACCTTTACAGGTTCTGTAAAACCTTGGGCAGAACCTGACCTGAAACAAAGTACTAAGTAGAACTAATTAGTACAATGCTTGTGTTTACACCTTTACAGGTTTTGCCCAAAACATCTTCTTGTAAGATTAGATCAACTCTAATTAGTTAGCAGTTTGTAAGGATTCCAACAAAAAATCTTAAGGGAAATATAACACTCTCTTTGGGTTGACTCTCCCAACCTTCACTAACATTGGCAGTTTGGTTTCCCAGAAGGATGGTTAAGAGTAATTCTGTGGGCAACTTTCCTTCCATGTGAGACCATACTTGCCTTTTTCTTTTTGGCTCATAGCTAAAGTGCCTCAGTTGTTTAGCAAAGGCTAAACTTATTCAAAGACTATAACAAGAATTGTAGTTAAAATAATCTTTTCCCAGAAACGTAGGGTATGTTTTTTATCTTTTTTTCCTATTATGCCTCAGTTTCCCCACCTTATTTTCCCGGAATTGTTCTGCCTCAGTCTCTCTGGTGTCAGTCCCCCCTTTCTGAACATTAGATCAGATAATTAGGGCTGGGAGTTCTGGCCACTAGCATTCCAAAGAGTCATAAAACTCCAAATGGCTTATCTTAAATATTTAAATGGGACCCTCTATCTTCTGGTTCAGACTTAGTGTCCCCTAGCTTCTTCCCTCCCAACTTATCAGAATTTATCATCTTTCCTCCTTACCTCCAACCTATCAGAACTGAATTTATAGTTCTTTCCTGGAGTTCTTGCTCACCAGTGCTCTACTCCCTCCCACTCTTGCCTTTGTTTCCCTGATCAATTGAGCCTTACAAGAGTCTCTGGAATCCCTTGCTTGTTGTTGGATGCTTTGAGACAAGAGTCCCATCCACCCAGCGGGGGTTCAGAAATGAATCCTGTTTGGCCATGAATCCTGTTTTGCCCCCATTCCAGACTCTTCACTAATAAAATATTAAAAACTCTCTCTAATATCCATCTTGCCTCAGTTTCTCCGGCATTACAGTTCTCTCCACAGCCTTTTCCCCTGAATTTTGATTATATTGTTTTCTTCTAGATCTCCTTCCACCTGCTTTAGGTACTCCTAGTCTCTTGTAGCATTGAAACTGATATCACACCCTTCTCCCTATGAATGGGTGTTATCAGGCCATCTTTTCTCTTTATACTCTTAGTGTCATTAGCTCCCATGGGTTCTATTCAGTCTAAGTGTCTCTCCTAAGATCAATTCCCAATTACCAAATTGATTGTTGTGCAACTAAAACTGAACTTGTCTAGAATAGGATTAGTTTCTTTTGGGGCACTCTTTTCTTCTTAAATTCCCCATTTCTGTAGAGAGCACTTCCCTTCTCCTAGAAGACAAGTTTGAAACCCCAGAAATCATCCTTCATTCTTCCCTTTCACTCAACTCCTCACATTTAATCAGTTGGCAAATTTTGCTAATATTTTAACAGTCTTTATATAAACTACCATTTTAGTCCAAGACTTCATCATCTCTCAGCAGTATCCTAAATGGTTTCCTGCCTCAATTCTCTTTTTCTAATCCCTCTCCAATCAGCTGACAAAGAAATATGAAGCTCTATTGGTTTCTTTTAGGATTAAGTACAAACTCCTATAGCATTTAAAACCTTTCAAAATCTGACTCCAGCCTACCTTTCCAGATTTTATTACACATTACTGTCATTTTTGTACCATCTGGGGTATGCTGGAGCCAGTTTAAACAGACTTTTAAAAACCAATCGGTAAATTTTCAACACCTGCCTTAAATTTACATCCCAGAAATCTGCAAATGCTACAAATAGGGGCTAGATTGATTTGTTGATTGTTGAGACTTAAGAAAGTGTTGGAGAAAATGTTAATAATGCAAATTAAATTTATAAGTGTATTGTAAGTACATTTTTTAAAGAGTCTATCATTAAACATCTTTCTATTCTTTGAATAAAACTTTCCATCTACTTCTCCCTCAGTTCTGCTCACTAAAGTGGCATGGAAGACAGAAGAAGTTTAACCCAATCCCTTCAATTACTAGTTCTCACAATTATTTTGTATGTATTTTGCACACGCATAATATGCATAATATGCATACTATTTTCCCCAATAGAATGTAAAATTGTGGAGAACTGTTTTTTCTTTCAAATTTTTGGTTTTGTATTCCCAGCGCTGAGTACAATGCCTTAAAGTGTATTAAAGGATTAAAAAAAAAAATACTTTGTTGAATGCCGAAGTTTATCAAAGTAATTTGCAAAGGGATACATTTTTAAATATGTGAAATTTGTTAGATTATTTTGTGAACTCTTTGGTGCAAGACCTGTCTGTCTCCCTAGCTCTTAGCACTGTACCTTGATACATAGTAGTAATTTTATTATTTGAAGCTTGCAATTCTACATTTTTCTTCCATATGTCTATCAGTTGCACACCTTCAGGTTTTACTGGCTGTACTAATCTCTTATATAGTTATTCTATACTAATTATACTAATTAATTATAAACATATAGAAAAATAGTGTAACATTTTATAGTTTCAATTAATTTATTGTGTATCTGCTACGTATGCTGTCCTAAGGGCTGGGGAGACAGGAGGAAAAAAAAGAGAAAAAGAACCAGTCACTGCTCTCAAGAAGCTCCCACGCTAATCTAACAAGCTTCACTTGTTAGTACGAATTTCTCCAGAAAAACAAAACAAAACAATCCCCCAAACTGAAGTTGCATTGTGTTACAGTTGTGTAACATTGTGTAAGTTATTATTTTCTAAGCATTGAGAAATGTAGAAATGATAGTGATTTACCGTTTAAATGTATTTTCACATGCTTAAGGGGGATTGGAATTTAAGTTTGCAAATTATTCCTTTCAGTCTAAAAGCATCTCCTACTGTCAATATTTTGGCTCGTGTCTTCTTATTTTATTTTTCCTTAATCCTTCCAGTAGGCGTCAGTACTGAGTCGGAGGAAAATAAACATTTTCTGTTTAGAAAAGTCTAGTTTCAGTATGAAGAAATCATTTACTCGAGTCAAAAGTAACTGTACTTCTAAACTATTTTTAACAGGTAATTTTATTTTTAAGATTTTGAAATTAAAAAGAGACCGTGTCTCACTATCTTGCCCAGGCTGGAGTACAGTGGCTATTCACAGGCGCGATCCCACTACTGATCGGCACGGGAGTTTTGACCTGCTCCGTTTCCGACCTGGGCCGGTTCACCCCTCCTTAGGCAACCTGGTGGTCCCCCGTTCCCAGGGGGTCACCATATTGATGCCGAACTTAGTGCGGACACCCGATCGGCATAGCACACGGCAGCCCAGAACTCCTGGGCTCAAGCGATCCTCCAGCCTCAGCCTCCCGAGTAGCTAGGACTACAGGCGCGCGCCACCACGCCCGGCGGAGAGTTAGGCTTGCATTTTAGTTAATCAAGACTTCGGGGCCGTGACGTCACGCGAGGAGGCAGTCTTAAAATTTAGTTTGCCCCTTTCTTAGAGCTTCACTAGGTTTCGCTGCGCGTGCGCCTACGTAGTGACATCATCTTGCGTGAAGCGGAACCGGGGCTTGAAGAGCACATGCGTGGACTGTTCCTTTCTTTTTGTCTTGTGTCTTTGCTCGCGGCGCCATGGGTCATCAGCAGCTCTACTGGAGCCACCCTCGCAAATTCGGCCAGGGTTCCCGATCATGGTGAGTTCTGGCTCGATTTCTTGAGGAAACCTTTGCTTGAGCAGAGGGCAGTGTCTCGTCGGGCCCTAGAGGTGGCGGGAGTGGAAGTGAAGGGTGTTGTGGCCTTCTCGGCGTCTGACCCGCAGTGAGATCATGGCGGCCCCGGACTCGCTTCGCTTGCGCTTTGAGTAGGGAGATGAAGCTGGGAGAGGGTGGCCGCCATGTATTGGAGCTTTTGTCTAACAAAGTCGCCCTCTTTTTTCCGCCAGCCGCGTCTGTTCGAACCGGCATGGCCTAATCCGCAAGTATGGCCTGAACATGTGCCGCCAGTGTTTCCGGCAGTATGCGAAAGACATTGGCTTCATCAAGGTAGGTATATGGGGTTGGGATCCCTGGGATCCCTGGGTTCCCTCTTTGAAGATTGGTTTTTAGCGTCAAGTATTGTTTACTCCATGAAGAACACACTTTATCTAAATATGCTTTGGGGCATGGAATCCCTTTGGAACATTTTTAGATAACAAGTTCTCTTCTGTCCTACAAAAATAAGCCAATTTTGGCACTATTTAAGTACCTTGAGTTGCTTTTCATTTTAGATCCTTTTATTTTTTGTGTCATATACCCCACATGAATTTTGGTGAAACTATTGGACCTTTCTCTGATTTTAATACAAATAAATTGCTAAAATAGAATTACATGAATGTTTTAAAATTGTTATGCCAGCAGGTTAAGCCATATTTTAAATATTCAAGTGGCAGAATAGTTGGAATTCTAGACGGGAAATAACAAAACTGGTAATTTTAAAATTAGAATTAATTTTTCTTTGGTTGATAGGATAAAGCTGGACTAGAACTTTTTTTTTTTTTTGCTGAGGCAATTGGGGTGAAGTGACTTGCCCAGGGTCACAACCAGGAAGTGTCTGAGACCAGACTTGAAATCAGGTCCTCCTGACTAAAGGGCTCCACTGCACCATTTAGCTGTCCCTGACTGGATATATTTTTAAGTGCCCATTATAGTTTAGGCACGTTCTTGGGTTCCCAGGAATAAAAATACTCAAATCTAGAATATTTAAGTTAGTATATATATGCATAAATATAAGTATTTAACTTGTGCAGAAGTAAATATAAGAATGTGTCGAATTAATATAAAGTCTTTTGGGAGGAATCTAAACTGGTTATAGTCAGAAGGACCCTCTTTGAAAGTGGCATTAAATTGTCGATTAGGAGTTAGGGGATCTGAGAGGGTGAGAAGAATGCATTCCAGGTATGGTGGAAGGGGGTGTATAAAGGATGGGGAAAGTGCATGCAGGACATGAAGTATATTGTAGTGATTATGGTCCTCTGCTTAAAGACTGTAAGACTAGAAGTAGGAAGTGTATACCCTTGACTAAAATCTGTATGAAGTAATGCAAAGGACAGTGCTTTCAAGAAGCTTGCCATCTAATGAGGAAGATATAAAAACAACTCTGTACAATCAAGATATACTGGCTAAATGGGAAGGTAGTAATGTTACAGTACTTAAATATATAGAAGAAATACATAAACTTATATACAGTACTTAAATATAAATATGTTGGATATAGAAATATATAGAAGAGTATTTTAGTTTTCACTTTCAGGAAACCCAGAGGTAGAGATTAGGATGAAGAGAATTCAAGACTGGGAAGGCCAGTAAAAATGCCCAGTGTAACATGAGAAATAGAAAGAAGGCGAATATCATTAAATTAAGTATGGGAGGATTGAGGTAGCAAGGTATAGGAAACCTAGAATGGTAAGAGAGGCCAGGTTTTGAAGTTTTTGAATGCTAAATATAATTTTATATTGAGTTTTTGATTATGGTGACATGATCTGATTGCTTTAGGAAGATTATAATCGCACAGCTGAACTCCATTGAAAGTAGAGTGTGTTGAGAATGAAACCTAGGTTGCTAGCCTCTGAGACTGGGATTGTGGTGGTATGAACAATAGAAATAGATGGTGTGTGTATAAATATAGGAAAAAGTTAGGAATAGAGGGATAGAGTGGTGATAATGGGTTCATTATCTTTTGTAAAAATTTTGTAATTGTAAATTGTAATATTGTAATTAACTTTTGTAAAAATCTTAGATTTTAGATATTTTAAGGGGTAGCCATTCACTTTAACATGTCCAATAGGCAGTTGGAGAGATGCCAGTTTTGAAGACTAAATCTTCAGTAGTATATGAATGATATTTGAATCTTTGGGAGCTAATGAAATCACTGAGTATAGAGAGAAACTGAAAGGGGGATACTTGTGGGATATTCTGGAATTGTCCCATGGGGGAA
This sequence comes from Antechinus flavipes, assembly GCF_016432865.1. Lineage (NCBI taxonomy): Eukaryota > Metazoa > Chordata > Mammalia > Dasyuromorphia > Dasyuridae > Antechinus > Antechinus flavipes. Next base: position 342,902,364 of record NC_067399.1, on the reverse strand, counting down.
TGAAAATTAGGGAGAGTTGGGCTCCTTGAGACTCTGGAAGGAAAACAAATTAATTGACAAAAAGTATTGAAAATCTTTTGATTAATATTTGTAGAGGTAAAGCATGCTTGGGTGCATGATGAATGTTAACAGAATGGTTGTAACATAATTTTTTCTGTTTTGTTTTTTCCAGTTGGACTAAATATTTATGGATCTCGCTTCAATAACTACCATTTTACTGGACTTTGGATTTGATCTACTCACTTAAAAGATGGATCCTATTGTGCACACTATGCTAATTTACATATATAATTAAAAAGGTCATCCTCAGTTATGTTGATTTAGTGTGAACTTATTGACTCACTGAGAAATTATGCAAAATAAGGCAAAAATTATATCTACTACTTAGTGTTGAATGTGATGAAAACAAATGAAGCATGGAAAATGTGTTTGCTTCTAGTTTGGCTTTGATCTCCTTATCAGATCTGTAAAGTTCAAAGTTGTAACTGAACCAGGAATCCTCTTAACAAATAAGTAGTTAAATAGTTTTTGCTTAAAAGCAAATTTTTAAGGGCAATTAGGTGCCACAGTGGAGGACCTGAATTCAAATCTGGCCTCAGACGATTAACACTTATAGTTGTGTGACCCTGGGCAAGTCACTTAAACTCAACTGCCCCAGCCAAAAAAAAAACCAAAACAACCCTTCTGATTAGGGAGGTTAATTATTGTCTCCCAGGATTGTTTTCTTAGTTGTATTTCTAATTAACAAAAAAGACAAGCAACTGTCAAAGATAACTTCAGGTTGCTTGCTGGATGACTAGAATGAGTGGCAGAGTTTATTGAAACTAGGAACCCTTCATTTTCTATTTTTTTCCCTTAAAGTGTGTTTGTAAAATCAAAAAGAGACACCTAGGAACAACTGCTTCAGTTTAATTATTAGAATAATATTAAGATGCACATCATTATAGTTTATATTAAATTCCTTTTCCAAAACAAATTGAACTGTGGGGAAGTCACAATCTCTGCTTTAGGCAAAATTTATAATAGATTTAAATTGCAGAACAGGTGAAATAGTGAAAGGCCAGATTATAAAAAATAGTTCAGGAAATGCATATATAAGTTGAGTAGGAAGCAGAATGAAAACAAGTCACATAATGATTGCAATAAAAGGCAGCTGAAAATACAACAGTATTGCTGAGTCTAGATGCTTACTGTAGCAGATGTAGATAAGATGACTTGGTTTAGCTTTAGGTTCTGCCTTGTGACAAGATAAAAAGATGTGACATAAGATAAGCTCAGTTTTTGTAACAAAATAGAATTTTAAGGAAAGTTTGTTAAGTGATTCTTCCCCCCTTAAATAAAAAGTTCTAAAATTAGGGAAATATAAAAGATTGTTTCTCCTTTTTTATTATATATAAAATAAGTTTTATTTCTCTTGCTCTAAGGGTAAATTTTTTTTTTTATTGTTCACCTAACATTAGCATGAATAGTGTTCTACTGCTTTGTTATAGATGGCTAATATCAGTGAGCTGTGTGCCTTTATGAAATGAACCTCATTTTTCTTTATAAGAGGAAAGCACTTAGGATCACCAAAATAAGGGACAGCGAGATGGTGCTTCAGATGGAGCACTGGCCCTGGAGTCCTGAGGACTTGAATTTAAATTTGACCTAAAATTTTTTAGCTCAAAAAAGAAATTACTATATTTTAGATGCTTTTACTCTGAAGTGTTCTTAAGTATTTCAAGAGGATTAAAATGACTGAGCAAGAAAGAATTGAGACAAATCAAGAGAAAACTGTGGATTCCACCAGGAGCAGAGATGTGTCTTCCAATTTCTATCCCAGTCTGAAGCCTGCAGAGGAATAATGAGGTCAGAAATGCCAGGACAAATAAAGTTATAGTTCTATCACTGGAAACAGCAAGAACTCACAGCTGATTGATAGGGTTGAGGTGAGTCCATCAGTAGCGTACTCTAAAGTAGGCAAGTCCATAGACTCGGGAAGAGTGGTCAATTTCCCTGTCTCACAGTATTTTGCTTTCCCAGAGATCTTTGAATATAACACTTAGTATCCCAAGAAAGCAATAACAGGACCTTCCAGAAGTATGAAGAACCAACCCTGAAGTCAAAAGTCAGAAAGCAGACTAGAATGAGTCTCGGGGGTACTTGAGGCAGAAATCCAATTTTGGCCACATTCAACTAAAATTCCTAGAAGAGAAAGAGTTTTTAAAAAAATAAATTTTTAAATAGTTATCAATGAGAGTGCTAGAGAGAAAAACTGGAAAAGAAATGAGAATTATGGAAGGGTTTTCATATTATATATATAATACAGCATTTAACATAAGGTTTTAAACCTTATCTAAGCAACAAGTCATTAAAAATTATTAACCAAATAAAGACCCAAGATTCTATTAAGATATTTTAAAGTCAAAAGACTGAAAAGGCTTACACCAAAAATGAGTAATTTATAAAAGGCATCAAGAAGGAATAAAACATTTAAGTGAATAATACCAAAAATACTATAATACAGTAAGTTGTAATGTATTTTATTGTAATAATAAAAATACCATGTTCAGTTCTGCAAACATATATTGTATCTAGGATATACTGCAACATATCCAACATATAAAGGACTACTTGCCATCTAGGGGAGGGGTTGGAGGGAGGGAGGGAAAAAAAAATCGGAACAGAAACGAGTGTCAATATAAAGTAATTATTAAATAAAAATTAAAGAAAATAATAAAAATACCAAAAGTCTTTGCTTTTAAAAATATTTTTCCCCAGTTAGTAAAGACAATTCTTAACAGTCATTTTTTAAATTATACCTTTTTATTTACAAAACGGGTAGTTTTTCAACATTGACCCTTGCAAAACCACCTGTTTCAACTTTTCCCCCTCAGGCAGGCAGTTCAATACATATTGTTTGCATTTTTTTTTTTAAGAATTGAAAAAGAAATATTTTTAAAAGAATTCCAAACTTTCCTCTTCCTAAGAGAGTTAAACAAGTGAAAAATAGTGCTTTGATCTGCTTTTGGACTCTACCAGTTTTTTTTTCTGGAGGAAGAATTGTCAGATCATTGTATTGCTGAGGAAAGTTATTCCTAGGTGAACATTGCACAGTATTGTAACTGTATACTAATATTCTGGTTCTCATTTCACTTTGCAGAACTCCCATTTTTTTCTGAATTACAATTGCTTATAACGGCAAAGTTAAAATAGAATCCACAGATAAGGTGACTTTGAAAGAAATCCCAAGGAACATAACCAAAATGCAGAATTTGGAAAAATCCCAACCCATTCACATACCTCTTGTTAAATGTGGCATCAGTAGGAGTAATTTATTTTTTATAACTTTTTATTGACAGAATGGGTAATTTTTTACATTATCCCTTGCACTCACTTGTGTTCTGATTTTTCCTTTCCTTCCCTCCATCCCCTCCCCTAGATGGCAATCAGTCTTACACATGTTAAATATGTTATAGTATATCCTAGATACAGTATTTGTGTGTAGAACAGAACAGTTCCCTTGTTGAATAGGAAGAATTGCATTCAGAAGGTAAAAATAACCTGGGAAGAAAAACAAAAATACGAATAGTTTACAACTCATTTCTCAGTGTTCCTTCTTTGGGTGTAGCTGATTCTGTCCATCATTGATCAATTGGAACTGAATTGGATCTTTGTTGAAGATAACGACTTCCATCAGAATACATCCTCATACACTATTGTTCTTGAAGTGTATAATGATCTCCTGGTTCTGCTCATTTCACTCAGCATCAGTTTATGTAAGTCTCTCCAAGCCTCTCTATATTCATTCTGCTGGTCATTTCTTACAGAACAATAATCCATACCATTCATATACCACAATTTACCCAACCATTCTCCAATTGATGGGACATCAATTTTCCAGTTTTTAGCCACTACAAAAGGGGCTGCCACAAACATTTTGGCACAAAGAGGTCTCTTTCCCTTCTTCAGTATTTCTTTGGAATATAAGCCCAGTAGTAGCACTGTTGGATCAAAGGGTTTGCACAGTTTGATAACTTGGGACATAATTCCAGATGGCTCTCCAGAATGATTGGATTTGTTCACAACTCCACCGACAACGCATCAATGTCCCAGTTTTCCCGCATCCCCTCTAACATTCATCCAAATTTTTTCCTGTCATCTTAGCCAATCTGACAGGTGTGCAGTAGTATCTCAGTTGTCTTAATTTGCATTTCTCTAATCAGTGATTTGGAATACTTATTTGAGTGGAAATAGTTTCAATTTTATCATCTGAAAATTGTTCATATCCTTTGGCCATTTATCAATTGGAGAATGGCTTGATTTCTTAGAGAGTCAATTCTCTATATTTTGGAAATGAGGCCTTTATCAGAACCTTTAACTGTAAAAATGTTTTCCCAGTTTGTTGCTTCCCTTCTAATCTTGTTTGCATTAGTTTTGTTATAATCAAAATTTTTTAATGATCTTTGGCCACGAATTCCTTTCTCCTCCACAAGTCTGAGAGGTAAACTACGGTATGTTCCTCTAATTTATTTATGATCTCGTTCTTTATGCCTAAATCATGGACTCATTTTGATTGTATCTTGGTATATGGTGTTAAGTGTGTGTCCATACCCAGTAGGAATAATTTTAAAAAGAAATGTTAAATTCTCCCCAAAATGTTTTCCATTTTGTATTTGCTTGAATTCTCTGAATTTATGATTTAAAATATGGATCTAAACTCAGATGCCAACAACCATTTCCTCCAAATAATTACTTTTTAAATAGTTAATTCTTTCTTGTATTTACCTTCAGTATGGAAATAGATAGATTTTTGGTTAGATGTCAGGTACTTGATTAGATGATTCCTACCCACCCCTCCATTTAAGACCAGCAAAAGCCAGTCATAGATTTCTTCCTAGGCTGCACTTTGTACTTGCTCTACTATCTAGCTATCTACTGACTGGTATGTGGGCAAAAGCCCATTCCCCCCTTTTTATGCGTTATTGGAATATAAACTCTTTTGAGGCATTGTTTTTCTTTCTGCTCATGTATTTCCATTTAGTACAATGTTTAATTACAATGCTTAATACATTACTGATTTATTCTGTTCTCTTGATCTATTTCTCCATTTTTCCCTGTAGCTTTTTGTTCAGTTTCAGATTTAACAATAGTTACTTTGTATTTAAAAATCTTCATGCTCCTTGGAATTCTTTCCTGTTTAGCAAATTAATGAATTAAGATACAAGAGGAGAAAATACTGGCGTTCTAGGGATAAACCTTGAATGGTTGTGTGTTTTCATCTCCTGTGCTCTCATTTCCAATATCAAGCAACTAGTTGATACCAATTAGCTATTAGAAAGAAGTTATCTACCCCCCCCCCCCCACCAAAAAAAAAAAATCAGGGTTTACTTTCCCATTGCATATACAAGGTTCCTAGGGAAAGTGGGCTAAGTGGGCTCAAGCTTAAAATAGTACAAACCATTTCCCAATCCTCATGTCATTGGGGAGTGGGCTCACATTGGACCTAAACATTACCTCACAACTCCTTGCTTTGGGAATCTTGAATTTGAACAGTAAATGTTAGCAATGGCCAAGTTCCTACTTGCAGAGCAGTCTCAACTGCTGGGCTGGATCTTTATTATTTTTAAAATAGTTTCTTATTTTCAAAATGCATGCAAAGGTAATTTTCAACATCCACCCTTGCTTGGAATTTTTTGGAACTTTGTGTTCCAAATTTTTATTTCTCCCTTTCCCCTCCTCATCTCCTAGACAGCAAGTAATAAAATAAATTAATTAAAATAACATTAAATAAATAAAATGTTGACGTGTGCAATTCCATACATATTGCCACAATTATACTGCATGAGAAAAATCAAAAAAGAAAAAAAATGAGAAAACAAAAAGCAAACAACAAAACCCTGAAAATACTATGTTATCCCACACTCTGGGTGTAGATGACTCTCCATCACAAGACTATTGGAACTGGTCTGAATCATCTCATTGTTGAAAAGAGCCATGACTATCAGAATTGATGATGGGTCCTTTTCCCTATTTTATGATCTCTTGGAATACATGCCCAATATAGACTGGATGAAAGAATATGCATAGTTTGATAGCCCTTTGGCCATAATTCCATATAGTTCCAGAATGGTTGGATCAGTTTACAACAAATTCGCCAACTATGCATTACTCAGTTTTACCATATCACCTCCAAAAATCATCATCTTTTCTTGTCATCTTAGCCAATCTGGGAGGTATGTAGAGGAAACTTAGAGTTATCTTAATTTGCATTTCTCTAATCAATAGTGATGTGAATAAATAGTGAAAATAGCATTTTCCCCTAGGACTAGAAATGACTAATTTCTTCAAATGAAAATTGTTTATAACCTTTTGACTGTTTATCAGTTGTATTTTAGAAATTTGAATCACTTCTTTATATTTTAGAAATGAGGCTTTTATCAGAACTATTTATTGCATCTAAAATTCAAATGAAAATTGTTTATAACCTTTTGACTGTTTATCAGTTGTTAGAAATTTGAATCACTTCTTTATATTTTAGAAATGAGGCTTTTATCAGAACTATTTATTGCATCTAAAAATTTTCCCAGTTTACTGCTTCCCTTCTAATCATGTCTGCATTGGTTTTGCTGGTACAGAAACTTTAACTTAATATAATTAAAATCATCCATTTTGCATTCTGTAATACTTAGGACACAAATTCCTTTTGCACAGATCTGAGGAGTAGACTATCGTTTGCTCTTCTAATTTGCTTATAATGTCACTCTGTGGCTAAATCATGAACTCATTTTGATCTTATCTTCATATAGGGTGTTAGGTGTGTCAGTGCATAGTTTTTGCCATGGTAATTTCCAATTTTCTCAGTAATTTGTCAAATAGTGAGTTCTTATCCCAGAAGCTGGGATTTTTGGGTTTATTAAATACTAGATAACTCTAGTCATTGACTATTATGTCTTGTGAACCATTGATTCCACTGATTGATTACTCTATTTTTTAGCCATTACCAAATAGTTTTGGTCTGAAACAGCTAGGTCATGTTCATTTGCAGTTTTTTTCCACTAAATCCCTTGAAATTCTTATTCTTTTGTTCTTCCAGATGAACTATGTAATTGTTTTTTCTAGCTCTGTAATTTCTATGCATATTTCCACATTTATCATGCTGCTTAAGAAAAAAAGATCAAAAAGGAAAAAAAATAAGAAAAAAGTAAGCACACAACAATAAAAAAGGTGAAAATACTGCATTGTGATCCGCATTCAGTCCCCATCATCTTTTCTCTTGATGCAGATGGCTCTCTTCATCACAAGTCTATTGGAACTGGTCTGAATTACCTCATTAGTGAAAAGAGCCAAAGCTATCACAGTTGATCATCACTTAATCTTGTTGCTTTATACAATGTTCTCTTGGTTCTGCTCACTTCACTTAGTATCAGTTCCTGTAAGTCTCCAGGCTTTTCTGAAATCATCCTGTTGATCATTTCTTATAGAACAATAATATTCCATTACAGTCATATACTATAATTTTTTCAGCTATTCTTCAATTGATGGGCACTCAGAAAAACAAAACTTAAAAGGAAATTTTAAATCAACTGAAAAGATAAAAGATGCAGACATAATTAGAGAAACAATTGTTCATTACAGGTTGAGCTGTAATAAAAATGACAATATTATCTAAATTAATTTTCTTAATTGGTTCTGTGCTAATCAAATGACCAAGGAAATATTTTGTAGAATTAAAATCTTACAGAGAGACAAAAGGACAAGAACCTAAAGGGTAATCATGAAAAAAAAGAGGGGGTTATCAGTACAGAATTTCAAATTTCAAACTGTACTACAAGGCATTGAATGATTTGCTACTGATTAAAAACAAGAGAGTCCTATAGAAATTCATACCAACACCTTATACTATATACCAAGATAAACTCCAGATGAATATGTGACCTAAATATAAAAGACACAAAGAAATTAGAAGAACAAAGAAGAAATTATCCTTCAGGTATAGTTGATACACTTCCTGACTAAAGAAGGGATAGAGAAGATCACAAAAAAAAAAAGACAGTTTTAACATTTTAAAAGTTTTTTGCACAAACTAATGTAATTAAAGTTAGACAAATAAATAACGGATAAAATCCTTGCAGAGAATAAAGGTTTTTATATTGGAGCTATATATGTAGCAGATTCAAATCTATAAGAGCCATTTTCAATATGTCAAAAGGACATAAGCAGGCAGTTTTCAAAGGATAAAATCCAAATTATAAACAAGAATATGAAAAAATGCTTCCCACCCCAATTCTTGATTCCCATGGGACCTCTATTTCATCCAACTCAGTTATTATTTTATTTTATTTTATTTTATTTTATTTTATTTTTTTGCTGAGGCAATTAGTTAAGTAATTTGCCTAGGATCACACAGCTAGGAAGTGTTAAGTGTCTGAAACCACATTTGAACTCCCGTCCTCCTGACTTCAGGGCTGGTGCTCTATCCACTGCACTACCTAGCTGCTTCGAACTCTCAATTCTTTCATAAGCCATTACCCCCAAATTAACTACATTATCCTTTTTCCATCTTAATTCTTTGGGGAACCAACTCAATTCTTCATTACCTGTTGGAATCCTAGTGTTAACTTGAAACAAGGTGATAACTCAAGGAAGATGTTAGAATCCTAGTGTTACCTCAATGGAATTGATACAATGCTTATTGGTTGACACTTTAGAGCCAATCCTTGCAAGGTGATAAGTCACTAATACTGATAGAAACAATGCTTGTGTTCATACCTTTAGAGAGCTCATAATCAAGAAGTATGTAAGTACTCATTGATGTTCACAAGTATGGGAGATTCACAAAGTTAACTTTGTAACTTTGTGAATTCACACCTCCCTTAGGTGTGCCTCCAGAAGGAGGAGTCAACCTTTGGGAGATCATATATAAAGAGGCTCTTAGCTTCAGGTTAGTTACTTCCGAACATTCCCAAGGGTTGGAGAGGAGCACTCTGGGAAATACAGAAGCCCACAAGCCCACTCTCGGAGGCGAAGACAGAATCATTCCATCTTTGTGCTGGCTGGAGGCTGAAGGGAGCAGAGGCAAAGGACTAGCTGCAAGAGCTCTTGGAACCAAGCAGAGAGATAGGCCTCTAAGAAAAACTAACCAGGCTATTTTGGAGGAAGCAATAAAAGATCTGAACTTTTAACACCTGGCTTCATTTGGGTGATTATTACTTTTAACTGAAACTAAGGCTGCCTCCAGAAAACCTTCCCAAGAAACCTCTCTCCCAGAGAGAACCATCTTATATTATTATTTTAAAGAAGAGAAGAACACCACAATTACCCACTTCTTTTTAATCTCTTATCCCTTTGTTCTGTTGTCTGTCATATTTTGCCACATTCGAAGCTTGAATTACTTTTATTACCTTTCTTCCTATTTATATTACTGAATGGAGCAAATAGAAAAGACAAAATTGTGCTTGGGTCCACTACAAATTTATGTTTCATTATCTCAATAGAGCCCTCACTGTAGCAAGACAATCCTTTTACACATCTCTAACTGGTTTCTTATCTCACTCTTTTCTGGGAGTATACCAAGTCTTGTCTTTCCTCAAACTTCCCATAGAACTCTCCATGCAAATGATTCCTAGATTCAAATACTCACTTGCTTAAGTTCACTGTCCTTTAAACACCTCACATTGGTTGAGCTGTAGACATTTCAAATTGAATATGGAACCATCCCCTTTTACCAACTTTCCTTTTACTAGTGAAGGCACCACCTTTCAGTCTCCCAGACTAACCTCAGTCTAATTCTAGAATATCATTCTCATTTGTCCCACTTAGTGAGCCTTGCTCACTCTTCATACTACCTCTCATATATATCCCTTTCTCTCCACTTGCATAGTTGTTATCCTATTTTAGGGCCTCCTTATCATCTCAGTGTAATATTTGTAAATAGTCTCTCTTCCTAGTATTTTCTCCACTCTCCCCCTCTCCACTCAATCCACCCTCTACTCAGTTACTAAAATGATTTTTCTTAAGTGTGCGTCTGCCTATATTCAAGAAACTCCAAAGGTTTTGCATTACCTCCAAGAGCAAATATAAATCTTTCTTGTGAAGATATTCTCTTCCTTTGTTACTTCCCTAACAGGATCTTGCCACTAAGAAGTCTTATCTTCCTAGCAAAGCTGGCTTCTCATTGCCAATAAAAATCCCTTTTTGCCACAAACAGATTTCAGATTTGTGAATTCTTTCTCATTGGGCCTGCACCGACCAGGAGGGATACCCCACCCCAATTCTTGCACCTCTTCACTACCACTAGCCTTATCATTTGCACCTCATCAATACCAGAATAAACAAGTTCAGAGTTTTAGCACACACTAGTTAATAGTAATTATCTCATACAATTTCAGAGTCAGAATTCCAATTTAAACACATACAGCCCCAATATTTAAGGTGACAGAAAACTGCCCTTTCAAGCTCATCCACAAGGCTTTAAAAAATGGTTGGATTTTAGGAGAAACTTTCTCCTGAGAGAAAGAAGTTGAAGAATTTTGGATCCAAGTGTCTGGCTGCAGGTCTGTGGCTCAGTGACTAGCCCATCCTCCATGCCAAAAATATTAGAGGGGAGGGAAGGAGAAGAGAAAGACATGTTGAAGATGTTGGGGTACCTGAACAAATCCCAGAAAAATCCAGGCTAGCAAGGGACACTAGTTTAAATTTGGACCCAGGACAGATTCCACAAACCTCTCCAAGAAAAATCCTAGAGAAGGCAGTTTTTTTCCTTTTGCAGTTTTTCTGTAAGTCTCAAATTTTGGCCCCCAGAAGGCTTTTAGTCATATAAATTAAGCCTATTCAAAAATACAATAGATTAATTCAATTTAGCTGATAGAGAGACAGTGCCAAACAACTTAATGATTAGTTTCAAAAACCCCAGAATCTGCCAAAATTTTAGTAGTTCTGTAACTTTAACTATTTCTGCAGACTCAAATTGGCCAGTTCTAGATCCACAGAAAGATGGTTTTTTTGGTTTGTTTTTTTTGGTGTAACAGTTAAAAACTTTCCCCATCTCAAAACTAGTCTTTTCTCTTTCTAGCTAAAAGCTATTTGCATAAACCCAATTATGTATAAAACAAGCCCTTTGAAACCCCAAATAGCTAGATCTTTTTCTTTGTAATTTGACTGATTGAGATAAACACAGCAGACAAAACAAAGGTTCTCTCTCTCTTTCTCTCTCTCTCTCTCTCTCTCTCTCTCTTACACACACACACACACACACACACACACACACACACACACACACACACTGATTTTTAAAATCAATCTAACTCCTGTTCTGGGGTCTACCTTAGAGTTATCTAGAACTGAAACCTTAGGGACCAGGTATTGAAGGTTCCTTTGACTTGCACTTGCTCCTGTCTTCTGCTGCTGATTCATGCTTAAGTCTCCTGATTTCATGACTAGCTCTTTATATTGAGATTCCTATAATATTCCATAAAAACAAAAATATCATCATTGTATATTTCCATAATAGTTTAAAATAATGGAATTGTGGCCATAAGTAACCATAATATATGACATATATGTAATAAGGCTATTCTTCATATGTATGGCAGAGAGATGCCTAGAAGGGAAGCAGAATAGTCTATTCTTCCCACTTTTCTCCATAGGAGATTTTATTTTCTGCCAGGAGGGGAAGCAAGAAATTGGAACTAGAAGTTGGTCACCTCACAGGAGTCCTAGGCTAGAGTTAGAACTGCTTTCTTAGGTATTAGTCTAGGGATGTGCTTTTTCAGGTACAATCTGAAACTTCTAATTGCTAGTCAAGAAAGACCCCAAACTTTATATTCTAGGCTTGATTGACTTGTCACCAAATACCAGTTCCACAATGAACACACATAGTGAGCAGCAAAGAATCCCATTTATTCAAGTCAATAGCAAAACAGAAATCAAAGAAAGTATATATAAGAAACCATATACCAGATGATAGAATGAAGAAGGTCTCCCATTTGAAGTGCGATGAGTCACCTCAACCAAGAGTATCTTAGATCTTACTCAAGGAGAAAATTCCTTTAAGTCTGTAATGCCACTGCAGGGGATAGGGACATGGTGGAGATTACTAACTTCTTCCCAGAGACTTATCCTCCCTTCAGAAACCTGAAATGGGGTTGGCCTCTTCTCTCTCAAAACTGGAAGGTAAAATTGTCCAAAGTGTCTGCAGAGCCCAAGGAGACTGAACAGACTTCAAGAGCCCCAGAGTTCCCCTCCTGGATTCCCACTAATTCCACCCACTTGGACAAGAAGTACACTGAGTTCCATCAAGGAAGAGAAAGTCCTATACCAATGTCATTTGGGACTAGGGTTGCACATAAATTTCTCCTCACTGTTGAATTTGGCTTTGCATTCTTCTATGTGTTCTGATCATATCCAGTGTTCACCTCTTTCCTTTGTGGCCTGTCTCTACACTATCTGTACTTGGACTCTGAGGAATAAGCTATACCCTAAACTCCTCAGACTTGTGTGGTTTGTTCTCAGAATTTTTCAACAGAGCCAGTTTTAGTATCCAAACCCTCTTTATCTATCCTTGGCTCTAGTGATGGTTTACAGCAGTACACTATCTATACAAAAACAGTTTTTAAGTATTACATGGAATTGATCAAGGATAGATAGTATAATAAACACAGCAGGGTGGTTATAAGGATGAATAAGAATTCCTGTTCCCAAGAATCTTATCTTCTTATCTAGTTATGGGAGTCAGGAATAATATGTGCATATGTATATAAATATATTGAATATCATAAGAGTAGTACAAAGCATAGTGGGGTTCAGAATAGAGAAAGATTATATTTGAGTGAGATCAAGCTTTATGGAGGAAATAATGGGAAGCCATTAAAGTTTTTTGAGCAGGGATTTGAGATGATCAATTGTGCTTTATTTATGCTATTATGATCAGTTATATTTTAAACTTAGTTATCATTACAAGTAGTGAATACTAGCACAAGCTTTTTGAATGTAAGTTCAGAAAACAGCAACTAAAGCAAAGTCTAAAAAGAATAGTAAGGCAAAGGGTTACAGGAGCCCATTAACCTAAGGGTGGGTAATAGGCTGTTTCCCTGTGGCAAAGGGAACCAAGAAATTCCCATCAGGGATCACCTGGGATGGGCAGTTGTGTCTCTGCTATAACTTATTACATTTTGTGTAGGCAATGTTAAAATTTCCTTGGCCAGTTAATGTAAGAACAAGTAGATTAATCATAGCATAAGCCATAGTAAGAATATTGAAAATTGGTTACTTTTTAGATTTACATGTTTTGAGAAAATGCAGCAAACAGAGATAAGGTCAAAGTAACATGACACTGATCATCAAGATCATCAAGTCTAGTTTCCCAATAACCCACTCCCAATGTCCATTTAATCGGCACATTTTATCCTGGATCCTGGAGATCCTGAAACACTGTCCTCTTTAATCTGTAAAAGAGGGGTGATTTGAGGGTCTCAGGCTCTCCCCTGGGAAAAGCCTGCAAACTCTCAAGTTAAGTGGTTTCATTCAATTGGAGATTTTGATGAAATCACCCTCTAGTGAAACAGATCATTAGAGGGTGGTCCAGATCCCCTTTAGGGAGTCCCCAGATCTGGGAAAAGCCTTCAACTCCCAGTTAAGTGATTTTATTCAGTTGGAGATCTCTGCCTGATAATCCTATTGAGTGGCTCTAAACTCTAAGATAAGTAGATTTCAACTGGAAATGTAGGGCCAGGGCCTTGATTGAAGCCCAAGTCTCAGACTGCTAATAAAAGACAACTTTGAACTCCTAATCTTTGCAAAAGTCTGAAACAGGATTATGCTCCACAAAGAAGCTGCCTTAGTAAGCTGTTTTGCCAGGACTTTTGCCCACTGTGAAGATATTCTCTTCCTTTGTTACTTCCCTAACAGGATCTTGCCACTAAGAAGTCTTATCTTCCTAGCAAAGCTGGCTTCTCATTGCCAATAAAAATCCCTTTTTGCCACAAACAGATTTCAGATTTGTGAATTCTTTCTCATTGGGCCTGCACCGACCAGGAGGGATACCCCACCCCAATTCTTGCACCTCTTCACTACCACTAGCCTTATCATTTGCACCTCATCAATACCAGAATAAACAAGTTCAGAGTTTTAGCACACACTAGTTAATAGTAATTATCTCATACAATTTCAGAGTCAGAATTCCAATTTAAACACATACAGCCCCAATATTTAAGGTGACAGAAAACTGCCCTTTCAAGCTCATCCACAAGGCTTTAAAAAATGGTTGGATTTTAGGAGAAACTTTCTCCTGAGAGAAAGAAGTTGAAGAATTTTGGATCCAAGTGTCTGGCTGCAGGTCTGTGGCTCAGTGACTAGCCCATCCTCCATGCCAAAAATATTAGAGGGGAGGGAAGGAGAAGAGAAAGACATGTTGAAGATGTTGGGGTACCTGAACAAATCCCAGAAAAATCCAGGCTAGCAAGGGACACTAGTTTAAATTTGGACCCAGGACAGATTCCACAAACCTCTCCAAGAAAAATCCTAGAGAAGGCAGTTTTTTTCCTTTTGCAGTTTTTCTGTAAGTCTCAAATTTTGGCCCCCAGAAGGCTTTTAGTCATATAAATTAAGCCTATTCAAAAATACAATAGATTAATTCAATTTAGCTGATAGAGAGACAGTGCCAAACAACTTAATGATTAGTTTCAAAAACCCCAGAATCTGCCAAAATTTTAGTAGTTCTGTAACTTTAACTATTTCTGCAGACTCAAATTGGCCAGTTCTAGATCCACAGAAAGATGGTTTTTTTGGTTTGTTTTTTTTGGTGTAATAGTTAAAAACTTTCCCCATCTCAAAACTAGTCTTTTCTCTTTCTAGCTAAAAGCTATTTGCATAAACCCAATTATGTATAAAACAAGCCCTTTGAAACCCCAAATAGCTAGATCTTTTTCTTTGTAATTTGACTGATTGAGATAAACACAGCAGACAAAACAAAGGTTCTCTCTCTCTTTCTCTCTCTCTCTCTCTCTCTCTCTCTCTCTCTCTCTCTCTCTCTCTTACACACACACACACACACACACACACACACACACACACACACACTGATTTTTAAAATCAATCTAACTCCTGTTCTGGGGTCTACCTTAGAGTTATCTAGAACTGAAACCTTAGGGACCAGGTATTGAAGGTTCCTTTGATTTACACTTATCCCTTGGGGAATGCACAGTTTCTGTCAGTGAGCAAGGCACCTGCCCAAACAGAACAACAGTATTTAATCCCTATACATTTTGCTACTTATCAATTCTTTCTAAAAAGCTACCTCCCCCTTGTGTGGAATGGAGAGATTAGACGAAGAACTTACAGGAATGTTTGAATTTGTTTTCTGTATTTTGAGTGTATGCAAGCCAATATTTACTTAAAACTTTAGATATATTTACTTAAACTGAGATGACACTTATCATTGTTCAATGTTATCACTATTTAGACTATTAGTTTAGTAATCTGAAGTTTGAAGGTCTGATAGATGGTTCCCCTTGGAATCAAGGAGACTGAAAACATTCCATTTTAATCTGTTCTGGCACCAATATCTAACATTCAATTAGGGGAGAGGGCACCATATTTCTTAATGCTCTCCAATTTATGATGTAATCCCTTGTTACAGAACTTATAAAAGCTGTGTATTTTTACTTCTTCTTTAGCCCTCCTACCATGAGCTTTTTCTTTCCCTTATCTCGGGATGGATGGCTCATCCTCCAGAGATTTAATAAACAACCTTTCTGCTTTCTACTGAGTGATCTCTGAGTAGTCATTTTGGGAAGTCATTTCTTCTATATCCCACACATCCTGAGCTAAATTATTCCTTTTCCAAGGTTCACAGTTTCTTGTCCTCTTTAATGGAGGACAGTTTTAACTGATTTTACCAAAGGCAAATAGGACTTAAACCCTTAAGATTTTCCCAATAGCAAAGGTGAAAAAGGAACCTTTTAGACACTTTAACTGCCTAAATTATCCCAATTCCAATTCTAGTCACCCAGGAGGTTTGCTAGTTCTTGACAGAAGAAAAGTATGGAGCTCTCTCCTATTTTCTTGCCCACCTAGGTTGTGCACAACTTACCTTATTTCAAAATTTTCTGTTTATCTTCTGAATTGAGTTAATCCTCTATCTTTGCTAGCCCACTTCTGTTTTTACTTTCTCTGAGTGTCTCTCTTTTGGAGTTTATCCAGTCAGAAAGGGAGTTTTTGAGCAGAGTCCAAGGATCACCAAAAAATTTTCCTGAACGTGTCTGTCCAAGGATTCTGTATGGGAGAGACCGCTCACAAACAGGAAATATCCTGGAACAAGCCTTCAAACTGAGTGGGGCAGTAGTGACCACAGAAACAATCAGAGACTCTCAGAGTAAAAAAAGCAAAAAGGAGTTTATTATAATCTTGTAAAAAAGGTCAACTCCCATCTGACAAGATGTTTATCAGTAAAAAAGTGCTATGTGCAAAATGAAAATACAGGATTATATAGACCCTAACCAGAAGCCCCCACCCTGCCCTCTAACTTTTCCCTTATTGAAGAGTTCTAATTTACCCAGAGATTAAATATGGACCCCAGAACACACTTTATGGTATTAGGTAGTTAAATACTAATGAAAAGCAGGGAGAGGAGAGACAGAAGGGAAATGTTTATGTAAAATATAAAACCTCCAGCTTTTAGCTATAGCTCAACTTGTTACTGCAAAGTCTCAAGTCACAATTAGGACATACTTTGAAGCCACATCCTTATGAGATGTTTTCACTCAATTTATCCCATACACTCCTCTGCTCACAGCAGACTTTTACTCAGAATAAAAATACCTAGTTATTCCTTTACTTATAGAGTTCCCTTAATCTAATACTATCTATCTGAAAACATGCTTACCAATGAGGAGGCACTGAAGGGTATTTGGGACAGAGAGAAACTAAAGAATTGATCCCTGAGGCAAGCTGGGAGAAGGCACTGATAGAGAGCAATTTAATTCCATGGTCCCACCCTCTGGGAAGGTGGTTCAATCTAAAATCCAAGTTATGCCAAACCCCTGAGACCCAAGCTTTGTAGAGGTCTCAAGCAATCTCACCTTGTCATGCCCTGTCAAAAATCCCAGTCATATCATACAAAAATGTTTGTAGCAGCTCTTTTTGTGGTAGCAAAGAATTGGAAAAGGAATGGATGCCCATTAATTGGGAAATGGCTGAACAAGCTGTGATGTAAGAAAATAATGGAATATTATTGTTCAATAAGAATGAACAAGCTGATTATAGAAAGGCCTGGAAAGATTTACATAAACTGATGCTGAGTGAAACAAGCTGAACAAGGAATACATTGTACACAATAACAAGAATGTGATCAACTATATAAAAGGCTTGGTTCTTCTCAGTAGTTCAGTGATCCAAAGCAATCCCAATAGACTTTGGACAGAAAATGTCAATTGCAACCAGAAAAAGATCTAAGGAGACTGTATGCATTTCAACACATGCTATGTTCACTTTTTTTCCCCTCTCCCATAGTTTTTCCTTTTGTTCTGATTTTTCTCTCTCAACATGATTCATAAAGCAATGTGTATTAAAAATAAACTTACTACCAAAAAAAATCTCAATCATACCCCTAAGGTTAAATTTTCCCTATAAAATCTACTTATGGGCTTGCTATCTTCCTTTGGGATAATCAATCATGGCACTCTGCTTTGTGGTCTCTTTCTTCTTACCCCCAACTTCCCCCATGCCAGGTGGTATTTCTTGTAATTCCACTATGCTTCTCAACCCACTTCTCCTCTTTATAGCTAACTAACTCTTTCAGGGTGCTATGTCCCTTTCAGGAAAACCCCTTTCTATGCTCTCCCAACTCTATTTTGTGTTTGCCATTCCCAGTGTCTGTTGTATCCCTTCATTTTGTCTGTAATCTATTCCTTTAAATTAACTCTACCTTTTGCCAAAGAGAATGGCCATTGTAAATTCATGATTGAACCCCAAATTTTGGTGCCTAACATCATTTGGTGACAAACCCCACATCCACAGACCACATCAACAAGAACCATAACTTTTACAGAGTTCATACTCTCAAGAGTTTGCCTTGATTTCCTCTTCCTGGATATAGGGTTCAAATGCCTAGCTCTCTTTGACTCATCTTAGATGAAACCCTTATTGCAAGAAACTTCCAGATTATGCTTGCTTATTATAGTAGGAATGATGCACCTTTGAGGAAAACAATCTCAAAATGATTTCTCAGTGCTGGAGTTCAAGAGGAACCCCAACATATTGGGGTTCCAGACTGCAAGGTATTTCAAAAGAATTTGCAGGTTCATATTCAAGTGAAAGAGCAAAGTTAAACCAAGCTAAATTCCAAAAGATAAAGACAGTCAAGAGCAAGGGACTAGCAGGTCAATTTATAGAGAAAGGTAAGGGGAATCAATCAGGTGCTTCATGGCACTGATATGCTAATCTTATGGCTTAGAGATGGAGTTGAGGAGTGGTCAGGTTTGTTCTTTGTATATTATCCATAGTTCTCTGGGCAGAGCTGGCTGGAAGAGGGGAGGGAGTTCAGAGTTAAAGAACCATGGCTTAGGCAGTTACAGGAAACACCTCCTGTTTAAGTCGTAATACCATTAATAAAATAAGTCATAAATACTATTAATAAAAATGATAAAGAATCAGTTTAATCTTCTGATACCCCTTTGTTCAAGCATGCTATCAAAGTCTCTCCTGGGTGTTTTTGTTGGACTAAATCCTGTGTTCAAAGAATTTATATATCTATATATCTGTATACTTCTATAGAACTTGCTTTCTAATTTTTCTTTTAAAAACAATTCTGCCAAAAAAAAATAAAAAAATAAAAAACAAAACAAAACAAAACAAAAAATAAAAACAATTCTGCCAAATTTAAACCTTTAAAAGCCAGTCAAATCCCAAAGGTCCCCTAATTGCTAATGAAATTATGAAATTTTCCTGTCTAGTTACCTCATAGACTTTGGAGCTTTTGACTTTTTCTCAAAGTTTTTAGACTTGTTTCAAGAGACCTATATTTGTACTCATTTAGTAACATCATTTATACTCACATAGACTATACCAAGAACCTATAGAATCTTAGATGAAATATTCAGAAACTTAAATAACTCTATTTTATTCTACTTTGTCCCTTGTGCTCAGAGTACATGTAAAAAAAAAGTCAAAACTTTATTATATTCTATGGTGAGATGCAAAAAAATCATGCACAAAGTATTCTTTAAAAGCAAATGAAGTAAACAAACCCCTAAAAGAATGTTTGACCTCTGGGTAATTTGCTGACATTTTTCAACTTATCAACATGGTTTTTTGGCAAATTATATGTTAAAATGAAGATTTTGCAAAGAAACTATGTATTATTCACTTATCCCTAGTAAAAATTTCAAGTGCAAAGTATACAAGAATATATAGAAATAATTGTGATGAATACAAATAAAAAACTATCAAACTTGTAAGACAGACAGATGGAAGGAAAATAAAAAGTATGATGAATTATGTAAAATTCTAGGACCTTAACTGTGAAACTGAAAATTATAAGGAATAATGAAAGGTTTTCAGAAAAGAGCAAAATTTAAAAAACCTGTACCTATTTAGAATGAATAGATCTTTTTTGCTTTGCATAATAATTTAAAAAACCCTCAAAGAAAGCCTGGATGAAGTCATACTCTTAAAGATAGCCTTTCCAATTGAATGTGACAAATTTAATTCAACAAATATTTATTAAGCATCTACTATGAGCATGGCACTGTTCTAAAAAGGGCTCATTTTTTTAAAAGGACATTTTGAGTAATGACTTCCAACATGTATGTGATTCATTTTAAAAATAGGTCTTTTCCATACTCTAAACCTATTTTTAGCGGCAATAACACAAGAAATTTTAAACCGCTTTCCTTTTTTATTATTCATTTTTCCAATATGAACTCCAATTGTGATGTTTCCTTTTTCTTTGACAATTCCCCTTCTACTTTCAGGGCCCTACCCTTTTCTAAGACATGTGCTTAAATTTTAACTTGGTGCTGCTCTTCCTTTTTGGGGGCGCTTCCTTACTCAGCTGCCTCAGGAGCTTCTGGTTCTTCTGGAGGAACTTCTTTTTCAGTAGAATCCTCTTGTTCCACAGGAGGAGAAGGCGGTAAATCAGAAGGGACATCAGCATGGGGGTGCTCTAGCTCATCCAGAGGTTTTTCTTCTATGGGAGCAGTCTCTGTTTCAGCAGGAGGAGACTCAAGTTCAGGTTCCTTTGGAGGAACTTCTTCCTCAGGATCATTCTCGATGGGTTCTTCAACAGGAGCTTCTTCCACAGGGACTTCTTCCACAGGAGCAGCCTCTACTTCTTCAGAAGGAGGCTCTGATTCCTCAAGAGGAGCTTCTTCCTCAGGGGCAGCCTCTACTTCATCAGAAGGAGGCTCTACTTCCTCAAGAGGAGCTTCTTCCACAGGAGCAGCTTCTACTTCATCAGAAGGAGGCTCTGACTCTTCAGGAGGAATTTCTTCTACAGGGGCAGCCTCTACTTCATCAGAAGGAGGCTCTGACTCTTCAGGAGGAATTTCTTCTACAGGGGCAGCCTCAACTTCATCAGAAGGAGGCTCTGATTCCTCAAGAGGAGCTTCTTCCTCAGGGGCAGCCTCTTCTTCTACAGGGGCAGCCTCTACTTCAGCAGGAGCAGCTTCTACCTCATCAAGTTGAGTTTCTTCCATAAAAGAAGACTTCACTTCATCAGAAGGCTCTTGTTCCTCTTGTTCTTCCGTAGGAAAAGTCTCTACTTCAACGGGAGACTCCTCAGGAGGAACTTCTCTTTCAGCAGCAGGAGGAGATTCTAGTTCCAAAGAATTCTCTATGTCAGAAAATTCAAGTTCGGCAACAGGAGGCTGTCCTTCTTCACGAACTACTTCTTCCGCAGAAATAGTATCCATTTTTATAATGGGTGATATTGAGCCAGTTTCTTCAGGGGCTTCAATAGATGAGGTTTTGCTAGCCTGGGTAGAAAAAGTTTTGTTAGCTGTGGCACTTCCCCTGGCAGAAGATGGTTTGCTAGCCTTAGTACTTGTTCTGCTAGCAGTTTCAATACTTCCTTGGGCACAGAGGACTTTGGCACTTCCTGGGGGAGAGAAACTTTTGCTAGCAGTAGCACCTCCCTTGGCAGAGGACATTTTGCTAGCCCTAGCACTTGCTTGGGAAGAAAAAGTTCTACCAGCAGCTTCAGTATTTCCCTTGGCAGAGATGACTTTGGCATTTCCTGGGGGAGATAAAATTTTGTTAGCAGGAGCACTTCCCCTGGCAGTGGATGCTTTGCTAGCCCTAGTATTTGTCTGGGAAGAAAAAGTTCTATTAGCAGTAGAACTTCCTCGGGATATCCTTGACTTCATTTTAGTTTCTTCAGTATCTTCCACTGACTGGCATGATGAATCTTTTTTGCTACTAGGAAATCCCAGTAGCTCTATGTCACTCATTCCAGTCTGCTTGTCCACCATTTCTCTGCATATGCCATAGTAGGCCATAAGACCCCAGTCTCCAGTGCAACTTGTCTGCTGAGATCTGTTTATCAAGCAATAGCTCTGGGATCTGATTAAGGGAATTTCATGCTCTATACAAGGATGAGAAGCTTGATCAATCTCAGATTCAGGGATAAAAGGAAGTACCCCTCCAGCATCAACTAAGCCTTCTCCAACTGGTTCACGACACTTCATTTTTCCTCCCCCGCTTGATTCCTCAAGCTTAGATTTTGGTGATAAAATTTCTCCCTCCATTCCTTTTAGTCCCCCTGCTTTAGTGTCCTCTGTCTGCTGAAATTTATCTATTAATTCTTGTCCATATTTTCTCTTCTGCCAGGTTTGTTGAAGCTGAGAAGATAATCTCATGTTATCATATTCTTTAGTAGAATACTTTGCTTTGCTTTCAAGTATATTACTATGACTAAAGACAGCTTTTGGTGTAGACAGTTGTGAACCTGACAGGCATTTCTTTTTGTCAATGATATCTGTTTGCTGGGATTTGTCTACCATTGGTTGAGAAGGTTTCCTTCTTTTTCTCATTTCTTGCCTCCCCGCTGAAACAGAATGCTCATGTTCATTACTTTCTTCCATTGCCAGGGTTGATGATTTCAATTTGATATTATTTCTTAGACTACTTATTGTCAAATTTCTCCAAAGTGTCAGGTAGTTAATCCTTTGATTTTCTTTGTGATGGATTGATCACAAGTGATTACAGTCTGTCTTACATTCTTGTTGGTTCCCACTTTATTCAATAAGCCTCTTTCTGGTTTAATCTCTATTATGAACAGTCTCACTTCTAGAAGTTTCCCTCAATGGTCTATGACATCACTGTTATGTCTACCTATAGGGTTCCATAGTATTCTCAGATTCTCATCACTTTAGTATACATTCATAAGTGTTAGCTGCTAGCTGCTGATATTTTAACTCTGAAAGTAATCAAATAGTAAAATATGACATTCTTCTCTAAGAGAAATCTTCAATTCTAGCATTTTTAATTAATTAGGGAAGAAAATTTTGATGGTTCAATCCAATGTCTTTTCATGTTCACACTATTGAAAACTCCTGAGTAGATTCAATAGAATTTTATAATCTGTTTTCTGGAAGGGAAAAAAATTCTGAAAATTTATATTTGAGAATATCAAGATAAGTTTGAGGGACAGAAAAACAAGTTGAATAGCTAGAGTTCTAGTTTCCATGGTGTGAAAGTGAGTGAACTCTTTTTTTAATTTTTAAAGTTATGTATATTTAACTCTCAGAATTCACAACCTTTGACTATCTAAATGTATAGAAAAATATGTGCTGTGTTTGGTTCCTAGGTCAAATGGTGATATAAATGAATATACTTATGTATCATTTCATAAAATAGTTTCAAATGAGTACAAGAATTATTTGAGATGATTACAAGTGAAATTGAATTCATTTATTGAAATGGTCAATTTTCTTCTCAATAAAAGGCAATGATTCTAAGGAAGAGGAGGAAAAAAAAACCTTTGCAAGGGCATTAATAAATAATTTCAAAAACAATGTATTCTAGAGTAGGCTTGATTTAGGGTAGTCCCCCTATAATTTAGGTTCAGTATGGGAATGAGATTAAGACACTCACGGATCATTCAAAGAAATTTACTTAGCCAAAGTAGAGGAAGGATATTCAATAGAAATTCTGTAATGAGTTGATTCAATTGACTGAAATTCCCCAGCCTGTGTGTTGCTAACACATCATGCATGATACCATCAGCCAAGTCTCCAGTCAGGTTGTTTCATACTTAGGCAACCCGGAAATGATGTCAATATCCTAAGCCTTTAATTCTCTCAACTAATCAAATGTCAAGGACAGTTTGAATACCTTTTAAAGAAAAAAACAGCCTAACTTGTATGGAGGGGCTAGAATATTGCTTGGAGAACCTTCCTTCTCTTAAAACAGGGGTGGGGATCATTCAGCCTGTGGGCCCTATAAGGCCAATGAAACCATTTGCTAAAATAAACAAAGGTGATGATGACCTGAAAGCTAGGTACAAAAACCTACCGCTGCTTGAGTTAGATAATTTTGCATGGCCCTCGAATGTTATAAATATCCAAATGACCCTTTGGTAGAAAAAAGGTTCCCCACCTCAGTCTTAAATGATGCTTCAGGGTTTAAGAATCTTGCTATAGGCAGCACTGAAGGAGGAAAAGAAAAACAAAAACAGAAGAGTAGTAAAAACAAAACACAACATAATAGTGTAACAGCTCCCTAAAGGCATGACAGTAGAGGAGAATGAAGAAGAGAAACCCTAGACTCACCTTCCCCAATCCCCATACACTTTGGAAAGACCAATTTCCTGAGCTTCAAGTGGTAGTGCCAAATCTTTGCAGTTCACAATAATTCTTTCAAAGTAAAGAGGTCAACATGAATAGGAGCAGCACCAGGAACATCAAAGCTACAATGAAGATGATGACACTTCCTGCATAGTCACCTCATCACAAGTAACAGAAAATTGTTCTGTACAACCACCAACTTAGTGTTCCTTTGCCTACCTGCTAAGAACCTCCCCCTCCTTGGAAGAACCATGGTTGGAGGGAAGAGAATTTAAAAGTTTTGCTCCATCAGAAGACTCTGAAGGACTGTTCCTCTTTCTGGTTCTCTTCATTATTGAACAAATGGAACTTCAGCAATGAGATGAACCAAATCAGTTCCATTTGTTCAATAATGAAGAGAACCAGCTAAATCCAGAGAAAGAACTCTGAAAAATGAGTAGGAACCACAACATAGCATTTTCAATCCCTCTGTTTTTGTCTGCTTGCATTTTTGATTTCCTTCTCAGATTAATTTTACCTTATTTCTAAGTGTGATTCTTCTTGTACAGCAAAATAACTATGTATATGTATATATATATTGTATTTAACATATACTTTAACATATTTAACATGTATTGGTCTACCTGCCATCTGCGGGGGGGAGGGGAGAGAGGAGGGGAAAAGTTGGAACAGAAGGTTTTGCAAGGGTCAGTGCTAAAAAATTACCCATTCATATATCTTGTAAATAAAAAGCTACAATAATAATTTTAAAAAAAGAATTTCCATTTAGAAAGTAATTTCAACATTAGGTTGCTTGTTGTCGTTGATACTCAAAGACAACCAAAATGACACTACTATGTTAATGATGAGGTACGAGAATAGAGAGAAAGAGATCTCTTAACAGCAATGAGATCCCCTTGGCCAGTGGTAGGCTTTGGGAAAGAATTTGAAAAACCTAATGAATACAGGCACGAGGTTTGTGGCAGAGAATGGGATTTAATTACATTAAGAAGCCAGCTTTCTAGGAAGACAGACTTCTTAGTGGACAAGGAATATAGCAAAGGTGGGTTACACTAAGAAGAAAATATCTTCAACAGTGGGCAGGATCCTGTTAGGATTTCTACAAAGATATGTTGACCAATTCTTGATTATATCGGGTAAATCTTAGTCTGGGGCTGGGGAGCAGTTTGAGCCACTTAATAGAGGATTATTGACTATGATATCTCCACTTGAATGAGATTACTTAGGATGTTTCCCTTATGGACAGAAGGGTGTGCCCCTCTCAGAGTGCTTGAGACCCAAATCACCCTTCTCTCACAGATTAAAGGGGACAGTTTCAGGGCTCCCCCCAAAAGGTTAAAGGAGACACAATTTACATCATTAAAAGTCTCATTAAAATGTGTCTGACTAGAGCTGATTAGACCAATATGAACTTGGAATGCTCTGCCACAGGTGGGACACAATAGTGGCTTTTTTAACTTTAGGCCTCTCGAATTTCTTCTAGGATAATTCAATTCTTTGCTCACAGAACACAGCAAAAAAAGATTTGGAGCTTGCATTAGTGGAGGGAGTTTCCCCCTCTCCCCAGGAGTACCCTGATGAGGACATGCCATGATGAGATCTTGTGTCAGAGTCTTCCTAGAATACAATTGATTCTAAAGTTCGTAAGAGAGACCTTGAGAGTGTCCTTGTATTGTTTTTTTCTGATTATCTTGTAAGCACTTGCCCAGTGTGAGTTCTCCATAACATAATTTATTTTGGCAAGTAAGTGTACATTCGGCATGAGCAATGTGGCCAGCCCAAAAGAGTTGTGCTCTTCACAGTGGAGTTAGAATGCTTATCAGTTTAGCTTGAGAAAAGCCTTCAATATTTAGTATCTTAAACTGCCAGGTGATCTTCAGAATCTTTCTAAGACAATTCAAATGGAAGCAATTCAATTTGCTGGCATTGTGTGCAGGTTTCACAGATATGCAGCAATGAGATCAGCATAATGGCTCTAAAGACTTTCCGTTTGGCAGTCACTCTAATACCTCTCCTCTTCCACCCTTTCCTTTGGAGCCTCTTAAACACTGAACTAGCTCTGGCAATGCTAGACCTATATAATGTTCGTGTTGAATGTGAAACATTTTATATAATAATCTTTATTAATAATAAAAATATTTTAAAGATTTGTTCCCTATTCTTCCAGTTTCCTGTTTATAAATTTAACAAGATATTAAATTTCTTTGCTTCAGTTTTCCCAGAAGGAAATGGCAGATACTGCAACAAACTATGCTCCTGGGAATATTATAAAGTTTTTCCTACTGAAGGATCTGATATCCAGTAAGCTTAAAACTTAATATAATCTTTAACAGCTGCAATTCTGTTGAGGAGAGGAATGTTGTTTTATAATTGTAATGTCAGAGAAACTGAGGCAGAAGAGAGATTAGAGAGTTTTAAAATATTTATTAATTGAAGAGCCTAATTGATTGGACAGGACAGTGATGAATGGGAGAATCCCAAATTCTTAAATACTTTTTACAAACAAAGAAGGGGACAGAATCGGGAAACCTTTTCCCAGACCTATTTGATTCTGTCAGGATAGGGGGAGGCCATAAGTTCTTACTAAAAGCCAGAATCAGGATGTCTGAATAAACAGAAGTAAAGATGTCAATGAGGTATGTGGGATAGTCTTATCTTTTGGAATATTTTAGAGGGATAGTCTAAATTCTTGAGGATGGAAAGAGTTAGGGGCCAGGAAGTCTGATCTCCTTATCTTGAGTCTTTGACAATTTATAACATTAGAGCAAATGGTCCTCAGTCTTCTTCTTTTTTTTTTTTTAATGTTATCAAATTATTATTATTATTTTTAAAATAACTTTTTATTGACAGAACCCATGCCAGGGTAATTTTTTTTACAGCATTATCCCTTGCACTCATTTCTGTTCCGATTTTTCCCCTCCTTTCCTTCACCCCCTCTCCCAGACGGCAAATAGTCCTTTACATGTTAAATAGGTTATAGTATATCCTAGATACAATATATGTGTGCAGAACCGAACAGTTCTCTTGTTGCACAGGGAGAATTGGATTCAGAAGGTATAAATAACTCAGGAAGAAAAGCAAAAATGCAAGCAGTTTATATTCATTTCCCAGTGTTCTTTCTTTGGGTGTAGCTGCTTCTGTCCATCCTTGATCAATTGAAATTGAATTAGCTCTCTTTATTGAAGAGATCCACTTCCATCAGAATACATCCTCATATAGTATCGTTGTTGAGAATGGTCCTCAGTCTTAATGGACCAGAGGGGGGGTTTTACAACTAAGAGATGAGGCAGAACAGTTAAGAAAACTGAGACAGAACCATTCAGGGAAACTGAGGTAGAACAGTTCAAAGGACTGTGACAAAACATAATGATGACGATGATGTTGTTGTTCAGTCATTTACAACTATTCATGACCCCATGTGGGGTATACTTGGCCTTTAAAGATTTTGAAGTAGTTTCTTATTTCCTTCTCTAGATCATTTAACAGATGAGGAAGCTTTTGCACACAATGAACATGTTTAATGTTGCTATGAATTACTGTGTAAAAAATTAGATCGTGCCAGATTTCTTTCTCCTGGTTTTTCCAGGAGCAGAATGAAGTACATTATGTAATACAAATCAAAGACAAAATGTAAGTTCTTTGAAGGAAGGAAAGTTCATACTTTAACTTTGTAAAGAGAGGTGTGTTTTATTTTTTATGAGTGTATGGATGTGCTGGAGCCAGTGGAGAAGTGTGAAACTGTGTTCCCTTTTGAAATTAACACTCTGAAATTCTGTTCCCTTTGATTCCTGACCCTCCTGGGCTCCATGTGTGAGAGCTTCTCAGGCTGGGCCATTTCTAAGGCAAATCACCTCCATTGATAGCTGGATCTCCATTCAAATTCAGGCTGAAAAAGCCTTCAAAGTAATTTCAATTGGGAGACCCTGTTCTGATCAGTTCAACTACCCCCTTCCCCGCTCTCCCACAAGATCTGCTCATAAAATAGGTTTCTGTTTTCTCACTTCTCTGCAGAAGTCTGGAGCAGGGCTTAACTGCCTGCCAGCATTCCTGTCTGCTGAGAAGACATTCTCCATTTCCCTAATAGACTTTGCCACTGAAGAAGTCAGTTTTTCTAGCAAAGCTGACTTCTCATCCAACAATAAACTAACATTTTTGCCACCTAAAACTCTTCGGGTTCATGAATTCTTTCATGAAGGACCTGCGTCTGTTCTATAAGAAATGACCAGCAGGATGAATACAGAGAAGCTTGGAGAGACGTACATGAACTGATGCTGAGTGAAATGAGCAGAACCAGGAGATCACTTTACACTTCGACAACGATATTGTATGAGGATGTATTCTGATGGAAGTGGATTTCTTTGACAAAGACTCAGATTCAATTGATAAATGATGGAAAGAAGCAGCTACACCCAAAGAAAGAACACTGGGAAACGAATGTGAACTATTTGCATTTTTGTCTTTCTTTCCGAGTTGTTTTTACCTTCTGAATCCAATTCTCCCTGCGCAACAAGAGAACTGCTCGGTTCTGCAAACATATATTGTATCTAGGATATACTGCAACATATCTAACATATATAGAACTGCTTGCCATCTAGGGGAGGGAGTGGAGGGAGGGAAGGGAAAAATCGGAACAGAAGCGAGTGCAAGGGATAATGTTGTAAAAAAAATTACCCTGGCATGGATTCTGTCAATATAAAGTTATTATAAAATAAAATAAAATATTAAAAAAAAAACAAAAAACATGAAGGACCTGCGTCAACCAAAAAGGGATTTCCACAATTCTATGACTGCCACTAGAACCCCATCAGGTTCACAAGGATTAATTCTAAATTTTCACTGTGAGCATTTACTACTTTGCAAAGAGACTTGATCAAAATCAGGCCTTGATTTATTGTTTTGTTAACTAGACTCAAGAAAGTGAAAGAGAAAATGTTAATAATGCAAGTTAAACTTTACAATATATTAGATGAACATTTTGGGGGAGATTTAGCCACACATTTACCAGCATTCTACTCAAGTATTGTTTTGTTAAGCTCCCATCTAAGTGATGGTGTTTAGAGTGGTCTAGATTCCTGGTGGTCTAGAGGTTAGTGGCTATAAGAGAGTTATTAAGAATCCCCATTAAGCTATAACTCAGAGAAAGAACTCTGGGAGATGACTAAGAACCATTACATACAATTCCCAATCCCTCTATTTTTGTCCACCTGCATTTTTTATTTCCTTCACAGGCTAATTGTACACTACTTCAGAGTCTGATTCTTTTTGTATAGCAAAATAACTGTTTGTACATGTATACTTATTTTGTATTTAATTTATACTTTAACATATTTAAAATGTATTGGTCAACCTGCCATCTGGGGGAGGGGAGAAGGAGGGGAAAAACTGGAACAGAAGGTTTTGCAATTGTCAATGCTGAAAAATTACTCATGCATATAACTTCTAAATAAAAAGCTATAATAATTAAAAAAAAAAAAAAGAATCCCCATTAAATTGGCCGCAGATTTTAGGAGTGAAAGAATTCACTCATTCCCAAATATTAGTTGTAAAATGAAAGTTTATTGTTAAATAGAAATCAGTTTAACCAGAGACTGACTTCTATAGTGGCAAATCTATGGAAAATGGAGTTTTGCACTGAGAATGTAGTTTTCAGTGGACAGAAAGTCCTGGCAGCTGAGTGAGCTACCGAGATCCATCTGCAAAGACTTTAATTGCTGGAAGCTTATTATATTGAGTATCTTAGTGGGGGTTGGGAAGCCTGAGCAGATCAGAACCAGTGGGGGATGGGCAGCCCAAGCAAGTCAGAATGGGGGCTGAGACAGCTCAGATCTCTTTTTGACCAGGATTCATAATTGAATCAAAGGCTCTGGTATCCTGGAAAGCAATTTGTTTGGAGAGGATATGCCTCAGCCAGGAGGGGCTGGGAATCTGAAAGGAATCACAGATCAATAGGAAATACAGTTTCTTAAAGGGACTCCAACCTGCTTCATAAGCAGCTACATAGCACAGTAAATAGCACACTGGACCTCAAATCAGTGAGACCTAAGTTAAGTAAATGCTTGTTCCCTCCCCTCTTCCCCATCATGTCTGATGAGGCAGATTTTAAAAGGCCCCCTAATTTCTTGCCCTCATATAGTCAAGAAACAAATAGCTCTGGAATATCCCTCCTATCCCATTTAGAGAACTAACACTACAGTGAAACTAGAGGTTTAGAACCCCAGTTCTGCACTAGTAAAGGTCACTCTCTCCTAAGTAGCTCTTAAAACTGTCTCAATTGATCAAAACATTTATTAAGCCTATATTGTATACCAGACATTGTCCTAAATGCAGAGGATAGGAAAGCAGGCAAAAGATAGCCCTGCCCTCAAGGTACTCACAGTCTCACAGAGAAGACAACATGCAAATATATATAAACAATTTATATACCAGACAAATAGGAAAAAATTGAAGGAAAGCACTAGAGTAAGAGTTGAGAAAGGCTTCCTTTTAAAAATTAGTTTTAGTTGAGGCTTAAAGGAAGTTATGGAAATCATTAGGCAGAAAAAAGGGAGAGCCTTCCAGGTACCAGGAAAGCCAGAGAAAATGCTTGGAGCCAAGAAATGGAGGGTTGGCAGGTCTTGTTCATGGAAAAGCAAGGAGGCTAACATTTGACTGAAGAGTATATGGTGAGAAGTCAGATATGAAAAGACTGGAAAGATGGGATGGGGATAGGATATGAAGAGCTTTGAATGCTCAAAAGAGCATTTTGTATTTAATCTTGGAGTTGATAGGGAGCTACAGGAGTTTATTGAGAAGGGAGGTGACATAATCAGACCTCTATTTTAGGAAAATCACTTTGATGGCTGAATGGGGGATGGATTAGAATAGGGAGAGATTTGAGGCACCAACAAGCTTTGGCAAGATGGAGGTAGGGTCATTCAAAAAACTTATTGTGCATCAAAGGTCGAGGTGGCCTCAGTATTCCCTCTTAGCAGAATCCCATAACATTGCAGTGCAGTGTCTCTATTGGGTCTATATCTCAAAGAGATCATAAAAAAGGAGGAAAGGACCGACATGTGCAAAAATATCTGTACCAACACATTTTGTAGTGACAAGGAACAGGAAATTGAGTGGATGCTTATCAGTTGGGGAATGGCTGAATTAGTTGTAGTACATGAATGTAATGGAATATTATTGTTCTATAAAAAATGATGAGTAGGCTGATTTCAGAAACGCCTGGAGAGATTTATGTGAACTGATGCTGACTTAAATGAATAGAGCCTATTAGATGATTTTAGGTATAAGTGGCAAAAGGAGCGGCATAGCAGGAAATAACCTGAGGAGGGGGAACAAGGTATGCAGAGGAGGAAAACAGGAAGGCAGTGGTGAAAGGTTGTTTACCCCAAGATTTTTTTTTTTTAAAGTAAGAGTTAGTCTTTATTTTTTTAAAGTGACTTATTCAGTGTTTTTTTTTTCTCTTTTTTAAAATTTTTAAAGTTTTTTTCTCTTTTTTATTTTATTTTATAATAACTTTTTATTGACAGAATCCATGCCAGGGTAATTTTTTTGCAACATTATCCCTTGCACTCACTTCTGTTTGATTTTGTTATCGAGTAGCCTGTACTGTGACAGGGCAAAGACAAAGAAAGCTGGGTATGAGATGATGTAATGAGATGGTATATATGAAGGAATGAAACTGTGAGAAGCGGCAGACACCATTAGAGAAGATGTAGGGTGCTTAATAAATGCTCGCAGTAATTAGTAACATCTGGTCTCTGGGGTGTTCTGTGGGGAAAGAGAGCAGCTAGAGGGAGCTGCTTCGGAGCTGTCCAAGTACCTGGAGGATAGTAAGGAACCCAGTCATAGTTCCCCTTGGTGAGTAGAGGGAACTCAACAGGAGCCAAGAGAACATTGTATGCAGTAACAATATTATGTGATGATCAACTGTGATGGGTTTGGTTCTTTTCAACAAGGAAGTGATTCAAGGCAATTCCAATAGACTTGTGATGAAAAGTGCCATCCAGCTAAGTGAAGTGAACAGAACCAGGAGATCATTATATACAGCAACAACAAGATTATGTGATGATCAATTCTGACGGACATGGCTCTCTTCAACAATGAGATGATTCAAACCAGTTCCAATTGTTCAGTGATGAAGAGAGCCATCTAAACCCAGAGAGAGAACTGTGGGAACAGAGTATGGTTCACAACATAGTATTTTCACTCTTCTTGTTATTTGCTTGCATTTTATTTTGCTTCTCTTTTTTTCTTGTGTGGCATGATAATTGTATACATATGTATACATATATTGGATTTAACATATATTGGACTACTTGCCATTGAGGGGAGGGCATGGGGGAAGAGGTGGGGGTAAAAATTGGAACAAAGGCTTTTGCAAGGGCTAATGTTGAAAAATTGTCCATGCATATGTTTTGAAATATAAAAAGCTTTAATAAAAAAAAAGAAAGAAAGAAAAAAGAAAGAAAGATAGATAGAAAGAAAGAAAGAAAGAAAGAAAGAAAGAAAGAAAGAAAGAAAGAAAGAAAGAAAGAAAGAAAAAGTGCCATCCACATCCAGAGAGCTATGGAGAATGAATGTAGATCAAAGCATAGTATTTTCACATCTTTTTGGTGGTGTTTGTTTGCTTTTTTTTTCTCTTTGTGTTTTTTTTCTCTTTTGATCTGATTTTTCTTGTGCAACAAGACAAATATGGAAATATGTTTAGAAGAATTGCACAACTAACTTATAATGGATTGCTTGAAGTCTAGGGGAGGGAGAGGGAGAAAAATTTGAAACATAAGGTTTATAAAGGTGAATGTTTATAAAGGTACATGTGTTTGGAAAAATTTAAAAAAAAACTATTTTTTTTTTAAATGGATAGGTAGAGACAGCTAGGTGGTGCAGTGGATAGAGCACCAGCCCTGAATTCAGGAGGACCTGAGTTCAAATCTAGCTACAGACACTTAATACTTCCTAGCTGTGTGACCCTGGGCAAGTCACTTAATTCCAATTACCTCAGGGGGAAAAAAAGACAAGTCTTGGCAACAAACTTGGATATAGTGAGTGAGAGACAATGAAAAATCCAAGATGACTCCTAGTTTAAGATACTGAGGGGATAGGAAGATGGTGTTGTGCTCTATAGCAAAGGAAAAATGGGGATAGGAGAGGGGCAAGAAGTTAAAGGGAAAAGATTCTATTTTAGTTCTATTTTAGATAGGTTTGGTTTAAACTAAATAAGCATCTTGGACATCCATTTTGAGATATCTGAAAGAGATGATAATTAAAACTATGGGTGCCAAGCTCATCAAGTGAAATAATATAGGGAAAGTAAATGACCCAGAGTACACAGTTAGTGAACATGATCTAGAGGAGGCTCCAAAAAAATTGCTGCCCCACACCTTCATAAGTTTATGAAATAAAGATCAGATCTGTTGGATGCTGGGTTTAATAGAATGAAACACACGTTTAAGAAATGGGTGTCAGTCTCATATAGCTGAAATAAGGGGGTGAGTGCTCCGTACCTTGTTTCTTTTCTCAGGCTCAGGCTACTGGAAACTTTTTTTGGGGGAGAAAAAGTAAACATAACCATATACATATATATATATATGTCTCCTCCTCCTGAGGAGACTTGGGTTTGAAGGAGACATGTCAATGGGACACGTAAGCCGCTACTTCCTTTCTCTTTCTTTCTGATTCTCTCTCTGCCAGAAAGGTCTTCAAAAATTCCAGTCCTCTAGTCAAAATCTCGCGATACCTTCCTCTTGGCTCCTGTGCAAAACCTATCTTTAGCTTCATAGGTTTACGCCTATAGGTCGCCAGCCCAGGATGTTGATAGGTTTAAAGGAATTCAGGAGATATCCTTTTTAAAAACCTTTCTTCAGGATCCTTGGATTTGTAGCATTTACTTCTGCTCATGGAAGAGACTCTCCCCCCCTCCTTCTTTCCCAATATAAGAGACCTCAGACTTGGATTGTACTGAGTTATGCATGGGGGGAAGCTTTGCAGATCTCTGACCAGATGGAGCACAATGACCTGAAATGTGGCTCTTAAAAGAGCTGTAGGAACTGGAGTCCTTCTGGGGAAGATGGAGAGAAGCCAGACAATCCTTTTTCTTTTGGTGGGGGAGGAGAGGAAAACGGCCCTTCTACTCAGCGGAAGTCCTCCCATGATGGGTGATTGCAACCAGTGTAGGATGCAAGACATTCCACTGGCTCCAAGGCCTGGAGTCAACCTGGTCCCTTTGGAGCTATCAGAAGGTACAGATGCCACCTTTTAAACAAATTAGACATCACATTACCTTGCCATACAAGTTTTGAATTTTCCAGAAACTGGAACTTTTAAAGTTATAATTGACCAAGATTAATTTGGAGTTGGGGTTAGAGGGGAAGGGGGTTGAGATGGACAAACTCTTTTAATGACACTCCATGAGGTTTGAGTATTTCAACCAATGAATAAGCTAAGAAATGTCAATTAATAAAAATCTTCAGGTGGCCAGTATTGGTCCCAAGCTGCTGTTCTGCTGAGGGTTTGTGAAAAGTAAAATTGTAAAGTTTTTGTTTCTACAGTTGAAAAGTTTCAGTCTCATGCCTTCCTCTCTATTACTATGGTAGAAAAGAATGTGATGTAAGTTTTAGGCCCTGCCTAAAGAGAATTAAACAATGTCTTAAGTCAACAGAAATAACTGCAGTTGTTGAGTGAGTGCAAATGATCTGGGTTTATACCCCAGGCAAACTAAATTTTTAATTGCACATGTTTAAATAAGCATTTGTGTATTAATTAATACTCCCTTAAGGAGATATCCACCATTTTTGAACATATGATGATGTGGCAAGAGGAAGAGGAAACATGTAAACATATTGTGCATGCATATAGTACATGTAGTGGGAAGGTCATTAAATATTAGATTTTAGAAGGTCTTCTCCAGTGGAAATTTTGAGGAGAGAATGAGGAAGCAGGGCCAGATTAGAGAATATAAATGTTGGTTTGGCTTCTGTAAACTATGACTGTGCCCTCTCAGAGGATTATGATTCCCTCTGATCCACTCACTACAAGAATTTGGATCTGAAGTTTTCATTTCAAATAATTAGTGCCTTGGCTGGGAAATTTCAAATCACTGAGAGGGTAAATCAGGAACTAGGGAGAGTGCTCCTGCTCCTTTTTGAGTGACCCTGGTGCCTATACCCAGTTTTCTCTCAGCTGCAAGGAAACCTGAGAGCCTGAAAAAGAAGTGAGTTGGCAAAACACAGAGAAGGAAGATTAGAATGGAGCTCTAAACCACACAAGCACAGAACAAGGTATGAAAAGGGTCAAAATTTGGGTTGGGGCCCAAAGTAGTATTTTATTGATTCAGATCTTAAACTGAAAAAGTTTATCTAGTTAGGATGGGGACAAGAAATAGTAAGGAACAGGTCCTTGGTGGGGGGAGGAACCCCTCTGATATTCTTCCAGTAAGTCTGATATGGAACATAGTAAAAAATTGGGGAGGCAGTGAATCAACCCAAGGAAAAGATAAGGGAAAATGATAAAGTAGTGTTATAAATGGCCAGAGAATCCTATTATAAGACCTTCAGTATTCTGATCAAAATTGGGGGTTGATGAAAATTTTTTCTGTTAAGTTTTAATATTTTTGTAAATGAAAAGAATCTTTTAGTCAGGAGGAGTCAGAAAATGCCTCCTGCTAAGAAAGGGATAGATCAATGGCTACCAAGTTTTTCTGGCACAGCCTGAGGGGGGAAAAAAGGAGGAGAAGAATTGGGATCTGTTGAATATTCTTCTTTCCTCTTATTCATCTTCTACCTCAGCAGCACCAACTGGCTGCTGAGGAAGGAGGAGTTGAAGGGGGATGAGAGGAGCCTATAGTAGGCTGAGGAAAGATTTCAGTGCAAAAAGGTTATTGAAAATTTCCCCCTTACTGGAAAGATGAGGGTAGAAAGAAGTATCTCAGAATGGAGTGGTTAGATCACCTGTTATTGTGGAAAAAGTGGACACTTTCCAGAGGGAGTGTCCAGAATTAAGAAAAGAGAAAAAGGTGGTACCCCTCTTAACTTTTGAGGAAAGTTAAGATGAGGGATGGAGAGGGCTGAAACTCTGAAAAGATATACTTGAATCAAGGACAACAGAGTGCTTATAATTAAGTACCTACTCAGTGTGATTGATAATGGTATAATTGATATAACCATGGATAATGGTTCTCTAGTTATAAACATATACTTAATGTGATGTAATGATGTAATCACTCTAGCTGACATCTACTTAGTGTGATACAGTTGGCACATGTTCAGTTGCTGTAGTGATGTAATCTTACTGAGGTATTTAAGGGCTGAGAGGACGGGGAACTGGGAGTTTCAGACACAGGAGAAGATTCTAGACTCCAGTCTCTGGACTCCATTTTCCACCATCCTGATGGCTCTCCTGACTCCTTCACTCCTCCACTAAAGACCAAGGCTGGTCCTGAGATCCTCCAAAGAGCTAGTCCAGACATTACAGAGGGACATTTGGGATTCTTGATCATGAAATCCATATTACTTCTAAGATTTTTTACAAGAAATAAAGGGGCAGAGGATTGCAAATTGAGTAACAGTTCCATGTACTTTGGTACCTGCTCTCATCAGGGAATTAGAAAGAATGAATCAGATTCTTAAGAAATAGATTATTAAATTGATGTTAGAGACTAACTTGCCTTGGACTAGATATTTAGCTGTTGTTTTGTTAAGGATTAGAATTGCCTTCAGAAGTGATCTGGGACTTTCCCCATATGAGATGCTGTTTGCTTTACCTTATTTAGGAGGGAAAAGGAAAATACCCTCTTTTGAAACAAAGGATACATTTTTTGTTTGTTTGTTTGTTTGTTTTTTTAATTTAAATTTTATTTTATTTAATAATAACTTTGTATTGACAGAATCCAAGCCAGGGTAATTTTTTTTTACAACATTATCCCTTGCACTCGCTTATGTTTCGATTTTTCCCCTCCCTCCCTCCACCCCCCCCCCAAGATGGCAAGCAGCCCTATATATGTTAAATATGTTGCAGTGTATCCTAGATACAATACATATTTGCAGAACCGAACAGTTCTCCTGTTGCACAGGGAGAATTGGATTCAGAAGGTAAAAATAACTCGGGAAGAAAATCAAAAATGCAAATAGTTCACATTCGTTTCCCAGTGTTCCTTCTTTGGGTGTAGCTGTTTCTGTCCATCATTTATCCATGGAAACTCAGTTAGGTCTCTTTGTCATAGAAATCAACTTCCATCAGAATACATCCTCATACAATATCGTTGTCGAAGTGTATAATGATCTCCTGGTTCTGCTCATCTCACTTAGCATCAGTCCATGTAGGTCTCTCTAAGCCTCTCTGTATTCAACAAAGGATACGTTTTTAAGGAATTATGTACTAGCAGTGTTTTCATCCCTTTCAATAGAAGTAAGGTTTGCAGTTCCAAGAGCCTGGGTGCTTATTAAGTCCTGGAAGGAGCAGAGTAAGAAGGACTTTACTAGATGTTACTGATGATTGAGAGGGTTGAGAAGGGGTAGACCCATTAAAACAGGATTAAAGGACCCATGAAGGAACTTGAAAATGAATTCTTAAGGACAATTCTTAACTTCCAAAACTGACTTTGTTCCAGAGCAATTAGGAATGGGTGAGAGTGGAGGGGATGTGGGAAAACAGGGACACTGATACATTGTTGGTGGAACTGTGAATACATCCAGCTATTCTGGAGAGCAATTTGGAACTATGTTCACAAAGTTATCAAACTGTGCATACCCTTTGATCCAGCAGTGTTTCTACTGGGTTTATACCCCAAAGAGATACTAAAGAAGGGAAAGGGACCTGTATGTGCCAAAATGTTTGTGGCAGCCCTGTTTGTAGTGGCTAGAAACTGGAAAATGAATGGATGCCCATCAATTGGAGAATGGTTGAGTAAATTGTGGTATATGAATGTTATGGAATATTATTGCTCTGTAAGAAATGACCAGCAGGATGTATACAGAGAGGACTGGCAAGACTTACATGAACTGATGCTAAGTGAAATGAGCAGAACCAGGAGATTATTATATACTTCAACAATGATACTGTTTGAGGATGTATTCTGATGGAAGTGGATCTCTTCGATAAAGAGAGCTAATTCAGTTTCAATTGATCAAGGATGGACAGAAGCAGCTACACCCAAAGAAAGAACACTGGGAAATGAATATAAACTGCTTGCATTTTTGTTTTTCTTCCCGGGTTATTTATACCTTCTGAATCCAATTCTCCCTGTGCAACAAGAGAACTGTGCTGCACCCATATATTGTATCTAGGATATACTGCAACCTATTTAACATGTAAAGGACTGCATGCCATCTGGGGGAGGGGATGGAAAGAGGGAGGGGAAAAATCGGAACAGAAATGAGTGCAAGGGATAATGTTGTAAAAAATTACCCTGGCATGGGTTCTGTTAATAAAAAGTTATTAAAAAAAAAAAAAAAGAATGGGTGAGAGTGGGGATTAATTGTGCTTGGAGAAACTTTTTATATTTGTATTGTACCTGTTATTTATATTTCCAGAAAAGTTTATAGGTGTTTGAAATACTCACCTATAAACTTTTCTGGAAATATAAATCTGAATAGAAATTCAGATATCAAGGAAAATTTATTAAAGAAGAATTTTAAGGAATTGTCTTGGGGTTTCTGACCAGAGACAGGCTCTGATTCTTTTCAGGAAGAGGGAGCATTGAGCAAAGAATTGAGAGAAGCTTTAGACTTGTTAGCTCAGCACAATATCCTACTTCAGAGAATGGATTGGTCTGTTCTTTTCCAGGTTACAATCTTTTTGATACAGCCATTATATGTTTCTTCCTAAATATGTATAAGCATTCTATATTAAACATATATGCACCAAGTGGGGTAGCATCTAAATTCTTAAAAGAGAAACTAAGAGAGCTGCAAGAAGAAATAGACAGTAAAACTATAATAGTGGGAGATCTTAACCTTGCACTCTCAGAATTAGATAAATCAAACCACAAAATAAATAAGAAAGAAGTCAAAGAGGTAAATAGAATACTAGAAAAGTTAGATATGATAGATCTCTGGAGAAAATGTAATGGAGACAGAAAGGAATACACTTTCTTTTCAGCAGTTCATGGAACCTATACAAAAATTGACCATATATTAGGACATAAAAACCTCAAACTCAAATGCAGTAAGGCAGAAATAATAAATGCGTCCTTTTCAGACCACAATGCAATGAAAATTACATTCAACAAAAAACCAGGGGGAAGTAGACCAAAAAATAATTGGAAACTAAATAATCTCATATTAAAGAATGATTGGGTGAAACAGCAAATCATAGACATAATTAATAACTTCACCCAAGAAAACGATAATAATGAGACATCATACCAAAATGTATGGGATGCAGCCAAAGCGGTAATAAGGGGAAATCTCATATCTCTAGAGGCCTATTTGTATAAAATAGAGAAAGAGAAGGTCAATGAATTGGGTTTGCAACTAAAAATGCTAGAAAAGGAACAAATTAAAAACCCCCAGTCAAACACTACACTTGAAATTCTAAAAATAAAAGGTGAGATCAATAAAATTGAAAGTAAAAAAACTATTGAATTGATTAATAAAACTAAGAGTTGGTTCTATGAAAAAACCAACAAAATAGACAAACCCTTAGTAAATCTGATTAAAAAAAGGAGAGAGGAAAATCAAATTGTTAGTCTTAAAAATGAAAAGGGAGAACTCACCACTAACGAAGAGGAAATTAGAGCAATAATTAGGAGTTACTTTGCCCAACTTTGTGCCAATAAATTCGACAACTTAAATGAAATAGAAAAACACCTCCAAAAATATAGCTTGCCCAAACTAACAGAGGAAGAAGTAAATATCCTAAACAGTCCCATCTCAGAAAAAGAAATAGAACAAACTATCAATCAACTCCCTAAGAAAAAATCCCCAGGACCAGATGGATTTACATGTGAATTCTACCAAACATTTAAAGAACAATTAATTCCAATGTTATATAAACTATTTGAAAAAATAGGGATTGAAGGAGTCCTACCAAACTCCTTTTATGACACAGACATGGTACTGATACCTAAACCAGGTAGGCTGAAAACAGAGAAAGAAAATTATAGACCAATCTCCCTAATGAATATTGATGCTAAAATCTTAAATAAAATATTAGCAAAAAGATTACAGAAAATCATCACCAGGATAATACACTATGACCAAGTAGGATTTATACCAGGAATGCAGGGCTGGTTCAATATTAGGAAAACTATTAGCATAATTGACTATATCAATAACCAAACAAACAAAAACCATATGATTATCTCAATAGATGCAGAAAAAGCATTTGATAAAATCCAACATCCATTCCTAATAAAAACACTTGAGAGCATAGGAATAAATGGACTTTTCCTTAAAATAGTCAGGAGCCTATATTTAAAACCATCAGTAAGCATCATATGCAATGGGGAAAAACTGGAACCTTTCCCAGTAAGATCTGGAGTGAAGCAAGGTTGCCCACTATCACCATTATTATTTAATATCGTATTAGAAACACTAGCCTCGGCAATAAGAGTCGAGAAAGATATTAAAGGAATTAGAGTAGGCAATGAGGAAACCAAACTATCACTCTTTGCAGATGATATGATGGTATACCTAGAGAACCCCAGAGATTCTACTAAAAAGCTATTGGAAATAATTCATAATTTTAGCAAAGTAGCTGGCTACAAAATAAATCCCCATAAATCCTCAGCATTTTTATACATCACCAACAAAACCCAACAGCAAGAGATACAAAGAGAAATTCCATTCAGAATAACTGTTGATACCATAAAATATTTGGGAATCTATCTACCAAAGGAAAGTCAGGAATTATATGAGCAAAATTATAAAAAAAGTCTCCACACAAATAAAGTCAGACTTAAATAATTGGAAAAATATTAAGTGCTCTTGGATCGGCCGAGCGAACATAATAAAGATGACAATACTCCCTAAACTAATCTATTTATTTAGTGCTATACCAATCAGACTTCCAAGAAAATATTTTATTGATCTAGAAAAAATAACAACAAAATTCATATGGAACAATAAAAAGTCGAGAATCTCAAGGGAATTAATGAAAAAAAAATCAAATGAAGGTGGCCTAGCTGTACCTGATCTAAAATTATATTATAAAGCAGCAGTCACCAAAACCATTTGGTATTGGCTAAGAAATAGATTAGTGGATCAGTGGAAAAGGCTAGGCTCACAAGACAGAATAGTCAACTATAGCAATCTAGTGTTTGACAAACCCAAAGCCCCTAACTTCTGGGAAAAGAATTCATTATTTGATAAAAACTGCTGGGATAATTGGAAATTAGTATGGCAGAAATTAGGCATGGACCCACACTTAACACCATATACCAAGATAAGATCAAAATGGGTCTATGACCTAGGCATAAAGAACGAGATTATAAATAAATTAGAGGAACATAGAATAGTTTATCTCTCAGACTTGTGGAGGAGAAAGAAATTTGTGACCAAAGATGAACTAGAGACCATTACTGATCACAAAATAGAAAATTTTGATTACATCAAATTAAAAAGCCTTTGTACAAATAAAACTAATGCAAACAAGATTAGAAGGGAAGCAACAAACTGGGAAAACATTTTCACAGTTAAAGGTTCTGATAAAGGCCTCATTTCCAAAATATATAGAGAACTGACTCAAATTTATAAGAAATCAAGCCATTCTCCAATTGATAAATGGTCAAAGGATATGAACAGAC
This sequence comes from Antechinus flavipes, assembly GCF_016432865.1. Taxonomy (NCBI): domain Eukaryota; kingdom Metazoa; phylum Chordata; class Mammalia; order Dasyuromorphia; family Dasyuridae; genus Antechinus; species Antechinus flavipes. Next base: position 342,860,868 of record NC_067399.1, on the reverse strand, counting down.
AATTTTCAGAGGATGAAATTGAAACTATTACCACTCATATGAAAGAGTGTTCCAAATCATTATTGATCAGAGAAATGAAAATTAAGACAACTCTGAGATACCACTACACACCTGTCAGATTGGCTAGAATGACAGGAAAAAATAATGATGAATGTTGGAGGGGATGCGGGAAAACTGGGACACTAATTCATTGTTGGTGGAGTTGTGAACGAATCCAACCATTCTGGAGAGCAATCTGGAATTATGCCCAAAAAATTATCAAATTGTGCATACCCTTTGATCCAGCAATGTTTCTATTGGGCTTATATCCCAAAGAAATACTAAAGAAGGGAAAGGGACCTGTATGTGCCAAAATGTTTGTAGCAGCCCTGTTTGTAGTGGCTAGAAACTGGAAAATGAATGGATGCCCATCAATTGGAGAATGGCTGGGTAAATTGTGGTATATGAATGTTATGGAATATTATTGTTCTGTAAGAAATGACCAGCAGGATGAATACAGAGAGGACTGGCGAGACTTACATGAACTGATGCTAAGTGAAATGAGCAGAACCAGGAGATCATTATATACTTCGACAACGATATTGTATGAGGACATATTTTGATGGAAGTGGATTTCTTTGACAAAGAGACCTGAGTTTCAATTGATAAATGACGGACAAAAGCAGCTACACCCAAAGAAAGAACACTGGGAAACGAATGTGAACTATCTGCATTTTTGTTTTTCTTCCCGGGTTATTTATACCTTCTGAATCCAATTCTCCCTATGCAACAAGAGAACTGTTCAGTTCTGCAAACATATATTGTATCTAGGATATACTGCAACATATCCAACATATAAAGGACTGCTTGCCATCTAGGGGAGGGGGCGGAGGGAGGGAGGGAGGGAAAAAAAATCGGAACAGAAACGAGTGTCAATATAAAGTAATTATTAAATAAAAATTAAATTTAAAAAAATAATAATATAAAATAAAATTACTTGTCCTTCAAAAAATAAATAAATAAATAAATATGTATAAGCATGACCCTCCTCCTTTAGCATACGGATGTATGGTCAAAACTGGTGGAAAATACCTCCTACAAGTGTGTTATTTAATATGCAATTAGCCTATTAAATAAATGTAGATATTTGATCAAGTCTGATCATTGACTTAAATCAGTTTGAGCTGGATCAGCTATCATCTTGAATTTGTGGTTTTTTCAAAACCACAAGATTCTTTCTGATTGGCTCAGTTCATCTGTGCTTTCCTGGCTCCCCATTCCTTGTTTGCTCAAGGTTTTTGAGAAATTGACACTTAACTGTTCTATGGAAACAATCTAATTCCTTAATTTCTCACATTCTGAAAACTCAATGGTCATTACCTTGAAGCTTGCAATACTCTGTGGAAATCTAACTTTTCAGTATTTCTCACAATTCCCCCATTTCCTTTTCATAAAGATTTGGTTTCCACAGCTTTTCTGTTGCTCCTTCAAAATTCACATTACTTATTTATATTTTGATCTTCATCAAAAATAACTATTCTCATTTAACATTTATCTTTAAATGAAAAACTTAACATTACTGGATCTACGTATCTCAAAGAAATTATGAAGGAGGGGAAAGGATCCACATGTTCAAAAATGTTGGTAGCAGCTCTTTTTGTGATAGCAAAGAATTAGAAAAGGAGTGGATGCCCATCAACTTGGGGAATAGCTAAACAAGTTGTGGTAGATGAAGGTAATGGAATATTATTGTTCTATAAAAAATAATGAACAGACTGATTATAAAAAAGACCTGGAAAGATTTATATAATCTGATACCAAGCAAAACAAGCAGAACCAGGAATAAATTGTGCACAATAACAGCAAGAATGTGTGATGATCAGCTGTGAAAGGCTTAGTTCTTCTCCACAGTTCAGTGATCCAAAGCAATCCCAATAGACTTTGGACAAAAAAATGACATCTGCATCCAGAGAAAGAACCAAGGAGACTTAATGTAAATTATTACATGCCATGTTTATTTCTTTGTTTCTGTTATCTTATCTTTGATTTTTTTCTCCCAACATAATTCATAAAACAATGTATATTAAAAATAAATAAATTTTAAAAAGCCCTAAAAACTTGTAAACTGAAAGGAATAAGAGTAATAAAGGAATTCAACTTGGCCCATACAGCAGGATAATAAAAACAATAATATGTTCCACATTCCTTAGCCAAGTATAGGGCTTTGAGATCCTCAGCTCTGATCCATCTTCTCCCCATTTTCTGTCTTTTGAAGAGATAGAATTCTGGGGACAAGGACCAGAGATCTCAGTTTTCCACAGGAATCATGGCTACTTCAAATTGGAAAGGGGCATACAGTTGAGTCATGCTACTAAAACTAGGAATCTTGTTTCATGCAGACATATGCATCTAGCAATAGATAGATCTAAGTCAAATATTCATTTACCTATTTATTTAGGATACAATGATTACATATTTTCAGATTGAAAACTGTAAGATCTTACATACTTGAATTGTGCTCATGGCTTCTATTAGCCACTTGCTCTGATTATAGAAACTTGCCATAAGAGGAAAAAGCAGAGGGCATGATTATTATTATTTATAAAATTAAAGCTTTTTATTTACAAAATATATGCATGGATAATTTTTCAATATTGATCCTTTTAAAACCTTCTGTTCCAAATTTTCCCCTCCTTCCTCCCACACCCTCCCCTAGATGGCAAGTAGTCCAGTACATGTTGAATATGTTAAAATATGTTAAATCCAATATATCTATACATATTTATACAATTATCTTGCTGCACAAGAAAAATCAGATCAAGAAGGAAGGGAAAAAACTGCATAAGAAAACAAAATGCAAACAACAACAGAAAAAGTGAGAATGCTATGTTGTGGTCCATACTCAGTTCCCATGGTCTTCTCTCTGGATGTAGAAGGCTCTCATCACTGAACAAATGGAACTAGTTTGAATCGTCTCATTGCGGTAGAAAGCCACATCCATCAGAATTAATCTTGGTATATTTTTTTGTTGCCGTGTATAATGATCTCTTGGTTTTGCTCATTTCACTTAACATCAGTTCATATAAGTCTCTCCAGGCCTCTCTGAAATCATTCTGCTGGTCGTTTCTTACAGAACAATAATATTCCATAACATTCATATACCATAATTTATGTAGCCATTCTTCAATTGATGGGCATCCATTCAGTTTCCAATTTCTTGCCACTAACAAAAAGGGCTGCCACAAACATTTTTGCAAATGTGGGTCCCTTTCCCTCCTTTATGATTTTTGTGGGATATACTCCCAGTGGGAACACTGCTGGGTCAGAGAGTATACAGTTTGATAACTTTTTGAGCATAGTTTCAAATTGTTCTTAAGAATGGTTGGATCCATTCACAGTTCCACTAGCAATGCATTAGTGTCTCAGTTTTCCCATATCCAGAGGGCATGTTTATAATAGTATCAAAACTGGTCTTTCATGTTTAACCTGAGTACATACATGACAGGATAAAGCATTCTTAGCTCAGTTTGACTTAAGGTAATAATCACCATTGACAACCAATCATGCAATAATAATTCTACCTTATAACCAGATTCAGGAATAATCAGGTGAGTTCTTATTCAAAGGAACACCATTGAAAAACTGAGTCAGAAGAATCCCATTTTAAGCAGAGACCAAGGTTGTCCTCCCAACTCTTACATAGATACAGATCTCCACTTGTAACAGTTTAGGATCACATCCCTCTGAATAGCTTGTGGCACATTTCTCTCAGATGGTGGATTACTAACTTGATGATTTCATCAGACAATCATTCCTGAATTCAAAACTCCAAACAATATCAATTATAATCCCAAGAGATTTTATCTCCAATAGCAAGTCTTGTTAATCAAAGCTTTATGTGAGTTTAGCTCTCAAGGATCACATATCCTAAATAAGTATTAACATAATCTTACATTGATGACAGAGATTTATTCCAGAAAATTCACAATTTAACTTGACATCTAAATAGATGGTTTTAAGTTCAGTATTACACAAATCATTTTGCTTTAACTTGTTCAATAATCAGTTAAACAGTTTACTAAACCTTACATACACAAGAGATTTCACTTAACATCTCTGTTCCCTTTTTTCTTCTTCTTGAGTTTAAATTTATGTAATGACCGCGTATTTAAAATCAGCTGGAGTCAGGAATTCAGGTTAAGGGAAAAATCTTCAATCTTTATTGAAGTGAAGAGGTGAATAAGGATTGCGATAGCAATATGGGCAAGAAAGATTGTGATAGCAATATGGGCAGCTGTGACAGGAAGCCAGCTAACAGAGGGGGATCTGCACTGAAAAACCATCGCAATCGCAATGCAAGCAGTCTCTCCTTCCCCTTCCTTTTCCACTCCCTTGCCTTCATCCACCAAAATCGTCATTTCCTATACACATCAGGACTTGTACAAAGAGTGGGCGGGGGCCATTCTTTCTCCAAGCTTATATATTAATAGAGTATGGTCCAATTACTATTTAGCCTCATGTGCTTGGGACCTCAGTGCATCAACTCAAGCCTCAGCCCATTATAAATTTATTTGGGTATTGAAATGGAAGGACACCCCTGAGACTGTGAGAAACATCTTTGTTTGAAACTCTGTAGTTAGAACTATGTTGCTAGCTTTTTATGCCTTAATGTAGATGGCATTTACTGTTTTAGTTATGCCCCCAGATGTTCCCCCCAAAAAACCTTATTCACTACCTAAGACCTTGACAACTTGATAAATATAAAGAAATATTGTATTAAGAAATATTGCCTGTCTGGGAATGGAATTCTTAGTATGATAACCTTTACCTCTGGAAAGGAATTTTTTAGTGGATGAATGTTTCAGGGAACTTCTTTGTGGATTTTTCTATAAATATGTATCTCTGAAGTCGCTTGGCACTGACCCCCAGTCTTGATGGGGTTCAGTCCTGACCAGTGATCAATAAAACACTCTTAATTTTCATTATTTTGGCTGTCTGTATTTTCTCTTGTCTAGGCACTTCATTTGGAAGCTCCCCAGGAAGATAGCCTTTGGCTCTGACAGCTTTCCCTGGAGGGCAAAGGGAATTACCGTTTCTAGAAGGTGGCTACCGAGAAGATGTTCCTCAGCCTCAGACCTCAGTAACCTCCTTCTGTGGACTGGGAAAAATAAACCTAAATTAGTTCAATTGGCTTTGAGCATTCTGGGAACCCAGTCAATTTTGGATGAGTACTTGGGGATAGTAGGTGGATATGCTGGACGCAGCAACAGTACCCACTACTGGCCTCCAAGGACGCTGTTGGAGTGCTGTGGTCAGATTGTCTGTCTTTTGTGCTCTGGAATTGAGAAAAGGAGAAAAACCTCAAAACAAAAGAGAAGATTTAAGAAACATGTGACACTGAAAGAGCACGGCTGACAATGAGACTGTTAAAAGAACTTTAAAATCTTCAGGAATCATTGGATTCTCTAACACAAGATGAGACTGTTTCAAGGACTTGAAAATAAGCAGGAATCATTGAATTCCTTGAGATGAAAAATTGTTGATGAGACTATTGCAGTACTTCAAAGCTTACAGGAATTATTGGATTCCTGGCACATGAACTGATGGACAATGGATTCCATTTGGACTATTTTTAGGACTTATGGACATGTGTAAATTCTCATGTTGAGTCATGTTATTTGCTACATTACTACTAGCCTGTGTTATATTGCTATGTGCTTATGTAATTTATGTAATTATGTGTATTACCTCCCATATTGATGGATTTATGTGTACCTGTTTCAAGTGACCCCCTTCAGAAACCCACTAATCTGATTTGATTTCCCATTTCCTTTGGTGTTTTCATCTCCCTTCCTGAGAAGTCAAGGAGGGTGTGACCCCCTCCTTTTTATGGTGTTTTCACTTCTTTTTTGAGCAGTCAGGGAAGGCGTGATCACCTTCTTTTTTGGGGTTCTCACCTCCTTGAGAAGTCAGGGAGGTCATGACCACCTTATGTTCTAAATCAAAAGAAAGTGGGAGATGTTAGAATCCTTACAAAGTGTTAACTCACTGGAATTGATAGAAACAATGCTTATGTACTTAAGTTTACACCTTTGAGAGTTCACACATTAGGTTTTGTTCTCAGGGAAGGGCTCTGCTTTTTGTCCTCTTCTCCATTTCCGGCATCCTAAACACCCATAATCGCCCCTCCCCACCAAATGTCAGTTGAGGGAATTTCTGGGAACTGCCGGGTACTGCAGGCTCTGGATTCTTTGCTGAGATTGCCAAACCCCTGTATGCCTCCCTCACTGGCCCTGGGGACTCTCTTGTGTGGGGCTTTGAACAGGACTGCATTTCATACACTGGTCAGCACTCACCTCCCCACCTGTGCTCGCCCTGCCTGACCTCTCTAAACCTTTTCATCTTTTTATTCCTGAAAAGATGGGGATTGCCAAAGGAGTTCTGACCCAGAGGCTTGGTCCCTGGTCCAGCCCTGTAGCCTACTTGCCCAAACAAATAGACCCTGTTGCCGCTGGTTGGCCACTGTGTCTTTGGTCTCTGGTGGCCACTGCCCTTTTAGTGAAAGAAGCTTTTAAACTCACTTTTGGGCAGCCCCTGGAGGTGGTGGCTGAACACCGTTTAGACCAACTCCTGAATTTACCCCCATAACGCTGGATTTCTAATTCTCCCCTCAATCACTATCAAGTTCTGTTGTTAGATGACACTAGAGTTATATTTGCTTTTCCAAATTCCCTAAATCCTGCCATCTTCTTAACCTCCAACCTGCCTGGAACTCTTTTGCATGACTATACTTCTATTTTAGACAACATCCACACTTCTTGCCCAGACTTGCAAGACATCCCCCTCCTACAGCCAGACTTAGCTCTGTTCACAGATGGGAGTAGCATGGTCATTGATGGACAATACTGGGCTGGCACAGCAGTGGTCTCTTTGTCTGCCATTCTGTGGACAGAAATGCTCCCGGCTGGCACCTCAGCATAGTGAACCAAGTTCATTGCTTTGACCAAAGTCCTGCAGCTGGCAGAAGTTAAGAGAGTAAACATTTATATCAATAGCCATTATACAACCTCCCACATATTCTATTGATATTTCCACAATTATCATGCTGTGTATGAAAAAATCAGATCCAAAAGGAAAAAAAAATGACAAAGAAAACAAAATGCAAGTAAACAACAACAAAAAAGTGAAAATACTATGTTGTGATCCACACTTAGTCCCTGTAGTCCTCTCTCTGGGCACAGATGACTCTTTCCAACACCAGACCATTGGAACTGACAGCCAATTTTTCTTAAAAAGATATCACATGTTGCTTAAGTGCCCCAACAACTTCCCTAATAATTCCCTAATAATATTAATATTAATAATATAAAATATTAATTTCCCTAGTGATGGTCTTATTTAACATTCCTCTTCCATTGGGTAATTGCTAATATCCTTAAGGGGATTTTGACTGCTCCAATATATTTTAACCTTTTCTCTTTCTCGTTAGAACCTATTGGAGCTGCCTCTACTTTATCCATTCCTCGCTTTTCTCTCTACAAAATTGTTTTCCTCTCATCAGTTAAACTGTTCCCACTATCTCTGGGGTTATTCCCTCCTGATGCTCTCTAACATGTCACTATATTGTTTACTGCCACAAGGTCTTGTAAATTCTATCTGATTTCTTAAAAGTATTGGGGTATTAAAATGGAATATACGCAATTCCAATAGTCTATTTTTCAAGAATCCTTCTATTACTAATTGCAATCCTATTTTTCCTCTTAATTATGTGGTGTATTATCTTACACACACATCACATCCCCTGGAATTTTTAGATTAATTTTAAGTGTGGGAATTTTTAAGCTTCCCTATTTCTGTTATTCATAGTCTCCCAGAAGAGGGCACATTTTAATTACTACCTGATGGTTCAACATCTTTTATTCTAATCCCAATTGTATAATCAAATTTCTGCCAACAAATCACTTCATACTTTTGGGATATATAGAATTTGGACATTTATCCTTTGATTTTCCTCACATACAGGAGTGATTTTTATAATGGATACATGGAAATCTTTTCCTTTTACTCCCATCCATTAAAAATTCCTGAGGCAGCTAGGTGGTGCAGTGGATAGAGCACCAGCCCTGAACTCAGGGAAGACATGAGTTCAAATGTGACCTCAGATATTTAACAATTCCCAGCTGTGTGATCCTGGGCAAGTCACTTAACTCCAATTGTCTTAGGGGGAAAAAAATCCTGAAATTCCTGACAATTTACAGATCGAAGATCTCTCCAATCCAGTAACTACTATATATTCTCCTTTTAACTCTTATTTGCTCATCATTGTAACAAGAAATGGAGATAGTGGGACTTGAAGAGAGAAAGAAACTTCCTTTCCTTCAAAATCTTCAGTCTTATCAATTGTTTTTCCAACCAACCTTTCTTGCTTTGAAGTCATTCTTTTTGTTTTTTTTAACTTTCTATAAAATTTTACAAATTCTAACCTTTCAGTATATTTCTTTGTTAAAGAGAGAAAGCAAGACAAATCATTAAGATTCAGGATATAAGTAATATCTAAATTTAGGACCAAATCTCACAAAATTTATACCACATGTGTAGTGTTCTCTTCTCTAAAGTATAACTGTTCTCTGGGAGCAGGTTTCTTGGGGGGCTTCTGGAGGCAGCCTTAGTTTCAGTTCAAAGTAATAATCACCTCAAATGCAGCCAGCTGTTAATATTTCAGATCCTTTATTGTCTCCTTCAGAATAGCCCGGTTAGTTTTCTTAGAGGCCTATCTCTCTCCTTGGTTCCAAGAGTTCTTGCAGCTTGTCCTTTAGCTCTTCCAACTTCTGCCTCTAGCTCAACTTTGACTTCTAGCTTCTCAATCTCCCCAACTGACTCCTGTTTTCTCCATCTCTCTAAGTCTCTAGTGCTTGTTCTTTTATATGCTCTTTTAGAGGTGTGAACTCAAAGGTTGACTCCTCCTCTGAGAGAGTAGGATTGTAGGTTCCTGACTTGTGAATCTCTTCCACTGAACTTGTGAATCTCCCGACTGAATCCTGACTTGTGAATCACGAATGCTAATGTGTGAATTAATGTATGAACTCTTAAAGGTGTAAACTCTGAACTAGAGAACTACTAAGCATGATGCTAAAATTAGACAACTAACTTATCACTTTGTAAGAATCCTAACACACATGTCCAGCAAAGCTGACAAAATTTTAATGCACAGCTCATACAATTTTTACAAATTACCCAATTAGAAAGCAAAATAATACCTTGAATAGATTTCATTTAATTAGGAGATAAAGATGTGTAGGACAGATGCTAAGCCCAAATTAGCTAATTACCAAATTAACTAATTAGAGACATCTTCAGATACAAAGAGAAAACATTTATTTAGTTCTTGCAGGGAAAGGCCAGACATACCTGAGAGCCATCCCAACTCCCACCATGTGCTTATGAAACCTGACCAGCTCCCATCTTGTTGAAGATTTAAAAAGAAAAAGACCAAGCCTTTCATTGGATAGACTAAAAGGATGTAACCATTGTTGACCAATGGTCACCAATGTCTGTTTCCCACAGGTCATGTCACTTCCTGCCACTTACTGTAACCTAGGGTCTGAAGGGTCTGATTTTTTAGAGATCATGTGACTTCCCAGGTTCCTTCTTGGACCCAGAGTTCAAGACTTCATCTTTGGCTCTGGGAATAGGGATAATGTGACAGTCTCAAAGTCAGAAAACTTCATCCAATCAGTCCCCTTCATAAACATGTTGTCTTCTTTAGGTAAGTACCAGAAAATAGACCCCTTTTTGCCTTTTCTTACTCAGAGTCTCTGATTGTTGTGGTATTCTTTGAAGAGGATGGTTTGTATAGATCATTCCCATACACAATGATCCTGGCCATTTCTCAATCCCCTCCATGGAGATAAGCTTGAAACTTAACTTTTTTTTTTTTAAATAGCTTTCAATTTTCAAAATACATGCAAAGGTAGTTTTCAACATTCAGCCTTGCAAAACCTTGTGTTACATATTTTTCTCCCTTCTTCCTCATTTATCTCTCCCAAAGACAGCAAGTAATCTAATATAGATTAAACATGTGTAGTTCTTGAAATTTAACTTAAAAAAAAAAAGCTCAGTTTAGTTTAGATCAAGATGCCTGACAGGCAGAGGGATAAAAATGGAGATATAAAACAAGTGCTTTTAAATCCCAAGTAGCCAGATCTTTTCCTTTGTAATTCAGTTTCCTGAGAGAACTCAGAAAACAACACATATACACATACAAACTGCTTTTCAATTCCTTTTCCTTCTGTCTATTCTGAGAGTTGTTTCATCTTTCAGGGCCTCACTTCTTTATTTCTCCCCTAGAGTTTCTTGTAAATATCTCTGGGGTGCAGATCCCTTCTGTACTTATGTATGGAAATTCTCTACACTTCTGTGATCTCAAACCACCCTAATATTTACTCAATCCAGTTTTATCCTTTCCCCTAGTTTTGGGATTTTTTGTTGTTCACTAAGAAAGAGCTTTCTGTGGATTTCTTCGACAAAGAGATCTAACTCAGTTTCAATTGATCAATGATGGACAGAAGCAGCTATACCCCCCCCCCCAAAAAAAAAAAAAAAAAAAAAAACCACTGGAAAATGAATGTACTGTTTGTATTTTTGTTTTTCTTTCCGAGTTGCTTTTTACCTTCTGAATTCAATTCTCCCTGTGCAACAAGAGAACTGTTCGGTTCTGCACACATATATTGTATCTAGGATATACTGTGCCATATTTAACATGTATAGGGCTGCTTGCCATCTGGGGGAAGGGGTGGAGGGAGGGAGGGGAAAAGTCGGAACAGAAGTGAGTACAAGGCATAATGTTGTAAAAAAAAATTATCCTGGCATGGATTCTGTCAATAAAAAGTTATTATTATGAAAGAAAAAAGAAAAAAAAGAAAGAGCTTTCTTAGCAGCAAGATGGTTTAACAAAATCTTGATTATATGGGATAAATCTTGGCCTGGGGCTGGGTGCTATCTGAGGTATTCAATAGAGGACCATCAGACAGAGATCTCCAATTGAATAAAATCACTTAACTAGGAGTTTGAACCTTTGAGATTTGTGGCAATTCAATGGAAGGTGATTGATCAAAATCTACAATTGAATGAAACCACTTAACTGTGAGTTTTCAGGCTCTTCCCAGTGCCTGGAAGCTCCCTGAAGAGGGTACAGTTTTCAGGCTCCCCAAAAGATCTGTTTTTTTCAGTTTATTATCTGCTGAAAGCATAGTTCTGGGGTACACAAGAACCCATAGACATTGACCAATATTTTTACCAACTTTCTACAGATTTTTAGTTAGAAGGCAGTGAAGAAGGGACCCCGAAACTCTAAAAATACTTGAAGGAGAAAAATCTCCTTTAACTCTGCCTCAGTCAGGGATTCTGCCCCGAGGGATAAACAGTTATTTGGGTGAGGTGGCTCAGTCCTGAAACTCATTGAATTCAATTCAGATTCTAGCTCAAGGTGAAACCCAGGGAGGAGCCAACCTGTGACTCCACCCACAGGCCCCCTTCAGCTAAATCTCATATATAAAAAGAGCCAAACTAAAACCCTCTCTTTGAAGAGGTTCCAAACATACCAAGCTCCATGCTTGGCATGTCAAGGGCCTAAGTCCACTGGAATACTTTTTCCAGTGCCATTCTCTCTTTACCCTCATCTATTTCCCTAACCAGACTTTATGCTTCTCTGTCAGGATTTCTAATTAACTTACTTCCAATCCCTATAATAAACCTCTTTTATCAATCTAGGTTTTTGGGTCTATAAATTTCTTTACAGAAAATCTCTGTGCTGCCAGAAGGGAGCCCCCAAAACTCCCTACCCTTGTGCCGAATTCCAAGGAGTTTCAGGGGAGCCAGACCTCTCTATTTGGTTCTCTGAAACTCAAAGCTGCCACTAGACCTTATCATTTAACTCCCTGACCACCAGAAACCCTAATTTCATTTTGGTTCTCTAAATCTAAACCTCATCAGCAGGATGAATATAATGCAATTTTGCAGAGGGCAGAGGGGGAAAGGAAAAGATTTAATATCAAAGAACAGATAGCAAAAAGGGCTCTTCATCAGAAAAATAAGAAAATCATCAGTAAATAGGGGATTTAACTAACTACAACTGTTTACCCTAGAGGTATAAGTAGTGACAAAAAATGTTCATTGGAAGTAAATAAGATTAATAAAGCTGAGTCAGAAATTTTTCTGTCACTGACCAGAGGCATAATTTGAAACTTGAGCTAAAGTTGCAAGCTGTAGATAATGCTTGCTATCTCAAGCAAATAAAAGCAATACTAAAATTCTGTTATGATTGTTATGGGAGAAATATCTCTTCTCTGAGTTCATATGGTAGGTACCAATTGCTGAAACATTTACCACAATGCAGAACTTATAAAAGTAAAAATCCAGGCTTTATTATTATTCTGAAGCATAGATTTTAGACCTCAGAGAAAACAATAAACTTGAATAATCATTAGGATTCTAATAATACTTTTTATAAACTCAAAATGACAGAGAAATAATTCATTTCCATATTGCAATCTTGTACATTCCTCTTAGGCTGTAATATACACCTGTTCTAGCAAATGCTTTCACATTAAAAGACAAAGAGCTATAGGAACTTCAATGCAATTATAGTCAAGGAACACTGCACTAAAAGGTAGAATTTGTATTTTACTTGAAATATAAAAGAATTCTAGCGTGGTATTGATGAGGTGAAGTCTAGTTTCGGGGCTCCCGGTATGGGAACCAAAAATATGATGAGGTTTAGGTTTTGGGATTCCCTTTCATAGGAAACCAAATGATAAGGTCTAGATTTACAGAACCAAAATGAGATTAGGGTTTCTGATGGTCAGGGAGTTAAATGATAAAGTCTAGTGGCAGATTCGGGGTTCAGGGAACCAAATGGAGAGGTTTGGCTCCCTTGCACCCCCTTGGGATTCGGCACAAGGGTAGGGAGTTTTGGGGAAACCTCTTTGGCGGCACAGAGATTCTCTGTAAAAGAATTTACAGACCCAAAAACCTCGACTGATAAAAGAGGTTTATTATAGGGATTGGGAAGTAAGGTTAGAAATCCTGACAGAGAGGTATAATGTCTTGTTAGGGAAATAGGTGAGAGTAAAAAATATTATTCCAGTGGGCAGAGGCTCCTTGGCATAGCAAGGCATAGCCTAGCATTGCATAGCATGGCATGTTTAGAACCTCTGCAAAGAGAGGATTTAAGATTGGCTCTTTTATAATAGGAGCTTGGCTACAAGCTGAAGGGGCTAGTGGGTGGAGTCCCAAGTTGGCTTATCTATTAGCTGGGTTTCAGTTTGAGCTGGAATTTGAATAGAATTGAATGAGTCTCTTTAATTCAATAGAGTTGGAATTCTTTTAGCTTAGGACTGGACCAACCTCACCTAGATAACAGAATGAAACTGTCTTGTTTAGCCTCGGGAGGGGTCCCTCACTGAGGCAGAGTTGAAGGAGATTTTCTCCTTCAAGAATTTTTAGAGTTTCAGGGTCCCTTCATTATGAATAAAAATGTGGAGACAGGAAATTTCAGTATATACTCAGGGTTAAATATATTCATTTAGCAATCAGATCTGGAGAAACAGATAGTGTAGGAAAGGAATATGAAATAAAACTGAAGAGGTAGATCAAGACCAGTCTGTGGAAAGTCTTGGATGACAAGTAAAGGAGGTTAGGCTGCTTTCTATAGGAAATAGTCATAGAAAATTCACAAACAAGAAAATAAAATGATGAAAACAGTGCTTAAGAAAGTAATATCATGGTAGAGGATAAAAATGGGGCAATGTCTGATATACTCCTTTTTCCATCTGCTGCTCTGACTGGTTTCAACTCCATGAACCAGATGTCTCTTCCAAGAGAAGTTCATCATTTCTAAATTCATCACCATTCTGCTAACTCAAGCCTTGATTGACACTACTTCCCTCAGCCTCCTCTCCCCTCTGACTGGAAGGTTAGAGGGTAGAATACCAAACACCTCCTAGTGTTTTCCTTTGTAAAGGTCAGTTACTGAACTCTCAATTCACTCCACTTTGCATCTGCTATTCTTCCTGGTTTCAACTCTGTGGAACAAGATATCCTTGATTCTTCCTTCTCCATTCCATTTTCTTCTTTTTGTGAGTTGTTTTCCCCCTTTAGATTGTAATCTCCTTTTGGACAAGGACTGTCTTTCTTTTTATTAATTGTATTTCTAGCATTTAGCACATTGCCTGGCAGAGAAGCACTTAATAAATGTTTATTGGGTTGGATTGAATAATCATCAATCTACAAACATTTAAAAAGTACTTACTATGTTTCAGTAGCTGTGCTAAGCACTGAGGATACAAAGCAAAAAACAAAATCAAAAAACAAGGAAAGAGCTTACCTTTTAATGGGGGAAATGACATGAATCAGAACAGTATCAACACTTGAATTTGGATGTTTAGGGCAAGGCATTTAAGCATAAAAGAAATCAGTGATCCAAAGTAGCCAAAACTAGGAATAAGAGTGTTCCAGGCATGAAGGAGTGTGGTGTTTTTCTTCTTCAAAATAATAGTTCTCTGATGCTGAGTGAAATGAGCAGAACCAGGAGATCATTATATACCTCAACAACAATACTGTTTGAGGATGTATTCTGATGGAAGTGGATCTCTTTGATAAAGAGAGCCTTAATTGATCAAAGATGGACAGAAGCAGCTACACCCAGAGAAAGAACACTGGGAAATGAATATAAACTGCTTGCATTTTTGTTTTTCTTCCCGGGTTATTTATACCTTCTGAATTCAATTCTCCCTGTGCAACAAGAAAACTGTTCGGTTCTGCACACATATATTGTATCTAGGATATACTGCAACCCATTCAACATGTAAAGGACTGCTTGCCATCTGGGGAAAGGGGTGGAGGAAGGGAGGGGAAAAATCGGAACAGAAGTGAATGCAAGGGATAATGCTGTAAAAAATTACCCTGGCATGCGTTCTATCAATAAAAAGTTATTAAAAAAAATAATAATAGTTCTCTCTGTGAGCAGGTTTCTTGGGGAGGTTTTCTGGAGGCAGCCTTAGTTGCAGTTGAAAATAATAATCACCTCAAAATGCAGCCAGGGGATAAAATGCAAATGTTTGTTTTCTTCTTCCAAAATAGCCTGGTTACTTTTTCTTAGAGGCCTATCTTTCTGCTTGGTTCCAAGAGCTTCCTCCAAATGTCTCCAAATCCAAAGGTTTGTTCTTTAGCCTCCAGCCAGCACCAAGGTGGAAGATGCAATGAATCTCTCTTGCCTCGGAGAGAGGGCTTGTAGGCTTCCTCCCAGAGTGCTCCTCTCCGACTCCTTTCAATGTTCTGAAGTTACTCCCTCTCAATCTAAATTCAGCTGAACTCCCTTGACCGAACTTATATATGATCTCTTCTGAGAGAATGGGATTATAGGTTTTCTCCCATAGTGCTCTCTGGCCCTAAGAGCTTCAAGGGAGGTGTGAATTCACA
Source organism: Antechinus flavipes (assembly GCF_016432865.1). Classification (NCBI taxonomy): domain Eukaryota; kingdom Metazoa; phylum Chordata; class Mammalia; order Dasyuromorphia; family Dasyuridae; genus Antechinus; species Antechinus flavipes. The sequence goes on along the minus strand of NC_067399.1, from coordinate 342,845,412 downwards.
AAGTTACAAAGTTTATTTTGTGAATTTCCCATACTTGTGAACTCCAATGAGTACTTAAATACTTCTTGCTTATATGAGTTCTCTAAAGGTGTGAACACAAGCATTGTATCAATTAGTTCTACTTAGTACCTTGTTTCAGGTTCTGGCCCAAAACATCTTGTAAGATCAGATCAATGATACTGAACCATGCTAAATTAGATAATTATTGTCTCTATCAACTCTAATGACTTAACAATTAGTAAAGATTCCAACAAAGGATGGCTAGGACAGAGATTGAGTCAAGAAGTATATCATTATATGTGAACAATAGTCAAATAGAATGGTATGGATGATCTGTAGGGTATCTTGAGAGGAGTGATTTATATGAATGAGAAGATCGGGGGTGGAGAAAGAAGACAGAAACCAGTTTGAAAAGAAATTTAAATACCAAATAAATCCTGAGGTGAAAGACATGGTTAGATATGCAATTCAGGGAAGAAAAAACCTTTTAGTAACAGTGTGCAAGATAGATAGTAGTGGAGAGAGGCTTGAGGCACAGAGTCTAGCCTAGTGAACTTCAGGGGAGAAATGAAGAGGGTATGAACTTGGATGGTAACTATATGACTAGAGTAAAGGGGATAAATGCAAAATATATGGAGAAATAAATGACAATATGTGGCAACTGATTGGATAGTTGAGATGAATAAAGTGAGGAGGTGAGGATGATACTATATTTGAGAACCTTGGTAAACTGGAAGAATGGTGGCATTCTTATTAATTAAAGGAAAATACAAAAGAGAGAGTGGTTTTGGGAGAAAGAATTATTTCTGTTTTTGATATGTTGAGTTTGACATACTTACAAGATATTCAGTTTGAAGTCTTTGTTAGGATTGAATCTGATGGTATATGCCTTTAATCTAGTGGATCACTTGATCTCAGGAGTTCTGAGCTTCAGTGAACTAAAAAATAGATTCGATATCCACATTATTTGCATTAATATATGAATTGAGAGTTAGGACCAGGTTGTTTAAAAAGGGAAGAATCAGTCTAAGTCATAAATGAAGTAGGTTAGATGATGTTCCTGAATTTATCAATTGGGGGAGTGGGCTGTGAGAGGTCACTACACTTTCATCCTGGGTGAGAAGGAAGGAAAGAAAGTAAGGAGGAAGGAAAGAAAGAAAATAAGGAGGGAAGAAAAAAAGAAAACAAGAAGGGAGAAAAGAAAGAAAGTAGGGAGGGAGGAAAGAAAAGAGGAAGGTAGAAAAAAAGAAGAGGTAAAAAAAGAAAGAAGAAACAAAGAAGGAAGGAAGGAAAATAAAAGTGGGAGGGTGAGAAGAAAGGAAGGGAGTGAGGGAAGAAAGAAAGAAAAATCTCTAGCAGGTAGTTTATGGTTTGGGACTACAGCTCAACAGTAGGACTAGAGCTGGACATATAGATATGGGAGTTATTTGTGTAGAGATCATAATTGAACCAATGGGGGCTGATGAGATAGATCATCAAGTGAAAAAGGACTAGGATAGGGCTTTGGTAGGAAATCCACAGATAAAGAATCGGCAAAGGAAATAGAAGACCTCTGTCTTTAGATAGGAAGAAAAGCTAAAAAATGTGAAAATCTAAAGAAAGCAGAATATCAAGAAAAAGAAAGTAGTCAACTCTGTCAAAAACTGTAAAGAGGCCAAGAAGGATGAGGATCGAGAAAAGAGCATTTGATTTAGCAATTAAGTTAAATAATTAACTGATAACTCTGGGAAAAGCATCTTTAGTTGAATAATGAGCTCAGAAGTTAGATTGAAAAGGATTTATAAGAGCAAAAGTAAAGACATGACTTGTAGATGTCTTTTTCAGAGTTGATCTGAGAAAGGGACAAGAGAATGATAGGTGGTGGAATTGGCAGGATCTAATGCATTTTTTCAGAGTGAAGGAGACTAGAGTGTAGGAGATGGGTGGGGATGTACACATCAGGGAAGAAACTCATAGGTAGGGAGAAACTGAATATTAGAAAGTGAGAATAATAGATGATCTTTTTATAAGTTTATTTTTTTATTCTGAACTTAAACATCAGAAAAAGGAGAATTCCATATTTTTTATGTATAAGAATCTTCTTTTTTTAAAATTATAACTTTTTATTGACAGAACATATGCATGGATAATTTTTTACAACATTATCCCTTGCACTCACTTTTGTTCCAACTTTTCCTTTCCCTCCCTCTACCTCCTCCCCTATGGGGCAGACAGTCTTATACATGTTAAATATGTAATAGTATATCCTAGATACAATATGTGTGCAGAACCATACAGTTTTCTTGTTGCACAAGAAGAATTGAATTCAGAAGGTAAAAATAACCTCAGAAGAAAAACAAAAATGCAAGTAGTCCACATTCATTTCCCAGTGTTCCTTCTCTGGGTGTAGCTGATTCTATCCATCATTGCTCAATTGGAACTGAATTAGATCTTCTCTTTGTTGAACATATCCACTTCCATCAGAATACATCCTCATATAGTATTGTTGTTGGTGTATAATGATCTCTTGATTCTGCTCATTTCACTCAGCATCAGTTCATTTAAGTCTCTCCAAGCTTCTCTGTATTCATCCTGCTGGTCATTTCTTACAGAACAATACTATTCCATAATATTCGTATACTACAATTTACCCAACCATTCTACAATTGATGGGCATCCACTACAAAAAGGGCTGCTACAAATATTTTGGCACATACAGGTCCCTTTCCCTTCTTTAAAATCTCTTTGGGGTATAAGCCCAATAGAAACACTGCTAGATCAAAGGGTATGCACAGTTTGGTAACTTTTTGGGCATAATTGCAGATTGCTCTCCAGAATGGTTGAATTCTTTCACAATTCCACCAACAATGCATCAGTGTCCCAGTTTTCCCACATCCCCTCCAACATTCATCATTATTTTTTCCTGTTATCTTAGCAAATCTGATAGGTATGTAGTGGTATCTCAGAGTTGTTTTAATTTGCATTTCTCTGATCAATAATGATTTGGAACACCCTTTCATATGAGTAGAGATAGTTTCAATTTCATCATCTGAAAATCGTCTGTTCCATTAAGAAACATCTGACACTGAAAGAGCATGGCTGACAATGAGACTGTTAAAAGAACTTTAAAATCTTCAGCCTCCAGAGCCAGCACCAAGTTGAATCTGTCTTGCCTCTGAGAGAGGGCTTCTGGCTCTCAATCGCCCAGAGTGCACCTCTTGGACCCTAGTCAATGTTTCGAAGTAAGTCTCCTCACTCAGAGAGAGCTTCTGGATGAACTCACTTGACACTACCCTCTCAATCTAAATTCAGCTCCACTCTCTTCTGCCACCAGCCAGCCAAGTGGAAAATGGAATGAATCTCTCTCCGAGAGCCTCTGTCTGTTTCTTATATATGAGAGAGAGGAATTGTGGGATATGAGAGAGAGGGATTATCGGTTTTCTCCCAGAGTGCTCTCTGGCCCTAAGAGCTTCAAGGGAGGTGTGAATTCCCAAAGTTACACAGTTAACTTTGTGAATCTCCCATACTTGTGAATTCCAATGAGTAAAAGTGTAAACATAAGCACTGTATCAATTAGTTCTACTTAGTATCTTGTTTCAGGTTCTGGCCTAAAGCATCTCAACTCTAATGACTTAACCGTTTGTAAAGATTCCAGTAATATCCTTTGACCATTTATCAATTGGAGAATGGCTTGATTTTTTATAAATTAGAGTCAATTAATAAAACCATCTGGTATTGGCTAAGAAATAGACTAGTTGATCAATGGAATAGGTTAGGTTCAAAGGACAAAACAGCCAATAACTTTAATAATATAGTGTTTGACAGTTTTTGGGATAAGAACGTATTATTTGACAACAATTGCTGGGAAAATTGGAAATTAGTATGACAGAAATTAGGCATGGACCCACACTTAACACCGTACACCAAGATAAGGTCAAAATGGGTTCATGACCTAGGCATAAAGAATGTGATTATAAATAATTGGAAGAGCATAGGATAGTTTACCTCTCAGACCTGTGGAAGAGGGAGGAATTTATGACCAAAGAAGAACTAGAGATCACTACTGACCACAAAATAGAAAATTTTGATTATATCAAATTGAAAAGTTTTTGTACAAACAAAACAAATGCAGACAAGATTAGAAGGGAAACGATAAACTGGGAAAACATTTTTACAGTCAAAGGTTCTGATAAAGGCCTCATTTCCAAAATATAGAGAGAATTGACTCTAATTTATAAGAAATCAAGCCATTCTGCAATTGATAAATGGTCAAAGGATATGAACAGACAATTCTCAGACAAAGAAATTGAAACTATTTATAGACATATGAAAATATGCTCCAAATCATTAATTAGAGAAATCCAAATTAAGACACCTTTGAGATACCACTACACACCTGTCAGATTGGCTAGAATGACAGGGAAAGATAATGTGGAATGTTGGAGGGGATGTGGGAAAACAGGGACACTGATACATTGTTGGTGGAATTGTGAACACATCCAGCCATTCTGGAGAGCAATTTGGAACTATGCTCAAAAAGTTATCAAACTGTGCATATCTGTTGATCCAGCAGTGTTTCTACTGGGCTTATATCCCAAAGAGATCTTAAAGCAGGGAAAGGGACCTGTATGTGCCAAAATGTTTGTGGCAGCCCTGTTTGTAGTGGCTAGAAGCTGGAAAATGAATGGATGTCCATCAATTGGAGAATGGTTGAGTAAATTGTGGTATATGAATGTTATGGAATATTATTGTTCTGTAAGAAATGACCAGCAGGATGAATACAGAGAGGACTGGTGAGACTTACATGAACTGATGCTAAGTGAAATGAGCAGAACCAGGAGATCATTATATACTTCAACAACGATACTGTTTGAGGATATATTCTGATGGAAGTGGATCTCTTCAATAAAGAGAACTAATTCAGTTTCAATTGATCAAGGATGAACAGAAGCAGCTACACCCAAAGAAAGAACACTGGGAAATGAATATAAACTGCTTGCATTTTTATTTTTCTTCCCGGATTATTTATACCTTCTGAATCCAATTCTCCTGTGCAACAAGAAAACTGTTTGGTTCTGCACACATATATTATATCTAGGATATACTGTAACCTATTTAACATGTAAAGGACTGCTTGCCATCTGGGGGAGGGGGTGGAGGGAGGGAGGGGAAACATCGGAACAGAAGTGAGTGCAAGGGATAATGTTGTAAAAAATTACCCTGGCAAAGGTTCTATCAATAAAAAGTTATTTAAAAAAAAATATATATATATATATATTAGAGTCAATTCTCTATATATTTTGGAAATGAGGCCTGTATCAGAACCTTTAACTGTAAAAATGTTTTCCCAGTTTATTGCTTCCCTTCTAATCTTGTTTGCATTAGTTTTGTTTGTACAAAGGCTTTTTAATTTGATATAATCAAAATTTTCTATTTTGTGATCAATAATGATCTCTAGTTCTTCTTTGGCCACAAATTCCTTCCTCCTCCACAAATTTGAGAGGTAAACTATCCTATGTTCCTCTAATTTATTTATAATCTCATTCTTTATGCCTAAATCATGGACCCATTTTGATCTTATCTTGGTGTACGGTGTTAAGTGTGGGTCCATGCCTAGTTTCTGCCATACTAATTTCCAGTTTTCCCAGAAGTTTTTGTCAAATAGTGAATTCCTATCCCAAAAGTTGGGATCTTTGGGTTTATCAAACACTAGATTGCTATAGTTATTGACTATTTTGTCATGTGAACCTAAGAACCTAATCTATTCCACTGATCAATTAGTCTATTTTTTAGCCAATACCAAATGGTTTTGGTGACCGCTGCTTTATAACATAGTTTTAGATAAGGTACAACTAGGCTGCCTTCATTTGATTTTTTTTTTTTCATTAGTTCCCTTGAAATTCTTGACCTTTTGTTCTTCCATATGAATTTTGTTGTTATTTTTTCTAGGTCATTAAAATGGTTTCTTGGGAGTCTGATTGGTATAGCATTAAATAAATAGATTAGGTAGTATTGTCATCTTTATTTGGCCTATCCAAGAGCACTTAATATTTTCCCAATTATTTAAATCTGACTTTATTTGTGTGGAAAGTGTTTTGTAATTTTGCTTATGTAATTCCTGACTTTCTTTTGGTAGTTAGATTCCCAAATATTTTATGCTGTCGATTTTTTTTGGGGATGTATAAAAATGCTGAGGATTTATATGGATTTATTTTGTATCCTGCAACTTTGCTAAAGTTGTGAATTATTTCTAATAGCCTTTTAGTAGAATCTCTGGGGTTCTCTAAGTATGCCATCATATCATCTGCAAAGAGTGATAATTTGGCTTCCTCATTATCTACTCTAATTCCTTTAATCTCTTTCTCAACTCATATTGCCGAAGCTAGTGTGAAAATTCCATATTCATTACAGAATATGAAACTATGAACATCAATCTCATACTACTTGTTTCAAAAAAGTCTATAATAATATATGCTATTTTCAAAGTTACCCTGTTTTTCTATATTCCCACAGAATTTCCTTTTGTTTCTTTCTGTACATTAAAAAATATACTATGGGGCAGCTAGATGGTGCAGTGGATAGAGACCAGCCCTGAAATAAGGAGGACCTGAATTCAAATCTGATCTCAGAGAATTAATACTTCCTAGCTGTGTGACCCTGGGCAAGTCCTATTTAACCCTATTTGCCTCAGCCAAATATATATATACATTCATACACACACACACACACACACACACACACACACTAATGCCTTCCCCCTTTTTTGTGGCTTCCTCCCTTACCCTAGTTTAAAATTGAGGAGAAAAAAATGGTAATAAGACTCTAGCATATTTAATATGTATTGGTCAACCTGCCATCTGGGGGAAGGGGTGGGGGAAAGGAGGGGAAAAGTTGGAACAAAAGATTTTGTAATTGTCAATGCTGAAAAATTACCCATGCATATATCTTGTAAATAAAAAGCTATAATAAAAAAAAAAAGAAAGAAAAAAAGGTAATAAGTAACCATAGGCAAACAAAACCAAATCTTCACAACAGCCAGGTCTAAAACTTTTTTTGTACTTTGAGTCAATTCTGTTGTGAGATGGGTAACATCTTCTATTATATGTCCTTTGGAAACATGTTTCGTCACTGAATTGAATGGAGCTCAGTCTTTCAAACTTGTTTGAAAATGTTGTTATTGTATAAATTATCCTTCTGGGTTCTAAGCACTTCACTTTGCATCAGTTCTTACAAGTCTTCCCAGCTTTTTCTAAAACTGTCTAGTTTTTTTTTTTTTTTCAATAGTATCTGGCATATAGTATTCAAGCAATAAACATTTATTAAGCATCTATTATATGTCATGTACTATGTTAAAAGTTGGAGATACACAGAAACATAAAAGACAGTGCCTGCTCACAGTTTATATGAAGGAGACAGTATGTAAACAATTATTTAAAAATAAACTTATACATTGGATAAATTGGAAATAATCAACAAAGGGAAAGTAGTGTTGAAGTTCAGAAAGGAGAACCCAAAAGGTGGGGTCGCAGACCAGTGTCATGAGGTATTTCAAAAGAATTTTCAGGCTTGAGCCCATCTCCAAGTCAAGGGGCAAAGTTTATTGTAATTGTAATGCCAGTTGAAGTGGGCTAAGTTCCAAAAGGATTTAGCAAAGAACAAGGATAAAGAAAATAAATATATAGGACAAAGTTAGAGAGGCCAGAGTTTCATGTTACTCATTTGCTAATTTTATGGCTTACAAGTAAGTTTGAGAGGTGGTCTGTTCACTATTGTCTCAGGAACTTGGTTATTACTGACCAACAAATTATCTTTCTGGCAGACTTTCTTAAGGCTAGAAGACTTTAGTATCATTGACAGATTGTTAGAGAAATAGCACTCTAAAGTTTTAGGGGACCTTAGGATACTGCTATATTTCCCTTAGAAGTTGTATCCCCTTCAGTAGGATATGAAAAGTAAGATATTAGCTGGGATTTGAAGCTGGGAAAATCAGGAAGTAGAAATGAGAAAGCCTATGAGACAGCCAGTGAAAATGATAAGGTCTAGATTTAGGGAACCAAAATGAGATTAGGATTTCCTGACGGTCAGGTAGTTAAATGATAAGGTCTAGTGGCAGGTTTGGGGTTCAGGGAACCAAATGAAGAGGTTTGGCTCCCCTGCAACCCCTTGGGATTAGGCACAAGGATACAAAGTTTTGGCAACTCCCTTCTGGCAGCGCAGAGATTCTCTGTAAAGGAATTTACAGACCTGAAAACATAGATTGATAAAAGAGATTTATTATGGGGATTGGGAAGTAAGGTTAGAAATCCTGACAGAGAGGCACAGTTTCGTTAGGGAAATAGGTGAGGGTAAATAGAGAATGGCACTGGAAAAGAATGTTTCAGTGGACAGAGGCCCTTGGCATCCCAAGCATAGCACAGCTGGCATGTTTGGAACCTCTGCAAAGAGAGGATTTTAGTTTGGCTCTTTTATATTGAGTGTCTTAGTGGGGGCTAGGAGAGCCCAAGTTGGCTCAGACCCAGTGGGAGCTGTGATAAGCCTGGATCTTCTATTGCAGGGGTCCTCAAATTCGGCCCACAGACCAAATGCAGCAGCTGAGGACATTTATCCCCCTCACCCAGGGCTATTAAGTTTCTTTATTTAAAGGCCTACAAAACAAAGTTTTTGTTTTTACTATAGTCTGGTCCTCCAACAGTCTGAGGGACAGTGAACTGGCCCCCTATTTAAAAAGGATTTCAAAAGGATGCTTTTTGACTAGGCTTTGTAATTGAATCAAAGGCTTTGGCATCCTGGAAAGACAACTTGTCTGGGGAGGATATGCCTCAGCCAGGAGGGGCTGGGAATCTGAAAGGAATCATAGATCAATAGGAAATCCATTTTCTTAAAGGGATCACAACCTGCTTCAAAATGTATCTTGTTTGCGGAACAACTAGTTAGTTTCTTTAGAGATGGCTAGGATCTGAATTTTCCAGGTAACTTTCCACTTTCTATCAGCAGTTTTGCTTGGTTTTCAATCCCTAAAATATGTTCCATCTACTTCCCCATCACTCTCTCTGCCTTTTTAAAAGCTTCTTTTTGAGTATTATCTTCTCCCATTAGACTGTAAGCTCCTTGAAGATAATTTTTCTTTTTCTTACTGTGTCCCCTTACCTTAGCACAGTCCTTAGCACACAGTAGGTACTTAACAAATACTTATTGGATTGAAATGAAAAGCAAACCAGTGTCACCGGGTTGAGAGTATGTGTAGTTCTCTCAAATTGGCTAAGATGACAGGAAAAGAAAATGATAAATGTTGGAGGGAATGTGGAAAAACTGACATTAATTCATTAATTGTGGAAAGATCCAATCATTCTGGAGAGCAATTTGGAATTATGCCCAAAGAGCTATGAAACTGTCCATACCCTTTGATCTAGCAGTGTCTCTACTGGGTCTGTATCCCAAAGAGGGAAAAAAACTCACATGTGCAAAAATGTTTGTAGCCGCCCCTTTTTATAGTGGCAAGGAAATGGAAATTGTGTGGATGTCCATCAGTTGAGGAATGACTAAGATGTGTGTGTGTGTGTGTGTGTGTGTGTGTGTGTGTGTGTGTGTGTGTAATTGTTTGGGACAGTATCGTCCATAAAAACAGAAAGACAGAGTTAAAAAAAAAAAAAAAAGGAAAAAGGGTTTTATTATAATCTTGTGAGAAAGGCATTTCCCTCCTGACATCAGGTTTGTCAGTAAAAGAGTACAAAGCATAACTTCAAAACACAAGATTAAATAGTCCTTCTGATGATTCAAACCAGTTCCAATGATCTTGTGTTAATGAGAGCCATCTACATCCATAAAGAGGACTGTGGGAACTGGTTGTGGATCACAATATAAGAATTTTACTTCTTTTGCTGTTATTTGTTTGAATTTTATTTTCTTTCTAATTTTTTTCCTTTTTGATCTGATTTTTATTGTGCAGCAAGATAATAGTATAACTATGGATGCCTATATTCTATTTACATATATTTTTTACCATGTTTAACATATAAGGGAGGAGATGGGGAAAGGGGGGGGGGAATTGGAACACAAACTTTTGCAAGAATCAATATTGAAAAATTATCTGTGCATGTGTTTTGAAAATAAAAAGCTTCAATAAAAACCAATTTTAAAAAAGATTAAATAATCTTTTATTTAATTAAATAAAAAATCCTTTTGTGGAATGGGTGCGCTACACCCTCTTACTCAATTTGACTACTCAGAGGCATCTTCAGATATAAACAGGAAGCATTTATTCAGTCCTTGCAAGGAGAAGTCCAAACATACCAGATGAGTAGCCACAGAGCCTTTCAGCTCCAATCTCCCCATATTGTGTCTGGCCTAGGAAGCCAGAAATAGTGAATTTGGTTTGAAATAGCCCAGGCAATAAAATTCAAGACAGCCGCAATGAGGAAGATTTAGAATTTATTTGGTACCAAGCTCGGGACAGAGTTCTGATCGAATTCCGTACCTTACAGAACTAAAGACAGCCTTATAAGCATTTCTGTTCAGTTTGTTACATTTTAATCTGTGATTTGCATTTTACAACAGGAGGATGGGAACATAGATCAGTTTCAAATACCGAACAGATACCCTTAAGGGCATTGTTGAGCTGGCCTTTTGAAATACAAAAGAAATCCCCCAATCTAGCTGAGCAAACTTTCTTCTGCTGGCCCGAGGCGGAAAGGAGGGGAAAGGAGGGCTATTTGTCCATTTCAGGTTAAATAGCAAAAATAAAAAGCAAAATAGCTCATTGGATAGACTGAAAAGGAAGTAACCATTGACCAGTGGTCAGTAATGCTCTCTACTTCCTGTGGGTCAAGTAACTTCCTGAATCTTAGACCTAGGATCTGACCTTTTCTGACCTACAGCCCTCTGAGAATAGGGATCACCTGATTTGCTGAAATTTAGGCCTACAGTCTAATCCATTCCATCTCATAGACTTTTTGAGAAATCTTCATCTAGGGGTAGCTACATGGTGCAGTGGATAGAGTCCCGACCCTGAAGTTAGGAGGACCTGAGTTCAAATATGACCTCAGACACTTAACATTTCCTAGCTTGTGACCCTGGGCAAGTCAATTGCCTCAGCAAAAAAATCAAACAAACACTCTTTACTTGGTCCTATTCAGCCTAAATGCAGAAGCTTCTCACCCCCTACCCCCTACTCCATTCCTTATCTCCCATTGTTTGGGAGAGTTCAGGCTAATAGCCTAATCAAAGTCTAATCCAGAAACAAAAGAATACAAGCCAATAATAATAAACTCTTAATTTGTTTCCCCAGAGAACTGGTATACAAGCTGATATAATTCAAAGCCATCATCTCCTTTAAAAGTAGGACTTAATGCTAATTAAGAGGCGGTGGGAAAACAGGCAGAGATAACACTTGCAATTTTCTAGCTATGTCTCTATTTGTTATTATAAAGTCTCAAGTCACAATTAAAGTATAGTTTAAGGCTATATTCTCTTGAGAGCAGCTTTATTCTGTTAATTACACACAGAATATTATTGTTTTATAAGAAATAAGCAGCTACTTGGTCTATATCCTAGAGAGATCATAGAAGGGGGAAAAGGACCCACATGTGCAAAAAATGTTTTAAGTAGCTCTTTTTGTGGTGGCAAGGAACTGAAAACTGAGTGGGTGCCCATCCATTATACAATGGCTGAATAAGTTATGGTATATGAATGTTATGGAATATTATTGTTCTATAAGAAACAATTGGCAGGATTATTTCAGAAAGGCCTGGAAGTGAAGTGAGTAGAACCAAGAGAAAATTGTACACAGCAACAACAAGATTGTGTGATGATCAATTCTGATAGACATAGTTCATTTTAACAATTCAGGCCAATTCCAATAGACTTGTGATAGAGACATCTGAAACTAGAGAGAGAATTGTGGGAACTGAATGTGGATCACAACATAGTATTTTCTCCTTTTTTATTGTTTGCTGCTTTTTGTTTTCTTTCTCATTTTTCCCTTTTTGAGCTGATTTTTCTTGTTCAGCATGATAAATGTGGAATTACATATAGAAGAATTACACAAGTTTAACATATATATGAATACTTGCTATCTAGGCAAGAGGGTGGGGGGGAAGGAAGGGAGAAAAATTTAGAATACAAGGTTTTGCAAGGATGAATGTTGAAAACTATCTTTGCATATATTTTGAAAATAAAAGGCTATTATTTAAAAGTGACAACAACAAAGACAAAAAGATGAGCAGGTTGATTTCAGAAAAGTCTGAAAAAACTTACATGGAGTGATGCTAAGTGAAGTGAGCAGAACTAAGAGAACACTGTTCATAGTACTAAGACTATGTGATGATCAGCTGTGATGGACTTGGCTCTTTTCAATAATGAGATGATTCAAGGTAATTCCAGTAGACTTGTGAATGGAAAGTGCCATTGGAAGAGAGAACAATGGAAATTGAAGGTGGCTCAAAGTAGAATATTTTTACTCATTCTTTTTAGTTGTTGTTTGCTTGCTTGTTTTTTCTTTCCTTTCTTTTTCTCTTTTGATCTGATTTTTCTTGTGCAGTATGATGAATATGAAAATATTTTTAGAAGAATTGCATGTGTTTGATTTATATTGGATTGTTTGCTGTCTTGGGGAAGGTAAGGGCAGGGAGAGAGAGAGAAAAATTTGGAACACAAGATTTTGCAAAGGTGAATGTTGAAAATTATCTTTGCATGTATTTGGAAAAATAATACTATTAAAAAATAAAACATAAATTTTTTAAAAAAAAGAGCATGTATGTGATATTAGGGTGATGGTGGTGGTAAGATGTGAGAAGACTAGAAAAATAAGAAGCAGCTTGATTATAAAGGCTGTGAATGCCACACAGAAGATTTTGTGTTAGATGATAGGAGCTCAACTGGAGTTTACACTACTCAGTAAAATCAATCTGCCAGCTGAGTTGGAAGAGATTAGAGTGGGGAGACAATTGAAACAGGGATAAACAACCAAAAGGCTATAACAATAGGCTGAGAGTGAGGTATAATAAGGGCTTTATATGATAAGGGTAGTAGTTTTCAGAGAGATGGGAATGTATTTTCAAATCTACCTCAGAAAAAATTTAAAGGCTTTGGCAACAGATTCAATAAGAGGTGTGAGAGAATAAGAAGTTGATTATAACACTAAATTGTAAGCCTGAATGACTGGAGATATGGTGGTACTCAAGGCAGTAATAAGGAGTAGTAATAATAACTACATAATAGATGCTTATTAAATATGAACAATTGACTATACTTTTCATCATTTTCATACCATTCATATATTGTAATTCCATTATTTTCCAATTCATGGGCACCCCTTTTCTAGGGCTTTTTTTTTTTTTTGCCAGCATAAAAAAGGACTGCTATAAGGTTCAGTGTTTTTTTGTTTTTCTTTAGGTCACCTAGCTATTAAGTATCTGAGGCTGGATTTGATCTCAGGCTTTTCCAACTCTAGGCACAGTGCTCTATCCACTTTATTACATAGCTCTAAACAAGTTTAGAGGGTAATTGATAGGCTAGTGTTCACACTGGGGATAAAGAACCCTCCTCCCCAGAAACCATGGCCCTGTTCTTTCTCAATTTAATTTTCTAGGAGAATATGAGGTTCAGCTACCATACTTCCCAAGAACAAAATCATTAGAGAAAGAAACAGGGGTTAGCCATAAGCCTATGCTTATCAATTCTTTTTTTTTTTGCTGAGGCAATTGGGGTTAAGTGACTTGCCCAGAGTCACACAGCCAGTCATCAATTCTTAAAACTAGTACCAGTGTTATTTCTTGAAAATGAAGAAGACCTTGGAGTCAAAAGAAGAACCTGGAGTCAAATCTGGCCTCAAACACTTAATACTTCCTAGCTTTGTGACCCTGGCAAGTCACTTAACCCCAAATGCCTTGCAAAAAAAGAAAAGAAAAGAAAAAGCAGAAAGGATTTTTAGATTCAGGCAGGATAGAACATAGTTGCTCTGAAATTCTGGCAGACCCCTGAAGAAACAGAAGAATGAACAAACCTAGTCTTTGCACCCAGTGGGCCCCCAAGAATCACTGACTACTTTCTGGAAATGAGGTAAAATTTGGTTTTAGAATAGATTTTAGAAATAGAGAAATGGGAGAAATGGAGGTATTGAACATGAATTGGATCACTCTTTGGTGCTCTTTTCCTGTGATATAATTTAGTGAAGGCAGGGAAAGAAAAAGGCCAAAATATCTGGAGTTTATAGGAGATATAAGTAGGAAATTAGGTAGATGAGAAGAGAGAGAAATGGTACAATATGGCTTTGTGTACTCTCATCACAGAGCAGATGCCAAAGAAATCTATAATTGCATCATTCTATTTACCCAAAGCTGTATTTTTGTACTAATGTTCTAGGAAGCACCATAGAAAACTGAGGGGATAGAAGGTATGAAAGAGGACTATTAGCTACATCCCTATCATACACATTTCCAGAGGAAATTGCAAGAAGATGGAGGCCAAAACTTGGGGCTTCTGGGCCACCAATGGTTCTTCCCCCTTCAACTTCACTCTACCATCGAATTTTGGCAAGCGACCCACTGACCTGGCTCTAAGTATCATCTTAGTAATCATGCTCTTCCTTATCATGATCTCCTTGGGGTGTACTTTGGAGTTCAACAAGATGAAGGCTCACTTCTGGAAGCCTAAGGGGATTGCCATCGCCTTGGTCTCTCAGTATGGGGTGATGCCACTCACAGCCTTCGCTCTGGGCAAGATCTTCCAGCTGAACAATATTGAGGCCTTAGCCATCTTGATATGTGGCTGCTCCCCAGGGGGGACCCTGTCCAATGTCTTCAGTTTGGCGTTAAAAGGAGACATGAACCTCAGGTAAGTTAGAGATAGGAGAGAATAAGAGCAGAACAACCTGATATTGAAAGGACTCCCAGAAATGACATCACAATTTAGTGAAAACAACAACAAAATTAAAGCTGGATTAAAGTATTTTGTGGAAATCCGGGGAGGTTCATCTGGTCAAGGTGTTTCATTGGATTGGGAAGGGTATCAGTTGCTCAGTATCAACTGCTAATCTTTTTTTTTGTTGTTGTTGATCCTTCTTTGTTTTTTTTTTAAATTTTTATTTAATAATTACTTTATATTGACACTCATTTCTGTTCCGATTTTTTTTTCCCCTCCCTCCCTCCACCCCCTCCCCTAGATGGCAAGCAGTCCTTTATATGTTGGATTTTCAACTGCTAATCTTAAATAGGATTTAAGGGATATTCCTTAGCTTAAACACTAAAATGATGGGGAAAGGGTGAGTTTGGGAATACCCCTCTCTAACATCTGAATTAACCCTAGTCCCAAGACTTTTCTGGGAAGGTACAGATTTGGCTCATAGTAAACCTGGGAAATTCATGACTAGAGTTCTCTGTACTAAATCCAGAGATTTGAGACATAGGTTGGTTCTAGCTTCCTTTTGACCCCATAAATTTCAAATCAGTTCAGGGAGATCATGGAAGATTCTTTTTAATAGAATCCAAATTACCCACAGATGAATACTCAACTCTTCTCCACATACTCTGCCTGCCAACACACACACACACAAGCTTGCAGAGCAACTAAGTCACTGGAGATCTTTTTGAATTAACCTGTCCAAGAATTAGAATGCTGCAAGAATAACTATAAATACAGAGAAATTCAGCAATTCAAATCTATTAAGATTCTTCAGTTTTTCCTATAAGACTAGTGATTCCCAGTAGTTTAGTCTTGCTGCTGAGGATATTCAGGGTTAAGTAGTAAACAGTCTTTTTTTTTTTTTTTAATAACTTTTTATTGACAGAACCCATGCCAGTGTAATTTTTTACAACATTATCCCTTGCACTCACTTCTATTCCGATTTTTCCCCTCCCTCCCTCCACCCCCTCCCCCAGATGGCAAGCAGTCCTTTACATGTTGAATAGGTTATAGTATATCCTAGATACAATATATGTGTGCAGAACCAAACAGTTCTCTTGTTGCACAGGGAGAATTGGATTCAGAAGGTATAAATAACCCGGGAAGAAAAACAAAAATGCAAGCAGTTTATATTCATTTCCCAGTGTTCTTTCTCTGGGTGTAGCTCCTTCTGTCCATCTTTGATCAATTAAAGCTCTCTTTATTGAAGAGATCCACTTCCATCAGAATACATCCTCAAACAGCATCGTTGTTGAGGTATATAATGATCTGGTTCTGCTCATTTCACTTAGCATCAGTTCATGTAAGTCTCTCCAAGCCTCTCTGTATTCATCCTGCTGGTCATTCCTTACAGAACAATAATATTCCATAACGTTCATATACCATAATTTACTCAACCATTCTCCAATTGATGGGCATCCATTCATTTTCCAGCTTCTAGCCAGTAGTAAACAGTCTTAAAGGCAAGTAATGCTTCTTACTTTTTCTATATCCCTCACAGTTCCTAGCACAGTGCTCAATACTTTTTGGGTTCTTGGTTTTTTAGTTAAATCAACACCAGATCATCTCCACTAGACTCAGTTCTTTCCTGTTTTCCTCCAATTAAAAATTATATTACATTACATTACATTACCTACATTAATAGCCCATTCTGTTCCTGATCAATCTTGTCATCTATCTAATCCTAATTTTCTCTTGTTTGAAGAAACATTATTCAATGGTAGGTTTGATGGTGAAATTCACTTGGGAAGGTATACAAGCTACTCATCTCCTTCTCCTTTGCCCCAGTAAGGTGTTTTTTTTTTTTTTTTTTTTTTTTTTGCTGGGCTCATTTTATATATGAGGAAACTGAGGCGAACAGGGTGAAGAACTTACCTAGGGTCATCCAGCTAGCTTGTCAGCGTCTGAAGCTGAATTTGAATTCAGTTCTTCCTAATTGTAGGCCCAGCATTCTGTCCACTGCCACCCTGGATCTGGGGCTAGAAGATTTTAAAATGTGGCCTAAATATCTAATTCTTCTTTTTTTGAAGCCACTATTCAACTGAGAATATTTGTATATATATTAGAAACTGTTATTACTGCAAGACTAAGAGATTGTAAAATAAAGTATTTTTAAGTGGAAGAACTAGAAGAGATCATCCCATTTCCAACCCTAATGACCTTTTTTGACCTTAGGCAACTTCTTTAACCTTCCTGGGCCTCAGATTCCTCATCTGTAAGATAGAGAGTTAGGTTAGTTAGTTTCTAAGTTTTCTTCCTGTCTCCACTTCCCTGGTTTTCAAGAAGTGGAAATTAAGGCCCAAAGGAGAGCAAACGCCCAGGATCACATAGTAAAACTAAAACCAAGCCAAAACTGGAACTCAAGTCTCCAGAATTCTTTTTTCCATGGCTGTGGTATCTGTCACAGTGTGCATCCAGAATCAGATGTAAATACACAAGAAAGAAAGGGATGCAAATTTCCAAAGTAAACACGGATCTTTCGTTCAAGGACACCAACAAACAAACGTATTATTTTTTGTAAAGCTCAATAGTCCAAAAGTCTCGGGCTATCAATTCAGAATTTAACAAATTTACAAATAAAGCTCTACCTCTATAATACGCGACCACTAGAGTCTTTAGACTTCACTTGTCATAGTGAGCAGCATAACAAAAAGTAAAGCATAACAGAAAATCCAAATCAGAGATTTCATGGGATTGAAGCACTGAAAGTCATTTTGATTAACCTGACAGAAGGAGAAATCCTCTGCATTGGGGCTCCCTGACAGTTGATCATCCAGCTTCTTACAGAGCATTTCCACTATTCCATTCTCTGTTAATTATTATTAGAAAAATTTTTATATTGAACCCAAATCTGTCATCTTCTGCTTTCCATCCATTGGTACTAACCTAGCCTTTGGGAGCCATATTTTTTCTACTGGATGACGATCTTTCATTTAAACATACATTAATCTCTACTTCAATATGAGCACTTTTAGTACTTTCAACTTTTGCTCGGATATTATTTCTAGGACATCTTAATCCAAGCATCTTAATAATAACATTTGTAGTTAACAAAGTATTTTACACTTTATTTAATCCTCACAACAAATCTATAAGGAAAATATTATCATTCCTATTTTTATCCTGAAAAAATAGACTCAGAAATGTTAAATGACTTGCTTATCACACTGCCAGTTGAGTGTCAGAAGCAGGATCTGTATCCAGATAGATCTCTTCTGACTTGGAATGTAAAACATAGTATCTTATATGAGATCCTATGACTTTATATAATTTGAAGTCTTTACTGAGTATATATTCTGAATGAGCCCAACATTATATTTGGTATGTGATATATTTGGGAATAAGATAAAGACAATATATGACCTATGCTTTCAAGGAGCATATAGGTGATAATTATTTGGGGAGAATCCAAAAATAAATGAAATAGCATAATTAAGTTCTAACTCCTGGGGTTACTTATATAATAAGAAATTATATTATATGTCCTTTGACATGATTTCACCATTAAATAATGAGGTTACTTTTATAGAAATCTATAGGAAGAAAAAAAATCATAGTATGTAAAAAATACAGTTTGGTGTTATTGTTGCTGCTGTTCATGTCTGATTCTGACAACATTTAGAATTTTTTGGCAAAAATACTGGAGTGGTTTGCCATGCTCTTGTAAAGATTTCCCAAATTAATTGTTTTCCTTTTTAATTCTTAGTGTATTGATTTTCTTTGTCCATAATCTTTTCAATTTTATTTAAGCAAAATTGTCCTTTTTGTCCTCTTATTTAGTCAAAATGCATAGTTGTAATGGATATGAATTTTTTATGCTCCTCTAGTTTTTTCTTATGATATGCTCTTTTATATTTAGGTCCACTTTTTGAAGCTTTTTGTGGCATATAGCATGAGTGATTTGCTTTAACTTAATTAATTAACTTAATCCAAGTTTTCCCAGCAGTTTTTATTGAATAGTGAATGAGTCTTTGGCCAGTAATCAGAGTCTTTGGGTTTATCAAAGACCATGTTTTGCATTGTTCCTCGTAGTGTTGCATTATTCTATTGATGAACTTTTCTATTTCTTGACCAGCGCCAGTTAGTTTTTATGATCACTACTTTGCAGTGTAATTTTTTAAAAATATTTTATTTTATTTTATAATAACTTTATATTGACAGAATCCATGCCAGGGTAATTTTTTTTTACAACATTATCCCTTGCACTCTCTTCTGTTCCGATTTTTCCCCTCCCTCCCTCCACTCCCTCCCCTAGATGGCAAGCAGTCCTATATATGTTAAATATGTTGCAGTATATCCTAGATACAATATATGTGTGCAGAACCGAACAGTTCTCTTGTTGCACAGGGAGAATTGGATTCAGAAGGTAAAAAACAACTCGGAAAGAAAAACAAAAATGCAAATACTTCACATTCGTTTCCCAGTGTTCTTTCTTTGGGTGTAGCTGCTTCTGTCCATCATTGATCAATTGGAACTGAATTGGATCTTTGTTGAAGATATCCACTTCCATCAGAATACATCCTCATACAATATCATTGTCGAAGTGTAAAGTGATCTCCTGGTTCTGCTCATTTCACTTAGCATCAGTTCATGTAAGTCTCTTCAAGCCTCTCTGTATTCATCCTGCTGGTCATTCTTTACAGAACAATAATATTCCATAACATTCATATACCACAATTTACCCAGCCATTCTCCAATTGATGAGCATCCATTCAATTTCCAGTTTCTAGCCACTACAAACAGGGTTGCAGTGTAATTTGAGATCTAGTCCCAAGCCCTCTTTCTTCTACTACCCCACCCCTCCATTATTTCCTTGAGATTCTTAATCTTGAGGGTAGAGTTCTCAATGTATGTAAATCATTCTAAGCTTTTCTGAAATCAGCCTGCTCATGATAGAACAATAATATTTCTTTACATTCATATACTACAACTTATTATCTGAAAATTGTCTGTTCATATCCTTTGACCATTTATTAATTGGGGAATGACTTGTATTCTTATAAATTTGACTCAGTTCTCTATATATTTTCTTTTCTTTTTTTTTCTGAGGCAATTGGGGTTAAGTGACTTGCCCAGGATCACATAGCTAAGAAGTGCTAAGTGTCTGAGACCAGATTTGAATTCAGGCCCTCCTGACTTCAGGGCTGGTGCTTTATCCACTACACCACCTAGCTGCCCCTCTCTATATATTTTAGAAAAAAGGCCTTTGTCAGAAACACTGGCTGTGACAATTGTTTCCCAGCCTTCTGCTTCTAATCTACATTGGTTTTGTTTGTGCAAAACATTTTAAATTTAATATAATCAAAATTATCCATTTTACATTTCATAATGTTCTCTAGTTCTTCTTTGGCCATAAATTGCTCCCCTCTCCACAGATCTGAGAGGTAGACTATCCCTTGCTTTTCTAATTTTTCTAATTTGCTTATAGTATCACCTTTTATGTCTAAATCCTGAATTCATTTTGATCTTATCTTGGTATAAGTTATGTTGTTCTATGCTCAGTTCTGCCATACTGTTTTCCAGTTTTCTCAACTATTTTTGTCAATAGTGAATTCTTATCCCAGAAGTTAGACTCTTTGAGTTTATCAAACAGTAGATTTCTATGGTCATTGACTATTGTTTCTTGTGTACTTAACTTATTCCACTGATTCTCTGCTCTCTTAGCCAGTACCAAATGGTTTTGATGACTGCTGCTTTATAATACAGTTTGAAGTTTGGTATAGTATGGACTCTTGGCACAAAAAAATCAAGGTCCTGGAAGACAGGAAGAAATAGAAAACTATGTGATAGCAATTGTGGGTAAATTGGTCCCATAAGAGTTTGCTCCAAGATGCCTATTAAGGTATTTTTTTGGTCCATCATTTCTCCCTTCTCTTCTGTAATACATCCTATCTTCTTTTACTCCTATTGTTGGTTGCTTAAGGTTTCTTAATTTATCCTTGAATAATGCTACTTTATGTTTTTTGAGGTTCAAAGCTTCAGAATGAATGTTTAATGTATTTCTATGTCTTAATATTTTAACATAAAGAGGCATTGTGTTTTATCAAAAGCATTTTTGCATGTATTTACATAATCATGATTTTTTATTGTTTTGTTATTAGTATAGTTAATTATGGTTATAGTTTTCCAATATTTCATAATATTCCCTGCATTCCTGGTATAAATACAGCTTGATCACAATGTATAACCTTTTTTAATATGCTGTTTTATTTTCTTTGTTAATATTTTCACATGGATAATCATTACAGGCATTGGTCTCTATATTTCTTTCTCTGCATTAATTCTCTCTGATTTGTGTGTTAGGATCAAATTTTTCTTGGAAATGTAGTTTGGTAAGATCTCTTCTTTCCCATTTTCTAAACAGTTTATGGAATATTGGAACTAGTTTTTCTCTGAGTATTTGATTGAACTCACTTGGAAATTTATTTAGTCCTTTTTTGTGGAAGGGATAGTTCTTATATATGTTATTCAATTTCTTTTTCTGAAATTGGGTTAATTGAATTCTCTTTTTCTTGTTCTGTGACTTTAGATATTTTACATTTTTGTATATATTCATTTTTTTCAAATTATCAACATTATTGGATATAATTGAGAAAAAGTTTCTCTTATGTCCTCTTTATTTGTTGTGATTTTCCTTTTTAATTTTTGATATTGAAAATTCGGTTTTCCTCCTTTATTTTTTCCCCAAGTTTAAATTTATTTATTTATTTTAATATCCATTGCATTATGAATCATGTTGGAAGAAAAAATCAGAACAAAAAGGAAAAACCCTAGGAGGAAAATAAAGACAGAAAAGAAAAGTGAACATAGCATGTATTGATTTACATTCAATCTCCATAGTTCTTTTTCTGGATGCAGATGGCATTTTCTGTCCAAAGTCTATTGAGACTGCTTTGGATCACTGAACCACTGAAAAGAATCAAGTCTTTCATAGTTGATCATCATATATTCTTGCTGTCATTGTGCATGATATATTCTTGGTTGTGCTAGTTTCTCTCAGCATTAGTTCATATAAGTCTTTACAAGTCTTTCTAAAATCAGTTTGTTCATCATTTTTTATAGAAAAATAATATTCCATTCCCTTCATATACCACAGCTGATCCAGCCATTCCCCAATTGATGGGCATCTACTCATTTTTCAATACTTTGTTACCACAAAAAGTGCTGCTACAAACATTTTTGCACATTTAAATCCTTTTCCTTCCTTTATGATTTTCTTGGGATATAGAGGCACTCCTAGGTCGTAGAATAACACTGTTTTATGTCCTTTGGGCATAGTTCCAGATTGTTTTCCAGAATGATTGGATCATTTCACTACTGCATCAAGAATGAATTACTGTCCCAGTTTTTCCACATCCCCTCCAACATTTATCATTATCTTTTCCTGTCATCTCAGCCAATCTGAGAGGTGTGAGGTGGCATCTCAGAGTTGTTTTAATTTGTATTTCTCTAATCAATAGTGATTTAGAGCATTTTTTCATATGCCTATAAATGGCTTTGATTTTATCACCTGAAAATGTTTTTTCATAATCCTTTGACCATTTATTAGTTGGGGAATGACTTGTATTCTTTTAAATTTTACACAGTTCTTTATATATTTTAGAAATGATACCTTTTTCAGAAACACTGTCTGTAAAGATTTTTTCCCAGCTTTGTATTTCTTTTTTAATCTTGTTTCTGTAGGTTTTGTTTCTGCTCCTCATTTATTTTAATCAGATTAACAAACACTTCATCCATTTCCATTTTTTTTTCAAATCTATCTAGCTGTACTCAGATATTTAAAATATGTATTTTTTTGTGTTTATTCAGTTTTTTTTTTTTTTTTTTTTTTAGTCATTGCTTTCCCAATATATTGTACTGTTCTCTTTTGATAAAAGTGTTTGGAGACAGTGAGAAGATGGTGATGTGCTACGATTTAGAGTAGTCAAGATTTCCACAAACACTCCTATAGAACTTTAAAATGTACCAGGTTTATAGAGATACAAGTAAAATAATCTTTAGATGCCTTCACTCATCCCAGAAGTGTGTAAAGAAGAAAAGTGGAAGTTTGCAAATACTAAGACAAGTCAGGATAGGTGGAAATCACAGCACATGGCAATCCCAGGAAACAGGAGTGGTCCAACATGACATGAATCCCAGCAGCGTTCAGTATAGGAGGGAAAATCTTTGAGTTTAAAGGCAGGAGCTTAGCTCAGAGCAACTACAAAGTCTCATGATAGGACTCCAGAACCTGGAATGGGGGAAGAGCCTCAGTCAGAATATAACATTGGGTGAGTGAACTTGTATAAACAGAGTTTAATGCCACAGCAACTCCAGAACATTGTAGCAATGGGAAACTTAACACAGAAATGGTCACTTTAAGAGCTCTATATCTTAGAGCCCCGATCGAGAGTTAACTTCTGAATCTGGCAGATGCCACTATGAAGAAGAGGAGAATTTAGAATATAATATTCCAAAAGGGAAAAGATATATGCTTAAAACCAAAAATAGCCTACCTGGAAAAATTAAGTTTAATATTACAAGGTGAAAATGGATCTTTAATGAAATAGAAGATATTTAAATATTCTTGATGAAAATGCTAGAATTTAGTAGACATTCTGAAATAGAAACACAGGAACTAAAAGAAAGAAAAAAGGATACAGTCATTTGTTTAATTGGGAGAGAACATATGGGAATGAATTGCTTAAAAGCTAGTGAATAATAAGTGTTTTCTGAGAACTCTAATATCTTTAAAATTTATAGAGAAAGATAAAATTGATAGAGGACTATAGGTGTTTTTCCTCTTCCCCTCTCCCCTTTTGAAAGACAAAAATTGGAGGGACAAGAAACTACATTGGGGAAAAAAGGAAGTGGCAGAAATTACTATTATATAATCACTGTTATATAATGTAAAGTGCGTGAAAATAAATAAATTCACAAATTGAAAAGAAATCATACCAAAAGAGAATAGGCATTACATGAATTTCACTCTGGTCTGAACCAGATAAAAAAAGATTGAACAAAATTGCCCCCATCCACCTACACATAAGCAAGTTTCAATATAGAAATACATTAAACCCAAAAAGAAATTAGGAGATATAGGTCAAGGGAAGGGAAGAGAGGAACTTAGGAAGGAGGTCAGGACAAGTAAAGGAATAGTCATAAATAAAACAAACTTTAATGTTGGAGAAAGGAATGTGAAGAGATGGATTAAAAGCAAAAGAAGAAAGAATAAAAACCTTAAATCAGGGTCAGGCAAGGGGAAGAAAATCACAACAGGAAGAAAACAGGTCATGAATATTAAGCAAATTCTCTCTCTTTTGTTACCTTCTTTGTTTCTATAAAGAGGGAATGGGAAGAAAAAGGAATAAAAAAGTTTAAAAAGAGGAGAAGGATAGAAAGAAATACCCAATGAGCAATTATGACTGAAAGAGACACTATTCCAGTGTGTTTTCAGTTTAAGGTTTTTTTAGGAGGTAATTGGTAGATCCTTTCTATTTTCTCTTTGTCTTCTGATTTTAATAGATCTGGGCAGTTTTCTTTTATGACATTGAAATATTGTATCCAAGTTTTTGTGTGTGGCATTGGTTTTCAGTGAATATTATAATTCTTAAATTATTTCTCCTTGACCTAGAAAACAGGTCAATTGTTTTTTATAATAGATAAATCTTATTTTCTCTCCTCCCTCCATTTTTTTGATTTTGTCCTAATAGTTTTTGTTCTCTCATGGAGTAATTGAGGTGTTTGTTTCATTCCATTTTTGAAAGAATCTATTATTTGAGTAAGATTATTATTTTTTTTTTTTTTACTTTCTAGTCTAAGCTATTTTTTCTTCTTTTTATCTCTTGCTTCATTTTCCCAGCCATTCTTGCAGTTTTTGTAATTGTCATTTTTAAAAATAGGTATTGTGGTATTAATCTTTTATTTTGGGTTGCTTTCTTAATACTCTTTTTTACCATAGCATTTCTTTATGGTGTTTAATGTTTTCTTTTGTTAACAGAGACTTTCAACCTCAGTTCCTAGATATAGATGTTGTACTTGGGCCAGGACTTTGGTATGGGATTGGGTTCCCATGGATGGTTGAGTTCATTATGGTTGGTCCTGTTCCCTATATAGTCTATATACCATTGCCAATAAAGATCAATGAGATGACTGGTTTTAGGCCCCAACCTCAGCCTCAGTGCTTGCTTTCTAGCGCCATTGGGATTTATGGCTTTTGCTAATCTTTATTTTCTTTTTGCACAATTCCTAATCTAGATTTATTTCTATCACTTGCTATGCTTCCCAGATCCCACTAGGATATTGGAAATCACCTTGTTCTCAGGCCTTTTATAGTGTTCCTCTGTCCTGGAACCATAGTACTTAGTTGGCTGTATCTACTCCTGGTGCTGAGTGAAGTCCATTGTTGGGCTCTGTCTCCCTGCCTGGTGACCTGTAGTTATTGGTCTTATCCTGAAGATCAACCTGGCTTTCTTGTACAACTCTTTTCCTAGGTTTGCTAGTTTCTATATGTAGAATTATATGATTGAGCCTTTTAATATAAGACATGTTTTGTCTATGTGTAACACAAATATCTGGTTTTGGATCTAGTTTCCAAGAAAGACTGCACCTTTTTAAAAATCTTTTCAGAGAGTAGAAGCTTGCCAATAGCATTAGTAGCTTATTGGGAAGGGACAGGTAGGATCCTGGACCAGTGTGGTTTGATGATTTCTCCTTTACTCTCTTCTCCATGAGTGGTGTCAGGCTAGAATCTTATTTACCATATATTTTACACACACACACACACACACACACACACACACACACACACACACACATTTGTGCAGTCTTTGGAGTGTTCTGGGGGGAGGGCTTGCCAATGTTTTTTCAGGACTGCTAATCCACCTTTTATATCCCCCTGATACAAACCTCTCACTTGTGACTCTAAGAAGCTTTTGCATGTACATGGCTCACACAGCAGATGGGGCTAAACCATGTTGAAGGTAACCAACAGGCCTCAAAACCATTCTGTGAATTAGGGGGATGTCCACCCAAGAATGTGAAGACTTTCTCCCTCAGAATAGGTAGATGAGAACAATTTATTCCAGTGGCCATAAAGATAGTGGAAGTGGGAGAAGACACCAAGATCATCCCTTGTTTTCTGGGCCAGTCATTCTGACTTTTTGTCTTGCTACTGGACTGATGATTTTGTGCAACTCTGCTTCATTTAAATCCAACTCAGTAGCAAGTCAAGACATATTATTGGTCCTCTGAAAATCAAAAACAAACAATTACCTGTATCTGCACACACACACACACAAACACACACACACACACACACACACACACATAAACACACACACACACACACACGCACACACACATGTCTGCATATTCTAAGGATACAAAGAGGGGCCCAGAAGAAAAAGCACTTTACCTGATCTTTGTAATACTTAGCTTGCTTTAAACAGCTTAATTTCCTCCTTCCAGACACTGGTTATTTAAAAAAATCAGTAAATAGAAATCAGAGAAATTGTCGATTAGAATAGACAAATGAATACATAAGTGTAAACGAACTCTTCAGCTTGGATCAAGAAAGGATCTTACCTTCCCCAAGGATAAATAAAACAATCTCATCAAGAGGGTTAGCATTCTTAAGGGTTAGAGGCAGGGAGAATCAAGGGTGTTGTGGAAGTCACTTGCCATATTTGTCTATACTTCTGGGGAGATCTCCACTCTATCATTCAAAAGATTTACATTCAAAAGGTTCTCATTCATCTCTCCCAAAGTGAAGGGTATCTTCCTTATAAACCACTCTGGCTCAGAGAGGTATCTCAACATATGAAGAGTTGGATCTTCTTCCACGTGCAGTTTCACAGGACTCTTCCCAGAGAAATAATACAGACCAGGATAGACATGAGAATGCAACAAACTAAAAAGTCTTGATTTGGGAACAAGTTAAAACATCAATTCAGTGAAGAAGAGCATAAAGAAGAGTCAATGGCACACAGCATTACAGGGCTGGGCTTCAGGGTGGCAGAAGTATCATACATGATAATTGAAACCAGGCTGACTTTCCTGGTGCATCTTGTCTGTGATTCTGCACAAATTTCTGGTTATATTTTATGCCGTTCTATGCTTCCTCTTTATTTCTTATTTATTTCATTACTAGTCTTCTTGGAATCCTTTTCAGTTATTTTCTGAGGTTTATGTGGTAGGAGGACTTTTTATTTCACCACTTTAAGTGGAAGTCCATCAAGAAATTTTTTTTCCCCTTAAAGGTAGTGATTATTGTGACCTAGAAGAGTCTGAGAAAATTTCATAGAGAAGGCAGTTCTATTGCTTAGAATGTGATTTGTCTTTTAACTCAATCACAAAATAGTTCATAGTGTTTTTCAACATGTAAAAGTTCCCATTTGTTATGTTGATTCATGTTATTAATTAGAATCATAACTTAATACAACCAGAAAGAACCTTAGAAATTAGCTAGTACAACCCTCCCCTTTTATAGATGAAGAAACTAACCAATAATAATAGTTGATGTTTATATAATGTTTAAATTTTGCAAAAGGTTTGTTTCACTTATGATTTTCTACAGGAAGCCTTTTCTGGTGCTCTCAATTGTTTTATATTATTACTTTTATATTTATTCTGTTGTTGTTCAGTTGTTTAGTCATATCTGACCCTTTGTGACCTCATTTGGGTTTTCTTGGCAAAGATACTGTAATGGTTTGCTATTCTTTCCCCAGTTTATCTTACAGATGAAGAAACTGAAGCAAACAAAGCTGAGTAACTTGCCCAGAGTCACATAGCTAATAAGTGTCTGAGGCCAGATTTGACCTCAAATCTTCATGATTCCAGGTCTAGTGTTATTTATATTTGTAATGCTACCTAACTGCCTGTAATTACTCTCTATGTAATTTCTTTATTAAAAATTATAATATTGGGACAGTTAGGTGCCACAGTGAATAGAGGCTGGCCCTGAAGTTAGGAGGACCTGAATTCAAATCTGACCGCAGACACTTAATACCTCCTAGCTGTGTGATCCTGGGCAAGTCACTTAACCCCAATTGCCTCAGAGGAAAAAATTAATAATATTTTAGTTTCACCCCAATTACATGTTAAAACGTTTTTTAACATTAAAAAAATTTTGAGTTCCAAAGTTTGTTTCTCCCTTCTTCCCCTTCTTCCCTCCCTGATATGATAAACAATTCAATATATATATTATATATGTACAATCATATAAAACATTTCTATATTAGTTACTTTGTACAACAAGATATGAAGAGAGAGGTGGAGGGAGGGAGGGAAGAGGAACTTTATCAAAGATACTTGCTATTAAAATTTCCAACACTTTCTGCTTTCCTTTTAATTTTTTTTTTAATAATTATAACTTTTTATTGACAGAACCCATGCCTGGGTAATTTTTTACAACATTATCCCTTGCATTCACTTCTGTTCTGACTTTTCCTTTTAATTTTTGATGCATTGATTTTGTTTCTTCAAAAACTTTTAAATTTTACATAACCAAAATTATCTATTTTTTATTTTTTAATACTCTGTATTTCATTTTATCCTAAATTCTTTCCTTATCCATAGATTTGACAGATCCTAATTTGCTTATAATATCACCCTTTATGTGCAAACCATCTAGCCATTTTGACTTCATCTTGGTATATAGTATCCTAATTTCTGCATACTATTTTCTAGTTTTCCCAGCAGTTTTTATTAAATAGTGGGGTTCTTTTGTTTGTTTTTGCCAAGCAATTGTTAGTTGTCTTTATTATATATATTTTTTAGTTTTGATAATATTTTATTTTTCCAAATATATGCAAAGATAGTTTTCAACATTCGCCTTTGTAAAACCTTGTGTTCCAAATTTTTCTCCTTCTCTCTCTCCTATCCTTTCCCCAAGACAGCAAGCAATCTGATATTGATTAAACATGTGCAATTCTTCTAAACATATTTCTTGTTTGTCATGCAGTGCAAACAAAAATCATATCAAAAGGGAAAAAAAACATGAGAAAGAAAAAAAGCCCAGCAAATAAATAACTCACACACACATAGAAGTGAAAATACTATGCTTTGATCTACATTCAGTCTCCAAAGTTCCCTCTCTGGATGTGGATGGCAGTTTCCATTAAAAGTCTATTGGCTTTTCTCCAATTGATAAATCATCAAAGGATATGAACAGACAATTTTCAGATGATGAAATTGAAACTATTACCACTCATATGAAAGTGTTCCAAATCACTATTGATCAGAGAAATGCAAATTAAGACAACTCTGAGATACCACTACACACCTGTCAGATTGGCTAAGATGACAGGAAAAAATAATGATGAATGTTGGAGGGGATGTGGGAAACTGGGACACTGATGCATTGTTGGTGGAGTTGTGAACGAATCCAACCATTCTGGAGAGCAATCTGGAATTATGCCCAAAAAGTTATCAAACTGTGCATACCCTTTGATCCAACAGTATTACTAAGGGGCTTATACCCCAAAGAAATACTAAAGAAAGGAAAGGGACCTGTATGTGCCAAAATGTTTGTGGCAGCCCTGTTTGTAGTGGCTAGAAACTGGAAATTGAAGGGATGCCCATCAATTGGAGAATGGTTGGGTAAATTGTGGTATATGAATGTTATGGAATATTATTGTTCTGTAAGAAATGACCAGCAGGATGAATACAGAGAGGACTGGCGAGACTTACTTGAACTGATGCTAAGTGAAATGAGCAGAACCAGGAGATCATTATACACTTCGACAACAATATTGTATGAGGATGTATTCTGATGGAAGTGGATTTCTTTGACAAAGAGACCTAACTGAGTTTCAACTGATAAATGATGGACAGAAGCAGCTACACCCAAAGAAAGAACACTGGGAAACAAATATGAACTATTTGCATTTTTGTTTTTCTTCCCGGGTTATCTTTATCTTCTGAATCCAATTCTCCCTGTGCAACAAGAGAACTGTTCAGTTCTGCAAACATATATTGTATCTAGGATTTACTGCGACATATCTAACATATATAGGACTGCTTACCATCTAGGGGAGGAGGTGGAGGGAGGGAGGGGGAAAAATCGGAACAGAAGCGAGTGCAAGGGATAATGTTGTAAAAAAATTACCCTGGAATGGATTCTGTCAATATAAAGTTATTATTAAATAAAATAAAATAAAATATTTTTTAAAAAGTCTATTGGCTTGAATCACTTCATTGTTGAAAAGAGCCAAGTCCATTACATCTGATTATTACATACTCTTCCTGTTACTGTGTACAATGTTCTTTTGGTTTTGCTCAAAACAGTGGGTTCTTATACCGGAAATTGGAGTCTTTCAAACAGTAGATTACTATGGTCATTTACTACTGTGTTTTGGGTACCTAATCTATTCTACTGATCTACCACTCCATTTCATAGTTGGTACCAGATTGTGACAATTACCATCTTATAATGCAATTTGAGATCTGGTATGGCTAGACTATTTTCCTTCACATTTTTCTTCAGTGATTCCCTTGATATCCTTGATCTTTTGTTCTTTCAGATGAATTTTGTTATTATTTTCTCTGGATCTGTAAAATAATTTTGATAGTTTGTTATGGCAATGAACAAATATTATATATATATATAATTTATGTTTGATTTTTCTAATTGTTTAGATCTGACTTTATTTCTGTGAAAGGTGTTTTCTAATTGCATTTGTAAAGTTGCTGTATTTGTTTCAGCAGTTAGAAACCCAAGCATTTTATATTGTCTACAGTTATTTTAAATGGAATTTCTTTAGTTTTTTAGTTGATTCTTTAAGTTTCCCTAAGTATACCATTATATCATCTGCAAACAGTGATATTTTTGTTTCTTCATTATCTATTCCAATTCCTTCAATTTCTATTTCTTATTTTATTGCTAAATATTTTTAGTACAATATTGAATAATAGTGATAATGGGCATCTTTGCTTTACCACTGAGAAGGCTTCTAATTTATCTCCATTATACCCATTACAGATAAAACTTAATGATGATTTTAGATAAATATTACTTATCATTTAGGGTAAGTGCCATTTATTCCTATGCTTGCTAATGTGATTTTTTTTTTTTAAATAGGAATTGGTATTGTATTTTCTCAAAGGCTTTTTTTGTGTCTATCTATATTCATCATATAATTTCCATTGTTTTTATTGATGTAGTCAGTTATACCTTGTCTTCCTAATATTGAATGAGTCCTGCATTCCTCATATAAATCCCACCTAATTAAAGTGTATGATCCTTGCGATATATTACGGTAATTTCCTTGCTAGTATTTTATTTAAAATTTTTGCATCAATATTCTTTAGGGAAATTGGTCTGTAATTTTCTTTTTCTGTTTTAGTTTTTCCTCGCTTAGGTATCACTTTCATATTTGTTTCATAAAAAGAATTTTGTAGGATTCTTCTTTTACCTTTTTTTTCCCAAATAGTTTAAATAATATTGGAATTGACTGCTCTTTAAATTTTTGTATAATTTGCTTCTAAATCCATCTGGCTTGAGGAATTTTTTTCTTAAGAATTTTGTTGATGGCTTGTTCAATTTTTCTGTAATATTGGATTATTTGAACATTTTATTTCTTCTTTTATTAATCTGGATAATTTACATATTTTAGATATTCTTCCATTTCATTTAGATTATTAAATTTATTAGCAAAATAGCTCCTTGTAACTTTTAATTTTCTCTTCATTGGTAGTGAATTCATCACTTTCAGTTTTGATACTAGTAATTTCATTTTCTTCTTTCCTTTTTAAAATAAAGTTAACCAATGGTTTATCTATTTTATTGTTCTTGGTTTTGGTTTTGTTTTTTTCATAAAAGTAGCTTCTATTTTTTTTTTAATCAGTTCAATGGTTTTCTTTCATTTTTATTCATGTATTCTTTGATTTTCAAGATTTCCAATTTGGTATTTAAGTGGAGCTTTTTAGTTTGCTCTTTTTCTGTTTTTTTTTTTTTTTTTTTTTTTTAGCTGCATGCTCAATTTATTCATTTGTCCTTCTCTACTTTAATGATCAAAGCAACTAGAAAAATCATTTTCTCCTAAATATTGCTTTGTATCCCATAAATTCTGGCATATTATCTTATTATTTTCTTTTTCTTTATTGAAATTATTGTTTCCATGATTTGTTCTTTGACCCACTTATTTTTAGAAATGGATTATTTAGCTTTCTATTAATTTTTCATCTATCTTTTTATTGCTCATTATTGAATGTAATTTTTATTGCATTATGATCTGGAAAAGATGCATTTACTTTTATACTCTTAATACATGATCAGCTTTTTTTTGTATAGGTCCCTTGTACCTTTTCTATTCCTATTTAATTTTCCCCAGAGCTCTAACTTTTCCACAATTTTATTCACCTTCTTAACTACTTTTGTTTGTTTGTTATTGTTATTAGATTTATTTGGTTCTGAGAACATAGCTTTATTGTTTATTTCTTTCTGTAACTCATTGAGCTTCTTCAAAAATTTAGATGCTATTCCATTTGGTTTATACTTGTTTAGTCTTGATATTACTTTGTTGTCTATGGTACCTTTCTTTTCTTTTCTTTTTTTTTTTCTGAGGCAATTGGGGTTAAGTGACTTGCCCACAGTCACACAGCTAGGACGTATTAAGTGTCTGAGACTAGATTTGAACTCAGATCCTCCTGACTTTAGGGTTGTTGCTCTATCCACTGCACCACCTAGCTGCCCTGTCTATAGTACCTTTCAGCAAGATAGAGTTTCTTCCTTAATTCTTTTTTAATTAGATCTGATTTTACTTTTGCTTTGAGATCACAATTACAGCCTCTGCTTCTTTTGCTCCAATTACAGAATAACATATTCTGCTCTAGAACCTTACCTTTGTATATGTCTTTCTGCTTCAAATGTGTTTCTTTATATATATATATATATATATATATATACATACATACATACATATATACATATATATGTATATTTATTTATTTACAAGATATATGCATGGATATTTTTTCAGCAGACAATTGCAAAACCTTTTGTTACAATTTTTCCCCTCCTTCCCCCCACCCCCTACCTCAAATGGCAGGTTGACCAATACATGTTATATATGTTAAAGTATATGTTAAATACAATATATGTATACATGTCCATACAGCAAAAAGAATCAGACTTTACACCCAAAGAAAGAACACTGGGAAACGAATGTGAACTATCTGCATTTTTGTTTTTCTTCCCGGGTTATTTTTACCTTCTGAATCCAATTCTCTCTGTGCAACAAGAGAACTGTTCAGTTCTGCAAACATATATTGTATCTAGGATATACTGCAACATATCTAACATATATAAGGTTGCTTGCCATCTAGGGGATGGGGTGAAGGGAGGGAGGGGAAAAAATCGGAACAGAAACGAGTGCAAGGGATAATGTTGTAAAAAAATTACGCTGGCATGGATTCTGTCAATATAAAGTAATTATTAAATAAAATAAAATAAAATATTAAAAAAAAAGAATCAGACTTTGAAATAGTGTACAATTAACTGTGAAGGAAATAAAAAAAATGCAGGTGGACATAAATAGAAGGATTGGGAATTCTATGTAGTGGTTCATACTCATTTCCTCAGAGTTCTTTTGCTGGGTGTAACTGGTTCAATTCATTGCTGCTCTATTAGAACTGATTTGGTTCACCTCATTGTTGAAGAGAGCCAAATCCATCAGAATTGATCATCATATAGTATTGTTGTTGAAGTATATAATGATCTCCTGGTGCTGCTCATTTCACTCAGCATCAGTTCACGTATCCAGGCCTTTCTGAAATCATATTCAGCCATTCTCCAATTGATGGGCATCCACTCAAGAGGGCTGCCACAAACATTCTTGCATATACATGTCTCTTTTCCTTCTTTAAGATCTCTTTCGGATATAAGCCCAGTAGAAAGACTGCGGGATCAAAGTGTATGCACAGTTTGATAACTTTTTGAGCATAGTTCCAAATTGCTCTCCAAAATGGCTGGATGTGTTCACAATTCCACCAACAATGTATCAATGTCCCAGTTTTCCCACATCCCCTCCAACTTTGTGCATTATCTTTCCCTGTCATTCTAGCCAATCTGACAGGTGTGTAGTGTAAGTTGTCTTAATTTGCATTTCTCTGATTAATAATGACTTGGAGCATCTTTTCATATGGCTAGAAATAGTTTCAATTTCTTCATCTGAGAATTGTCTGTTCATATCCTCTGACCATTTATCAATTGGAGAATGGCTTGATTTCTTATAAATTAGAGTCAATTCTCTCTATATTTTGGAAATGAGGTCTTTATCAGAACCTTTGACTGTAAAAATATTTCCCCAGTTTATTGCTTCCCTTCTAATTTTGTCTTCATTAGTTTTGTTTGTACAAAAACTTTTCAATTGGATATAATCAAAATTTTCTATTTTGTGATCAATAATGATCTCTAGTTCTTCTTTGGTCATAAATTCCTTATGCTTCCACAGGTCTGAGAGGTAGACTATCCTCTGTTCTTCTAATTTATTTATAATCTCATTCGAATGTGTTTCTTGTAAATGACCTATTGTAAGATTCTGGTTTTTGCTGATCCAACCTTTCTGGAGAGCAATTTGGAACTATGCCCAAAGGGCTATCAAAGTGTGCATGCCCTGTTGCCATACAGGAGCCATCTGTCAGTGGCTGCTGATGATCTAACTCAGACCTTTAGAATGATTCTCTTCATGTGAGAGGATGATGATGATACAAGGAGACTGGGAGGCAGTTACATTCTCTGACCTCTTTCCTCTCTTCTCTTTGCTTCAGTTTATTTCATCCCTAATCCACAAGGAACATGTCATTAATAAAGGCTGCTTTGCAACTCCTTCAAGTATTATGATTCACAGATGTGGAGGCTCTCAGAGAATTGACCTGCCCCTTCACTTAGGCATGGTCCTTAATAATTCCCCATTTTTTGTTTTATAGGAGTATAGTTATTTTTCCCCCATAGCACGGTCAGTAAATTTCTGTTATCTAAGTCCACATGCTAAGATATCTGAGTCTGCATATTAAGGGGTGCAAACAGCACTAAAGCAGGTGCTGAAGCTTGTGAAATGTCATGGAGGCAAACTTTCAAATAGAGAAGAGGACTATAGTCAGAACAGACATTTTTCATAAGTCTCTCATCAGTCTCCTGGCTGGGCCCATTGATGTGTCAAACCATTTAATTACCCTGACTAAAAAAGTCTTACTGGGTCTCTTCTCCCTTTCCTTCCCCACGGGTTACCAAAGGAACTCTTGGGAGTATCCTATTCATGAACAGCTCTCAAGTGTTGTTGCTTCTTTATTTCTTATGTTTCTTATGTCCCTGTTTGGGTGCCATATGTTGTGATATGGGAGCCACCTGCCAGTGGCTGCTGGAGATCTAACTCAGACCTGTAGAATGGTTCTCTCCATGTGAGAGGATGAAGATGATACAAGGAGACTGGGAGGCAGTTGCATTCTCTGACCTTTCTCCTTTTCCCTCTTGCCTCCAATTTATTTCATTCCTAATCTACAAGGAACATCTATGTAAGTAAAGGCTGCTTTACAACTCTTTCAAATTCACTGCTGTGGAGGCTCTCAGAGAATTGACCTGCCCTTCACATAGTCATGGTCCTTAACAATGCCCTTTGATCCAGCAGTGTCTCTACTGGGTCTATATCCCAAAGAGATCTTAAAGGAGGGAAAGGGACCCACATGTGCCAAAAAAAGTTTTGTGGAAGCCCTTTTTGTGGTGACAAGAAACTGGAAACAGTGCATGCCCATCAGTTGGAGAATGGCTGAATAAGTTATGGTATATGAATGTTATGGGATATTATTGTTCTATAAGAAACAACCAACAGGATGATTTTAGAGATACCTGGAGATATCTGGAGAGACTTACCTGAACTGATGCTAAGTGAAATTGATGCAGTTAGTGGCAATGCAGAGAGTTGAGGTGTAAGAATCCCCTTCTAGTTGGTGCAGGTTCAATATGAAAGAATTCATGAACCCGAAATATTAATGGCAAAAAAAGAAGTTGTATTGTTGGCACTGCAGAAGCTAGCTTTGCTAGAAAAACCGACTTCCTCAGTGGCAAGGTCCTGGAAGAGAAATAAAGGTCCTAGCAGAGAAATCCTGGCAGAGAAATAAAAGGGGTTATTGTTGAGAAGAGAGTGTCTTCACAGTGGGGCAGAAGTCCTGGTAGGCAGCTGTGAAAAGGGGAGAAGTCCCTTGGCACGGCATAATTCCTACTTCAGACCTCTGCAAGTTATGAGTTTAAAAGTGCATTTTTTAAATAGGAAATCTGAGACTGAAGTTTCAATTGAATGAGATTTCTTCAATGTTGTCTATGTTCCTGGGCCTTGATTTCCAGTTGAATGAGACCACTTAAGTTCCAGCTACTAGGAGTGGTTCTGGACTAATTTTTAGCTCAATAGAGGGTTACTCAATAGAAATATCAGATCCAGATCTCCAGCTAAATGAAACCACTTAAGTTTGAGCTAAGTAGGGAGTGGTCCTGGGCTAATCTTAATGAAACCACTTAACTGTCCGAAAGGGTGGGTCTCTATCAAAGTTTCTCAGAGTTTACCCCATGGCTTTGGGGAGCAAAGTCAGAGAGTACAGTTTCAGGGATCCCCCCATCAAAATGAGCAGAACTTGGAGATCATTATATATGGCAATAGCAAAATATATGATGATCAATTCTGATGGACATGGCTCTCTTCAACAATAAGATGATTCATGCCATTTCCAATGGTCTTGTGATGAAGAGAGCCATCTCTACCCAGAGAAAGGACTGTGGGAACTGAGTATAGATCACAACATAGTATTTTCACTTCTTTTGTTGTTGTTTGCTTGCATTTTATTTTCTTTGTCATTTTTTCCCTTTTTGGTCTGATTTTTCTTGTACAACATATTTGTGGAAATATGTATAGAAGAATTACACATGTTTAACATATATTGTATTATTTGCTGTCTAGGGAAGGGGGAAAAAGGAAGGGAAAAAATTTGTAGCACAAGATTTTGCAAGGGTGAATGCTGAAAATTATTCATACATATATTTTGAAAATAAAAAGTTTAATTAAAAAAAATTCTGTTTTTTAATCCATTCTTCTCTCTGCTTCTGTTTAATGAGTGAATTAATCCTTTTCACATTTATAGTTACAATAATTATGTAGTTCCCTCCTTGCTATTTTTCCTTTGTATATCCTCTGCCTCTTACCCTGAAACTATCCTTCATCACAACTGTTTTACTTCTTATCACCACTGCCCCCAATCTGTCCTTTCTTCTATCAGATCCCACCCTATCTTTCTCATGTTCATCCCTTTTTACTTCCTTATAGGTAAAATAGATTTCTGTATAGAACTGAGTGGTATGTAATTCCCTTTTTGAATCAATTCTGATTCAAAAGGTTTAAGCATTGCCTACTATCACTCACTCTCCTCTTCATCTCCATTATAATAGTTCTTTCATACCTCTTTTATGTAAGATAATTTACTCCTTTCAATCTCCCCCCTCCTTCTTTACCCCTTTATTGGGAAGAGTTATCCCATCAAAGTCATCTTATCTCTGTGTTCTCTGTCTACATATGCTTCTTTTAAACTGTCCTTATAGCAATAAAGTTCTTCAGTTACAAATATTACCTTCCTGTGTAAAAATATAAATATTGAATTTCTTATGTTTTTTCTTTCTTTTTTACCTTTTTATATTTCTTTTGAGTCTTGCATTTGAAGATCAATTTTTTAAATTTAGAAATGCTTGAAAGTTCTTTATTTCATTAAATATCCATTTTTTCCCCTGATGTACTATATTCAGTTTGGTTGGAATGGTGGTTCTTGTTTGTAATACTAATTCCTTTACCTTCTGGAATATCATATTCTAAGCTCTACAGTTCTTTAATGTGGAAGGAACCAAATCCTATGTAATCTTGAATGTAGTACCACAATATTTGAATTGTTTCTTTTGGTTGCTTTGAAGTACTTTCTCCTTGATCTGGGAGGTCTGGAAACTGGCTATGATGTTCCTGAGAATTTTCCAGAGGAGAAAATAGAATTATTCAAAGCATGATTTTGCTTTTGATTATATAACATTCCCCAAGGTCCAAAAGGGGACAATAGAATTTGTTCTGGAAGAGACTTCAGGGAACATCTCATCTATTTCATAGATTAGAAAACCAAGCCCTAGCGTTATTAAGAAACTTATTCCAGATCATACAGAAGTAGAGATGGGAAGCAAATCTGGATCTTTTGACCATTAAGCTAGTTGGCTTTTTTGTATTATGGC
The DNA here is from genome assembly GCF_016432865.1 of Antechinus flavipes. Classification (NCBI taxonomy): domain Eukaryota; kingdom Metazoa; phylum Chordata; class Mammalia; order Dasyuromorphia; family Dasyuridae; genus Antechinus; species Antechinus flavipes. The sequence continues at coordinate 342,807,308 of NC_067399.1, read as the reverse complement.
CCTGGTCAATTCCTTTAATTAGAAACTGGAGTTCTTATACTCTTTATGTCACTAATAAACTGAACTTCCCTGGATCAAAAGATTCTCTAAATACCCTTTTTCTCCATAGCTACTTGATTTTTCAGGCTAAGGTGCTATTGTAGTCAAACTTGTCCCAGAGTTTGATTTCAATTGTCTTTCTTCTTCACTATTCCAGCATTTTGATGACCACCTGCTCCACTTTCTTTGCCTTGGGCATGATGCCTTTCCTCCTGTTTATCTACTCCAAGGGAATCTATGAAGGGGATCTCAAGGACAAGGTGCCTTATGGGCAAATTGCCATCTCAATGGCTTTGACACTTATCCCTTGCACTATAGGGATCATCATCAATTCCAAGAGACCACAGTATGGTCGCTACATTGTTAAGGTAAGGATTCAGAAAGATAGAAAATGTTGTTCAATCCTTTTCAGTGACTCCATTTGGAGTTTTCTTGGCAAAGATACTAAAATGATTTGCCATTTCAGACTCCAGGTTATTTTACAAATGAGGAAGCTGAGACAAATAGGGTGAAATGACTTGCCCAGGAAGCTGTTAAGTATCTGAAGTCAGATTTGAATTTAGGAAGATCTTTCTGACTTCAGGCTCCACATTCTATTTACTGTATCACCTGACTGTCCTTATGAAAGTAATGTTGATAAATTCAAAGATAAATTCAACTGGGAATCATGATATTAGTTAGTTGTTTGACTTTAGACAAAGTCATTTAACCTTTCTGTGTGTCAGTCTCCTTATTTGTCAAATATCTAATATTTGTTTAGGATAATAATATCTACACTATAGATTGTGCAATAAAATGGCAATATTGGGCTTGGAATCAAGAAAATCTATTTTCAAAAATATAATGGTCCCTCCTTTTGAGGAGTTTATACTTTATAGGGAGAGAAATATATACAAGTGTTAAAAATAATGCTAACAGAGTTTACTAACAAAATTAATAAACTGAAGATATGTGTTAGAAGCATATACAATTGATGATCCAGAGATCTTTGAAAAATCATGAAAGAAGAGAGGAATTTGCCAATGATGGAGCAATGGGTCAAAACCGCCTGAGGCAAATAGATCCTTAGTAGTATCAGTAATATATACTTCTAGCAAATGTATGGGATATAAGATGCTTGACTGATAGGTAGGGGAGAGCTAGTTACTCCTTTCTGGGCCCCACTCTTTTGTGAGTTACTGTTTCCCAGAACCTCCTTTTGAATGTGGCCTGCTTTCTAGTTTTATCCCTAGGTAGATGTGTTTTTCTTTTTAAAGTTGTGTGAGAAGGATGATAGGAAAAGGAGGTAACTGAGGTAAAGGCTTCATTCAGCTAGATTATAGTAGTTGTTCATAGGACAGACTGGATTCACTTTTTCTTTCTCTGTTTAGAAAAAGTTATATGTTTTGGTTTACTTGCTTTTTATTGTTGTTGTTTGTTTTGTTTTCCCAAGCTGGGAGAGTTGCATCAATTAGAAAGAGACTATCTTTCAAGATCATAAATATTTATCACAGTTTAAAATCTCTTTCTTCTCCCTTTATTCATTCATTTATTTGTTTGTTTGTTTTTACTATTTATGGCTCTGTCTTAGCCATATCTACTTAATGAATCATTGGTCAATAGTGGAATATTAGACACATTTTTTTTTCTTAATTTAACTGCTCTTAGTCTTACAAAAAATGATTTATTAAAAATTGTCTTTATATGTGTTTTAAAAAATAAAATGCTATTAAAAAAAAACATTGAAATGAAAGGGTAAAACACCTCATTTCAAATAGTTTTATATGAGTTTTAATCCTAATAACTTCTAACATGGATACAAATGTTTATATTCTATTTTTTGGAATCCACTGTAATTGAATTCAGTAAAATAGAGCTGTCAAAAAAAAAAGTTGCTTTTCATCTTAGTGTATTTACATTCATTGTCCTGCTGATTCATTTACATAGTGTCCAGGTTAGCTTATGCCTGAGTTATCCCTCTTCCCATCCCTGTACCTCCTCCTCCTCCTTTGTACTTACAGTGTGCAAGATCATGGAAATGGGGGTGGAAGAAGGCCAGCTTGTCTTGTTTGAAAAGCATATGAAAGGGAATAATGTATAATTTCTGGAAAGGTAGGTTATGAAAAGCTTTAAAAGACAAACAGAGGGATTTTAATTTGAGCCTAGAGGTAATATGGAGCAACTAGAGTTAACTGAATAGAAGAGAAACATGATCACATATGTTCCTTAGGATCACTGATGTATGAAAAATGTATGAAGAGATTTGAGGCAGGGAAATCAATTAAAAGATATTACATCAATCCAAGAAAAATGCTGTGATCCAAATTTATCCCTTACAATTTGACATACTTCAGAGTCTTGACAGATTTTCTTTGGTGTATTCATTCTTTTGGAACAGTCTACCTTGCTCACTGCTTCAGTTTTTCAGTTATCCATCCTCTATCCCATACTACTACCAGGAAACAACTGAAATGAAGTTTTGCTATGACTGTGACACAAAATCCCCTCCCCTCTGAATCAGTCCAGATAAATGGGGGAGAAGAAAGTATATTCTTCATGGAATCATAGGATCTCTGAATTAGAAGTATAGTAAGACTGGGTACTACATGAGAAGAGGGCTCATATTGATGATGGCTGAGGGTACTGAAGAAGAGGTTAGATGGGAATGGGTAGTAAGTTCAGCTGTCTAAGGCCTGAGTTCCTGCAAAGGAATTTTGGGCTTTGGTAAAAAGCTGTATTGTTAAAGAGACACCAAGAGGGATTCTCTTGCAGGGCATATCATTCTTAAGAGAGAGATCTTCAAAGGATCATTTTCTGAAGACCCATTTTATGCATAAGTCTAAGAGAAGTCTCTAGTGGATGTGAAATCTTGCTGGGGGTCCTGACTTCCTGCAAGAAAGCTTATTTTGCTCCAGAGGATGCAAGACAATTTGGGTTTGTAGATCAAAGGAGACATTTTGTTGGTGATTTTACACAATTTTACAGGGCTAACTCAGATCAAGCCAAGTTTTACTCTCATCAATATGTGTCTCAAAGGGAGGCAAAATACATTATTTCTAGTCCCTTTTCCCCAAGAAAGATTTTCATTTCTGTCCAGAGGGAAAACCGAAAGTTGGGGCTTGAAGTCAGTCTGCTCTCCTCAGAGAGAGAGGCTAGAAATGTATCCATTTGTTTCCTTAAATATTATTCAACTAGGGGATATGATTGGGTTTGATCTAACTTCTAATTGCTTTGTCATTTGGAGGGGGGAAGGAAGACCTCAGTCATTGTATCCAAGGTTTTTTTCCTCTTCCCCACTGAATGCCAGTTCCACATGAATATATAACAAAGAAACCCATTTATCCAAATCAAATCAAAACAGAAATTAGGGGAAGGGGAGGAGCCAAGTTGTCAGGGTACAGGTACAACTCAGTTGAACTCCTAACATTTCCTTCCAAATAATGCCTCAAATTGAATTCTGGAGTGGTGGAGACAACAAAAGACTTTTTTCAGCACCAAACAACCTAAAGGTCAGCAGGAGAAGGCTGGAAAACTGGGATAGAATCAATTGGAGGTATAGCATAAACTGCAGCAATACCAGTAATGGTTCTTGAAGGCAGTTGCAACAGTGGTGATAGCAGTTTCAGGAGCTGTCAGTCCAGAGATGTTTGGACTTAGACAACTGGACAGAAATAACAGGAGATCCTTTGCTGGCACTGGGTACAGGACTCCTTTGTATATGTAGTTCTGGATCACAATTCCAGGGCCAAGGGGAGCATTAGTAATTGTAGTTTCAGAGAATCGGGGACTTGACTACAGTTCTAGGCACAAAGGAGCACTAGGGCAAGTGGCTGCAAGAGAATAGGGGCCCTGGTCATAGTTCCAGGACCAAGAGGAATGCTAACCCTTATGGTTATAGGGAAGCAAGATCCCTTTCTAGGTAAAGACCAGAGCAGAATACAGGAAAGCAGTGACCACAACTGTCTGTGGATCATATCCCCTTGGAAGCACCAAAAGCAAATCCCCATAATTAGTTCTGAAAATATCAGTATTAAAAAAAACCTAAAGTTTGGGACAGTGCTCCTTCCATCCTGGTAATAAAATCCAATTTTAATGTAAAGTCAAGAAATAGGCTGGGAGAATGAGCAAACAACAATAACAAAACAAAACAAAAAAACAAACAAACAAAAAAAACACCTGAAAAGTTACTATGGTCACAGGAAAATTATCATGTATGAAAAAGGTGCATATGGAAGAGCTTTTACAATAGAGAAGGAAATAGAGAAAGGTAGCAGGAAATGCTTGAACCTTACTCTCAATGGATTTGGTTCAAATTAGGAATAACACACACTCAATTGGGTGTTGAAATCTATTTAACCCAACAGGAAAGGAGGAGGAGATGGGAGTAAGAGAAAGGGATTGTAGGGGTGGGAAGTAAAAAGAGAACTCATAGAAGGGAGACAGTGGTCAGCAATAAAACTTTTTGGGAGGGACAGGGTAAAGAAAGAAAAAGAAGAATAAAAGGGGGGAAGTAGCATGGAGAACATATTGAAGTATTATTTTTTCATTTTATTTTTCTTGCAACATGGCTAATATGTAAATATGTTTTTCATGATTTCACAAGTATAATTGATATTATAGGGAGGGAGAGAATTCAGAACTTGAAATTTTTTAATGAATGTCAAAATAAATCATAAAGTAAAACAATATTAAGAGAATTCACTTCCTGGAAAAACAAGCCAGAGAAGATATACAAAGGAGAATATATACCTCTCTTTAGTGGGAAAGAAGGAACTCCCCTTTTGGGAGTGAGATAACTCAGTCCAACCCAGATGGATCCAGGATCCAGATTCCTGGATCTCACCCAACAAAAGAATTTCCTGTCTCTAGTGTAGCAAGCTGGAGATAGAGATATAACAGAGACTGGAACTCCCAGTGCTCTTTCTTCTTTCCCATGACTTTTGCTTTCTCCTTCCCTTTAGATGGGAGGTGATAAGTGGTCCAAGTTAGGCTACCATAAGTCCATTGTCAGAGCAATAGCCATAGGGAACTTGGAGAAGAAAAATGCTATTTGGGATTTCTGGCTGAATTAGCAGACTTTCATGACCCTAATTTTGGCAATACTAAGATTATGCTGCCCTGATATAGTATATGTATATATTGTCCCCTGTGATAGAATGCAAGCTCCATGAAAGGAGAAATTGGTTCATTTACTTTGTCTTTTTATCCCCATCACCAGGTGCTATCTCTGGCATATAAGGATAGGGATAGCGATTGAATTGATGATTTCACTGGGATAGGGAATTCCCAGATAAGGAAACTACTTTCACCAGTGCAGGGTGACATTTTCTCAGCAATTTATAGTCCAGAGCACTGAGAGGATAAATGTCTTGATCAGGAGGGCAAGGAGGAAAAACTTAAGATTCAGATTTTCCTGGACTCAAAGCCAGCTCTCTGTTCACTATAGTACTATGAAAATAAATATTTGTTGAATGATTGATATTCATAAGATGCAAGCAAATTACCTTAACAGAATCATTTCATAGTTTTCCTTTTAAATTCTCTCACCTTCTAATCAAGATGACCTACTAGCTATTCCCCAAATTCAGTCTTTTATCTTTTCTATGTGGTTTTGTATGAGCTATTCTGTCTGATGGAAAGCATTCATCTCTGTCACATAAAATTCTAAGTTCAAGCATCAGTTCCTCTGCAAAATCTTTTCTGATCTCAGTTATCAGTGCTTTCTCCTTGGATATGTATATATGTTGTGTTTCAAAACACAATAAAAAATGGGTAAATTCAACATAACATAAGGAACATAAGTACCTTGAGAGCAATATTATTTTGTCTTTGTGTTTGTAATTTAAATGCTTAAAAGTAGCCTGAGTTCTTATCTCCCCTTATGAGACTCCACCAAGTTCACTTCTGGATTTGCCATAGCCAGTGGAGACTAGCTGATCCATTTCTTTTCAAGTCTGAATCTTCAGCAGAATCTCACAATCACAGGAAACTAATAGATTATATTATTAACTCTAATTGCAGGATCTTTGGTGACTTTATCTTTTGAAGCTCATAAAGTTCAGTCCAATCTCTGAATGTTCAATCATCTACAAGCAGGAAAGACTAAACACAACAGACAAAAGAAACAGAGATGCCATGTGTTCATAGATACATGGAAGCTGAGTTGGGAAGTAATTCCCCAATGTGTTAGCTGGAAGCAATCCTCCTCACATGAAGGCTGCCAGGGAAGAAAAAATACAAAATATTTGAGGGGGATGGCATATGAATAATTTTGCATGCATTCAGTTATGTCTCCTTCACTAGTCCTTCTAACTCTTAAGCCAATCAGAAAACTAATTGCTACATCATCACACAGCACCTTCCAACCCTCTCCCACTTCAGGCATAACAAGATAGGGAAATAAAGAAAGGAAACAAAGGGAAGTTCACCAAGCCTCCATGTTCTGGGTAGAAACCAAGCAAGGTATATTGTACATAATCTATATAATCTAATATGCAGGGCAAATCTTCTCATGCTAAGGCCAGGCCTCCATCACATAAGTCAGAAACTGATGCAAGGCTCAGATAGCTTCCAGACAATAAACAGACAGAAAGAAAACTTATGAAGAAGGCAACAAACCTCACTTCCAGTTCACTCTCCATTCTGTTCTTCCTCTATGCTGCCTGCCTTGCTCTAGTTAAAGTTACTTTTCTTTTTTAAATGTTTTGTTGTAGAACCTCAGTCCCAAACGCTACTGGTATGGGGCTATCTCTTCATTGACAGAGATGACTATCTTGACTTGCATGAGGAGTGGGGTGGAATTGGAAAGAGAGAGAAGAGAGTAGGGAAATGGAGAGAGAAACAGAAGAAGAGAGAAAAAGAGAGGAGAGAAAGCAAAAGAGGAAGAGACAGAGAAAATGAGGCAGAAAAAGAGAGAGGAAGAGAGAAGAAATAGATAGGGAGAGAGGAAAAGAGAAAGAAGAAAGAAGACGAGAGACAGAGACAGAATTTCTTCAATTTTCTTTGGAACTCTAATCTTCAAGTCATTTTAGGTATCCTGACTTCCAACTTCAGAAGGAAAGCTGGAAGATTCCCATCCCACTTGAAGTTGCTGAAGAAAAAGACTCTGGGAAGACATGAGAAGAACTAGCAGTATCCTTCATATTCCTATTTTTCTACACTTAAGACTTCAGTAAATTTGTCCTTTAGTGAGATGTAGGGTTCTTTCCCTAATGTTTGAACTAAGTTACCTCACTCCCAATGTGAGACCTCCTTCACTCTATATTATCTGATATAGATTCTCCTATGTAAATCTCTGGTTTGGATACATTTGGATAAAGGTTTTTTTTTTTTTTTTTTTGTCTAAGGGCTATGTGCTTTCATTGTGGAAGTAACATTTGGAAGCAAAGATCAAGCTTTGGATATAAAGGTTGAGGTCCTTCTATCCAGTAATAAACCTATAATTAAACCTGATCATATCTCCTAGACTAACACTATTTAAGGAAGCAGATAGATATAATTCTAGCCTACTACACGCTCTCTCTGAGGAGAGCAAGAGACCAGTCTTTGGCTCCAATTCCTTATTTCCACTCCTGGCAGGAGTTAACGTTTTTCTTGGAGAAAGGTGGGATGAGAAGAGACAAGAGATGTCAGTTCTTTCTCCCCTCAAGCCACACAATGACTCCTCCATGCTACATTCAAGAGGACTGTCCTTACTACAATTGAATGCTCTTTTTTTTACAAATAACTGTCATTCATATTTAACATATATAGGGCTGCTTGCCATCTAGGGGAGGGGGTGGAGGGAGAGAGGGGAAAAATTGGAACAGAAGTGAGTGCAAGGGATAATTTTTAAAAAATTATCCTGGCATGGGTTCTGTCAATAAAAAGTTATTCTAAAAAAAAAAAATTAAAAATAAATAAATAAATAAAACCCAAATAACTGTCATTTCCAAGTACTCCTTTTCACCAGTAGAATTTTCCCTTATAATAAGGAAGAATAATTTAGAAAACAATTAGTCATATTAATGTATGTTTCCTTTCATAGCTATCATCCGCACCAAATGTAGTTTTCTTCATCATCATTTCTCATTTCTTGCTTCAAGTCTCAGCTAAAATTCTATCTTTTATAGGAATTCTTTCCTTATACATTTTAATTCTAGTGCTTCCCATATTTTGATTATTTCCAACTTATCCTCTATATTGTGTATTAGTATGTTGTCTGTCTTGTTACACTATGAGTTCCTTGAAAGCAGAGACTTTTATATTCATAACATCAACATTTAGTACAGTTCCCGGCACATAGTAGGCACTTAACTGTCATGAAATATTCTTTCCATCACAATGGTCTGTAAAGATGATTTGGAAGGGTATCAATCAATGAATAGGGACTGCATGATTTGCAAAAACTGATTCCATTTGACCCTTGGACTTTTGTGGATAACTCATCATAGGTGAATGACCCTGTTTGCCTTTACTAAGTATACAGACAGGCCCTGACTTCATTATTCTTGGGTGTTCTTCATGTAAACATAACTGGGAAAGGATGCCAAGAGATTCGTGGGTGGATATCAAAAGGTCAAGAATTGTTTAACTACTGCTTTGAGTGGTTAGAATTTTTAATATTCTCCCTTCTCCCTCAAATGCAACTATTTGCCTAGGTAGGCAACAAGACAGTTAATTCTGTCCGTTTAGGAAAGTTGAGTCTGTCTGGGTTCTTTTAGAAAATACAATTTTAATTTAGAAATAGTGACAGTGCAATGTCTTTAATTTATCAAGGGGACCTGAGGTGGCCATGATCTGGCAACATATAGGAGAATTTATAAATATACAGATTATCCATTCTATGCATCTTATGCAACTCAGGGGTTTGGGAATCATGGTAGGCAGAAAACATCTGAATTCACACTGGGACTAAATTTGATTTTTTTGATTTTCTTTTTTAAAATGTTCTTTTTTTAAATTCATAAATACACAAAAAGATCATTTTCACATATCAAGTAGAGCATGATACTCACCCAAAAGAACAAATGAACCTTTTTTTAAAGGAGAAAATACAAGCTAATAATCTCTTGAAAAATTATTTAAATTCTCTAACATTCAGAGAAATCAAGATATCACATTTAGCCATCAAAATGACAACCCCCCCCAAAAAAAAACAAAAGAACCACCAAACTCAAAACCAAACTAAGAATGATCAGATTTAATGTTGACAGGGTCAATGAGGGAATAGGCATATTGTTAGTGGAATTTGCCCTGAGGCAAAAATAAATCAGAGCAATATGATAGTATACAGGAGTTACAAAACCAATCATAACCTTTCACTTCATGATTCTGTTAATGGGACTAAAAGTTGTTATTATATGGGGAAAAGATGCTATTTTGAAAAAAAACCCAAAGCATTCACACATGCTTTACTTTTAGTAGTGGAAAACAAGTGGAAAACCTATACACTCAATGATTGAGAAATGCTTGAATAAAATCTAGTATGAAAATGAATCAAATACCATTCTGCTTTTTTCATGCCTCATGACAAATACAAGGAACACAATGATATACAGAAAGCCTTTTATAAAATGATGCAAAATCAGGACATTCATAAGCACAAAGTTAAAAAACAAGCAATGAGAAATGGATATGAGTTTATATATATATATATTCCCAGAGTTTATTTAATAAGTGCATGTTAAACTTACACCTATCAGATTGTTTAATATGATAGAAAAGGAAAATGATAAATGTTGGAGAGTATGTGGAAAAATTGGTACGCTATGGGGCAGCTAGTTGATGTAGTGGATAGAACACCAGCCCTGAAGTCAGGAGGACCTGAGTTCAAATGTGACCTTAGACACTTAACACTTTCTAGCTTTGTGACCCTTAACTCCAACTGCCTCAGTGAAAGAAAGAGAGAAAGAAAGAAAGAGAGAGAGAAAAAACAGACAGAAAGAAAGATAGAAAGAAAAAGAAAAGAAAAGAAAATTGGTACACTAATAAATTGGTGAAGTTGTATTACAGGAGCCACCTGCTAATAGCTGGTGGGTGTTATGGGAGCCCCTTGCTAGTGGCTGCTGAGGATCTAATTCTAACTAGCAGAATAGATCCCTTTATATGAAAAGATCATAATGATACAAGGAGACTAAGAGGCAATTGCATTCTCTGACCTCTCTCCTCTTCCCTCTTCCTATTTATTTCATTCCCAATCCATAATCAACATTTGCTTCAAATAAAGGCTGATTTGCATTGATTTGCAGTTCCTTCAAGTGTATTATGATTTACAACTCTGGGGGATTTCAGAGAATCGACCTGCCCCATCACACTTAGGCATGGTCCTTAACAGAATTGTAAACTGATCCAATCATTCTAAAGAGCAGTTTGTGGAACTATGCCCAAAGAGCTATAAAACTATGCATATTCTTTGATCCAACAATATTTTTACTAGGTCTGTCTCTCAAAGAGAACATTAAAAAGGAAAAAGGACCCATATGTACAAAAATGTTTATATTAGCTCTCATTGTGGTGGTAAAGAATTGGAAATTGAGGGGATATGGGGATATATACCAGGGAATGCCTGAATAAGTTGTGGTATATGAATGTAATGAAATATGATTGTTCTGTAAGAAATGAGCAGTTTTTCAACAAGTAGATAATTCAAGATGATTCCAATAGACTTGGGATGAAAAGTGCCATCTGCATCCAGAGAGAAAAGATGAAAACAATGTAGATCAAAGAATAGTATTTTCACTTTCTTCTTGTTTGCTTGTTTTTTTTTTTTCATTCTTTTCTTGTGTTTTTTTCCCCCTTTTGATCTGATTCTTTTTTGCTCAGCATATTGAATGTGGAAATATGTTTAAAAGAATTGTACACCTATAATCTATATCAGATTGCTTACATCTTGGGGAAATGGAAGGGGCAAGGAGAAGGAGAAAAATGTGAAATGCAAGGTTTTGTGAAAGTGAATGTTGAAAACTATCTTTGCATGAATTTGGAAAAATAAAACACCATTAAAAAACAATATAAATAAATAAATAAAACACAAAAAGAAATGATAAGCAGGTAAATTTCAGAAAACCTTGGGAAGACTGATATGAATTGATGCTGAGTGAAATAAGCAGAACAGGAGAACACTGTACACAGTAACAGCAACATTATGTGGATGATAAACTTTGATACATTGCTCTTCTCAGCAATACAATAATCTAAGACAATTCCAAAAGATTCATGATGGAAAATGCTATCCACATCCAGAGAAATAACTAGAGTCTGAATGCAGATTGAAGTATAATCTTTTTTACTTTTTTTTTTTTTTGTGGCTTTTCCCTTTTGTTCTGATTCTTCTTTGACTAATGTGGAAATATGTTTAATATGATTGTATATGTGTAATGTTCTCTGTTAATTTTCTTGGGGATTCTGGGTTCTTGGGAGCTGCCTTCATTTCAGTTCAGTAATCACTATAAGTGCATCCAGGTGTTAAAGTCCAAAATCCTTTATTGTTTCCTTCAAAGTCTTGTCTCCTTTCCTGGGGCCCAGTTAAGCTTTCTTAGAGGCCTATCTCTCTCCTTGGTTCCCAGAGCTTGAGCTCCTGCCTCCAGTCTTTTGCCTTCTGACTCTCTCTGAATCCAAAGGTTTGTGCTTCAGCCTTTAGCCACAACAAAAGTGGACAATGGAATGAATGCCTCTGCCTCTGGCTGAATTTGTCTAAGCTTATATCCTCTCTTCTCATAGGTGTGAATCTTGTAGAATTGTAGTAAGTACTAAGTACATGTACTGAACTAGAGAACTTTTAAGCATCATGCTAAACAACCATTGTCTTTATCAATTCCACTGAGTTAGCACCTTATAAGAATCCTTTGTATCAAGTTCGGAATTCTGGTCCATAACATAAATGTATAACCTATGTTAGATTGATTGCTGTCCTGGGGAGGAAGGAAGGGAGGGAAGGAGAAAAAGTGGACATCAAAATAGTATAAAATTATATAAATTTTGAAAATGATAAATTAAAAGTAAATGTGTTAATTGGTTTATTTAAAATTCTGTTATGTACATAATATAGTCAAATAAATAACTTCCCGCCTTGATTCTAGTATGTTTGTTTAAAAAACTATTCTCATGCATAATTATACTTTATATGTTGGTTATATGTATATTATTGAAATGTCTGAAGCATCACCATAAAGAAGACAACAGAGATATTGTAGCATAGTGTATAGTGAATAAAGTTCTAGACTTGAAAACAGAAAGATCTAAGTTCAGAACCTATCTCACATACTTAGTTGTGTGACCCTAGAAAAGTCCTTCAGACTTAACTAATTTTTTTTCTTTTTAAACTTATTTTATTATTAAAAATTTTTTTTTAATAATAGCTATTTTATTTTCAAAATACATGCAATGATAGTTTTCAACATTCACCCTTGCAAAACTTTGTATTCCACATTTTTCTTCCTCCCTTCCTCCTACCCCATCTCCCCTAGACACCAAATAATCAATATAAGTTAAACATGTGCAATTCTTCTAAACATATTTCCACATTTATCATGCTGCACAAGAAAAATCAGATCAAAAAGGAAAAAAAATTTAAAAACAAGCAAACAATAACAAAAAATGTGAAAATAACTATGTTGTGATCCACATTTAATCCCCATAGTCCTTTCCGGATACAGATGGCTCTCTCTATCACAATTGGCCTGAATCATCTTATTGTTGAAAAGAGCCAATGTCCATTAGAACTGATCATTGTTTAATTTTGTGGTTGCTGTGTGCAGTGTTCCTTTGGTTCTATTCACTTCCCTTAGTTCAAGTAAGTCTCTCCAGGCCTTTCTTAAATTATCTTGTTGGTTGTTTCTTTTAAAACAGTCAGTTTCCAATTCCTTGCCACTACAAAAAGACTGCTACAAACATTTTTGCACATGTGAATCTTTTTGCATGTTTTATCATCTCTTTGGGATACAGGCCCAGTAGAAATATTGCTTAATGAATATGCACAGTTTGTTAGTGCTTTGAACATAGTTCTAAATTGCTCTCCAGAATGGTTGGATCAGTTCACAACTCCATTAACAATGTATGAATGTCCCAGTTTTCCTATATCCCCTCCAATATTTATCATTATCTTTTCTTGTCATCTTAGTCAGTTTGAGAGGTATATAGAGAAAACTCAAGAGTTGTCTTAATTTGCATTTCTTGAATCAATACATACTTACCTTTTGTTGTCAAGTTGTTCTAGTCACTGGGATTTTCTTGTCAAGATATTGGAGTGGCTTGCCATTAACAAGTGGTTTGCCATTTCTTTCTCTGAGTCATTTTACAGATGAGGAATTGAAGGAAAGGGTTAAGTGACTCTGTCTCTCTGTGTCTGTCTCTGTCTCTGAGTCTCTCTCTGTCACACACACACACACACACACACACACACACACACTCCTGAAGCTGAATTTGAATTCATAAAGATGAGTCTTCATGATTCCAAGCCCAGTGTCTATCTATCTACTGTGTCATTTAGCTGCTCTATTATACTGTATGTGGGTACAATTCACATTGATAAAGGAACTCCACAATGACAAAATCACAGCTTCTTCATGGATGAAGGGCACTCAAATATGCTGGGTTTTGTTGAAGGGGTTACTAAGAAATATTCTTTACCTTTAAGAAGCTTTCTTTTATCAACTGGAGAATAGCTATATAAATTATGGTATATGAATGCTATGGAATACTATTGTTCTGTAAGAATAATAGAATGATTTCAGAGAGGCTTGGTGAGACCTACATGAACTGATGCTGAGTGAAATGAACAAAACCAGGAGATCATTATACATGGCAACAACAGGACTATATGACAGTCAGTTCTGATGGACATGGCTCTCTTCAACAATGAGATGATTCAAACAAGTTCCACTTGCTCATTGTCAAAGAGAGCCATCCAAATCCAGAGAGAGGACTGTGGGAACTGACTGTGGAACACAACATAGCAGTCATACTCTTTCTGTTGTTATTTGCTTGCATTATGTTTTCTTTCTCAGTGTTTGTTTTTCTTCCTTTTTGATCTGATTTTTCTTGTATATGTATACATATGTATACATATATTGGATCTAACATGCATTTCAACATATTTAACATGTATTGGACTACTTGCCAGCTAGGGAAGGGGGTGGAGGGAATGAGGGGAAAATTTGGAACAAGAGATTTTGCAAGGGTCAATGTTGGAAAAATTACCCATGCATATGCTTTGTAAGTAAAAAGCTTTAATTTAAAAAAAAAAAAAGAAGAAGAAGCTTCCTTTTAATGAGAAGTAATTGGAAAGAGTGCTGATATGGAGTCAGGAATAACTGGATGCACATTTCACTTCTAATACTTATTAGCTGTGTGATCCTGGGCAAACTTCTCTCAGTCTCCATAATTTTTTTTGTTTATAAAATAGAGATGATAATATTGTTATCACAGAATTATGATGATTATCAAATGAGAGAATGCATATAAAGCAAGGTACTCAAAATAGTTATTGTTATTCCTGGGAATGAAAATGGAAGATGGAGAAGTAATTAAAACAGGGCCTTCAATTTCATTCAGGAATTGGGATTACTAAAGAATAGGTCTCCTTTACAAAAGGATTTTCTGTAGGGTAAAGGTTGAAGACTATGCATGTGTTTGGAAAATAAAAAAGCTTTAAAAATTAAAAATAAGCATTTAAAAATTTTTTAAATTAAAAAAAAGTTTTTTTTTTCCTCTTGTTTTAAACTTATTTTTTTCTCACGATTCTCATTTTCAGGGAGGAATGATCATAATGCTCATTTCATCAGTGGCCATTGCTGTGCTTTCTGCCATCAATGTTGGCAAAAGCATCATGTATGTCATGACATTTCACCTTGTGGCCACCTCTGCTCTGATGCCTTTCATTGGCTTCACCCTGGGTTATATCCTCTCAGCTATCTTACGTCTCAATGAACGGTAGGTGTGATTTTTGACTTCTATCTTCCATTATAGTCCTATTTTTTTCTATTTCTAGTTTGTTTAAGGAGGAACTAGAAGATCCCTGCATTTCCCCAGATTTGTGGGCAGTGGATTCTTGGCGTTGCTCTTGGGTAGGAATATAAAAAGTAAACAAAGAGAGGCAGTTAGATGGTGTAGTGGATAGAGCACCAACCCTGAATTTAGGAAGACTTGAGTTCAAAGCCAGCCTCAAACACTTAACGTTTGTAGCTATGTAACTCTGGGCAAGTTACTTAACCCCCAATTGTCTCAAAACAAACAAACAAGCAAAGAAAAAAAGAGTAAGCAAAGAAAATGAAGTAGGAAAGTTTAGGAAAGGATAATTTAGTTTGGCTAAAGTATTTAAAGGGAATAATGGGAAATAAAACTAAAAGGTGTCACAGAATCTCAGAGTTAGAAATCACCCCGCAGGCCATGATGTCCAGCATGACCTGACCTATAACATACCCAGTAAGGGGTCACTGAACTTTTGCTTGAAGAATTCAAATAAGCATAAGTCCACCATATCTCCAGTTCTACCATCTCTGCCCAAACATAACAGCTAATTTCTTTCCCATGACATCTCTTCAAATATATGCCCCTTAAATATTCTTATCTCCAGCCTGAACATATAAGGATCAATTGACCCTCATCTCGCGTGCCATTCTTTAATCTGTAGAAAGAATTTCAGGCTGGAGAGGGTTCCAGTCAGAGGCATTCTTCTTAACAAGTCCCCTAGAAACATTGAAGTGAAATGGAGAACTTACTTTACATAGAAAAGCATATCCCTTAGGCTCACAGATGGTACCTGAGGTCAAGTTTTGTAGCAGTTTCCTGGTTACTTGTCCCCCAAGGATGACTGTAGTTACATGACGTTCTATCAATTGGAATGTTAGTTTTCAGGAGGTTATGAAGAAACGTCAAGGAAGATGCTGTAGAAGCATTATGAGTAAGTTTGCCAGGATAATCTTGGAATGGATACCCTACAGTTATTTTTTGGGGTGGCCCATAATCATAGGTACATCTAGCCCACCTGTGCAGCTTGTATAGGCTGCCAAGGTAAAATTGCAGCAGTTTTGAGAGGAGTCACACTCACTTGTACCAACAGTATTGGTGGCACAAATCAACATCTCCACATTAGGGATGTAAATATGGCCATTATGGGCCACGGTGACAACTACTGTCTCTGTGGCATGGGTGTGGTAATGTGTAAATATGAAATCTTTCCCAGCAAGAAAAACGGGGATAGTCAGGTCAGAGTAGTTCCTGTAGCTAGTACAAATGGGGTGGCATCCAAAGTGGAGATGGCAACATTTGGGAATGGGACCTTTGCAAAAAATGTATTAGGTTGCATCTGTGGGCCGCCTTGGGAAGGGTTGATGGCCCACCCAATAATCCTGAACGCCCCTATTACCTGCAAAGTTCCCTAGTCTGACTAGGAAGTTAGGAGTAAAATTCTCATGGTGAAGAAGTAAAGAAGATTAGAGTGAGAGAAAGACAATTTCACTCTTCTTTCTCCAGAGTTTTTTCAGGGTTCTTGTGGAAGAGAAACTTCAGGTCCTCTATGGGCTCACAGGAATATTCTGAGATATCTGAAGGAGAAGTAACAGAAGCAGCATTTTTAATCCTAGAAATATGAGTTCAGCTGGGGAATCCTTCCCATTTGACTGATATTGGAGTAGTCAGAATGACCTTAATGGTCCTTTCCTCTTTATATCTCGAGGGTCAGAACCTTGATGCTTCCAAGATTTCAAGTATGCCATGTCCCCTGGATTTACAGGGGAAGTTCAAAGGGGCTCAGCTTAATATTCTCCAGAGGTGCAATGAGGACTTTAAGAAGCCGTAGGGGGAGATTCTTCACCCAATCCTCTCTAGTCTCTAAGCACAGTTTAGTAAGGACTCATTTGAGGGTGTGATTCATTTTTTCCACCTTCTCAGAAGCCTGAGTATACCAGGCAGAGTGGAGATGGTAGGTGATTTTGAGGGCTTTGGCTACATTTTGGGTTACCTGAGAAGTGAAGGCTGGGCCATTGTTGCTCTGTAAGTGTTGAGGTCTAGCTTTGGGGTACCTACATGAAATTAGGGTTAAGGTCTAGTGGCAGGTTTGGGGTACAGATTCGGCGCAAGGGGATCTAATAGTGGCGCGAGTTCCCAATAAAAGCATTTATTGGCCTGGAGAGCTAGATTGATAAAAGAGGTTTATTATTGGGTAAGCAAAGTTAAAGTATAGGCGAAGGTAGAGATAAGGAGGGCACTGGACAGAGGGTCCAGTGGACAGAGGGTCCTCACATGGTAGCCATGTTTGGAATCTCTGCAAAGAGGGGTTCCCAGCATGGCCTTTTTATAACAGGAGACTTAGCTCAAGGGGCTTTCAGGTGTAGCCCCAAAGTTGGCTCATATCCAGATGGGGCTGGGAACAGGTCAGATCTTCTATTGGAATTCAAAGGGACCAGGATTTGTGAGTTAAAGAGCAATTTACATTATTAACTAGGAGAGGGTGGGAATCTAGAAAGGAATCTTGCCCGCATCATAAGAAGTTAGGTGCAAAGTGAGGTATGATCTCTTTTAGCAAGCACTTTGATACTTCCTGAGCTTTCTCATTCCTGCAGGGAAAGGTTTCTATCCAGTTAGTAAAGATGTCAATGAAAACCAGAAGCAATTTGAAAACTCCAAAGGGGGGTATATGCGTAAAGTACATTTGCCAGTCTTCCCCTGGGTATGTCCCCCTTCTCTGAACAGCTTCAAAAGAGGGGGAGGTTTCACATCTCCTTCAGGATTTACTTGGGCACAAACTGGGCAGGCTTGGCAGATCTGTCTGTTTCTCCCAGCTTGTGACCAGTGAAAATGCGCTTCATAAGGGATGAAGAGCATTTCTTCCCAGGTGCATGGCCTGATGAAGACCAAAGATAAATTTCCAATGACTTGCCTCTGGGATTAAAAGTTGGTTTGAGGGTGTTTGAAATCAGCCAGAGGAGAAAGGTAATAACCCCTTTCTTCTGCAAGGATTTTTTCCTGTGAACTATGGAAGGAATATAAGAAGTCCCAGGAGGCAGTGGCTTTAGCTTCTAGGGTGTCGTTGAGAGTCACTACAGAACATTTTGCCATTCTTTCCCCATTTTCAAAAAAGCTTGACCCATCTGTAAACCATTCACCATCTGAGTTATCAAGGGGAAATGTCTCTTAAGTCAGTTGAGCTGGAGTAGACAGAATTTAAAGCTTACTCACAATTATGAATAGTGTTTCCTGATTGAGTGATGTCAGGGAGTGGTGGCAGGGTTAAGAGTGTGACACACCCAGAGAGTCAGGTCCAAGGTGTCTAGCAGGTGAGCCCGATATCTAGTAAGCCTCCCACTAGCAAGCCACTGATGCCCTTTGGCTTCTAAAATGCTCTGAACTCAGTGGTGGGTTAAAACCTCTACTGGCTATCCCATCAGTGAAAAAGACCATGGCAGTCACTCCTCTAAAGCAGGAGGGCCATCCTAGGGAAACTGAATCCAGTTTCTTTGAGAAGTAGGCAACTGCTCTGAAGTCAGGTCCCAGGGCCTGAGTTAAGACCCCCAAAGCTTGACTTCGTTTTTCATTCACATATAGAGTGAAAGGCTTTTCTAAGTTACAGAGGGCCAGGGCAGAGGAGAAGGTCAGTTTGGTCTTCAGGTTTTTAAAAACCTTGACCTGATCAGGTCCTTCTTCAAGGGGAAGATTATCAGAGCCTTGAATAGAAAGGTAAAGAGGCTTGGCAATAAAAAAGAATCCGAATTCTGCAGAAACCAGTTATGGCCAGGAAAGCGCATAGCTGTTTCTTTGAGGCAGGGTCTGGAGGCCTAAAATTGTCTTGTTTCCTCTCCTAGGTTAGAGAGCAGGAAGTAGGGGGTAAGATTGTGGCTTAAATATTTGATAGACTGGCAGGCAATGTGGGCTTTGGGTAAGGAGACCCTGTAGCTCCTTGAGACTAGAAAATTTAGGGTTTTCCTGGCTGCATTTAGGGACTCTTCTCAGTGGGATTGTAGATTAAAATATTCATGTACTGGATAAGACTGCTGTCAAGCAGCTCCAATTCCCTGTCCAAATATGTGTGGGCTATCTCAGAAGCCTTGAGACAGAACTGTCCAAGTTAATTGGTGGGGATGTTCCCCTGGCTTTACCCATTCAAAAGCAAAGCGAAATTGTGAGTCTTTATGCAAAAGTATACAAAAGAAGGCATCTTTAAGATCTAGGGTGGAGAACCATTTTGTGTTCCCTGGATCTGAGTAAGGATAGTATAAGGATTAGGTACAATGGGGTGAAATGGAATGATGACTTCATTAATTGCCCCAAGGTCCTATAACCATGTGAAACTCCCCACTGGATTTTCTAACAGAAAGAATTGGAGACTCCAAGGGAACTAGAAGCTTATACTTAAGAAATTTCTTGGAGCAGCTAAGTGGCTCAGTATTTAGAGCACCAGACCTGAAGTCAGGAGGACCTGAATTCAAATTTGACCTCAGGCACTTAACACTTCCTACCTGTGTGACCCTGATCAAGTCACTTAACCCCAATTGCCTCAGCAAAAAAAAAAAAAAAAAAAAAAAAAAAAAGAAAAAAGAAAAGAAAAAGAAAGAAAGAAAGAAAGAAAAAGATAAAGAAATAGGTATTGACATTTATGGAGATATATACCAGGGTCCCACAGCTTAACTAAGGCTGGGGTGATGCGCTTGGCCCTCCCAGGAATCCCCTGATCCCAGACAGAAGAATCTATTTTCTCCCAAATTTCAGGGGGAATATGGAAGGGTTTTTTTTTTTTAATTTTATTTTATTTAATAATAACTTTGTATTGACAGAATCCATGCCAGGATAATTTTTACACGACATTATCCCTTGCAATCACTTATGTTTCGTTTTTTCCCCTCCCTCCCTCCTTCCCCCCCCCAAGATGGCAAGCAGTCCTATATATGTTAAATATGTTGCAGTATATCCTAGATACAATACATATTTGCAGAACCGAACAGTTCTCCCGCTGCACAGGGAGAATTGGATTCAGAAGGTAAAAATAACTCGGGAAGAAAATCAAAAATGCAAATAGTTCACATTCATTTCCCAGTGTTCTTTCTTTGGGTGTAGCTGTTTCTGTCCATCATTTCTCCAATGAAACTCAGTTAAGTCTCTTTGTCAGAGAAATCCACTTCCATCAGAATACATCCTCATACAATATCGTTGTCGAAGTGTATAATGATCTCCTGGTTCTGCTCATCTCACTTAGCATCAGTCCATGTAGGTCTCTCCAAGCCTCTCTGTATTCATCCTGCTGGTCATTCCTTACAGAGCAATAATATTCCATAACATTCATATACCACAATTTACCCAACCATTCTATGGAAGGGTTTTAAAAGAAGCATGAAAAGGTCACGTGGAGATCTGAGAAAATTGATTCCCCAATATTCACCATTAAATCACGTCCCAATAAGAGAGCAGGACAGGAGGGAATAATAAGAAAGGAGTGTTTAAACAACCAGTCACCAAACTGACAAAGCAGAAGAAGTCTTAAAACAGTTTTAAGTTTCCCTTCAATTCCCATTATCCTATGAGGGGAGGGTCAAGTGGGACCAAAATGTCAGAGCAGAACCTAAAGAGAGGCCCCCGTATCAAAACAAAATTCAACGGCCTTACCTGCTATATCCAAAGTAATCCTGGGTTCAGGGATTGTGATGGAATAAGGGGGGGCCTGCCCAAACCCTGGCCTGTCACTAGTGGTCCTGAAGAGACCAGAGAGTGAGGGTTGAGGCAGTCACTCTAACCTTCTGGGCAGTCCCTCTTCCAGTGCCCTTCCTTGTTGCATTCAGGGCAAGGGCCAAGGTTTTTTTTTTTTTTTTTTTTTTTCCAAGAGCAGTTGCATGCCCAGTGGCCTTTCTCATTATACACAAAACATGAACCCCTATGTTTTCCAGAAATAGTGGCAGCCAAGATATGGGCCTGCTCTTTATTTCTTGCTCTGGCTCTGTGGTCTTTCTCCTCTGCTGCAGCTCAGTCTTTATTGTTAAAGACTCCAAAAGCTGTTTCTAACAGCTAAGCCTGGGAAGTTTGGGGACCCAAGGCTAACTTCTACAGCTTCCTCCATATAATTGGGGCAGATTGGCTAATAAAATGCATGCTGAGGACAGTGGTCCCCTCTGGAGAAGTGGAGAAGTTCAAATTAATGTATTTTCTTAGAGCTTCTACAAGGTGGCTCTGAAAGAGAGCAGGATTTTCCTCAGTTTGGGTGATCTCCCTAAATTTGTCATAATTAATCTGCTTCTTAATTCCCCTCTTCATGCCTTCAGTGAGGCAGGTTAAGATGTGGTCCCTTTTCTCTCTATCACTATTCCCCTCCTGGTAGTTTCACCCCGGGTCTGAGACAGGTACAGCAACAGACCCTGGGGGTTTCTACCAGAAGAGGAGGAGGCAGCCATGACATCCTCAAACTTTTGGGCTAGATCCCAGATTCTCTTTTTCTAATCTATAGTACAATAGGAGGAGATAACCTACCTTCAATTCCCTTGCAGTAAATCTTACCAGCAGCATTCTGCAGTGCTGTCTTAATTCAGGATCTTGACATAAGGCCATAATGATTTAGGGAACTTCAGTCCACTTAATCTTGCCAAAGGCAAAACAAATCAAGCTGCTGGATAGTGCTGTAGTTAATTGATCCACAAATAGGCCATTTTTCCTGGTTCTCTAAGATATATTGAGGCCAGGCAACATTGCAAAAGTAAGTTTTTTTATCTTGAGATCTTTCAAACCAAATTTGTCTCTGTTTTTAAAGAGACAGTCTAAAGGAGAATCTTTAGGAATAGAAATGGACTGCCCCATTTTGCCACAAGCCCCAGATTTCCCAACTCTATAGCTCCTTGTTCTCTGAGGCATCCCTAGAGAGAGATATAGATGACAAAAACACTCCGTGATTAAGGGGACTTTTTGTCAGAGTGCAGAATTCCAGTCTGCACATCCCTAGACAGAGAACTCTGCTGAGCATGGAGTTGCAAACAACCCTAATTTTCCCAGGAATTTGGGTATAGAATAGACTACCAGCAAAAAGGGGCTTACCTCAGCCAGGCTCTCGGCGATCCCTATACCAGGCCACCAAATGATAAGGTACGAGAATTGGGATATAAGATCCCCTCTGGTTGGTGCCACAAATCCCTTGCAGTAGAATTTGCAGACTCAAAGTCTATGTGTGGCAAAAAAAAGGGATTGATTTTGATTTATTTTCGCTCAGCTTTCTTAGTGGGCAAAGAATCCTGGCAGGATAGTTTTGCAAAATGTCTGGACAAATAGGGGCTAGATATATTGGGGCTGCTTTGATCTTTGGCCCCAAGCCAGGGGCCTATCACCAGAAGAATCTGGGACACTGATTTTCAATTCAAAATTGTATAAAATTACTTATTTTGGGAGTTTCCTTTATGGACGTGAGGGTGTGCTCCTCCTAGGGGAGAATTTGAGACCCAGAATCACCTTTCCCCCTCAGATTAAAGGCAACACAGTTCACATCCAGGCCTCTTCAACTCTTCCCCTCAAAAGATCTCAGTTTATATCGTTATTAGTCATAGTCTATTGTCCTAGCCTTTCAAGATGTTTTTGGGTTTGTCTGTTGTCCAATGTGATGAATCCATCTCTTCTGGCTTTGGTGTCATTGCAGATTGAATAAACAGTCATCTAGGTTTTTATTCAAGTCATTAACATTAAACATAAAGCCAAGCACAAGTAAAAATAAACCATAAATGACTACTCAGATGCAAACAAGATGTTTATTTTCATCCATCAGTTTGTCTATTAGTATTCAATGCATTTTGGTCTCATGAAGAAAGGAAGGAAAAGATCATAGTGGTAATTAATCCTCTTAAAGTGGCTTGTCTGATGGCCTGTGGACTGATATGTCTACACAGATGCAGACGCACCGTGAGTATGGAAACTGGATGCCAGAATGTTCAGCTGTGTTCTACCATCCTCAATGTGACCTTTCCTCCAGAAGTGATTGGACCCCTCTTCTTTTTTCCTCTCCTCTACATGATTTTCCAGCTTGGGGAAGGGCTTCTCCTTATTGCCATCTTTAAATGCTACAATAAAATGAGGACTCCCAAGGGTAAGTATTGAAATACTATTTCCTAACTTTTGTGACTAGAGTCTAACCTGTCACAGAAAAAATAATAAATAGTTCTCTTTTACATGAGGCATTGTTCTTTCAAGCTATGGACTTTTATAAAGTGAGCCACTTATTTCTTTCTCAGTATTCTATTGGCATTAGGGTTGGAATATGGGAATTGAAGTAATATATTCTGCTAAGGGAAATGTACTATGATACATAGAAAGTAGGACCTGGAAAAAAAAAGTAATTATAACAAAACCCCCAAAACTATGGATATAGAAAAAATTGTAATACTGTAAGGAATAGTATGAAAGACTCTTCAAACTATCTAAGGTAAAATTAACTAAGTTTTACAGAACAATCAAAATTCTGCCTTGAATTTAACTTCTATGGTCCTCAGTTTTCTTATCTATAAAATGAAGAGACTGAACTTTATAGCCTTTAAGGTCCTTCCAGTTCTAACTTTTTGATCCTAGGATCAAAGCTAAAAAGAGAACTAAGGAAAACTTTCAGTAGTTATGGGCCTGAGTGGATAAAACAGTAACTTTTTAGATTAAAATGCAAAACATTTTTCTTTTTTTTTTTTTTTTTAGCAAGTTCTTGTTATTAATGCTGGAATAGTGACTTCTAAACATAGATCATCTCTACTTAAATGAGTTCAAAGCACTTTATTGTCATAAGGATTTTAAGATCTGAAAACTCGAGATCATATAATCCAGAGGTTCTTAATCTGGGATTTGTGAATTTGTTTTTTAAAAATATATATACTGATATTTTAATATTATTTTATTTTATTTTAATATAATTTATTTTCTATGCATTTTATCTTATGCCTTCAAAATCATTATCTTAACAAGTCTGATCAGACTGCTAAAGAGGTCTATGACACAAAAATCTCTAATATGATTCATTATTCCATCTGTGGATAAAAGTACATAGAATTATCTGACTAGAGGGCAATAAGTAGTAAGGAGAAATTGCCATCTTATAACTGCTTTCTCTCTCAAGAATGGTTCCTCTTTCTCTTCCTCATCCTTCCTCTTTCCCCACTGTGCACCACTTGAACAGTCTGTCAGGGCTAGACACTTTGGCAAATTATTTAACCCTGTTTACTTCAGTTCTTCATCTGTGAAATGAGATGGAGAAGAAAATGCCCAACCATTCCAGTATCTTTGCCAAGAAAACCTCAAATGAGATCAGATCACAACTGAAACAACTGAATAACAATACATAAATATAAAAAATACTTTAAAAAAAAAAAAGGTTCTCCTTTGAGTCTCGGTGAGATAGGTGGATACAGTCGCAAAAAATAACAATACTACAGTTTATAGCCAAGTAAATGAAGGAGTACAAAAACAAGTGCATGTCTCCTCAGCCAAGACAGAGCAAGGGAAAAAGAATAAAGATAATCAGTTCTTTCATATTCCCAGCCACATCTGCTTTGTCATCATTTTAACCAACAAATTAGATTGCTGATACAGTCTTTCACACTTTGCTAGCAGCCCCCCCCCCCCCCCCCCCGCCTTTTTTTTTCCCTTCTTGGCATAGAAAAGGAAATTATTTTGCAAGTATTTTGCAAATATGCCAAAATTTGGCATTGCTTAAAATTGCCATTGTTAAAACTGGCCCCAGTATGACTCTAGCCCTGCATAACCATTTCCCAGTTGACTACTGGATCAGCATCAAACTTTTCTCAATCTTTTCCCTTTTGTTTTTTTAAAGCTTTTAATTTTCAGAACATATGCAGATAATTTTCAACATTCACCCTTGGAAAGCCTTTTGTTCAAAATTTTTTTCTCCCACCCTTCCTTACCCTAGATGTTAAGTAATCCAATGTATGTTAAACATGTGCAATTCTTCTATACACATTTCTACAATTATCATGCACAAAAAAAAATCAGATCAAAAAAGAAAAAACGAGAAAAACAAAATGCAAGCAAACCACCACAAAAAAGTGAAAAATATTATGTTGTGATCCGCACTAAGTCCCACAGTCCTACTGTCTGGGTGCAGATAGCTCTATCACAAGACCATCGGAACTGACCTGAATCACTTTGCTGTTGAAAAGAGCCACATCCATCAGAATTGATCATCATGTAATCTTCTTGTTGCTGTATATAATGTTCTCTTGGTTCTACATGCTTCACTTAGATTCAATTCAAGTCTCTCCAGGCCTCTCTGAAATCATCCTGCTGATTGTTTCTTATTGAACAATAATATTCCATAACATTTATATATCATAACTTATTCAGCCATTCTCCAAATGATGGTCATATCTCAACCTTTTCCAAAGCCAGTTTATTTCTACCCATTCTAAACTTTGGTCTATGTGATTTCCTGCCTGGCTGCCCATCTGAACTTCATTAATGTCTCCAGAAATGCATCTTCCTACAAGATCAAAGCAAACCTGAAATTCAAACCTTTTCAATAAGCCCTCTTGGGTACCTCCATCCTCTTATTGGAGATGGTAAAGGGGGGACATCAGAGTTCCTCCCAGATTCTGAGTAAAAAGGAAGCCTACAGCAAACATCTTCTCATGCCCTCACATAGGTCCCCTCTGACCTTTCCTCTCCCTACTTTTTTCAGTTTCCCCCATTAGAGTGTGAACTCCCTGAGGGCAGGAACTGTCTTTTGCTGTCCTTTACTCCCTGGAGACTGGTCTTGCCCATAGTCGGGTCTACCATGTGCTATATTTCCTACTAATAGCTCTTACTGAGAAATATTTAATAATTATATTGAATCCTTGCAGGAGGTCTTCAAACTTTTTAAATATGGGGCCAGTTCACTGTCCTTCAGACTGTTAGAGGGCCAGACTATAATAAAAACAAAAACTTTGTTTTGTGGGCCTTTAAATAAAGAAACTTCATAATCCTGGGTGAGGGGGATAATCGTCCTCAGCTGCCACATCTGCCCTGCGGGGCCATAGTTTGAGGACCCCTGCATGAGTTTAAAGGGACAGTAACAACATCAAATCATTCAAAACTAAAGTACTATGGATAGTATGCTTGCTTCTAAGTTGGGGGGCAAGTCTTTCCTAAAGCTGAAGCTTTTGACAATGTATTATCCATATTATAAGGAAAAGCCAGTACCTATAGCCAGTAATTATTCTCCATATAAATTTTTTAGTCACAAAGCAAGAAGGTTCGGTGGAATGAAAAAAAAATGAGCATGATGGGATGTTTTGGATGTCATTGCTTTCAAAATTATGCTGACTCTATAATATGAAAAATATCTCCACAAAGAATAATAGACATATGGGGCATCTATCTAGTTGGCATCGTGGATAATGTTGGGCTTGGTGTCAAAAAGATCTAAATTCAAATAAACACAACTTCTTGGTGCCTTATTTTCTTTATCTTCATGTAAAATACCACCACTCTCCTAAGTTTTTTGAGGATAAAGATTTTTTTTTGAGGATGAACAGATTTTTATTTTTGTAAGATTTTGTGTCCAAATTTTTATCCCTCCCTTCCTCACTTTCTTCTTCCCAAAGACAGCAATTTTTAAAACATATTTCCATATTCATCATGCTACATAAGAAAAATCAAATCAAAAGGGAAAAAGTCACAAGAAAGAAAATAACCACCAAAAAAAAAAGGTGAAAATACTGTACTTCAATTCACATTCAGTTTTCTCTGGATGGGGACCACATTTTCCATCCCAAGTGTATTGGAATTGTTTTGAATCAACAAATTGCTAAGAAGAGCCAAGTCCATCACAATTGATCATCACATAATCTTGCTGTTCCTATGTACAATGTTCTCCTGGTTCTACTCACTTCACTCAGCCTCAGTTCATATAAATCTTTCTAGGTTTTTCTGAAATCAGCCTGCTCATCATTTTTAATAGAACAATAATATTCTACTGCATTATATATCATAATTTTTTTCAGCCATTCCCCAACTGAAGGGCATCCACTCAATTTATAATTCCTTACAAAAAGAGCTGCTTTTAAGTGAGATAATTATAAAATTATATTGCTTTAATAAAATATGTATTATTTTAAAATGAGATAATTTATAAAAGACTTTGTAAACCTTAAATAATTTTATAAATATCACCACAACTTCTAACTTCTTTTTATTATTATGACCTTTGGATGCCACCAATTATAAATTACATATAGGAATATGAGAGGATGCTCATATACTAATGTGTGTAATGATAATTCACATTTCTCTAATTAGTATTTAAAACCCAGCTTCTTAAACTATGAGTTGAGACACCATATGGGATCTCATAACTGAATGTGGTTCAGTATTAAGGAATTACTGTATGTCTGTTTTATATATCTGGGGTAACGTAAAAATTTCTTGAGCAAAAAGAGGTCATGAGTGGAAAAAAGTTTAAGCCCTGATTTTTCTTCATATGATTTTCTTTTTGACTTTTTCATATGATTATAGATATCTTTGATTTCTTTTGTGGAAAACTATCTCTTCATTTCCTTTGACTATCAATTGAGGAAAGATTGTTATTTTTACAAATTTCATTGTTTTCTATACATTTGAGAATTGAAGCCTTCATCAGAGAAATTTGATGTAAAATTTTTTTGTTACTTCATTGGGTATGGTACCTTTTATGTAGCTTTCCTCATCTCTTTCAATTCGGTTATTTTTGCTTTTCCTTTTGAGATATTGGTTGTCACCCTTTTTTTTTTTTTTTTTTTTTTTAAGTTCAGGTTCAGCATAATAGATTCTACTCCAGTTCCTCATTTTCACTGTATCTGTTTTGAGTATATGATTTTAATTCATTCAGCTATCTGCTTCCATTTTATACAGGAGTTCATCCTATTCCCATTGTTATTATTGAGTATTTGCCTCCATTACATTTTCTTCTAATTATCTTTTTTTTACCCTGTCCTGCCTCAAGTTTATTTCTCATCATTGCCTTCTTTAATCTTCTTTCCCTTTTATCACACAATCCCTTTTTCTTACCATCTTTCTGTCTTCCCTCTTGGATTTCTATATTCATCTGAATGTGCCTATAGTATATATATACACAAATATATTTTTCTCTTTTGGAATCAGTTCCAATGAAAGTGAGGTTCAAATGTTGCCTGCCATGTCCCTCAATCTACCCATTTTCTCTTCTACTGTAAAAACTTTTCCTTGAGTGCCTCTTTTATGTGAGATTTTCTTCCATTCTTTTTCTCCCTTCTCATAGTACATCCTTCTTTCTCTCCCGTTTTCTTTTGTAGATTTCCTAACAAAATTGACTCATACCTGTGCCCTCCATGTAGACTCCTTTTAACTGTATAAGCAGTTTAACCTTATTGAGTCCCTTATGATTTCTCTTTCCTGTTTACCTCTTGTGGTTTGAATGTCAAATTTTCTATTCAGCTCTGGTCCTTTCATTAGGAATGCTTGAATATCCTCTATTTCATTAAATATTCATTTTTCCCTGAAGGATTATATTCATTTTTTCTAGGTAAGTAATTCTTGATTGTAATCTTAACTCCTTTGTCTTCTGGAATATCAATATTCTGAGCTCTCCGCCTCTCTAATATGGAAGCCACAAAATCTTTTGTGATCCTCACTGTGGCTCCATATTTGAATTGGTTTTTCTGATGCTTTGCAGCATTTTCTCCTTCAGCTAGGAGCTCTGAAATTTGACTAATATTTCAGTGAATTTTCACTTTGGAATCTATTTTAGGAGACGTTCCATTTCTACTTTACCTTCTGGATCTAAGGTATTGGGGTAGTTTTACTTTATAATTTCTTGAAATAATATCTAGACTCTTCAATCATGATTTTCTGGCAGTTAGGTTTGTGGTTTGTTGAGGCAGTCAGGGTTAAACTATTTGCCCAGGATCATACACCTAGTAAGTGTCCAAGATCAGATTTGAACCCAGACTCTCCTGACTCCAGGGCCAGTGCTCTATCTACTGTGTTATTTAGCTGCCCCAATCCAATAAATTCTCTCAACCCATTTTCCACATTTTCTGATGACATAGTTTACATTTTATTTTTTCACTTTTGCTTTCTTTTGTTTTTGATATCTCATGGACTCATTAACTTCCACTTGTCCAATTCTAATTTTTAAGGAACTATTTTTTCAGTGAGCTTTTGTTACACTTTTTCCACCTGGCCAGCTCTACTTTCTAAAGAATTTTCAGTGAAATTTTGTGCCTCTATCATTAGACCAATTCTGTTTTTCAGTTTGTCTTTGTGTCCTTTTGCCAAGCTAATTTCTTTGGGAAATTGGGCTTTTTTGTCTCTACCACTCATCTCTGATTCTTCTTGGAATTCTTGGATTTGTTGTCTAATTTGAATTTTTCTTTGAGACTTTGCCTTTAGTGATTTTCCCATTGTCTTTCGGATTTTGTTTCTTGTGTGTCTTTCCCACTACTGTAGTCGTTCTTTTATGGTCGTTTTTGTTTGCCAGTTTTTTTCAGGTTATTTCTTGACTTTGAACTTTGTTTAAATTGGGCTCTATTTACCTGATGGTGAGGAAGCACTGGTCCAAGCTTCAGGCTCTTGGGGGCAATTTTTTAGCCAATTCTTGGGGCCTACAAGTTTTCAGAGCTTTGAAGGTAGTATGGTCACTTCTCTCCTGGTCTGTACTCAGATCTTTACCTGAAAGTTCCCCTACAGGCACAACATACTCTTTTACTTGTGAGAAGGCAAAAAGGCTAAGCACAGAGGCTTGTACAATGGCCACGTATTGGAATATACTGATGGAAAAATTAAGGCCTCTATTTTTTCTCATGTATTCCTTTTGAATGCAACTATGGAGGAAATGGGGTCCCCATGACTGAGTGCCTTTTGCTCAAAACTCATCAAACATTTTTCTCTTATTTATGTGATAAGCAGATCAGAGACATCTGCTCTAAAATTCACATGAAGATTTCATTAACAGAGCATGCTACATTAAGGACTGAACTCACTGGCCAGTCCATTCATTACAACTATAATATTAATGGGTTTGTCCCATTGTAATGAGGTTTTATCTCTAAGCACCTAACACTTCAATGTAATGTCATGCAATTATTTTATTGGTTTAATGTTAATACTGTCACATTTCAGTGCCAAAACACTTTAAGGATCAAATCATT
The DNA here is from genome assembly GCF_016432865.1 of Antechinus flavipes. NCBI lineage: Eukaryota > Metazoa > Chordata > Mammalia > Dasyuromorphia > Dasyuridae > Antechinus > Antechinus flavipes. The sequence goes on along the minus strand of NC_067399.1, from coordinate 342,777,210 downwards.
TTTGAAGACATTTGAAGTGATTCTAAAATTCTTTAAGAATTGAGGTTTAACTATATGATGATCAATTCTGATGGACGTGGCTCTCTTCAATAATGAGATGGAACAAATCAACTCCAACAGAACAATAATGAATTGAACCAGCTACACCCAGCGAAAGAACTCAGGGAAATGAGTGTGAACCACTATATAGAATCCCCAATCCCTCTATTTTTGTCCGTCTCCATTTTTGATTTCCTTCACAAGTTCATTGTACACTATTTCAAAGTCCAATTCTTTTTGTGCAGGAAAGTAACTATATGGACATGAATACATATATTATATTTACCATATACTTTAATATATTTAACATGTATTGATCTACCTGCCATCTGGGGGAGGGAGTGGGAGAAAGGAAAGGAAAAATTGGAACAAAAGGTTTTGCAATTGTCAATGCTGAAAAATTACCCATGCAGATATCTTGTAAATAAAAAGCTATTAAAAAATTGAAGTTTAGAGAGATACCTTAAGTTTTCTATGTGAGGCAGGAAAAAAGTTAATTTAATGAGTGATTTAATGACCCAAAGACAAATGAATGAAAAAATCCTAAACTATGTGTCAAGAGCTTATTCTGAGGATACAAATACAAAAGCAAAAATTGTCTCTATTCCTAAGAGATTACATTCTAATGGGGGGAAAACACATATAGAGACTGGAGAACAGGAAGGGGGCACTTTGGTCCAGAATGTTAAGAGTTAGTGTATAGAACCAAAAAGTTGATTAACATGCCCTCATCAGAAACAATGGCAGATATTACAATTCTAGAGCTGGAACTGAGGAGGTAGGAGAGAAGTTTATGTATATGTAGCATATATTGCTGTTGATGAGATGGCTAGATTTGAACTGCAAGTGTTGGGTTAAGAAGTCACCAATGAGGACAGTGGGACCCTAGGGTTCCATTCTTGGGATAAGAATTAAAACTTCCAGGGCATGATTTCTGGTCCCAGCAGAAAGGCTTCTTGGCTGGCAAGGCTATCCAAAAAATAGCTGGAAAGTGAATGACAAGCAAAAGAATAAAAACCTATTTTTTATGGTCAGCTTAAAGATTAAAATAATGTTTTAAGCATTTATGGTCAGGTGATGATCTAAAAGTGTTTAATAACTAGATTTAACTGAAGTCAGAGCAATCTGACACTGGCATCTGGATCCTTTCTCATCCAAATAGGTAGGTGTGATTCATTGATTCATCGATTTAATGCTGGAATGAATGTTAGAAGCCATCAAGTTGGACCTCCTCTTTTACAAATGAGGAAATTTAATTCCTTGACTTGTCACACAGCTAGTATCTGAGGAGGAATTTGAATTAAGGTCTTCTTAGATCTATATCCAACACACTAAATGGCAACAAAAATGCCTACCAATAAAAAAAAAAAAACCTTATTAGCAAATTTTCTGGTTACCTAGAAACCAATTAATAGTCTTGTTGAGGACTCAAAGTTAAGGTAATAGATGACCCTGAACTCATAAACAACTCAATAGAATGTCCTTAGAGGTGTGACATGTTAGAGTGGGTCTGAAAAATGTGTTCCAGACTACTATTTCCAGGGATGTTTCTGTTTCATAAAATTATTCAACAAACTTTTATGTGTCAGGCATTAAGATAAAAACAAAATCCCTGCTTTTGAGGATTTGAGATTTAATTTTTGGGAAATGGCATGTATACCCTAACAAAATAATTTTGGGGGGAAGGGTGAAGGGGGAAAGAGAGGTTTGGCTAACAACAGATAGAATACGATACATTTAGTCACTTGAACCCCTGAAGGAAGCTATATTCTAAGAGAAATTCCAAAATGAAAGAATATATTTTATCTAGGTATGAGACAGCACAGAGACAGGCAGTAGAATGTCCTGGATAGGGAACAGCAAGTAGACTTGTCTCCTTAGACCATTTATTACATTAAAAAGAATAATGTGCAGTAAAAACTTGGAAAGATAAACTAGAGACACGTTGGCCCTTAAATGCCAATAGAGGAATTTGTATTTTCTTAGAAACAAAAGAAAGTCACTAGAGCACTGAGCAGGGGGAAAACAGATACAGATACATCTATAAAAGCATGTGCTTTGGGAATATCAACTTTGAGATTTTAAGAGGACGGATTACAATGAATTCAAGTCTGGATGTAGTTAAACAAATTAGAAGGCTATTGCTGTAGTCCAAGTGAGCGTGAGCTAGGGTAATGGTCATGTAAATAGAGAAAAGGGGACACATAAAATTAAATCTCCTTTGACACTGAATTGCCAAGATTTGGCAACTAATTGCCATGTAAATGGGAGTAAAGAGAGTGCTGTGTAAGAGAACTACTAAGTATAACTCCAAGATTCTAAACATTAAAGATGGGAAAGGATAGATGTCTCCCATTACCGAAAAAGAATAGTTAGAAAGAAGGGAAGGTTTGAGAAAAAAATACTTGTTGAACTGGATGGAGATCTCTATTGAACATCTATTTGAAAAATGTCTAGTTGGAGAAGTTGGAGTTCAAGAGATTAGGATATAGCTCTCAAGTTATTTGCATAACTAAACCCATAGGAGATAATTATGATCACCCAGAGAGGGTGGAGAGAGAAAAGGAAATCCAGAACAAAGTCTTAGGAGACCCCCATACATGAGGGTAGGGTGGTTCATAGATAATATAGAAGACATATATATGCCGCCATATAGACAGAAGGAAAACAGAGCAGTATCACAAAAACCTAGGAAAGAGTACTACAAGATGATATCAGTGTCCTTTGTTGTAGAAAAGCACAAAAGAATGAAAAACGAGAAAAAATATTTCAAAATTAAGATTTTCATAATCTTAGAAAGAACAGATTCAATTAAATGAGATCCAGCTTCATACTTTTCTGAATATACATACACACCTGGATCCTAAAGATGTAATTGGAATCAATCTCCATCCTTTGTTCTGCTCTAAAGACCTTCAAAGAGAGGAGGAAGTGATACAGGATAGATTCTAACAGATTGGCACATTCTTGGGTATGATTTCTTGCTCCTGACATGTTATCTCTGCTTTTGGATAAAGTTGTCTAATTTGGTGATTTTTTTTCCTTTTATTCCCCTTAATAGATACAACAAAAATGATCTACACAGCTGTAAATGACACTGCCAATGAAGCAGGAGCAAGAATTATGGTCAATGGTACAAGCGTGGCCTAAACTTAAGTCTTACCTCACAAGCAACTAAATCTTATCTACAAGAGTGCCATCCCAAATGCTAGCAGCAAGGCATGAAGTACACAACAGAAAGAACAGCATTATCTGAAATAAGGAGCAAACTCTGCTGTGTCCTTTGTAATCAATTCCAGTTGTAACCACCATGATCACTTGATCATGGTACTAGATGTTATTTAATAGCCAACAATAACCTGAAACTTTTTCTGGCCACACACAATAAAGTGAGATTAATGGAATTTGGCAATTTTTTTGTTCAGTAAAATATAAAGTTTTAAGTGTTTATTATGAAAAACTATATCTAGACTCTCATTTCAATAGTTTTGTCTTTCTTTTGCCTCAAAACTTCTAAACAGATAGTACCAGTTCTTAGAACTGGTGAAAAAATTTTTTTGACAAAATACTTCGGTGGGGAGGGTATGTTTGGAATGTAACACCAAAAAACAAATTCTAATAGTCATTTTATTTTAGCAGTTCACCACCCAAATTGTTTTATATTTGATCTGTTTGGTTGCCTTTGTTAAACATTCAAGTTTATTTTCATAACTAACTCTAAAAACCAACTCCAAAGCATATTTGTGTATTTTTAGGACAAGAAAGTTATAGCAGCCAAGGGAAATGTGAGATGCTCTCTGAAGTTGTTCACTTTTAACACCTGTTTCCAGATATTCGTTAACAGAAGCCAATTGTTCTCTGATAAACATCCTTTTTAGTCACTGCAATTAAATACAAATTTTTGGCATTTAAAGCCTTTCAGTCACAATTACACTAATTGCTGAAATAAAAAGCAAACATAAAGAGCCCCCCTGCCTTTACATTTGGGGACAGATTACATACACATCAATATAGCATTTGCTCTAGTTGACTCAAATTCAGAGTTGCAGTGGGTCCTTTAAGGGAGTCCTGGGTTCTAAAATGTGGTGGGTAGAGCTCACAAGCTTCCAAAGTCAACTAACCTCAAGTGCATGCTAATTTCATTGCTGAAAAGTTAACTTTTATCCTAGACAATTATGCAGAATGGACTTTTAGATTGATGTAATACATTGTTACTCTTCATGCACTCCTATCTCAGAATTGCTTGTTCGTCTTCACTCTTTCACACAGGCCCCAATTCCCTTCCAAGCACGCACCAGCCCCTTATCTTATTTGTGACCTTGAAGAGCATCTAGGCTGAATAAAACACCCTTTTTGGGTAGGACCAACCAGAGTACGCAAACTGAAGGTTGATGGAAATATAATATGTAATTATCTACTAGTTTTTTTCCCCAGCCCTCTCCCACATATTTTATACATGTTTACAAAGTATAACAATTCAAGAAATTCCACTAATACCTTATTAAATGCCTGTACTCAGGACTGGTTGGTACAAAAATGCAAGTTACCTTCCTGCGCTACTTTGACAAAACATATATAAAGTACAATGTATACAATGTAATTTAAGATTGCTATCAACAAAGTCAATATAGGAAGAAAAACATGAAATGGATTTCTTAAGCCACCAGGCATGGGGTCCCAATTATACAAAGGCAGGAATAGGAAGGAAATAAAAGGGGTTAAAAAGGTAAAGGGAAATACAAAATATACTTGAAAAAAAGGACATTTGACCACATTAGGTCAGGTTCTAAAATGCAGAATTCTGCAAGAGCAACAAGGACACATTTTTGGACCTATGTTGTGTCAAATTAGCAGGTATGTGGATTATAAGACTTTAAAACCTAATAAGCATATTGCCAACAGTTATAAAGAATAACACTGGAGACTGCAATGAGCTGGTAAACAGATCAACTGTTAAAAAGCATTTACTGTCAGAAATTAAGGGCTGGAAATTAATGAGCAGAAAACCCACCCAGAAAAAGTAGCAAATTGTGAGAAATGTAGAATTTTTAGGAGTGCATGGTCAAAAAATTCAAGACAAGGCGGCCTAGGAAAAAAGATCAATTCCTTGAAGAACTAAGGAATTTGGAGGAAACTGAATGATGGAATTTTGGCTGAGAAAAAAACGAGATTCTGGATACTTTAAGATATAGGTTATGCTTGTTAAAGCATGAAGAAAAAGCCAATAAACTTAAGTCTGAGAACCTCAGGTTATGATTAAAAAGTCAACTAAAGTTAACAAATGGGATCACCTCTTCAGAGTTGTGAAATGAAGGCAAGTAGGACCTTCTCAGGGAGCACCTGCTTCTGATTATTTGGAATAGCGTACGGAAAATTAAATTTACCTTTTGGTGTCGATTCCATGTGAATTAGACAAATTAGTTAAATTCCAAGGAAATGGCAGGTGGGCAACAAAGATATTTACTAAAGCATGACTGACAAGATGAGTATGCCTGATCAGTCAGTACCATTAACTGAAGTCATCAGAACAATAGTAGATCGGGAAAACCACTTCTGCTAGGTAGGTAGCCAAGTCAGTTTAGGGTGAAATGAGGAAAATTTAAAACCTTTCCTGCATACTTTTAATATTTGACTATCAAATTTATGGGGAATATAAAGGTATATTCTAGAGATATCAAAGTAAATGCAAAAAGTAGTCTTATTGCTAACAAGGTAAACAACAAAAACAAGAACCTGACTCTAGCTTTTAAATTGATCTCAAATGACCATCATTTGAATATGTAGCATTACACAGAAGTTAGCTATAGTGTTACATGTTCATACAACTAAGTTTATCCAGATATGGAGAAGCAAATATAATCCTATCAAGTTGACAAAACTAAAATGTCTCACTCCAATCAAGTTATCTGGCTTATTTTTTAAAGCTAGTGTGCTGGGAATGTATGTCCTGTTTTTCTTCAAGGGGTTACACTCCAAGGCTCAATAGAAATCAGTAAGTCAGCAAGCAAAACTTTTTGAAAATAATTACTAATATCAGAGAAAGCCTCACAGCTACCATCCAAACTAACATTCTCTTAATATGGTGGTTTCCTAAGCTACCTTATCACTTATGTGCCTAACAATCTGTGACTCACATATATACCACCTACCTCCTAATACCTTGGCTCCTTTCAAATGTTTCCTGTAAGGAACCTCAAAATCCCCCTTAGTGCGATTTATTTCATCTCACTTCTTCCATTTAAGTTGAGATAGCATTTCCACATTTTAAATGTCAAGTACTTTGGAAAATTATGTACTTTCTTAACACATTCTACTGTCACATCTTTTTACCATTTTCCCCCTTTCCCTCCCTTCTGAGTAGAATTGTTATTGAGTTCTAGAAACTACCTCAATTTTAAAAATTAAAAAAAAAAAAAAAGTTAAAAACCATTGAACACTATTACCATCTAATATGAATACTATGACTTTGTACTAAATTCAATTGGGTCTAGTTTTTTGGGGGGATGAGGATGCCCCCCTTTTATCTTTTTTAAATGGGTTGAGCTAAGAAATGAAATTCATCAATTGTACCCCTTAAAATTCTGATTCAAGAAACTCTTCTCCCCTTGAGTGCCAAACTCTTCTCAGAAAAGATCAAGTTTGAATATTAACAGGGAAAATGCTTTAGAAGTCTCAATCAAATGAACCAGACAATTTTTACAAATTTTATTACCAACAGTAACAGCAACTTTAATGTGCTGTCTTTTATAGTTGTGCAAGGGTGGGTGGGAACATATTCTTGTTCCCCACACAAAGGGGGGTGAGGGAGGAAAAAAAAACAACAACACACAACACCCAAAACCCACTTAAAATAAGCTTTATATACAGCAGATGTAGAGCTTTTTAAGTGTCCAAAGCCATTAGTTTAATTATAAAGGCATTAAACTAATTTCTGAATTGCCACTCACATATTCCAGTAAACTAGGAACTAAAACGTTCAAATTATTTCTTTAGTACAAAAAATGAAAGTTGCTCTAGTTATAAAAGAGCAATCAATATACATAACTATACACTTCAGACATTCACAAAAATGTGAGCAGAGAAGGCTTATCAAAAGACATTTAATACAATTAGTTTTCAACAACCCTTGGTGGTCCACATCTACAAAGATTTCCAGCCCCCCTCCAATCTCCCTCCTCCCGCCCCTCCCCCCCGAAAAGCACATACTTACCAGAATTTTTAGCAAGTATGGTTTGACTTTTTTTGTCTTTTTTTTTTTTTTTAAAAAGTCCCCAGGGCAAGTTATTTACAGTTCAATTGCCACTGTCAACAGATCTAGACCTAGATCTGGATCTCTGGCGATCCACAGATGCTGGAGATTTAGATCTACTTGAAGAGCCACGTTTCTGACTCTTCTCAGGCATAGGTGACCTACTAACAGATCGGGATTTGCTATGACTCCGGCTTCTGGACCTGCTGTAAGATTTGCGGCTCCGAGAACGAGAACGGCTCCGAGATCTAGAAGAGCTCCTAGTACGGGAACGTGATCGGCTTCTCGACCTACTAATATTAAATAAAATAGCTAGTTAGTAGGTATAAGGCCCCACCCCCACATATTTTTGTCAAATTGCTTTAAAATAGCAGAAAATTAAAACATTTGGGAAAAAAATACCTGTGCCTTTTGCTGCCTTCAATCAGTTTAATTTTCCTTCCATTTATTTCTTTTCCAGAAAGTTTTTCGATAGCATTCTTTAAGTCACTGTAAGAGGCAAACTCAACCACCCTAGGGAGAAGGTTTATTGATTCTGTTAATTATCACAGAATATATACTTATGTGTTGCATTTGATAAGATTTTTGGTAAAATCTGATTTACATAATTCACAAGCATACATTCTCAGTTTCAAAAGTTTTACCTACCCTTCATTTAATTTTGGTCTATGAGCATCTGCAAAGGTTACTTCCCCAGCTTGCCTCATGAAATCTTTGAGATCCTAACACAAGACAATTATGTTAAACGAAGAAAAACGAAAAGAATATAAACAGATAACATGGCATAAAACAAGACTACTGAAAGAGAAGATGTTAGATAAAGTACAAACATGGCATTTACCACACTTGTATTCTATCAGAATTCAAAATTATCTACATCAGGGCACGAAATAAGTGAAAATAGCATATTGCTTTACGCAAAATGCAAGGGGAAAATTCGGATTTTAACGTTAAAGTATTAGTCTATACTGAGCTCAGCACAAAGAAATAAAAAAGAAAAAAAAAGTTAACAGTACATGTTTGTAAAGTAAAGACTGAGGTAGAGTAAGTCTTATATTTAAACAGAACATTTACAAGACACCAGTTATTTTGTGCCCCATATGTCATTAAAAACGTAGTTTACTTTACCTTTATTAACATTTCCCTAGGCTAGTCAAGCAGCAAACTGCATTAATCGCTCGGAGATACCGTCATGACATATGCCCGACTGGCTCTTCGCCACCCACTTGAAGGACACTACCCAATCGATGGAAGCCTTTAAATCGCACAGCCCTCCCTATTAGCAGACTACTGACGGATGCAGACATTTTCTACTCTTGTGAAGTTACCAAGGACCACTTTACTGCGATCAGGATTCCAACGACCACCTAATTTCGTATCTTTCAACTCTTTTCGACCAGGACCTCTTATTCGGAAGCGTTACAGGAGGACAGCTCTCAACTTAGGGATCAGATCTCGTTATCTCGGGGATCGCTGCAACCTGGCACTTTAAGGAAGTGCACCGATTACGTCTAGACCGGCAAACACAGATCTAGAGGTGGCCAACTGATCACTGTAGGAGCTGACTGGCAAAGTCAACCAGGCCCAACCAAGAGTGACCAAGACAGAACGATTAGGATAACCCACAGGCACTCCTCGTCATAAGGCCAACGACACAGATAGGCTGGCAAATAAAGGGTTTAATATTTGGTTAAAATTGATTTTAAAACAAGAAAAATCCTCAAAAACATTTACATTTGATCACTATCATTATTCTAGGCTTGAAATATCCCCCAATTATGTTAAATAGTTTAATGATATTATAGAAGTCCAGTTAAGTTCATATTTTAAGATAAAACTACTTTAGTAAAAGGTTTAATTATTAACTACCCATTAATTTTTTTAAATATTAAAGAAGTTTTAAACCTTATTTCAACAAACCTGCCAGCTGACTCGAGAAGATAAATTCTCAACTATAAGACGATTTTCTGTTCGTACTGGTGGGGCATTTCTGAAAAAACAATTATAATGGAAAATTTGTGGCTTTTAAGGGAATTGTTTACATATCCTAGAAAATCTTTACTCAGGAAAACTCCTACCTCCTATCATTTCGAGGACGACGGCTACTAAAACGATCAGAATATCGCCCTCTTCCTCGTCCACCTCGAGATCGAGCTCTGGCATGTTCAATTGTAACCCTAGAATAAATAAAACATTTTAATAATGCTCACTTCACTCTAAGTATTGACATATACATTATCATTTAATCCAGTACATGTTGATACTATTGATGTTAAACTCCATTAAAAATTTAAGCATTTTAATCATGGCTACAGAACTAGTTCTGGAATCAAACCAAGGCTTTTTCTTCAGACTTCAAGATAACTATCCATTTTGCAACATACTCCTCAGCATTTGTTTAGTATGTAGATATTATGAACACATTTGTAAAATAATTAAATTAGGACTTCTGTAAAAACGCACAGAAAATTAAGCTTTATTAGTTCATTTGGCCATTGAAAAAAAGTTTTGTTGGTGATCCTTTAGGCTACTTTCTTTAAATTCAAATTTTTTTTTTGAGTTATGCCAATTTATGTTTTACCAAACCGCATTGCCAAGAACACTACTTAAATTTGTCTTACATTCATCTAACAAAAACAAGTGTTAATTAATGTGATTTTACAGGATCTGACTTAAATCTGAAGTTATTTTCTAGGTCAATTATGATCTAAACTCTTCAATTTTATATAGTATTAGGAGTCTAAAACAGTCGGGTGTTGAACCCAAATCCAGCCCTAACCTTTAAATAAAAAGTACTACCTCTCACTGCAGAGTTCCTTTCCATCAAGTTCATAAACAGCATCATCAGCATCTCTTGGGTCCTCAAATTCCTAAGAAATCAATTATTTTAGCCATTTAAACACTGATAAATGATCAAGATAGCATGTAAAGTACCAGGCAACTTTACAATACTGCCTAAATGTCAGTGAATTAAATCAACATAAATAGCATCTAACATAATCCATCAGAGCCAGTAGTAATTCAGCACTCTAATAAACTTAAGTTTGCAATTTTTTTTCAAGAACTTTTTAAAGGCTGCATTAACATTTTCCTTGACATTAAATTTGCCTGGCTTCAGCAAAGTTATTTAGAATTAGAACAGTTTGTATTTTTAAAAAAAATTTACTAGAAAAGGTTTTTACTCAAGATAACCTACCACAAATCCAAAGCCTCTCTTCAGATCAATATCTCTTATCCGTCCATATCCTTTAAAGAATCTTTCTACATCTTTTTCCCGGGCTGCCGGATTTAGTCTTCCGATGAATACTCTACAGCCACTCATGGTGTCCCACTTTCGATTCCTTTTAGGAAGAAATGATACATTAGTTATAAAATTAAAAGGAATGTCATCCTTACCAAACAGGGTGCTTGTATAAATGTCTAAGATTATTCGGGGTCTTGGCTAATCTACAAGCTAATCATGGTTTACCAGCAGGCATAAATAAGAAAAGGAAAAAACTCCCGTAGAAAGGATTTAGACTCCCTACCGCAGTCACTCTTCACTCCTAGACACTGCAGTAGCAGCCGCAACGCCCACTGAGGTCTGATTGCGCAGGCGCACCTCCCTTTCCCTTTCCTTCCCTTCCTTTCCCTCTGCCGCAGTTGGAAAGACCGAGAACCGAAGGAGGAGCATAGACTACACCCTCCGCATTCTCGGGGCCAATCTCGAACAGCCGCGTGAGCTCTTCGGCTGCCAAAGCGTCACAGCCAAATGGAAGGCTCGAATCACGCGATGCTAGCGCGTGCGCAGTAAGCAAACAAATCCCTTAGAACCACAAAATGGCGTCCGGGCGGGGATGGGACTGGAGTTGCGCGCGCAAATTTCACTCCACCCTCCCCTCCCCCATTAACGTTATCAACTGACCCACCTAACGTTCAAAACGTTAAAGTGGCCCAGTGAACTAAAGGTCGTAAAAGTTTGTCTCCTAGATCTTAACACTAAGACTCCTGCGTTAAGATAAAATGGGGGAAAAGACACAAAAATAACGGATGCCTCCCCAATACCCCTTCAGGCCTCTGAAAATATTCGATACACACTTCCGGGCGGCAATCCTTAGGTCCTTTTCAGGCCCAAAGGGCGAGAATGTATTATTTCTCGCAAGAAATACACAGGGTACTCCCCAGTATCTTTCCTTAACTGTGACTAAGTGAAGACAGCTACCAGAGCAGCAACAATAATTCTAAAAGGTATTATTTTTCCTTAGAAAGCCGGTAGCTTACCAATCTAAATGGGCAGGAGATACAGCGTTAAATCCGCCGGAGATAAGACAACGGAGCGCTCGAAAGTCCACCAGATAACGTAAGGTCGGAGAACACGAACTTATTCAGACAAAGTCCTTCTGCAACTGACGCACTTTACAACTAGGGCGTTCCACAAAATGGAAGGTGCTTAGAGGCGTCACTTCCGGTGCCGCCCCAAGGAAGCACGTGACCGTCTTGGGCATTTTTATGCTTAAGAAACTGGCGGAAAGGTAGGAGGCTCCTCCTCCTCTGTCTCAGCGACCTGGAGCTGCTCAGGGGCGGGGCCAAAAGCCAATCTTCCGTGGAGGAAAAAAGGGAGGAAGTGGAAGGGCGGGCGTTCGCGGGTGTGGTTGTAACTGTAAGTTGCAAGGTTAGGAAACTGAGAATCTTCTAGTGTCCCTTTCTTTTAACTGTTCAATTCTATATTCTTGAAGCGGCTCCTGTATGCTGGATTCTGCTTTCGCCCCTGAGGACAGAGACAAAAGCGAAACACCGTTCTGCCGAGAAATTTAAATCTCAAAAAAACGAGGTAGAACTAGAGAAATTTAGAAGGAAGAGAGCTCAAACAATTTAGAAGTGGAAAGTGGAAGATTGGGGATCTTCCCTACTCCAGCTCTTGAAGATCTCCAGTGAAGTCAAGTGGAATCCACTACCTCTACCATTATTGCCTTTTAGGATAATTTTGTTAGTAAGTTTTTCCTTATGTCAATCCTCAAACTGCCTTTGCAGTTTACCCAAACATTCTCCTGAATTTGTGCGTCCAAAAACAAATCCATTCCCTTTTCCACTTTGATGGTTTTGATGGATCTTGTAATTTCATCGATAATTATGAAGTTCTTTATGGCCTCCCATGAATAGAATTCCACTGGACAACCTTTCAATTATCTAGGCCCCATTTCAAAGCACAATGAAATACTGAGTCTGATTCTGACTGTGGAATACCCCTATGGAAATCTTTCAGTAAAACTCTTTCTTTTCTTTTTGCACAAAATCAAAAATTTTTCTAAAGCCATGAACAAGAAACTCAAGCTTCCCACAAAATTTCTAGTAGTCTTTAACTCCATGTGACATTTTAAATTCACCTGGAAAAATATCAGAATTAGATCTGTTTAGAGACCCAGCAAATCATCTACTCACTCTCATCAAGCGGTCATATAAGGTCACACATATTGTGAAGGACAGAGCTGGGTTTCAAACTCAGATCCTTTGGCTCCAAATTTAGTTCTTGACATATTCCCTCCATAAAGTTGTTCCCTACATCAAACAATAGCAGGCTGTAACTCTAGATGTCATAACAATTACATTCTTTTTATCTTTCGTCAGACTTGTTCAATTTCCAACCAGTTGAACTGTTTCAAGAGTCTTATGATAAACTATGATATTTTTACTTAATACAGGATTTAAAGTTGAAAGGAGCCTTAAAGATTATCCAGATCAACTCTTATTTTATATATTCTCAAGTAATTGTCCTAAATGACATGTTTTGCTTTGATTTTCTTAACCCATGCTTCAACAAATTTACCTTAAGAGACATATTTATTACTTTAACCTTAATGCTTAACTACTTAATGCTTTGCAAAAGAAAAGTGAGGGTCCTTCTGAAAGTGCCATCTATCTTAAACTTAAGTTTATGATTTTAATGTTTTGAAAAAGAAAAATAAGAACAGGGATTCTTAAAGACTGTTGAGCTTTGTTATTATTGCTTTGTTCCTTTTAATTTCTGAGTACTGAATATTTGTCTGCTTTCTTGCCACTTTGTTTAATCTTTACCCATTAATTCACTCATTCTCAGAGACAGCCAGCAGATTACCAAGTCTCCAAACATGCAGAGAAATATCCACTATATGCTTGTTAGTCTTTCATGTATTAAATTCCTGCTTCTTAAATTGTAGTTCCAAACAAATATGGGTGGGAGGGGGGGTCAAGAAATGATTAATTATCAGTTATCGTTTGATTTGTATACTTATTTTATATATGTATATACCCAGGTTCACATAAAAATTTTGGGTGAAAAGGGGTCAAGAATGGAAAAAGTTTGAGAAGTCCTGTATTGACCTTGACTTGTCATCCATGTTTTGTGGTTATCTTGCCAATCAAATCACTAGGTCCTGGACTGCTAGTCTTATCTTTTCTCACACACTTGGTATTGCAAATTATTCTTTTTTAACTATCTCTTCTCAGTCCTTCTAATTCTATTTACTTTTAAGCTATTGAGAAGCTAGATGTTTACATTTGCAAAATAGATTAAATGTCACAAAATCTCTCTACTGGAAAGGATGTGGGAGTCCTTGTCCAAAACCTCCTCAGAAAATAATGATAGTCTTCACTTTTGCTAAGCTATTTGGTTAAGCCATTACATTTCTGGACAACTTGAATAGCTAAGAAACTTTTCCTCATCTTGAGACTAAATTTGCTTTTTCTCTACTAATTGTTTGAAGCCAAGCCAAACTAATATATGTTATCTCTTTTTTATATGGCAAAGTCTTCAAAACTCTTCTCTAGGTTTCTTCTCTCCAATTTTTTTCCATCAATGTTCTCACAATCCTCTACTTTCTTGATTTCCTTCATCATGGATGCTCTCCAGGTTTTTCTTTCCTTCCCTCCCTTCCTTGTCATATGGGGCTATAAAAGACAAAAAATTCTTTTTTCTTCTGTTATAAATGCTCCCTTGCTCCACAAAGTTCTCCCTAAAGAATTGCAACTCATTTATTGTCACTCTTGTTTTAAGATTTTTGTTCACATTTAGCTATAGCAAACAGATTTTGGCTTTTTAACTATTTCTCTCCACCAAAGGCCATAATACTCTTTCCAAATTTAGTTTAAATATTTTCTCACTCTCATTCCTTAGAGCAATGGTAATCAAAATTTTCTATAGTAGTAGAATGTTTCAGTTTAAGCAAAATTTTAGCAGAACCTTTGTGAAATTCTCTTAAAGTGTTGTTTTAATGCTTTTTAACAAATGACATAAACTTAATTTAACAAACCTTAGAGTATTGGCACAGTTTGAGAAACACTGCCCTAAAGTGTTAGAGCAATTTTGGAATTTTAGAGAAAAGTTAATCAAAAGTTAGAAAATACTAACCTCGCTTTCTCTGTTCGGTAGAAATATAGTATTGATTTTTTTAAATGGAGACATTATTAGGAATCCTTCTCCCCATTTTTCAACTGAATGGATTTGCTATTTTTACTAATATCAGCAGCTCTCTATCCCTATAATAATCTCTGATTATAGTTAACAAAAGTTAAATTGCCAAAGTGAGTTCTGAGTATTTATTTGCTATTTTTAAAGAGGGAAATATTTTTTAATATTTTATTTTATTTTATTTAATAATTACTTTATATTGACAGAATCCATGCCAGGGTAATTTTTTTTACAACATTATCCCTTGCACTCGTTTCTGTTCAGATTTCTCCCCTCCCTCCCTCCACCCCCTCCCCTAGATGGCAAGCAGTCTTATATATGTTAGATATGTTGCAGTATATCCTAGATACAATATATGTTTGCAGAACCGAACAGTTCTCTTGTTGCACAGGGAGAATTGGATTCAGGAGGTATAAATAACCCGGAAGAAAAACAAAAATGCAGATAGTTCACATTCATTTCCCAGTGTTCTTTCTTTGGGTGTAGCTGCTTCTGCCCATCATTTATCAATTGAAACTCAGTTAGGTCTCTTTGTCAAAGAAATCCACTTCCATCAGAATATGTCCTTATACAATATCGTTGTCGAAGTGTATAATGATCTCCTGGTTCTGCTCATTTCACTTAACATCAATTCATGTAAGTCTCGCTAAGCCTCTCTGTATTCATCCTGCTGGTCATTTCTTACAGAACAATAATATTCCATAACGTTCATATACCACAATTTACCCAGCCATTCTCCAATTGATGGGCATCCATTCATTTTCCATTTTCTAGCCACTACAAACAGGGCTGCCACAAACATTTTGGCACATACAGGTCCCTTTCCCTTCTTTAGTATTTCTTTGGGATAAAAGCCCAATAGAAACACTGCTGGATCAAAGGGTATGCACAATTTGATAACTTTTTGGGCATATTTCCAGATTGCTCTCCAGAATGGTTGGATTCGTTCACAACTCCACCAACAATGCATTAGTGTCCCAGTTTTCCCGCATCCCCTCCAACATTCATCATTATTTTTTCCTGTCATCTTACCCAATCTGACAGGTGTGTAGTGGTATCTCAGAGTTGTCTTAATTTGCATTTCTCTGATCAATAGTGATTTGGAACACTCTTTCATATGAGTGGTAATAGTTTCAATTTCATCCTCTGAAAATTGTCTGTTCATATCCTTTGACCATTTATCAATTGGAGAATGGCTTAATTTCTTATAAATTAGAGTCAGTTCTCTATATATTTTGGAAATGAGGCCTTTATCAGAACCTTTAACTGTGAAGATGTTTTCCCAGTTTGTTGCTTCCCTTCTAATCTTGTTTGCATTAGTTTTGTTTGTACAAAGGCTTTTTAATTTGATGTAATCAAAATTTTCTATTTTGTGATCAGTAATGGTCTCTAGTTCATCTTTGGTCACAAATTTCTTTCTCCTCCACAAGTCTGAGAGATAAACTATCCTATGTTCCTCTAATTTATTTATAACCTCGTTCTTTATGCCTAGGTCATGGACCCATTTTGATCTTATCTTGATATATGGTGTTAAGTGTGGTTCCATGCCTAATTTTAAAGAGGGAAATATTGAGGTTTGCAGTTGTATCCAAAGCTTCTAATTAGTGTTTGTTTTTGGGTGCAGGAGGGTTTGTGGAAAAGATGAAGAAGAATTATGGGGAAAAGGGATAGAATTGTGGGTGTGTGGGAGTTATGATAGATGGTCTTTTTTTAACTATTCAAATTATCCCAATTTATCCCAGATTCCTTTTATTTATTTATTTAAATAACTTTTTATTAACAGAACCCATGCCAGGGTAATTTTTTTACAACATTATCCCTTGCACTCACTTCTGTTCTGATTTTTCCCCTCCCTCTCTCCACCCCCTCCCCCAGATGGCAAGTAGTCCTTTACATCTTAAATAGGTTACAGTATATCCTAGATAAAATATATGTGTGCAGAACCGAACAGTTCTCTTGTTGCACAGGGAGAATTGGATTCAGAAGGTATAAATAATCCGGGAAGAAAAACAAAAATGCAAGCAGTTTATATTCATTTCCCAGTGTTCTTTCTTTGTATCCCAGATTTCTTTTCCCCTCCCCTCCTGCAAAACAGAGCAACATGTTCTGGTAGGGCTCTGTCCCAGCAATTGTTTGTCCAAAGCACAAATCTAGAAATTCAAAGGTGACAATTTTAATTAAATGACAAAGCTCTTTAGCATTCTAATCACAAGAAAGCTTGAGATGGCCTTTTCAAGCACCAACAGTAAAAGTGGAAACAGCTAAGGGATACTGACAATATTTTCAACACCTCTCTGCTATGTATTGATAATTAAATAATCAACCAAACATTTAAGTTCTTTACCATATGTCAGGCACAGATCAATGGGTATTAAGCTTTGAACTGAAGGTTTTTTATTTATCTTTGCATAATCCCTTATTTGTTGAACAAAATAATTTGCTTTTTTTTTCTTCTTTTGGCTATCAATCTTATCAACAGGTTATATTAAAGACTTATAGGAGATACTAAACTTCCACCTTGGTGTAGTGGGCTTAAAGAATTTTGTTGATTGGTTTAGCAATGTGAAAACCTGATTTATTTATGACTTCTAAGTGTGTTACATTAAATTTTATTCCCAACTTTTAAATAAGCATCAATTCTTTTCATAACATTTTATATAGATAAGAAGTTTACCAACATGCAAAATCTATTTAACATGATTATTTTCAACTGTTAGGATTTGAGTTTAGGGTGACTCTGTTTACCTTACTTTCCTTTTTGCCCAGGAGTGATAGCCAAAAATAGAGAATAATAGAAGATTAAGGGGAGAAAACTTCAAAGCCACAAAGTTCCATAAAGAAGATAAGGGCAAAATCGAGGAGTACAATTGGTCAGTACAGGGGGAATTGGTATAAGTACAGAACGTTGTATTTTAAGTGGCTAAACTCTAGGCAAGATTTTTAATTTCTAACAGGAAAAACTACAAATCAGTTTAATCATGGACTAGCCTGTGCTTGACAGTCGATTATAGTGCTTGCAGACCTAAGATAGCACTCTCCCTCTTTCTACTCCCTTTTGTGGGATCCTACAGTCATTTTAAGGGAGGGGAGATGTGGGTAGAAAAATCTTTCTTTATGGAACTTGGCTGGTGTGGCCCAGCCAAGTTCTAGTCTGCTGACTTTCAGAATATTCATCTTCTTTAAAAGATATTTTTACATTGAACATTTTAATACAGGTTGTATACAACTGCTATTGAGCTATTCTTTGTATTTTATTATTTTATACTAAGATAATTTTATCCAGGGAATACTATACTGTAATTTATTTGTACAACCTTAATATCTTCTAGGTAACCAACAGAATTCCCAATCCTAATCACAGAATCATAGGATTTAGAGCTGAAATGGCCTCCAAAGTCATCTAGTCTGTCCCCCTCATTTTACAATTGAGGAAAATGAAGCTCTTGATGCTCATTTGCTAAAGATTGCCCAGCAGTTGTATGCAATGTCAGTCTTGGAGCCTAGGGTCCATGATTCCAGGCGTCTTCTGCTTTATTCTACCTCCTCAACAGGATATGTTCTCTCCCTCTTGTGAATTACCCAAGAATTTGCTATTTCTGTAACTCTGGCCTTGATGGGGAATGCCTAATTTTATCACAAAATTCCCTGGTGGAACTTTTTGAGCATTCTCTTCTATCTAACCTGGAAGCTGATGTATCCCCTACATACTATATGGGGAAGCTGATTTGTCTTGGATTGACTGCCTTTATCCTTAATACTTCAAAGTCTAGGCTGGGCTCATGGTCACAAAACTTAAGTTCAGGTCCTGCCTCTCATTCTTGCTAAATATGTATCATTTCATGTCCTTAAATGCCAATATCCTTATCTATAAAATAAACCAAACTGTTTAATATATAAAGCAAGTTATAAATTTTTTAAAAATCTGTTTTGCTAAAAGATACTACCAAAATGATTTTATCTACCCAGTTCTTTCATACAAAACCATCTCAAGGACAACAGAACTAGTTTCAGTATCTTTTAGCTCTTGCTCCTAAAAGTTATATAGTACTATAGAAAGGTAGATAAGCAATTTGGGGAGACACAGACTTAGAACACCAGAATAGTACAAAAGTGAATGTGTATAGGACAGGAAGTGAGGAATTGAGGGAAGTCTAGTTACTTTCTAAGTTTCTGATGCTAATATCCTATAGAGACTTCAGATGTCATACTATCTCTCTGATTCAGTATCTCCATGTATTCAGTTTATTAAATATTTATTAAGTGCCTGCTGTGTGCTAAGAACTGTGCTAAGAGTTGGGGATACCAAAAAGGCAAAAGACAATCTCTGTCCTTGAGGAGCTTACAATGTAATAAAGGAAACAACATGCAAAGAAGTAGATACAAAGCAATCTATATATAGGATAAATAGGACATAATTAACAAAGGAAAGGCACTAAAATTAAGAAGGGAAAAAAACCTAAGAAAGAAAACAAAATGCAAGCAAATAACAACAGAAGGAGTGAGAATGCTATGTTGTGGTCCACACTCAGTTTCCATGGTTCTCTCTCTGGGTGTAGATGGCTGTCTTCATCACTGAACACCTACAACTGGTTTGAATCATTTCATTGTTGAAGAGAGCCATGTTCATCAGAATTGATCGTCATGTAGTCTTGTTGTTGCCGTGTATAATAATATCCTGGTTCTGCTCATTTCACTTAGCATCAGTTCATGTAAGTCTCTCCAGGCTTCTCTGAAATCATCCTGAAAAAGCTTTTTTTGAAAATGGTGTGCTTCTCTTTTATAATGGGAATAACGAACCATTCCTAATAAGATCAGGAGTGAAATGAAGCTGCCCACTCTCACTATTACTATTCAATATTTTATTAGAAATGTTAGCATTGGTTATAAGAAGAAAAAGAGATTAAAGGAATTAGAGTAGGTAATGAGGAAACCAAATTATTACTCTTTGAAGATGTTTTCATGGTATTTCTAGAGAATCCTAGATAATCAGCTAAAAACTACTAGAAACAATTCACAATTTTAGCAAAGGTGCAGAATACAAAATAAATCCACATAAATCATCAGCATTTATTACCAACAAAGTCCAGCAGCAAGAGATACAAAGAGAAATTACATTCAAAATAACTGTTGATATTATAAAATATTTAGGATTCTATCTGCCAAGGGAAAGTCAGGAACTATATGAACACAACTCCAACTAATTTCCATACAGAGTCAGATTTAATCAGTTGGAAAAATATCAAGTACTCCTGGTAGGCCGAACAAATATAATAAAAATGACAATACTACCTAAATTAATCTATGTATTTAGTGCCATGCTAATCAAACTCCCAAGAAATTATTTTACAGATGTAGAAAAAATAATAGCAAAGTTCATCTTGAAGAACAAAAGATCAAGAATTTTAAGGGAATTAATGAAAAAAAAATGCCAACAAAAGTGGCCTAGCTGTGCCAGACTTTAAACTATATTATAAAGCAGCAGTCATCAAAATCATTTGGTACTGGCTAAGAAATAGAGTAGTCAATCTGTGAAATAGGTTAGGTTCACAGGGCAAAATAGTCAATAACTATAGCAATCTAGTGTTTGACAAATCCAAAGACTCTAGCTTTTGGAATAAGAAATGACTATTTGACAAAAAACTGCTGGAAAATTGGAAACTAATATGGCAGAAACTAGGAATTGACTGATACCTAAAACCATATACCAAGATCAAATCAAAATGGGTTCGTGATTTAGATATAGAGATAAGCAAATTAGAAGAATAATTTACCTCCATCTGTGGAGAAGGAAGGAATTTGTGACCAAAGAAGAACTGGAACTCATAATTAAACGCCAAATAGATAATTTTGATTACATTAAGCTAAAAAGTTTTTATACAAACAAAACTAATGCAGACAAGATTAGAAGGGAAGCAATAGATTGGGAAAACATTTTTACATTTAAGGGTTCTGATAAAGGCTTCATTTCTAATATATATAAAGAATTGATTCAAATTTATAAAAATTAAAGCCATTTTCCAATTGATAAACGGTCAAAGGATATAAAGAGACAATTTTCAGATGAAACTAAAACCATTTCTAGTCATATGAAAAGGTGCTCTAAATCATTATTGATCAGAAAAATGCAAATTAAGACAACTTTGAGATACCACTACACACTTCTCAGATTGGCTAAGATGACAGGAAAAAATAAAGATGAATGTTGGAGGCGATGTGGGAAAACTGAGATACTAATACATTGGTGGAATTGTGAATGGATCCAGCCATTTTGGAGAGCAACTTGGAACTATGATGAAAAAATTATTCAACTGTGATATCAAAACTTTGATTCAGCAGTGTTTCTGCTTGTATCCCAAAGAAATCTTAAAGGAGGGAAAGGGACTTACATGTGCAAAAATGTTTGTGGCAGCCCTCTTTTTACTGGAAACTGAGTAGATGCCCATTAGTTATAGTATATGAATGTTATGGACTATTACTGTTCTATAAAGAAGCAATCAGCAGGATTTTAGAGAGGCCTAAAGAGACTTACATGAATTGATGCTAAGTGAAATGAGCAGAACCAGGAGATCGTTGTACATGGCAACAACAATATTATATGATGATCAATTTTGATGGACTTGACTCTTTCCAACAATGAGATGATGGAGACCAGTTTCAATGATCTTTTGATGAAGAGAGCCATCTAAACCTAGAGAGAGGACTGTGGGAACTGAATGTGGATCATAACATTCTCATTCTTTTTGTTGTTGTTCGTTTGCGTTTTGTTTTCTTATTCATTTTCTTTTCTTTTTGATCTGATCTTTCTTGTGCAGCAAGATGTTGTACAAATATATTTACATACATTGGATTTAACATATATTGGATTACTTGCCATCTAGGAGAGGGAATGGGGGGAAGTAAGAGAAAATTTGGAACACAAGGCTATGCAAGGATCAATGTTGAAAAATTATCCATGCATGTGTTTTGAAATTAAAAAGCTTTAATTAAAAAAAAAAGAAAGAAAATGGTGTGCTTCAATTCACATTCAGTCTTTATAGTTCTCTCTCTGGATGCAGATGGCATTTTCTATCCAAGGCTATTGAAATTATTTTGGATCAACTTATTGTTGAGAAGAACTAAGTTTATCATTGATCCTTATAGTATCTTGCTGTTATTGTGTAGTGTTTTCCTGATTCTGCTCACTTCACTCAGCATCAGTTCATATAAGTCTTTCCAGGTTTTCTGAAATCAGCTTGCTCATCATTTCTTATAGAACAGTGATATTCCATACATTCATATGCTATAACTTATTCAGTCATTCCCCATTTGTTGGGCATTTACTCAATTTCCAGTTACTTGCTACCACAAAAATTGCTGCTACAAATATTTTTTGCATATGTGTGTTTTTTCCCCTCTTTTATGATCTCTTTGGGATACAGACTCAGAAGTGACCCTGTTGGATCAAAAGGTATATGATACAGTTTGATAGCCCTTTGGACATAGTTCCAAATTGTTCTCTGGAATGAATAAATTAGTTCACAACAGTAAATGAACATATTGTTGAAGGAGCAGAGTAATACAAATCTTTACATTCTTTTAATAAAGGAAATCAGAAGCAGGAAGGAAGATGTAAATAAATGGGAGGTCATAGCTCATAAGTACTCATTAGGTACTTTGGTACTCATAAGTCCAAAGAAAAGCATTGGTAGAATGAGTTTTTTATCATATGTCCAGAGGCCACAAGAAACATTACTTCATGAGATATTATTTGATCATTATATATATTGTAGAACTGATTATAAATATTTATAAAAAGTCCTTGATGAAAATAATAGCATTTTCATACCAGGTTGCTAAAGATGAAGTGGTAGAAAAAAATCCATAAAGAATTTGTTAAGTCCCTGCAAATCAAATGAATATATTCTAATATTAAGTTCAAAAGAAAGGGGAGGATTGGAAAAAATATATGGGAAAATAAGGTTCAGGAAAAGGAAATCAAAGAGATTAAAGCCTTTTAGATTATAGAGAAGCCTCATGCCTCAATGTCACATTTTCTTCACAAAGAGGTATTGGTAGACACTAAACATACTGAACACCAAACAACACTATCAAAATCAAATATATTAAATATTTAAAATATAATCAAATATTAAAAATAAAGAGGAAAACTTACTCTTTTAATCAAAGCTGTGATCAGAATTTTAAAATGAAAGATTTACTTTTGAATTTTATAGAAGTTTTTTAAATATTAAAAATGAGAAGTGGAAAACAGAAATTATATTAACACTAATAATTTCTTCCAGAAGTTAAACCATTGTAAACTAAGTGCCACAACAAGGAAACCAAAACATCCCATAAATTGCCTCAATTAGCAATTTTCTGATATATATTACTTTCCAAATTAAAAGTTACTAAAAGCATTACCAAATTAGAATATAAACTGTCTTGTAAATCTAACAGATTAATTATGAATGATTAGGAATATTATGGACCTATCAAGCAGAGAGAAACTGACTGTAAAATTAGAAATATGGCAAGGTATCCAAGCGGTTATCCCAAGGGCATTCCAAGAGAAAAATGGAAGACTACAAATAGGGAAATTTTTTTTTTCAAAAACTGTTTAAACATCTTTTTCTCCAAATATATGAAAGAATTACATTTGTACCTTTACACTGCAGTCCTGAGGTATTTATAAAATAGAAAAAAAAAACCCTAAAGACAACCAAGATAGGAAAAGCAGCATGAGGTCAGGTAAATAAAAAATCCTTAAAAGAACCCCAAATGGTAAATCCTGCTTCAGCATCATGACTAAGAAGCACCAAAGAAACTGCAAGACTACCCATACTATAATCTAGAAAGCCCTAAAGAAAGGACATCCAGTGCACAGATGAAGGAAATACCAAGAGAGACAGATTACCTAGTTCCTGGATAAGGCACCTGAGCGAAAGAAAGTTCACCATAGTGCCCTAATGAGGGATACCCACTTTTAGATCCTTTACTAGGAACACTAAAAAAGACTACTGGAGCTCTGTGTGCAGGCATATTAAAGGAAGACAAAACAAAATCTAGGAAAGGAAAGTCAGAATCATGCAGGATCGGACTATACCATCTAAGAGTACTCATGGGGGACAGAGCTTCACCCTGACACAAAGCCACAAATCAGGAATTGAAGCTGGATGTATGAGTACATAGAAAAAGTCATTAACCATTAAGAAATATGAGTCAGTCACTCAAGAAGAAAACCCAAAAGAGAATTACCCTACAACTATAAGCAGAACTTCAGGAAAAAAAAATATTTGGTCAGAAATATTACAAAAATATCTAGAAACAATGCAGCATTAGATTAAAAATAATTATAAATGAAATAAGCACTTGAATAAAGAATTGGAAGAAGAATAGAACTGAATGTGGAAGATATTACCTTTGTAACAGATTCTCTGAAAATTAGAATAAATCAAATAGAATTCAATAACTATTCACAGCTTGGAGTCAAAAAACCCTGAGTTCTAATGCTGCCACACTGGTTATGTGATCATAAGCAGGTCATTTAATATTTCTCAGCTTCAGTTCTTTCATCTGAAAAAGTGAAAGGATGGACCTTAATGGTTTCTAAGATTCCTTGTAACTTTAATCTATAATCCTCATGCTTAATTAAAAATATATATATATATATATATATATAATATCCAATATTAAAAAGAATTGATCTGTAAACAGGTTAAGTAGAGATCATTTAAAAATCATCAGATAGGACTCAGTCTGGTCGGCTCCGTGCACACAGCAACAGCGGCCGCGGCAGCAGTAGCAGCAACACCAGCACCAGAAGAAGCAAGCAGCAGCAAAAGCAGCAGCAGCAGCAGCAGACCTTGGCGGCCCTGCTGCTGGCAACTGTTAGGTTCGCTCTCCCGTTCCAAAGGCTCCAAATCCTGCAATCCAACAAACCAAGATGGAGTATGAGTGGAAACCCGACGAGCAAGGGCTTCAGCAAATCCTGCAGCTGCTCAAAGAGTCCCAGTCCCCGGACACCTCCATCCAGAGAACCGTGCAACAAAAACTGGAACAACTCAACCAATACCCTCATTTTTGTTCTTACAAAATTAAAATCTGAAGATGAACCCACGAGGTCTTTGAGTGGTCTCATTCTGAAGAATAATGTGAAAGCACACTTTCACAACTTTCCAAATGGAGTAACAGATTTTATTAAGAGTGAATGTCTGAATAATATTGGTGACTCCTCCCCTCTAATCAGAGCCACTGTGGGTATTCTGATTACAACCATTGCCTCCAAGGGAGAATTACAGAACTGGCCTGAGCTCTTGCCAAAGCTCTGTAGCTTGTTGGATTCTGAAGATTATAATACGTGTGAAGGAGCATTTGGAGCCCTTCAGAAAATATGTGAAGATTCTGCTGAAATGTTAGATAGTGATGTTTTAGACCGTCCACTTAACATCATGATTCCTAAATTTTTACAGTTCTTCAAGCATAGTAGTCCCAAAATAAGGTCTCATGCTGTTGCATGTATCAATCAATTTATCATCAGTAGAACCCAAGCTCTGATGTTACACATTGATTCTTTTATTGAGAATCTCTTTGCTTTGGCTGGTGATGAAGAGCCAGAGGTACATAAAAATGTGTGTCGGGCTCTCGTGATGCTACTTGAAGTCCAAATGGATTGCCTGCTTCCTCATATGCATAATATAGTTGAGTACATGCTTCAGAGGACCCAAGACCAAGATGAAAATGTGGCTTTGGAAGCTTGTGAATTTTGGCTCACTTTGGCTGAACAACCAATCTGCAAAGATGTACTCTGTCGACATCTTTCTAAGTTGATTCCTGTGTTAGTAAATGGCATGAAGTACTCAGAAATAGATATCATTCTGCTTAAGGGTGATGTTGAAGAAGATGAAGCTATTCCTGATAGTGAACAAGATATAAGGCCTCGTTGTCATCGATCACGGACAGTGGCTCAGCAGCATGATGAAGATGGAATTGAAGAAGAGGAAGATGATGATGATGAACTTGATGATGATGATACAATATCTGACTGGAATCTAAGAAAGTGTTCTGCTGCTGCTCTAGATGTCCTGGCAAATGTGTTTCGTGATGAACTTTTGCCACATATTTTGCCCCTCTTGAAGGAACTACTTTTTCATCCTGAATGGGTAGTTAAAGAATCAGGCATTTTAGTTTTAGGAGCAATTGCTGAAGGTTGTATGCAGGGTATGATACCATATCTGCCTGAACTCATCCCTCACCTTATTCAGTGCCTCTCTGATAAAAAGGCTCTTGTACGTTCCATTACATGCTGGACTCTTAGCCGCTATGCACACTGGGTAGTTAGCCAGCCCCCAGACACGTACTTGAAGCCATTAATGACAGAATTACTTAAACGTATTCTAGATAGCAACAAGAGAGTACAAGAAGCTGCCTGCAGTGCCTTTGCTACCCTGGAAGAGGAGGCTTGTACAGAACTTGTTCCCTACCTTGCTTATATACTTGACACCCTGGTCTTCGCATTTAGTAAATACCAGCATAAGAATCTGCTCATTCTTTATGATGCCATAGGAACATTAGCAGATTCTGTAGGGCATCATTTAAATAAACCGGAATATATACAGATGCTAATGCCTCCACTAATTCAGAAATGGAACATGCTAAAAGACGAAGATAAAGATCTCTTCCCTTTACTTGAGTGCCTGTCATCGGTTGCCACGGCCCTGCAGTCTGGCTTCCTTCCATACTGTGAACCTGTGTATCAGCGTTGTGTGAACCTTGTCCAGAAGACTCTTGCACAAGCCATGTTACACAATGCTCAACCCAATCAATATGAGGCTCCTGATAAAGATTTCATGATTGTAGCCTAGCTGAGGGACTTGGAGGCAACATTGAACAACTAGTAGCTCGAAGTAACATTCTAACACTGATGTACCAGTGCATGCAGGATAAAATACCAGAAGTTCGACAGAGTTCCTTTGCTTTATTAGGTGACCTGACAAAGGCATGCTTTCAACATGTTAAACCTTGCATAGCTGATTTCATGCCAATATTGGGAACCAACATAAATCCAGAATTTATTTCAGTTTGCAACAATGCTACATGGGCAATTGGAGAAATCTCCATTCAAATGGGTATAGAGATGCAGCCTTATATTCCAATGGTGTTGCACCAACTTGTAGAAATCATTAACAGACCCAACACACCAAAGATGTTGTTAGAGAATACAGCAATAACAATTGGTCGTCTTGGTTACGTTTGTCCTCAAGAGGTGGCCCCCATGCTACAGCAGTTTATAAGACCCTGGTGTACCTCTCTGAGGAATATAAGGGACAATGAGGAAAAGGATTCAGCATTTCGTGGGATTTGTACTATGATCAGTGTCAACCCCAGTGGAGTAATCCAAGATTTTATATTTTTTTGTGATGCTGTTGCGTCGTGGATTAGTCCAAAAGATGATCTCAGAGACATGTTCTGTAAGATCCTTCATGGATTTAAAAATCAAGTTGGGGATGAAAATTGGAGACGTTTCTCTGACCAGTTTCCTCTTCCATTAAAAGAGCGTCTTGCAGCTTACTACGGAGTTTAATCTCATGCACTTAGGCTGCAGGCCCATGATTAGGGGTCCTTCAGGCTTGGGAGACTATGAGGGAGCCTCTGCACCCAGGGAAAACGTTACCCTTTACAGGGGGGAAGGGTAAATCAGTAGGGAATACAGTACAATCCCAACCCTACTGGGAGGGGCAGGAGGGAGGTGTTGCTGTCACTGTATTAAGTCGATGTTGGGAAACGTTTTAACATCTGGAGCCTTTGTGGGTGGAAATCTGTCTCCTATTACAACTCCGCACTGGATGTGAAGAAGCAAAAAAAGAGAAATCTATTCACAAAACAGCACATTCTGAAATATTATGGGGAATTGTACCAAAACAAGAACCATATAATTGAACCATAGGGATAAGAAAGAGAGGAAAAATTCTTTAGCGCACAATAAAGGAAACCTAAGAATGGGGGTTACAAACAGTAAAGAGGCTTTTAAAAATTTTTTAAATTTAATATAAGGGTTTTCTACATAATTTTCCCAGTTGATGGGATTTCTAGTTATTTGCATGTTAATGAAGAACTACACAAATGAAGTTAGTACAGTTAAAATGGAGCTTGCTACCCATAGTAGAAGCAGGTTCCTTTGAGTTAAAATTTAGGTACCCCAAAAGAAGTTGGAAATAAAAAAAAGACAAAACAAAATGAAAAAAAAATCATCAGATAGACATCTAGATGACACAATACTTGCTAGCTGTGTGATCCTGGCAAGTCACTTAATCCACAATTTCCTTGCACAACTACCTTCCCCCCCCCCCCCCCCAAACAAAAAACATACCAAAGAACAAAACAAAAAGAACCACCAGGCTCCCTGAAAACCATCAATAATGATAAAAGGACCAAATTGTTCTTGATAAGATCAAATTACCAGGGCTAGGTAAAGAACATCTTAGTGTCTCAAAAGACCTGGAAGACATAGTTTTGTGCTATAGTGAGTAAACCTTGAAAAATCTTGGGAAATGAGAGAAATAACACAGGATTAGAAAAGAGCAAATGTCTCTATTAAAAAAGAAAAGAAAAGCTTTGATTTCAAAGTATAAACCTGTGAGTTTAACTTTGATTCTTGGTAGAATTCTAAAATTTCTTATTAAAAGGATGATTAATGAACATCTAGGAAAATAAGGTATTCACAGTCAGCATGATATTATCATGATGTCAGATTCATCTCATTTTCTTTTTTGGCAATATTTACTTAATTGACAAATCTAAGGGCATGTTATAAATATCATTTGCCTGGATTTCTATTGAAAATTTTTTTCATACTGTCACAAATTATTTAGCCCTATATTTTGATGTACTCTTGCAAAACTGTTCTCAGCAAAACAAATAACAGTCTCTGATGCCATTCCATAGAAAAAGAGTAATGTGAACTGGTGAATTGGGAGCTGATTGAATGATTGGTCCCAATGTTGTAATCAAAGAATGTTAAGAGAAAAGGGTGGGGGGGAATCTTAGTAATCACTAGGCAAAGAAGAGTAACAGGTCCTTTCACATTCCATTTTAGTTCCTTTTTCCCATCTCATGGAACCTTATGCTTTCCCCAGAGCCCTGAGCAATGAGATAGGTAATCCAGATGGATTTGCCCTTCTAGGCAATACTTTATTCCCTGCCTTTTTTTCCCCTAGACTTTACAGTAGAAAGACGACTTTCAAAGGGTTTGGGTTCCAATTTTGTTTATGTTATCTTTTTTTTTTAATTTTTTTTATTTTGAAAAAAATTTCTTTACAACATTATCCCTTGCATTCACTTCTGTTCTGACTTTATCTCTCCCTCCTTCTACCCCTTTCCTCAGATGACAAGCAGTCCTATACATGTTGAATATGTCACAGTATATCCTAGATACAATATATGTGTGCAGAACCAAACAGTTCTCTTGTTGCACAGGAAGAATTGGATTCAGAAGGTAAAAATAACCTGAGAAGAAAAACAAAAATGCAAACAGTTCACACTCATTTCTCAGTGTTCTTTCTTTGGGGTAGCTGCTTCTGTCCATCATTGATCAATTGTTGTTTCTGTAATCTTGAGTAAGTCATTTATCTTCCCTGAACCTCAGTTTCCTAATCTGTAAAATGAAGAGGAACTTGATGGCCCAAGTACCTTAACTCTCTAGAGGTATGAACCCATGAATCTATTAACTAACCTTTTCTTTTCTTTTTTTTTTTTAATAACTTTTTATTGACAGAACCCATACCAGAGTAATTTTTTACAACATTATCCCTTGCACTCACTTCTGTTCCGATTTTTCCCCTCCCTCCTTCCACCCCCTCCCCCAGATGGCAAGCAGTCCTTTACATGTTAAATAGGTTACAATATATCTTAGATACGATATATGTGTGCAGAACCGAACAGTTTTCTTGTTGCACAGGGAGAATTGGATTCAGAAGGTATAAATAATCCAGGAAGAAAAACAAAAATGCAAGCAGTTTATATTCATTTCCCAGTGTTCTTTCTTTGGGTGTAGCTGCTTCTGTCCATCTCTGATCAATTAAAGCTCTCTTTATCGAAGAGTTCCACTTCCATCAGAATACATCCTCAAATAGTATCGTTGTTGAGGTATATAATGATCTCCTGGTTCTGCTCATTTCACTTAGCATCAGTTCATGTAAGTCTCTCCAAACCTCTCTGTATTCATCCTGCCGATCATTCCTTACAGAACAATAATATTCCATAACATTCATATACCACAATTTACTCAACCATTCTCCAATTGATGGGCATCCATTCATTTTCCAGCTTCTAGCCACTACAAACAGGGCTGTCACAAACATTTTGGCACATACAGGTCCCTTTCCCTTCTTTAGTATCTCTTTGGGGTATAAGCCCAGTAGAAACACTCTGGATCAAAGGGTATGCACAGTTTGATAACTTTTTGAGCATAGTTCCAAATTGCTCTCCAGAATGGCTGGATGTGTTCACAATTCCACCAACAATGTATCAGTATCCCAGTTTCCCCACATCCCCTCCAACATTTGTCATTCTTTTCCTGTCATCTTAACCAATTTGAGGTGTGTAGTGGTATCTCAGAGTTGTCTTAATTTGCATTTCTCTGATTAATAATGATTTGGAGCATATTTTCATATATCTATAAATAGTTTCAGTTTCTTCATCTGAGAATTGTCTGTTCATGTCCTCTGACCATTTATCAATTGGAGAATGGCTTGATTTCTTATAAATTAGAGTCAATTCTCTATATATTTTGGAAATGAGGCCTTTATCAGAACCTTTGACTGTAAAAATGTTTTCCCAGTTTATTGTTTCCCTTCTAATCTTGTCTGCATTTGTCTTGTTTGTACAAAAACTTTTCAATTTGATATAATAAAATTTTTCTATTTTGTGGTCAATAGTGATCTCTAGTTCTTCTTTGGTCATAAATTCCTCCCTCTTCCACAGGTCTAAAAGGTAAACTATCCTATGCTCTTCCAATTTATTTATAATCTCATTTTTTATGCCTAGGTTATGAACCCATTTTGACCTTATCTTGGTGTACATTGTTAAGTGTGGGTCAATGCCTAGTTTCTGCCATATTAATTTCCAATTTTCCCAGCTAACTAACCTTTTCAATAGTTTTTCCCTCTCAAAATTGTTTTTTTTTCCTGTTCAAAATTACTTTGTGTCTGTATGCTTCATATTTATTTACCTATGTATACATTGTATCCCCCAGAATGATCCAAGCTCTTTTACTTAAATTGATTGTTTTACTTTTATGAATTTATTGCTAGCCCTTAGCATAGTGTCTTGAATATTTTGATTTGCACCCAGCAGGTGATTTCATTGGTATGGGGAACTGCTACCAATGCAGTTCATCAACTTCTCTGCAACTTAGTCTGGGAGGGGCTTATTGAAGACGCCATGCAGCTAAGTGGATTTTCCAGGGTCACACATATAATTGGTATCAGAAATGGGATTTAAACCTGGCTCCTTTGATTATAGAGGCTGTGCTCTTTCTACTAGAGTCTTAAAAAAAAATCCAGAAGACAGTCAGTGGTTAGAGTCAGGGACCTGGAATAAGGGAGATCTGAGTTCAAATATAGCCTTAGATCATAGCTGTGTGACTAGGCAAGGCACTTAGTGTTAGTTCCTTTATCTGTAAAACAGAAATAATATGGCATATACCTCTGAGTTGTTCTCAGGATAGAATGAATAATATTTGGCTTTGCAAAACAAAGCAGTATATAAATTTTAGCTATTGTCATTATTGTTTCTTCCCAGAAGGGCAAGTATAAATAGGGTGTACTACCAATTTTTCTTCCTTGGCCATCTTGTATTGTGTATATGATTATTAAGGTTCTTCTATCTCTTAACATTCTTTGAATCCATAATTCAGTAGCAACTCTTTGTGTTATTCTCACACCCCTCTCAATTAGCATTAGCATTCTTGGAACTGGTTCTATGATTAACCCAAAGAATTTTTGTTCCTAAATTATCACTTATTATCTTCCTTCACTTAGTAAACTTGTATATAGTAAGGTGCTTAAATTTTTTTTTGTTAAATTGAATTATAAGAGCTTGCTCTTAGTTAATTTGCCATTGGAAACTCAATCTGCTATACAAATTTACCCATAGGTGTCAGTGATAGAAAACATCTTGTATGTGATTTATATTTTAAAAGGGTTCTGGGCAGAAACTAAGAATTCAGCTTTGAGTGGTGGAATTTTTTGTCCTTAGGATTGACTGGATAGGCCTGGCACCTTTCAAATCATTTTGAAAATTCTTTTGTAATGGAGGGATTGGCCACTGAGAACCAGTCTTAAAGTAGGCCTATTACATATCCTTGTGGAGGTTTGGTGAACCTTATTTCAGAAGTGTATGATGGAGTTGTCATTTTTTGTCCCCACTTCAGAAAATAATTTTTTTTCTGACTGTTTCCTCTTGGCTTGCTGCATGATGATGAAAAGACTATTTACTGGAGAGCCAGAAATAAATAAATGTATGTTTATATGCATACATATATACACAGGTAGTGTACATCTAGGTTTTTCAGCTGAAGGAGAAGATAGAAATAGAATGAAGCTCTACAGTTTCCTGTACAATGGAGTCATAACTAACCAGTGAAAAACTGACAAAATAGAAACCTTTCAGAGCCAGTGGGGAAAAATAACAGGGAGAAATTAGATACCCAACTACACAGACTACTTATTTGTAAGAAAGTATACACCATGAAAGACCAAAAAAAGAACAAGACCACAAGAGTAGTATGATGACATCATTAGAGGATATTAGCTTCCCTGCAATATCAGAACTCTCTCACTATATGTGGGCCTTGGCCATTGGTGTCTCTTATGTGTGCATTACAACATATATTTTTCCTACACATCTTCTTGCTAATGGTGTGTGGTAAAGGCCTTATTCAGGCATCCACAAGCTTACCATGTCCTATCCAATATGAGTATATTGCTAGCTGTCCAGCTGCAGCATTGGTGGACCCTTCCTGTCTTTCTATAAGATCTGAAAACCTCTACAATTGCAACTAAACTGGGGTTCCATCCTGGGGCTGACCTGTGCAGTCAGTGTGAATGAATGAAAGTGTATCTAGCAGGATTCAGACCATTTTCCACTTCCAATCCAGCAGTCTACCTGACTTTAGACTTTATATAGACATATAGATCTCTTGATCTAACTTGCTGCCTTTGTTTCTTTTATTGAATTCCTTTGCCTTTAATTATATTCTTACTAGGGCAAATAAAAAAAATTGGTTGCATGAGCTATGATTTTGAGTTTTCATCAGCAGATCCATAGAGTTCTCACTTTGTATGGGGGACTCACTTTATGAGTTGGGTGGGTTCTCCAAACTACATATAGATTCCACATTTTTTGTTTCTCAATTACAAAACTAGAAATAACTTGAGTGGGAAAGAAAAAGGACTTGCATTTCCCTGAGTTTTGCAAAGAAGGAGCTCATCTAATCCAACACAGTACCGTGGATTAGTTGAAGACATCCAGGAATGGTTTGTTTGTAGAAGAAAAATCTTAATAGGAATATGACAACAAGAAAATGGAGTAAACATAAGAGCAAATGGACATTATTTTCTTTGTACCTAGGACCATAGAGAAGAAAATTCTATGATTATATTGATTTATTTAGGGGTGATATGGAAAAGTGAGAAGAGGAACTAAAAAAAGTTTGTTGTTATTGTTAGTAAATTTATAGAATTTTAGAGCTCTCTTGCAACTAAACTAATGATAACAGATATTAAATGACCAATCTAAGGCCACATAGCAAGTTTGTAATAGAAATGAGACTAGAATCCAGTAAGGGATGTGCTGGTAAATTTAACAACCAATTCTGTGAAAAGCATTTATGAATTTTTAATTCTTCCCCTCTCTCCCCTACCCCCCGCCCCTTCTCCCGACAGTTGGGGTTAAGTGACTTGCCCAGGGTCACACAGCTAGTAAGTGTTAAGTGTCTGAGATTATATTTGAATTCAGGTCTTCCTGACTTCAGAGCTGGTGTTCTATCCACTGCACCACCTAGCTGCCCCTGAACTTTTAATTTTAACCTTTTTTACCTCCAACTCTTTTTAAAGTTTAGACAATCAACAAAACAATAAACCAAGCCCTCATTTGTAGTTTCCTAGTTTTTTAGGTGTAAATGTTCATACTGAAAATTTAACAATCAGTTCTCCCCAGCTGTTCAAATTGGATTCAGCCCATGCCTGAATGCAGCCCCCTGACTGCTAACTAGCCCAGTGCCCTTTTCAACAGGCTTCAAAATTTTTTTCTATTTATCTCTTTGAGATAAATCAAACACATATTTTATGTGTCTGTTACATGTAAGACACCTTGCAAGTTGCTGAGGATAAAAAATATTTTTTTAAGTGACTGGTTTCTTTCCTCAAGGAGTTAAAATTCTACTTTAGGGAAGAGCTTATGATGTCTGTCCAGATAAAGGTAAGACATGATAAGGCACAAGAGATCAGAGAATGCTTTGCTGGAAGGACTGGTCTAATTGTTAAGATTGTTTTTTCAATCCTATATCTGCTTCATTACAACTATCATCCATTGCTCTTATTTGTGCCTGGGGCCAAGCAAAACAAGTCTTAACAACTCCTTTTCTAAGGCACAAATTCTTTTTTTTGATTTAAAAAAAAATTATAACTTTTTATTTACAAGTTATATGCATGAGTAATTTTGCAACATTGATAATTGCCAAATCTTTTGTTCCAATTTTTCCCCTCCTTCCCCCCATTCCCTCCCCCAGATGGCAGGTTGACCAATACATGTTAAATATGTTAAAGTATAAATTAAATACAATATAAGTATACATGTCCTAACAGTTATTTTGCTATACAAAAAGAATCAGACTTTGAAATAGCCTGTGAAGGAAATCAAAAATGCAGGTGGACAAAAATAGAGGGATTGGGAATTCTATGTAATGGTTCATAGTCACCTCCCAGAGTTCTTTTGCTGGATGTAGCTGGTTCAATTCATTATTGCTCTATTGGAACTGATGTGGTTCATCTCATTGCTGGAGATGGCCACGTCCATAAGAATTGATCATCATATAGTATTGTTGTTAAAATATATAATGATCTCCTGGTCCTCATCAGTTCATGCAAGTCTCTCCAGGCCTTTCTGAAATCATCCTGCTGGTCATTTCTTACCGACTAATAATATTCCACAATTTATTCAGCCATTCTCCAAATGATGGGCATACACTCACTTTCCAGTTTCTGGCCACTACAAAGAAACCTGCTACAAACATTCTTGCACATACAGGTCCCTTTCCTTTCTTTAAGATTTCTTTGGGATATAAGCCAATAGAAACACTGCTGGATCAAAGGGTATGCACAGTTTGATAACTTTTTGAGCATAGTTCCAAATTCTCTCCAGAATGGCTGGATGTGTTCACAATTCCACCAACAATAAATATATCAATGTCCCAGTTTTCCTACATCTCCTCCAACATTGCACATTATCTTTCCCTGTCATTCTAGCCAATCTGACAGGTGTGTAGTGGTATCTCAGAGTTGTCTTAATTTGCATTTCTCTGATTAATAATGACTTGGAACATCTTTTCATATGGCTAGAAATAGTTTCAATTTCTTTGAGAATTGTCTGTTCATATCCTTTGACCATTTATCAATTGGAGAATGGCTTGATTTCTTATAAATTAGAGTCAATTCTCTCTATATTTTGGAAATGAGGTCTTTATCAGAACCTTTGACTGTAAAAATGTTTTCCCAGTTTATTGCTTTCCTTCTAATCTTGTCTGCATTAGTTTTGTGTGTACAAAAACTTTTCAATTTGATATAATCAAAATTTTCTATTTTGTGATCAATAATGATCTCTAGTTCTTCTTTGGTCATAAATTCCTTCCTCTTCCACAGATCTGAGAGGTGCTTTTCCAATTTATTTATAATCTCATTCTTTATGCCTAGGTCATGAACCCATTTTGTTCTTATCTGGGTGTACAGTGTTAAGTGTGGGTCACTGCCTAGTTTCTTCCATATTAATTTCCAATTTTCCCAGCAATTTTTGTCAAATAGTGAGTTCTTATCCCCAAAACTGGGGTCTTTGGGTTTATCAAACACTAGATTATTAAAGTTATTGGCTGTTTTGTCCTTTGAACCTAACCTGTTCCATTGATCAACTAGTCTATTTCTTAGCCAATACCAAATGGTTGTGGTAACCATTGCTTTATAATATAATTTTAGACTGGTACAGCTAGGCCACCTTCATTTGATTTTTTAAAAATTAATTCCCTTGAAATTCTTGACCTTTTGTTTTTCCATATGAACTTTATTGTTATTTTTTCTAGGTCATTAAAATAGTTTTTTGGGAGTCTGATTGGTATAGTGCTAAATAAATAGATTAGTTTAGGTAGTGTCATCATCTTTATTATATTTGCTCGCCCTATCCAAGAGCATTTAATATTTTTTCACTTGGTTAGATCAGACTTAATTTGTGTGGAAAAAGCGTTTTGTAGTTTTCCTCATAAAGTTTCTGATTTTCCCTTGGCAGATAGATTCCTAAATATTTTATACTATCATTACTTTAAATGGAATTTATCTTTGTATCTCTTGCTGTTGAATTTTGTTAGTGATATATAAGAGTGCTGATGACTAATGTGGGTTTATTTTGTATCCTGCAACTTTGCTAAAGGTGTGGATTCTTTCTTTTTTTTTTTTTTTTAATAATTATAACTTTTTATTGACAGAACCCATGCCTGGGTAATTTTTTACAACACTATCCCTTGCTCACTTCTGTTCTGACTTTTCCCTCTCTTCCTCCCCCATTCCTCCCCCTTCCCCCCCATGGCAAGCAGTCCTATACATGTTAAATATGTCACAGTATTTCCTAGATACAATATATGTGTGCAGAACCAAACAGTTCTCTTGTTGCACAGAAAGAATTGGATTCAGAAGGTAAAAATAACCCAGGGAAAAAAAACAAACAAAAGTGCAAATAGTTTATATTCATTTCCCAATGTTCTTTCTTTGGGTGTAGCTACTTCTGTACATCACTGATCAATTGAAACTGAGTTAGATCTTCTCTTTGTCAAAGAAATCCACTTCTATCAAAATACATCCTCATACAGTATCGTTGTTGAAGTATATAATGATCTCCTGGTTCTGCTCATTTCACTTAGCATCAGTTCATTTAAGTCTCTCCAAACCTCTCAGTGTTCATCCTGCTGCTCATTTCTTACATAACAATAATATTCCATAACATTCATATACCACAATTAACCCCATTCTCCAATAGATGGGCATCCATTCATTTTCCAGTTTCTAGCTGCCACAAACATTTTGACACATACAGGTCCCTTTCCCTTCTTTAGTATTTCTTTGGGATATAAGCCCAGTAGTAGCACTGCTGGATCAAAGGGAATGCACAGTTTGATAACTTTTGGGGCATAATTTCAGATTGCTCTCCAGAATGGTTGGATTCATTCACAACTCCACCAACAATGCATCAGTGTCCCAGTTTTCCCGCATCCCCTCCAACATTTGTCATTATTTTTTCATGTCATACTAGCCATTCTGACAGGTGTGTAGTGGTATCTCAGAGTTGTCTTAATTTGCATTTCTCTGATCAATAGTGATTTGGAACACTTTCATATGAGTGGTAATAGTTTCAATTTCATCATCTGAAAATTGTCTGTTCATATCCTTTGACCATTTATCAATTGGAGAATGACTTGATTTCTTATAAATTAGAGTCAATTCTCTATATATTTTGGAAATGAGGCCTTTATCAGAACCTTTAATGTGAAAATGTTTTCCCAGTTTGTTGCTTCCCTTCTAATCTTGTTTGCATTAGTTTTATTTGTAAAAAGGCTTTTTAATTTGATATAATCAAAATTTTCTACTCTGTGATTAATAATGATCTCTAGTTCATCTTTGGTCACAAATTTCTTCCTCCTCCACAAGTCTGAGAGGTAAACTATCCTATGTTCCTCTAATTTATTTATAATCTAATTCTTTATGCCTAAATCATGGACCTATTTTGATCTTATCTTATTGTATGGTGTTAAACGTGGGTCCATGCCTAATTTCTGCCATACTAATTTCCAGTTTTCCCAGAAGTTTTTGTCAAATAATGAATTCTTATCCCAAAAGTTGGGATCTTTGGGTTTGTCAAACACTAAATTGCTATAGTTATTGACTATTTTGTCTTGTGAACCTAACCTATTCCACTGATCAACTAGTCTATTTCTTAGCCAATACCAAATGGTTTTGGTGACTGCTGCTTTATAATATAATTTTATATCAGGTATAGCTAGGCCACCTTCATTTGATTTTTTTTTTTCATTAATTCCCTTAAGATTCTCAACCATTTGTTCTTCCATATGAATTTTGTTATTTTTTTCTAGATCATTAAAATATTTTCTTGGGAGTCTGATTGGTATAGCACTAAATAAATAGATTAGTTTAGGGAGTATTGTCATCTTTATTATAATCGCTCGGCCTATCCAAGAGCACTTAACATTTTTCCAGTTATTTAAATCTGACTTTATTTGTGTGGAAAGTTTTTTGTAATTTTGTTCATATAATTCCTAACTTTCCTTTGGTAGATAGATTCCCAAATATTTTATGCTATCGATGGTTATTTTGAATGGAATTTCTCTTTGTATCTCTTGCTGTTGGATTTTGTTGGTGATGTATAAAAATGCTGAGGATTTATGTGGATTTATTTTGTATCCTGCAACTTTGCTAAAGTTATGAATTATTTCTAATAGCTTTTTCGTAGAATCTCTGGGGTTCTCTATGTATACCATCATATCATCTGCATAGAGTGATAGTTTGGTTTCCTCATTTTCTACTCTAATTCCTTTAATCTCTTTCTCAACTCTTATTGCGGAGGCTAGCATTTCTAATATAATATTGAATAATAATGGTGATAGTGGGCAATCTTGTTTCACTCCTGATCTTACTGGGAAAGGTTCCAGTTTTTCCCCATTGCATATGAGGCTTACTGATGGTTTTAAATAGATGCTCCTGACTATTTTAAGGAAAAGTTCATTTATTCCTATACTCTCAAGTGTTTTTAATAGGAATGGATGTTAGATTTTATCAAATGCTTTTTCTACATCTATTGAGATGATCATATGGTTTTTGTTAATTTCATTATTAATATGGCCAATTATATTGATAGTTTTCCTAATATTGAACTAGCCCTGCATTCCTGGTATAAATTCTACTTGATCATGGTATATTATCCTGGGGATGATTTTCTGTAGTCTTTTTGCTAATATCTTATTTAAGATTTTAGCATCAATATTCATTAGGGAGATTGGTCTATAATTTTCTTTCTCTGTTTTCATTCTATCTGGTTTAGGTATCAGTACCATGTCTTTGTCATAAAAGGAATTTAGTAAGACTCCTTCATTTCCTATTTTTTCAACTAGTTTATATAGCATTGGGGCTAATTGTTTTTTAAATGTTTGGTAGAATTTACATGTAAATCCATCTGGTCCTGGGGATTTTTTTTTTTAGGGAGTTGATTAATAGCTTGTTCTATTTCTTTTTCTGAAATGGGACTATTTACGCATTTTACTTACTCTTCTGTTAATATGGGAAGCCTATATTTTTGGAGGTAGTCATCCATTTCACTTAGGTTATCAAATTTATTGGCATAAAGTTGGGCAAAATAGCTCCTTATTATTTCTTTAATTTCCTCCTCATTGGTGGAAAGTGCTCCCTTTTCATTTTTAAGACTACTAATTTGATTTTCCTCTCTCTTTTTTCTAATCAGTTTTTCCAAAGGTTTATCAATTTTATTGTTTTTTTTTCATAAAACCCACTTTTAGTTTTATTTATTAGTTCAATAGATTTTTTACTTTCAATATTATTAATTTCTCCTTTTAATTTTAGCATTTCAAGTTTAGTAATTGATTGGTGGGTTTTAATTTGATCTTTTTCTAGCCCTTTAAGTTGCAAGCCCAATTCATTGATTTTCTCTTTGTTTTGTTCAAGTAAGCTTCTAAGGATATCAAATTTCCCCTTATTACTGCTTTGGCTGCATCCCACAAATTTTGGTATGATGTCTCATCGTTGTCATTATCTTGAGTGAAATTATTAATTGTGTCTATAATTTGCTGTTTCACCCAATCATTCTTTAAGATGAGATTATTTAGTTTCCAATTGCTTTTTGGTCTATTTACCTGTAACTTTTTGTTGAATGTAGTTTTTATTGCATTGTGATCTGAAAAAGAAAGTATTTACTACTTCTGTCTACCTGCATTTAATTTTGAGGTCTTTATGTTCTAATATATATGGTCAATTTTTGTGTAGGTTCCATGAATTGCTGAGAAGAAAATATACTCCTTTCTGTCACCATTCAATTTTCTCCAAAGATCTATCATACCTAATTTTTCTAATATTCTATTTACCTCTTTAATTTCTTTCTTATTTGTTTTGTGGTTTGATTTATCTAATTCTGAGAGTACAAGATTGAGATCTCCTACTATTATAGTTTAGCTGTCTATTTCTTCTTGCAACTCTCTTAACTACTCCTTTAGGAAGTTAGATGCTTTCTATTTCTTCTTGCAACTCTTTTACTTCTCCTTTAGGAAGTTAGATGCTATACCACTTGGTGCATATATGTTTAATATTGATATTGTTTCATTGTCTATAGTACCCTTTAGCAAGATATACTTTTCTTTCTTATGTCTTTTAATTAGATCATTTTTTGCTTTTGCTTGATCTGAGATAAGGATGGCTACCCCTGCTTTTTTTACTTCACCTTAAGCATAATAGATTCTGCTTCAGCCTTTTACCTTTACTCTGCATGTATTTCCCTGTTTTAAATGTATTTCCTGTAAACAACATATTGTAGGGTTCTTTCTGACTTTTGATGCAGTCTGCTATCCACCTCTGATTTATGGGAGAGTTCATCCCATTCATATTTATGGTTAAAATTACTAATTCTGTATTCCCTGCCATCATAATATCCCCAGATTGTGCTTTGCTTTTTCTTGCCCCTCCTTACCCCTTCCCTAGTTTTAAACTTATCCCACTTGTGTCACGCAGCTTTCCCTCTTTAGGATCCTTCCCTCCTCCCTTTGAATCCCTTCTTCCTTCTTGAACCCTTCCCTTACTACTCTTTTTTTCCCCCTTTTCCTCTCCCACTTTTTAATAAGGTGAGGGAAGATTCTTTGTAAAATAAATATGTCAATTATTTTCTCTTTGAGCCAACTCTGATGAGAGTAAGATTCACACAATGTTCCTCCCCCTCTCTAAGTTCCCTCAGATATGATAGGTTTCCTTTGTCTCATCGTGGGATGTAGTTTCCCTCTTTTTATCTCCCCTTTTCCCTTTTTCTGATACTATCCCCTTTCCATTTCTACTTCCTTTTTTAATGTTATATCAGTAAAATCAAATTATACATTTACTCTTTATGTATATCCAAAATAGAAATACAGTTCTCAAAAGTTCCTTTTGCCTTTTTCTGCTTCTCTTGAGTCCTATGGTTGGAGATCAAATTTTTTGTTTAGATCTGGTTTTTTCCTTAGAAACAAATGGAATTCCTCTATTTCATTAAATGTCCATCTTCTTCCATGGAAAAAAGTGCTCAGCTCAGCTGGGTAGTTCCAAGCTTGCATTGGTTGCATTCCAAGTTCTTTTGCCTTTCAGAATATCAGATTCCAGGCCCTTTGATCCTTTAATGTTGAGGCAGCCAGATCTTGAGTGACCCTTATTGTGGCACCTCAGTTTTTGAATTGTTTTTTCCTGGCTGCTTGTAATATTTTTTCTTTAGCCTGGTAGTTCTGAAATTTGGCCACAATATTCCTTGGGAGTTTTTATGTTAGGGTCTTTTTCAGAAAGTGTTCGATGAATTCTTTCAATGCCTATTTTACCTTTTGGTTCTATTACTTCCTGGTAGTTCTCTTTGATGATTTCCTGTAAAATATTATCTAGGCTCTTTTTTTCATCATAGTTGTTCAGTTCTGATTATTAGTGAGTTATTTTCTTCATTAGCTTTCTTTTTTTCTTTCTTTCTTTTTTTTTTTTTTAACTTTTTCTATATGTCCAATTGAGTTTTTAAATGAGTTGTTTTGCTCAATGGAATTTTTTTCCATTTCACTAATTTTTTTTTAGTGAGTTATTTTCTTTTTCCAATTCACAAATCTTACTCCTTGGGAATTCTTTACTTTTTCCAGTTCATAAATTCTATTTCCCTGCACTTCTTCAGAGTTTTTTACCTTTTCCAATTCACATTTCAGGAAGTTGTTTTCCTTTCCCCATTTTT
This sequence comes from Antechinus flavipes, assembly GCF_016432865.1. Classification (NCBI taxonomy): domain Eukaryota; kingdom Metazoa; phylum Chordata; class Mammalia; order Dasyuromorphia; family Dasyuridae; genus Antechinus; species Antechinus flavipes. The sequence goes on along the minus strand of NC_067399.1, from coordinate 342,735,235 downwards.
CTTCTAGTTGGAGAGCCTTTCATATTGGGGACCAACAATTGTCTGGAGACTGTCCTCTACTAGTTCCTCAGGGTTGAAAACCTGCACTCTTTCTGTATAGAAGCTATCGATTGTCCTTTTGATTTTTTTACTCATTTTGTTAAAGCCTGTAGGGTCTGCTTTCAGAGCCAGGAAACTTCCTGGTTACCAGCTTCCTCTGCAGAGCAAGGATAGATGTATGGACGAGTAGCTGTCCTGCCAACCATCTACAAAAAGTAGCGAGCTACCAGAGTGCTCCAGGAAAGAGTTCCCCCCAAAAGTAACTGAGGCCTGCACTGCAGAGCTGCAGAAGTGCCCTGCAAAGAACCCCGCTGTGTGAATTAAGGACTGCCCTGGGGCTAGAAGCCCCGTACTGCAGGATGTGGCTGCAGGACTGTGTTATGGTCTGTGCTATCACTTCCGGCTTTGGGTGTTATAGCCAGAGCTTGTTAGGTTTTGGAGTTTTTTAGAGAGTACCCTATGTCTTTGGCTTTAATTTCTCTGCCAGTTTACTGCTTTATAATTAAGGCAGAGCAGTTAGCCTATGGGAGAGTCGTCTGTAGCTGCAGAAGTCACTCCCCAACCCCATCCTACCTCCTCCCTACCCCCTCACCCCCTACCCCTGGTCTGCTCCAGATGCTAGTCTCTCCCTGCCTTCGCTGGTCTATTCCTGGTCCCTCAGGACAAACCTTTCCTGGCAATCTTTCAGATTATCTTTGGCTGGTAAGTTGTTATGCTTCTAAACTTCGGGGGTTTTACCAGTCAAGTGCTATTTTTTGAGACTGAATTTAATAATTGGTCATGAGGGCATGAGAGGAGCTTAGAAAGTCGCATGTGCCTTTTCCGCCATCTTGGCTCTACCCCCCTCCCCCTTTTTAAAAAATTAATGCCTTTTATTTTCAAAACATATGCACAGATAATTTTTCAGCATTGGATCCTTGCATAGTCATGTGTTCCAAAATTTCCCCTCTTTCTTCCCACCCCCTCCCCAGATGGCAAGCAATCCAATATATGTTATACATGTTAAAATATATGTTAAATCCAATATATATAAACATATTTGTACACTTATCTTGCTATATAAGAAAGATCAGATCAAAAAAGAAAGAAAATGAGTAAGAAAACAGAATGCAAGCAAACAACAAAAAGAGTTCCACATTCAGTTCCCACAGTCCTCTCTCTTCATCACAAACTGGCTCTCTTCATCACAATATCATTGAACCTGACTTCAATCATCTCATTGTTAGAAAGAGTCACATCCACGAGAATTGATTGTCATATATTGTTGTTGCCATGTACATTGATCTCCTGGTTCTGCTCATTTCACTTAGCATCAATTCCTGTAAGTCTCTCTAGGCCTCCCTGAAATCATCTTGCTGATCATATTTTATAGAACAATACTATTCCATAATATTCATATACCATAACTTATTCAGCCATTCTTCAACTGATGAGTATCCACTCAGTTTCCACAAATTCTTGAAGATAGATAATGATCATGGCCTTACCAAATTTTTTCTTTAAACACATCCAGATTCTTCAACTAGTCCACAAAACCTCCTATTCTCTTTCAGGTCTAAATATATGGTCTCATAATACTAAATTCTCCCATCTTCTCCCCATATTAATTTCTTTTGGACATGCTTTGGCCTTTTTATTTTCTAAGATGTGATACTCAAAAATGAACACAATTCTCCATATGTGATCTGAACAGGAAACAATGGCATGATCATCTTCTTTGTTCTGGAATCCATATCTCTCTGAAGACAACCTACTGTAACAGTAAATTTTTAGAAACCACTCATTATTTAGTTATATTTCAGTAGTGTCCAACTCTTTGTGACCTCTTTTGGAACCTCTTTTTTGGATTTCTTTGCAAAACTACTAGAGTGATTTGCCATTTCCTTCTTCAGTTCATTTTACAGATGAGGAAACTGAGGCAAAATGGGTTAAGTGACTTCCCAGTCATATAGTTAGTATCTATTTGTATTTTGTATCAGATTTGAACTCTGGGAGATGACTAAGAACCATTACATTGAATTCCCAATCCCTATATTTTTGTCCACCTGCATTTTTGATTTCCTTTACAGGCTAATTGTACAATATTTCAGAGCCCGATTCTTTTTGTACAGCAAAATAATGGTTTGGTCATGTATACTTATTGTATATCTAATTTGTACTTTAATATATTTAATATCTATTGGTCATTCTGCCATCTGGGGGAGGGGATGGGGCGAAAGAGGGGAAAAATTGGAACAAGAGGTTTGGCAGCTGTCAATGCTGTAAAGTTACCCATACATATAACCTGTAAATAAAAGGCTATTAAAAAAAAGTATCAGATTTGAATTCAGGTCCTCCTGATTCCAAGCCTATAAGATACTATTAACTTATACTAATTTAGCAAATGCACTAAAATATCCATATCTTTGGAACACAAATTGATATTTAAACCTCTCTCATAACATAGCTTTTTAAAAATTAAGAAATATATATATTTTTAAATTATAGAGGATTAAGGAAAAAGAGAGGAATATTGAAAAAGAAAGGCAGGCTATCCCTTACAATTCCACATTTGGATATGTCTGAAGTCTTAGAAGCTTGACTACTCTACATCTTCACAAATGAACCTTTGCCATTTGTTCTAGCAGAGATGTGCAACTCGTGCACTGTTGCTTTAAGAATAGTTATTCGTTAGCAGGGAAGTTCATCATCTTCTTCCATAGAGAGAGCTACTTTGAAGCATGCATATGGAATGTGAAGGACGAAGAAGACACTGGCTTAGGCTGTGAGATTTGCCAAATAACTCTGGAGATCAAGAAAGTGACAGATATTGCAGGTAGATCACTCTTACATCTCATATTTCTAAAATTGATTTTTAAAACAAAAATAGAACTTTTCATTTTTCCTCATTAAATTTTATCTTATTACAAATCCAAAGGACTTATAATAAAAAATGCTATCTACCTCCAGAGAAAGAATTGATGGAATCCGAATGTAGATTGAAGCATACTGGGTTTCTTGTATGTGTGTGTGCGTGTGTGTGCGTGCGTGTTGGAGGTGGGGTTGGTCTTTTAAAGTCTGATTAACTCAGAAATGTTTTGTATGACTGTACATGTATAACTTATATAAAATAGCTTGGGGTAGGATAGGAATGAGGAAAAGAATTTGGAACTCAAAATTTAAAAAAAGGAATGTAAAAAATTAGGACCCAGAAGAGAGATTAGAGACTGTCAGATTTAGCCTTCTCATATTGCAAATGAGGAAACTGAAGTTTAGAGAGTGTTTTGCTCATAGAAATGGAAATTGAAGCCAGGTCTTCCTAACTCCAAATTCAACTTGCTATTCAGGGTGCCTTTGTTGCTTTGCCTGTTTTGTCATCTAGCTCACTTCTTCAACACTGTCCTTAAAGATAGTGTGTCTGACACAAAAACAGAACTCCATTAGCTTGCTTGCTGGATGCAATTCTATAAATTATGTGGAATAGAAGTACCCTGGAGAGCCTGTGGAACATTTGTGGACATTCTCTAAATGATTCCTGTCAGCTAATCACATTTTGAAGAAGGTGCTATTTGTCTATAGAGGAATTTTTTAAAAGCTTATCGGTTTTAGTCACTTTTTCTTGGACTCATTCCATGGTTTTTTTGATTATGGCCTATGAATGAGTCCTGGTCCTAGACTTTGTCATTTTGACCCTTTGAGATATTGTGAATTTGGAAACATTCAGAGAATATGTTGGCATTCCAGTATTTAAAAGGGAGAATGCTTCATATTCTTGAATGGATTCTTAAAGAAAAGGTTTCTAAAGTTCCTCTTAAAGGACCGACTATCTTTACAGATGTATCCAAACATAATATTTGTGCTGTATACTCTCATGACTTGACTATAAAGAGAGTAATCAGAACTCCTTTTCAGTCCACTCAGCAGAATGAATTGTATGCAATCATTCTAGCTCTTACTTATTATCCAGGAGATATAAATATAATATCTGATTTGGCCTATTCAGTGGGTGTGGTACAAAGAATTGCCACAGCCCAGATAAAATTTGGAGCTTCCAATACATCAGTTCTTTAAGGAACTTCAAGAGCAAGTGAGAAAGCATCCAGGTAAGATTTATCTCTTGCACGTCCACTCTCATAGTGGACTTCCAGGTCCTATTTTTGATGGTAATCCAAAGAAGATAGTCTTCTAACCATGTTAAGCCAATATTTCTGTATTTCAGGAAGCCCAAGAATCTCATTCTAAATATCATCAGGCTGCTCGAGCTTTACGTTTATAATTTGGAATAACAAGAGAGGAAGCTAGGAACATAGTAAAAGCCTATACCGCTTGCCTTCCTTTCCCATGCTCCTATGCTCCCTCCAGGGAAGTACCCTCATGATTTGAGACCCAATGAAATTTGGCAAAGGGATGTGACCAATGGGTTGTCTGTCTTTTATCCATGTTATAGTAGACACGTTTTCAGGATTCACTTTTGCAATACCAGCAGCAAAAGAGATAGCCTGAGTGGTCATTGAATTCCTTATACAAGCATTTACAATTATGGGTGTGCCACACTTAATAAAAACAGATAATGGACCTGCATATGCTTCTAAACATTTTGCACACTTTTGTGCACAATATAAGATTTTACACACCACTGGCATACTCTTTAATCCTCAAGGACAGACAATAGTAGAGAAGAGAAACAGAGGCATTAAGATGCTCCTCCAAAAACAAAAGAAGGGGAGCCAGAGGTACCCCTAGAGAACTTCTAAATTTAGCTCTTTATACTATTAGAGAACTTCTAAATTTAGCTCTTTATACTATTAACTTCGTGATTTTTGACAAAGATGCACTGGCTCTGGCAGACAAATTTTATAACCCACTGGAAAGGCAGTGTCCAGTGCAAGCAGTTCCACTATCTTTAATCGCCAGGTGATATGGAGAGACTCAGAAAGTGGTAAATGGAAAGGACCAGATAGGTTAACTGCTTGGGGGAGAGGGTTTGCTTGCATCTCTACAGGTGAAGAAGGAATCAGATGGATGCCAATGAGCTGCCTTCGCCTTTCTATTGGAGAGAGACGGAGCAGACCATTGAAATGAAGGAAAAGACCCAAGAAACATCGGGTAGTTCTGTTGCTGACTGTGCCCACCACTGAAAGAGCATGGCAGTTATGGCAATTGACTCATGGACATCAAAAATTGTTAGACTTCAAAACCCTCAGGAATCATTGGATTCTCTGAGACATGATAAAACTGTTGCAGGACTTCAAAATCTGCCAAAATCATTGGATTCCCTAAAACATAAAAAGATTTTTGTAGGACTTCAAAAACTTGCAGGGATCATTGGATTCCCTGACATATGAAGCAATGGACAATAGGTTGGTCTTGTACTATTTCTTGGCTGCTGAAGGAGGCGTATGTGTGATTGTTGTACAGATGGGCATGGGGTAAATCAAGTATTGTAAGAACTAAAGATACCAATAAAAAATTTCACTTCTAATATTGAAGGCTGCTAAACTTGTGGAGTCATCCTAGGGATTCTCTTCAAGAATTTGTCTTGCTCCAGCTTTCTCTTTCACCTAATCAAGTGACTTTCTAAAAGAAATGAATAATAATTCCCGTTTCCTGTGCATAAACTTAATTTTAGTTAGTCTAGCCAACTGTCACTAGTTTCCCTGCAAGCTAGTCTAGTGGCATTCCATCTCCTACACTCCAATCTAGGCATGCTGTCCTCTTGTCTAACACTAGGTGTCACTATATCTCTGTGCTCCCAGGCTTTCAGCATTCATTACTCCTAGTTACATTATTACACTACCAATGTCACTCAATCTTGGTTTGTAGGGAGTGTCAAATGGAAGAAAATCCAAAAAAAAGTTCTAACATCCATTCCTAAATTTTGCATCTAAGAGGAGTTGAAGCAAAAGCTGAAAAGCAAGTTTTAATTATCATCGGGGGGTGGGGCATTTTTGTGTATCTTTGGTTCCAGAAGGAAATGGCATCTTCCCAAGCCTCTTTTTCTGCCTTGGCTATTTTCTTTTGCTCTCTCACTTGCTTCCCAGGGTTATCACAGGGCAACTTTTCTGCTGTATTCTTATTTTCAGTTGATTGGAGTATCTGGCAAGTTTGAAAATAACTTGGCAATCAAAGTGTCATTCATTGGAGCTTATATTTGGAAGTATGTATTGAAACAGGACTTAGAGTATGTTGGACCTTCTAACCAGAGCAATGTTTGCTCTGAGACAATTAAGGGAAGCTTCCTTAATAGAATGATGAAGTCAGTATCAACCTTCTTTGTTACTTTAATGGAGGGTCCAGGCATTTTTCTTCAGATCAGTAATTTTGATGAGGGTATGGTGGCTAAATTTGCAGAGGACAAAAAGCTAAGAGGTTTAATTCACATAATATTCATAGCTAGCACTTACACAGCACTTCAATGTTTACAAAATATTTTACAAATATCTCATTTTATCTTCACAACAATCCTGGGAAATAGATGCTATTATTATCCCTGTTTTACATTGAGGAAACCAATGCAGATAGAGGATAAATAACTTATTCAGGGTCACATAACTAATAAATGTTTTAGACTGGATTTGAACTCATATATTTCCAACTTTAGCATGTCTATGGTGCTAGGGATTTAGCTAGAGACTTAAGAGTTCCCTTCTCTTCTCTTACAAAGAGGAGAAGGAAGTGTGTCCACTAGAAAGAAGAAGTGTGTCCTGGGTCAGTGCTACTCATCCTACCTTATTTACAAGCTCTGGGATATAGAGTGTTCAAGGAGGACTAGTACTTCTGGTGTGATGGCTTGTAAGACCTTTTCAGGGCTGTTCAACCACCTTTGATGTTCACCTACCACCTAACTCTCACATATGGTTCCAAGAAACTGTAGTCATGGGTAGTGGCCACTCCAAAGTAAACTATCTTGGTAGACAGGTTAAACCAGGTTGAGGGTAACCAACAGACTTCAAACCCATTGGTGATGACTCCCCCAAGCATGGAAAGATTTATCCCTGTGGAATGGGTGGATGAGAACAATGTGTTTCAATAGCCATGAAGGCAGTTGAAGCAGGTGCTATCAAGTGCTTAGAACTTGGTCAGTTATCAATGACACCAAGGTCTTCAACTGCATTCTGGGGACCATCACTAGTCAACTTGCCACTGAATTTCAGTGGTTATGGAGGACAGAGGCAACTGCCTCACTTAAATCCATTTCTCTCGAAAGTCAAAATATCCATGATGTTATTGGTTCTCTTTGAAAACAAGTATACAAGAACAGTTAGAACTCAGGTTGTGATTAGGCATTTTTAGACGTGTAGCAGAATTATATTCCTTTGTACACTCAAATTTGCCCCTAACACTTAATTCCAGCTACCAGTTATTATATTAAGTTGTGGCTGGAAACACCACTAGTGATATTTCCTTTGTTTAACCAATATTGGCATGCTGTCAGTAAGATCTGGTTTTTATACCACTTGACACATAGCTCTCCAAGGAACATTGTCAACAAACATTTACTAAATATCTATTTTGTGCCAGGTACTTGTGCTGAGTGATACAAAGAAAGGAAAAAAAAAAAAGCCCTCAGAGAGCTCACATTCTTTTTTTTCCCCCTGAGACCATTGGGGTTAAGTGACTTACCCAAGGTCACACGGCTAAGATGTGTTAAGTATCTGAGAACAGATTTGAACTCAGGTTCTCCTGACTTCAGGGGCTGGTGCTCTATCTACTGTACCACCTGGCTGCCCCAGAGAGCTCTCATTCTAATAGAGGATACAACATGTAAATAATTATATATAAGATAGTAGATCAAAGATTATATAAGAAGGAATGGCATTAGCAACTGGGGGTAGGGGGTAGGGAAATAACCTTTTGGAAGAAGTGTGATTTGAGCTGTATTGAAAAAGATCTGGAAAACTAAGAGGTGAAGATGAGGAGAAAGAGCATTCCCAGCATGGAGGATGGATGGGCAATATGAAGGCACAGAGTGAAAGAGTATGTACAAAAAACAACAAGTAGACCATGATTGTAGACATCATGAAGGGGAGTAAACAACAAGACTGGAAAGGCAGGAAGAACCCAGATGGTGAATGGCATTAAATACCACAGGGAACCTTCTTTTTGAGGCTGGAGTAATAGGGAGAATCTGCAGTTTCCTGACCAGAGGGATGACACCTGTACTTTAGGAAAATCACCGTGGCAGCTGAATGGAGAATGAAGTGGAATGGCTGAATGAGTGGGGAGAAGGTGACATACAGTGACGATATTGTGAAAATACAAACAAGATTTGGCAATAGACTAGACATACCAGGTGACTACGAGAAAGAAAGTTCAGGATGACACCAAAGTAGTAAGCCTGTGTGACGGAAAAAATAGGAAGTGCCTCTCTCAACGGAAATGGGGAAGTTCAGGAGAGCGGAAGCATTTTGGGGGAAAGAAGATGAGATCTGTTTAAGACATGTTGATTTTGAAATGTCTATAGGAATCCAGCTGGACATGTTCAAAAGACAATTGCTGATGTGGAACTGAAAGTCAAAAGAGATACTAGAGCTGAACATAAGAATTTGAGAATCATCTACATGTGTTGATAATTGAACCCAAGGAACTAATGAGATCACCACATGAGGCTTTTTAGAGGCAGAAGACAAAAGAGGGCGTAGGACAAAGCTTTAGGAGATGCCAAAGATTAAGTGGGAATAGAAGATCCAGCAAAGTAAATTGAAGAATGGTAGGAGGAGAACCAGGAGAAAGTGTTATAAAAACTTGAGTATAGAGTGTCCAGGAGGAGAGGGTGATTGTATCAAAGGCTGAAGAGAGGTCAAAAAGGATGAGATTTGAGAAAAGGCCATTGAATTTGGCAATCAGATCATCAGTATGTTTAGAGAGCAATTTCAACTGAATGAGGAAATTTGAAGCCAGCCATACCTCTAGCTCTGCTACCTTGGGACTGAAAGTTCAAGTTTCCCAAATCAGTTTGCTTAGGACATTTCCATGTTGTGAAACTTTCCTTTCTGGAGGCACTGTACTGACTGAATACATGCTGTACTGAAGCTACCCAAGCACTCAGGATAGGGTGGTGGCTGGCACAGAACTGGGGAAGTTACATTTCTGTCTTTTTTTTTTTTTTTGGCCAAGGAAATTTAGTTGCTCAGGCAATTATATCCAAGAGCTCAGGCAAGCAAAGTAAATAAGACCCAGAGAGATGAAGTGACAAGTTAAAATGTCATTAACTGATGTGGATGATGTAGTAAATGATGTGGCACCTGATGATGTGCTTTAGGAGAGGCACCAAATGTTGAGGTTCAGTTATGTGAAGAATTCACAATGGCCATTCTCTTTGGCAAGAGGTAGGTTTATTTAGAAGAAGTTACGGGCAAAATGAAGGGATATAATAGACATCAGGAATGGGAAATATGAAATAGAGTAGTGTAATGTTTGGGCTAGCTTTGTGGAGGTCCTCCGGAAGAGCCTTGGTCACAGCAGGATAGACATCCCGAGAATGGACAAGAATAGTGTCCACAGTCAATAAAGACAATAAAGACAGTCTGTGTCTGTCATAGTCTGACCCAGTCTCCCTCAGCAGTCCGCCAGTTTGTCAGTCTGACTTCCTGTCCCCAGTAATCCTATTACAATTACATCACTACAGCATACTGAATGTGTGTGAAGTAGAGAAGTATTATATCACCATGCTAAGTACTAAGTATATGCAAACTAGATAACCATTGTCTCATCAATTCCACGGAGTTAACACCTTCTTTCAAGTATATTTCTCCAGAGTTCTGGCTCTCTAGAGAGTAGGAGAGCATATAGTTAGTAAGAAAGGAGTTTTAACAATGATAGAAATGATAAGTTCACTAGAGGGACCCATAATTAGCCAAGAGAAAGGAAACACTCCATGAGATCGGGGCATGCTCTGAGCTGGCTTATTGTAGTATTGAGGAAATAATCTTTGAGTAAATAGTTTTGTATGAGTTTTGAGGGGTGCTGTTTTGATCTCAGGCCTATTTTAAAAGGTCTAGTGGCATGTTATGAAATAGTAAATTTTGGATAATACTTTTTTTTTTAAACTTTTAAATGCTAAGAACAATTTGAATATTTTATTTTGTGTTTTCAAGAGGAAGAGAAAAGGGGGAAAGAGAATAATCTGCAGTTCTGTGGATTTAGCTAACAAAACAGAATTCTGGGAACAGGAAAAGAGGCAGTTCACATAGCTGTCATCTGAGATCTGTGAGCAGATCTCATAGTTCTTTCTCTGGATATAGACAGCATTTCCCATCACAGGTGTTTTGGAATTGTCTTAATTATATTGATGAAGTGTGAGAAATTTTCAATTTCTAAGAAACTCTCAGGCTATCCAACCTTGAAAGTACCACAAACACTGTTGGCCAATCTGTTGGTCTGTCCACAGATCTCACTGCTATCATTCCTCAATTGTGCATCTAAGCCATAATATTGTATCAACCTAATCTTTGTTTCTCTTTCCTATAAAATTATCTCCTTGATTCTCTTTGCTAAATTCCTTTGGAATTAGCCTGCTGTCAAATAGCATAATAAATCTTTGCCCCTTAACTAAGAGACAAATTGAGTGTATGAATTCTTTCTCCAAATACTGATCAGGGAACCCTAATCTTATTGGAATGTCTTCTGCTTCAGCAATATTTCTGAAAACTAAGTCAGTCATAGTTGATCATCCCACAATGTTGCTGTTACTGTGCACAGTGTTCTGGTTCTGCTCACTTCACTCAGCATCAGTTCATGTTTTAAGTCTTTCCAGGTTTGCACTAACTCCTTTCTGCCTGAGGTTTGGATTAACCATAGGTCTAAGATGGTTAAGTCATGGTTTTTCAAGCATGCTGATGGAGGAATCCTGGGAAAGTCAGTCCAGAAAACATTTTGACACTTGTCCAAATAGCATAGAGAGCAACTAAACTTTTTTAGAAGAGTGGAGGCAGAGGGCAGAGTTGCTGGTAAGCAGGCATCTGCCTTGAATTTACTGCCCTGCTCCTTAGCATCTTCCTGTTGGTACTATGGTTCAATATGATAGAAAATTTTCCCTAGCCTTTTTTCTCTTCACCCTGAAACCTGTAGTGGATAAAAATAACATAAGCCTTGGGTGAGGGAACTGGTATGAGGACAGGTTTGGCCTGGTTTACTTTGATTCCAAACTGACTGGAGCCAAACACTAGAGCTTCTTTAATACAGTTTAGCTATGTCTTATCATTCCTCCCTAAGCCTTCCAAGGAATTTGGGCCCACCCAGACTTGAACTCTACAAGATCAACAAGAACAGACAAGAATATTGAAGATTAGTGCAGGTGTTTTCCCAGAAGGGGACTAAACTCTTGCCTGGGGATTCTTTAGAGAAATTAAAAGTGAGAGCAAAAGATGTGTGTGTGTGTGTGTGTGAATTGGGAGATGGGGATTTTATAAAGAGGAGGTATGGAAAAAAGAGAGGAAAAAATGGAGAAGGAAAAAGGGCAGTGGAAAATGCAAGGGAATGCCACAAACTGAATTGAAAATAAAGTTACGGGAAATGAGAGGATTTATGAAATAATTATGAGTATCTAGCCGCAGTACTTAATTCATTTTGTGATGTTGGACAAATCATTTAACCAGTCTGTCTCAATTTCCTTATTGATAAAACAGAGGAGATATTAATAGTACCTACTTCTGAAAGTTGTTTTGAAAATAAAATGAGATTAAACATTATGCAAACCTGTTATTAGTAATAATCTTCTTAGAACTCCATATACCTCATCAATCCTCCATTTCCTTCTAGTTTGAGTGACTGTGTAGAACAAAGGATAAAATGCTTGCCTTTACATCATGAATCAGAGATAACCACTCTGTGAACTGGGTAAGTCACTAATCCAATTCTCTCAGTGTCCCAGGTAAACTTTCTGATACGAGAAATTGCTAATAGGCATTGACAGAGGGAGCTCCTGATATGGACTTCTTATCCTTGAAATTTTTTTTTTTAAGATTTTGCTGATGTCGCTTTCTTTTTTACATAGTAGTTTCCCCCAATATTCTCCTTTCCTTCTCCAAGAATCAGCCCATAAGGGGCAGCTAGTTGGTGCAGTGGATAGAGCACCAGCCCTGAAGCCAGGAGGACCTGAATTCAAATCTTAGCTCAGACACTTAACACTTCCTAGCTGGGCAAGTCACTTAACCCCAATTGCCTAACCAAAAAAAAAAAAAAAAAAAAAAAGAAAAAGAAAAAAAAAATCATCCCATAGCAATTTGTACTTTTTAAAGAAAAAAAATGAGAAAAAAATCTAAATAATTAATCAATACATTGAAAAAATGGAAAAACATCTTGAACTTCCCACCTCCACAGAGGGGTGTATCAGAGTATCCTCACATCTCTTTTCCTTAATTAAAAATTTTTTTTATAACTATACTTCAATATAATTGGTTTCCTTTGTAATCTTATATTTTGTATTTTATGTATTTAAAAACATTGCTCTGAGAAGAGGAATGTAGGATTCACATTGCCAAAGATGTCCATGATATCAGAAGTTAAGAACTTCTGAATCCACATAAGTAAAATGTGATCCAAAAGTTCTAAAATAGAAATGGAGTGTAATATATCATAATGATGTCTAAATATTTTCGATCCTTATCAGAAAAGTTTTGAGTGTACACATATTATAAAACATACACAAAAACAAATTTTGAAGGGGTTATGCAAAGATGGAATTTGTTGAATAGAGAAGTAACAGCCAGATGTGCTTTAGAAAAATCATTTTGGCAGTTTCCTAATGCATGGCAAAAGATTTGCATGAGGGAGACTACTTAGAAGGCAATTGCAATAGCCCAGGCAAGAGGGAATGAGGACCTGAACTAGAGTAGTGGTTATATGATTTGGAGAGAAAGGGGTGAATGCAGAACCTTTGGGGATTTAAAGACAAGTTTCACTGACAGACTAGATATACGGGAGAATGATCAGTTGAATACCAAGGTTGTGAACCTGGGTGAGAGAAAGATGATGCCCTTGAACAGTAATAGGGAAATCTAAGAGTGAGTTTTAGTGGAATTATCATGTAATGATAGTTTCAATCTAGATCAAAACTCATCCAGAACTACTAATCCTGTCATTTGTGTCCATACTAAAATAAATAAGGGGGGAGATGGGGCTCCTAGTCACTGGATTACAAAGTCCACCTTGTCTCTGAGGGCCACTTACCATAGCCCTCAAGGTGATGGGGGTGGCGAAATGTAGAGCTGGTTAGGCATGGGTGTGTATGAATTTTCCCAATGACACCTGTGCAACTTCTGTTATAAATGCTAGAACATCAGAGCAACTAAAAAAACCCTAAGCAATGAATTAGGGCAGGAGTCCAAGGTTTTTGTGTGAGGAACCCCATTCCAAGAATGTCATATGTCCATATTCATAATGGAAAGAAATGCTGAATTTCAATTAAAAAGGTGGGGAAAAATTTACATTTCCACCACCGTCCCCTTATTAAGCATCTCTAAGTTCTCCTTCACATTACTTTCTGATTGTAACCTGTGGCTGATTCCTTCAGCCGTTTGTTTACCAAGAGGCCAATAAAGTCAAGATCAAATTTATGACCTCCCAGTAAGCCATTCACTTTAATTATTTCAAGGCCCTATACTGTATGCCTCAGTCTGATTATCTCAGTCTGATACAATGCATGATAGTGTCCACTGTCTGTCCATCCTGCCTCACATTTATGGCTCCTTTACAATCTTTGCTAAAAATGCCTTGCCTATTCTAGTCCACTTTCTTGGTCTGTTGAATTTCAAGGCATTGCAAAACTCAAGTAGCCCCTTTCAGGAAGCTTGCCCTAATTCCCCAATCTTATCACTGTAGCACCACAAGTAGCTCAGAGTTTTACCTTTTGCTTCTCATGTATAGTGTCAATTCTATCTATTCTCCTGACAGAATGTAAGTTCTATGATCATAGATGTGTTTGATCCTCCAGCACTCAGTAGTGCTCTGTATAGGTAGTATAAAGTAAATTGGATGGATAGCTCTGACAATCTTGTAAATACTTAGCTAAAATCATCTTCAGTCTAGCTTATTATCCATGAATTGCATATCAAAACTTTTAGAAAAAAAAATTTCTCGAAAGATCATACATGCTGCTTGTTCATTTTAAAATAACTTGCTTTTATTATTATTTAGAAATGCAGTTATATACATAGAACAATTAAAATTAAATTAAACTTTGTACAAATATTAAAATACTATCTTCACACCCACTGCAATGTACAGGATACATATGTTTATAAAATAAAGCAAAAAAAAATTGATATCCTGCACAACATCAATTATATATCTATTGTCTTAAAAGTCCCACATTATAAATGAGTACCATTCTGCAAAGGATTCCATAGTGGTGCAATTTGGAAAAGAACTGAAGAAATTCATGGAAGGCCACCAAACTCTTCCTGGCTTGCCTACCAATTTTTTCCCTCAGTGGTAGTCTGACAACTCAGCTCCCACACTGTCCCTCCTAGACTCCCTTCCTCTGCTTGGCAGAGGGCTCAGTGAGGCTTTGGGCCTTTCATTTGAAAACTTCAAGTTTAAGCTGAAAATAAAAAACATATTGTTCCCCAGTAAAGTCCAATCTATTCTTTCCTTCTTTTCATGGAAACTATCAGATACAGTGCTCAACCAAAACTCTGTCTAACGCTCTCCCCACCCACCCAAAAAAGTGATTTGATTTCTTTCCAGCCAATAGGCAATGAAAAGAAGCCAAATGGATGCTGTGGGAAAGGCAGTTTTGCCATCTCCGACCCACATCTGGAACCTAACTGTAGAGCCTGTATTTTTCTTTTTTAAGCCAAGACAAGACATATTTATGGCATATTCCATTCTCTGTGCTCACATGCTTCCGTAAAAATGGAGGAAGCAGAGGTATGTATGCAAGCAAAGAACTTGAAAACTAAGCTAGGATGCAGGAAAAGGATGACTGGATCACTACTCTCATGTTTCTGGGAATGAAAGCAGGAAAACTATACCTTTGTCTTGCTAGGTAGCTTCTTATTAGTAGGAAGGAGACAGGTAAATTGAAAGTATGTAAGCAGAAAAAGATATTAATTTAGATTTTGTTTTTAAACAGAAGATTTATAGAATGTACAGTGAGATGCTCTATCTAATAAAATCTACTTAGTAGGAAGTACAATTAGCAGAAGTTTTCCTGGGCAATGCTGGAATCCCAATTCAGAACTTGGGAGAACGGACAGCACAGAACCAAAGTGGTCAAGTTTACACCAGGTGCAATGGAAGGTGGAAAAGTAAACAAACTGCAGATGGCAAAATATTAAACTAAGGCATTGCAAAGAACAGGTATTACTTTAAAAATTTTCACTGTACACTGGTTCTCTTTGAAGTAATTATGATGGTGCAAGTCAACAGGATATGTAAACTTGCACTGAGGCAGACAGAATATTTCTGTGCAAAAAAAAAAAAAAAGGAAAATTCAAAAACTTAGTCCTTTGGCGCTGTTCATTATCTTCCTAAGACCTAAAAAGCCGACAAATGCTTTTTGCTTAGTTCACCTACGGTGGTTTGTGTTTTGCCACGTAGTTTGTCTCATTCCCATCCAAAGAAGCTCCCTTAGGTACACTTTTTTCCTAGGGACCACCAACAACCAGCCTAGTTGCTCTATCCAATAAAGCATGTCTTTGTCTCTGAGCCAGGACCCACCTCAAAGCAAATATGAAACTCCCTGAATCCCTTTGCAGTTGTCAAAAGTAAAGCCTAAGAGCCCTGGAAACAGTACTGAGGAGGTAAATGCAGGGTGCTTTCCTGCTAAGGATTCATTAAAAGGTTGTTTTGGGGGAGGGAGGGAATTACTCTATTTGAAGCTGTTCTGGTTATTAGCAGCTAACATGTAACCCCAACTCCAGCAGTACAAAATGGGCTGTTTAACAAAAGTCATCTAATTTAATCCAATACAGAGTTCTCAACAACCCTGCTGTTATTTTATATTCTGGTATCCAAAGCAGGTGGGGGGAAAGGACTCCTGCATTTATTTTCCTCATCATTTTTTCCTTTTTCCTCCTAACGTGGCAACACGTCTGGGCAGGCAGTCAAATGCCTGGGTAGGCTAGTGCGTCTGAGCAAGACCAGCGGAAAGGAGATCCATAAATGGGGAAGCTTCTCTTTTTCCCTTTTTAAAGGGCCAGCAAAAAGTCCAAATGCTCTGTGGTAAAGCACAGGGTCCTAGATTGTGTTCTCTGAGGAGAAGATCACTCTAACAAAAAAACAAGGTAAAAACTTTTCTTTATTTCTGGCATCCTGAGCCAGAGGTACATGCAGATATTCAAACAAGCTGAAAGCTTGGCAGGAAGGCAGGATTGTTTCTCCCTCAACTGTTTTTATTTTTCATCATTTTAGGAAGACTGAAAGGAAGGATTTGGACTCACTCTACTTGTGATCACTCAGCAGTGATCATGAGGGACTCTCCCTCCCTTCTTCCCGGGAACCAGAAGCTGCCTGTGATTCTAGATAATAAAAGTGACTGTGGAGACAGGGGTTCACTTGATATTCATTCTACTTCATGGCAGGAAGCCTTCTCCTGGCTTTAATTTCATCTTTGAAGCAGCAGGGCCTGGTATGGGACTCTCCTTACAGGGCCTCTCCCCAATTTTCCAGCAACTCACATGGCTTTGGGTAAAAGTTATGTGGATATGATGGTGGGGGACAAAGGAGAAGAAAGTAAATGGGCTATAACAGGCACTTCACTTACAAAGCGCTTTGCAAACCTTAAAGCGTCATATAAATGTCAGCTACTATTAACTCTAGGAGGAAACAGAACTGCTTGTTGCTGAAACAAGGGGATGATAATGCAAGAAAGTGCAGTGTATAAGCCTGTGTGTAAGGTTATTTAAGGGGAGAGGCAGCCACACTGATGGTTGATAGAAGCTTCTCTTTCTAGTTGTTCTTTGTGGTTATTCCCATTGTCTAAGACAGCTAGAGGTAGTCCCCAGAGGCTTTGCTGAGCAGGTTACATAATAGTTGGAAGTTATTACTATCATCTTGACAAGGAAGCTAGGGAAGAAGAATAAAAGATGGTTATCTTCCAAGTCTTTTGCCCCTGCGCTTCTAGAATATTCCCAAAGTATCAACCTTTTATCCAATGTCTTTCTGAGGTCTCACAATAATCAAATGAAGAGTGTCATTAAATTGCTTTGAAGCACAACATCATGGAAGCTGTCTATGGGAGGTCATGCAAGCTATAAACAGCCTAAATGCCTGGACTCTGGTCTTTCCTCTAGGAAACCAATGGCTCTGGAGAATGGTGTCTGCACCCCAAACACACATGGCTTTTCTAGAGTACCCTTCTCACCCTCTCCCTCAACCTAATCGCCTTAGTAGCAGAGTATTCACCCACAACAAGGCAGTCTGGCTACTGGAGTGAGGGTGGTAGCTCAGGCTCTTTCTTAGCCCTTCTTCCTGAGCTCCAAGGAAGACAAGAAAGTCATTTGTCCGCTGTGACAAAGGGGAAAGAGAGGAGGGTGGGGGAAGGAGAGGAAAGGGTCAAGTGGGAAAAGCAGCAGCACTAAGTAGCAGGGTGCTTCTTGGGGACAGTTACTAAGGCACGTGACTGTGTTGACAGGAATGCTCAGGACCCAGGGTTCAGGCTGCCTACAGCCACACCCAAGGCACTGTGTCTGGGAGAGGGGAGGGCACACGAGTTCCTCCAGCTCCATAATATCACCACATACCCAGAAAGATGCAACTTGAACAAAATGCTAGTTGCAAGCCTGGGAAAACAGCATGTGCAGGGGAGGGAATGATGATGGATACTAGATGGCTTCTGACTTTTCTTCCTCTTTCTATAGATGATGGAACTCTGCTACAGGGGCCTGGGAAAAGGAAAACGAACCCAGGAGGCCACATGTTGCTTTCCTTTAGACTCTAGGGAATGGGGGAAGAGATAAAAGTCATGGCTGAGACAGCCAGGACCAGTAAGTGGGGTCTTGCATATTAGAAAGATAAGAGTTGCAGTGTCCATGTACTCTCCCTCCCCTTTTAGCTCTTTCCCATGTATGCCCCTAAAAATGTCAATTAAAGAGGGGTCAACATTCCTGGCCCCTGGACTGATCAACACAGAATTGCTGAAAACTGGCATGACTCTCAATAATCCCTCTATTAAAAAGTTAAAGAAGTCACAAATATGTTATCCAAGTATACAGCTATTCTTCATAAGGCAGCCACTGGGGGGTTAATACCCCTGTTCTTCATCTCCAATCCCCCCATAATAACTGCCCCTACCCTGAAGCCTTTCCTCACCAGTATGCTCTCAACCTTGGGCTTACTGCTGCCAACAGTAATGGAGGGGGCACTGACCCCATAGACCTTTTGCATCCTGTGCAGCAATAGCAGCAGCAACAGCGCAACCACTCAGGCCAGTGTTGAGCCAACGGCCTGGGGGGCTGGGGGAAGGCACAAGTAAAGACAGCCGCACTATGGCCTGTGGGGGCCGATGCTAAACAGCTGGCTGAGGGGAGGGCTGAAGAGGCCCAAGAAGGTTGTGGGGGAGAAAGGAAGGACCCAATCTCAGCTCACTCAAATAAGTTTCAGACAAAGAGAGGCAGGAGAAGCCAAGTATGGGACCAGCCCTGTTGGCTGCCCAACAAGGTTTCCTTTGGGTGTTTGGCCAGGAGTGACCTTAGGGAGCTGCTCTAATCACCAGGGCAGACGGGTGTAAGATGAGGAATGGAGGCTGCACAGAGTGCTCAGAACCCAAAGGGAAATGAAGAAGGGGCAGACAGGAACAACATAAGGGGGAAGGAGGCCACATGAAGACAGCAGCAGCAAACTTCATGCTTCTTTCAATAACGGAATATCTAAAAGAGATGCAAGGAAAAAATGGTTAACACTCTTTGCTTCAATCCATTGAAAAGATTACAGAGCTCTCCATATATAGTCTTCTGTCTAAAAGCTTAATTAAGTCACAAAAATAAAATACCCAAGCAGTCTTCTTACTTATACTTCTAGGGAACCAGAGAAGGTATGGAAAGGGACAGCTGAGGATAATCTCACATTTTCCCCACTGTCCACAAGACAAAGTCCAATGTCCAACATTCTACAGAATGTAGTATGTAGTCTGCCGCCCTCTTCCCTAATCTCTCATATTCTCTTGATATTGCCCTTCATCTCTCCTTACTGCTCTGGGAACATGCCAATCTCCTTCATAGGCCTAGAATTTCCTTCTTGCAGTTTCCCTCATTAAAAAGCCAGACTATTTCCCAACATCCAGCTTCCAACGCTGTACTTTCACAGCCCACGTAGACCACTGAGCTGCTTCTTTCTTAGGACTCAGCACTTGGGGCACTTATTCATATACAACCTTGTAATAACTGTTTCCTCTGTTTTCACAACTATATGTGAATTCAGGGACAGAGGCCACATTTTATATTTCTTTTAGTTTTATGTGGCACATAAAAAATTTGTTGAATTAAGTTCCTGAATGACTTGGACACAGACACGAGGGGAGATGAAAAAAGGGTCAACCAGAACTACTTCAGTGCCCCATGTAGTAGAGTGACAATAAGACTATAGAAGTTGAAGACACATGTCATATTTTGTAATCAGACAACTCTCAAGTGTAATTTATACAATTTGGTTTCAGAGAGTAGGTGTGAGAATCTGATTCCACTTAAGTTTTTCTGGGAAAAGCAATCCATGTCTTAAAAAAAAGCAACCAAAAAAACTCCAAACAGTAGCTGTAACAAAAATAACTTAAGCCACTGCTATCTGCCTCTTTCCACATATGGAAGTTGTCCTATTTATAAAGAGAGCTTTGGAAATTCGTGTTTAAAATACAGGGCAATTTTTTTTAACGGCCTTTACTACCTTTCTATCCAATTAGGAGGGACTGGCTAGAACTGAGCTGCACCTTTGAAATATTTCACAAATAACTTCACAATTCTTGACTCCTAGCATTTTTAAGTTTAGAGCTGAGAATTTCTCTCTTCTTTTTTTCTTTATGTCAAAGTATAAAATGAAAATAAGTTGAATCTATTATGGCATTGGAGAAACTGAAGGAAAACAAGAATCTTTTTGTTGATTCCACAATGAAAATTGTGAGCAATTATTTGATCAGTTAGATCACCTACCATCTGTATATTCCTCAGAAGTGAGAGATAAAAGGCTTTGTATATCACTGTTTTCTGAGTCTGGGGCATCTTTGTGTGCAGGATGGCTGTTTCCTGTGCCGGCTACCCAGGAGGAAGTGGTGGCCTGGTGCACCATTACAGTCTCTGAGCGCTGAGCACTTAGGACATCACCCAGGCCAGAGTGTCCCGGGGCATCATCCTCTGCCCCTGAGGAAGAGCAGATGTGGGTTCCTTGGTCTTGCTGCTGTACCTCCCTTGCACTGCTTGGATCAGCCCCTTCAGACAGTACAATTTGTATTCGGGAATTAGAAGGCAGCACAGAATTCCCAGAGCTGCCATACACTGCTTCTTCATATGACGGTAAGGCTACCTGAACACCATCCACCATGATAGAGATCTGGTCGCCAGATACCCCTTGGTCACGCCTGCAATTCAGGGTAGAAAAGAGAGGAGGGAAAGCAACAATGGTTAGATTTGAGTACTTTATCATCTATTCATTTATAAATTTAAAAGCTGCAAGAAAACTGTGCCATCTACTTGCCAAAGCCAGACAAGAGAGGGAGGGATGGGACGGAGTCTAGTAAATTGGGTGCGCTGGTCTGGGAGTCAAGAAACTTTAGCTCTTCCCATGATTATATCTCTGACATTTGGTGTCAGCTCTCAGTTCTCTCACTTTACCCATCAGTAAATATAATCCTTCCTGCCATCCTCCCTCATCACAAGGAAAGCTGTGAATATTAATGACATGGTATCTGTAAAATATTTAGCAATCTTTGAAAGAAAGGGAAATTGTTATAAAAGGGGGCACAGAAAGCACAGCACAATCTATGTAAGCATAAAAGGTCTTTCATTAAAAGATGGCTCATTTCTTGCACTAGATTTTATGTTAACTATAGCAAAAGGGCACTAATTATGATCAACTGGGAGAAAGTTTGAATGTAGAATTGGTTTTATTTTCAAGTACATAGTTATTCATTTAGACTAACAAAGTACTAGCTGGGTCAACTTAATTTGGATTATCTACTTTATTGGAGAGACAGACAACCTTGAAACCAGCATGTACTGAGTTTAGGTGCTCCCTCTGACATATTGGCTGTGTGACCTTAAGAAAGTTACTCAATTTTTCAGTGTTTTCTCTAAGCAACCCTAAGCAGTGCAAGGGAGGTACAGCAGCAAGACAAAGAAAGCCACATCTGCTCTTCCTCAGGAGCAGAGGATGAGGGGAAGATATCAACCTATAACTGGTGGTAGGAATTCCCCTCCAGGGGATTTTCTATTCCAAAGAAATTACAGGTCCAGTCTCTAACCCCTATGTATGTTTAAATATTTGGAAATTGTTTCTGCTGTGATGATCAACTATGACATACTTGGCTCTTCTTAGCAATGCAGTGATCCAACACAATTCCAATGGACTTTGATAGAAAAAGTCATTCATAACCAGAGAGAGAACCTTGCAAACTGAATGAGGATCAAAGCATATACTATTTTCAACTTTTTTCCTCCCTTGTGCTTTTTTACCCCTTGCTCTGATTTTTCTTTTTCAACATGACTCACATGGAAATATGTTAAAAATGATTGTCTATGTATAATCTATGTATATATGTCTATGTATAATCTAGATCAGATTATTTCATGTCTTGGAAAGGGGGAAGGTAGGAGAGGAAAAAAATTTGGAACTCAAAATCTTACCAAAATGAATGTTGAAATCTATCTTTACATATAATTGGAAAAATAATAAAATATTTTTAAAATGGCACAATTCTAGGCAGTGAGGTGACAAAGTGCACCGACCCTGGAATCAGGGGGATCTAAATTCAAACCCAGACTCAAGACACTTGATGCTTATTAGCTGTGTGACTCTGGAAAATAGCTTACCCCTAATTGCCATGTTTCCCCACTTCGCCTCCCCCCCACAATGCAATTCTTCCTTAGAAGCTTGTTTTACACTTATTGATATGTTCAACAACTTTTTCTTTTAAACAACAGAAATTCAATCTCAAAAACAAACAATCTCACCTAGATACACAAAGGTGAAATTTACTCTTATCCTGAAGCTGAATGAATGTTGGCTTATTCTCTTATTTCATACCAGATGGTGAATTACTGACTGAGGAAAAGAATGAGAGGAGTTGAACTGAGTAAGTGAAAGAAGTGTGTGAAGGGACTTGTTTACTTTGCTTTAGACTGAGAAGCTTCTTAAACATCTTGTCAGATCAGAAAAAACTCTGTAGCCACAGGTAGATTCTGCCATGAGAAATCACCATTAAGTGAGTGAGTTTCAGAATCCTACTGGAGGGCAGAGACTTTCATTTGGTGCTTCTTGTTCCTGTCTCCCAGCATAGTCTGATTTGGATGAATTTCAAGGCAGTTTTGAGACAGAGCTGACCAATGGCCCCTCAAGGGGAAACCCTGACAGTTTGAAATACTGGCACCTAAACCTATAGGAAGAGATGCACTGTGACAAGGACAGACAGGAAAAACAGCTTCTCCTTCTATGCCTCTAACTCAGTGGAGCCTCAAAATCAATCGGACTTGAGCAGTCATTTTGAGTAAAGAATATTGCCCTCTTGAACTTTTGAAAATGGAAAGCTTGCGTGAGTTTAGGGGTTTTCCTGAGACATCTACCAATCTCCCCATCCCTACCTTCTATCCCAGCCATGCAGCTCACCTGCTATGATGGAAGGACTTCAATTTTGGCTGGAGCAAAACAAAGAGCACAACTAGAAGAAGAATGAGTGCTACTGAACTTGCGGTGGAGGCCACTATTGACAGGGTGGGCACACCAATCGTTGTGTGAAGGTCTTTGTCTGCAGAAACAAGTACACGTCAGTAGCAGTACATACCTACAAAATCCAACCTATCAGCCCAAATGTAAGATTTGTCACCAATAATATATGTCAAGCTCTGAGATAGATGTCAGGCTATGCAGTTCCACTCCTCAAAATTCACTGCAAACTTCCCTCATCTTGAATCCTAAATATCCAATTATCTTCACTTTTGGCTCCCTATATACCTAAATACTCCCTCTTCTACTACTGTTAGGTCAGCAGCTCTATTTAAATTACCTCCCTCTTTGATAGCAGCAGGAAATTTTAAAACTAATTTTGAATTTTTCCTACATATTGACAATAGTGTGACAATTGGATTGGGAATGACCCAATGTTCCCTAGCTTCTGTAATAAACATTCACTTTTCTTTACTCCTCAGTTTTCCCTAAGGTTTCATGGGTTAAACATAGTTTGGGATTACAAAATCCATACATGAAGCACAAAGAGGGCTGTATGATACATGCTTTCCTACAGGCTTCATGTGTTTTCCTGTTATGTGAAACACAAGGGGAGAGAGATCTCTCCAGTTAAAAGTGTTATTCACATAAAAAAAGAGTCAATTTCCACTGAGAGGATGGGGCAGGGGAAGAAGTAGAGAACAATAATCACTGTGTCCAGCAGGTGAGGCTCAAAGGTTACCAGCAGTTGGCTAAGAAAACAAAAGACTGAGAATCAAGAGTCTCTAGATCACGGAAATATCTTGGCAAATGATCAAGCATCTTGAAGGTCACATTTCAATTACATGCAGTGGCATGTGTACTAGTCACAGATGTCTTTCAAAAAGGTAGAGTTTACAAGGAGAAGGAGGATAATAGTATCCTAGGACTGAGATCTATAGGTACAGATTATACTTAGGCCAATCCTCAGCACGCCAAGAGGAGCAGTGGAATAACTAAACATGACTTCCCACTTCAAAAAAGAGAATTGGGGTTTTTCTGTCATATCTGGGCTGGGCTGACCTTGGTTGTGATGACAGCTGATCTCCATAGCTGGGTTCCATTCCCCATCTTTACATGTCAAGTATTTGTAATCTCCTTTCAGCATGTAGCCTTCATCACATAGATACTCAATGACACTGCCTGCTGCCAAGGGATCTTTACAGGGGGTTGGGTGGCAGATGAAGCCACCATTTTCTGGTGCTGGTGGTCGAGGACACACTAAAAAGGAAGAAAAAAATCCAGAAGAAGCATATAAGTAAAGAAATTTTCCTGGCAAATTTCAGCTAAACAATATAGCAAGAAGACTAATATTCTGATCTCCAAGAAGTAGAGAGCCTTAGGAACTAAGGCCTAAGAGTTTGGTGACTGCTATAAGAATAAAGATGCCAAAGTTAAAAAGAGAAATAGTCTGATAACTGGAGAAGTTTAGCTCCCTGTACTTTTATCCCTACTTTTCCCCATCTTGCATTAAGTTCATAAAATCAAGTAATGAAAGAACAACTATAATATATATCATTAAAACATATCTCACTACTACATTGATTTGGACATAAAATAAAGCCAGATATAAGTTAACATAGAGGGAAGATGTTAATTCTATTCCTTGTCATCTTCCCTAACACCTTGTCATTTATGAAGAAGTTTCATAGTCTAATCAAAATGAACTAAATTTAGAAGGTCAAACCAGAGATCTAGATTTGTGCTCTAGAGGGTTTAAACTTTTTATTTTTGAAGTTCTGGTTTCTTTTACCTTTGAGCCAAGAGCTTAGTGGCTGCATTAACCTTTAAGATTGTTCAATGCTCCCTTACCTCAAAACAGACCTGTTATCTGTAGGCTCAGGTTTTAGTAGAGTGTCGGAACCTGAGTCAATGAAAGAAGCAACAAGATATACTGAACAGCTAACTGGCAGTTGAAAAGGGAGGGAAGATATAAGAGAACTCTAGCAACCTTCTAAAATAGATGAATAGATGCACAATTCATGGTGCAAACACTTTAATGCATATCCTCTCAGAGAAGGGAAACAGAGTGCAAAGGAGAAAGAAGCTTCCTCTCCTGTGTTTCCTGTTCCTCCTAATCCTCCCTGCCCCCCTCTCTCAAGTGACAGGGTACCAGCTAGGAATTCATACACTCCTATTTTGTAAGGCTTACAAATGTCTTCAAGATCAAGTGTTCCTCAAGAGAATTATTTCCAGTTCAGCTGAGCTTCTCCCCCTCAAGCTCTTGTTTTTCTGAATATCACAGGTATCATTTGCCTAAAAAACGGCACCTGTCACTTCATGGTTTTATCATTCGCTCTTTAGGTAATCGATCTTTGTTGTGGCTGTGATAGTTTCCCTCATATACACGACCACATATGTGCACACACATTCAGAGACACAGATGGCAGCATACAGTAGAAGAGTGCAGTTGCATTTGGAGCACAGACTGGTGTGAATGTTTGCTCTACTATTAAACAAGTTATTGAACCTCTTTAGACCTCAAATCACCTTCAACTAAACAACAAATGCAATAATTGTTATGTAGAAAAGGTGAAGATATAAAGGAGGCCTCTTATCGTCAAAGAATTTATGGTCTAGTTGTGGGGACAGTCATGATTACATAAGAAAATAACAAAATAAAAAAGAAGGCACATGTGGTAACATCAAATGAATAATAGGTATATAAAGGTGGCAAGGTATGTAATAGGTATATAAATAGGGCAAAGAAGATGTTTAAACTAGATGATCTCTAAGAATCTTCGCTCTCAATCCCATGATCCTAAAAGTCACCTGATAGTTCAGAAAAGGAAGAGGTCATTCTGGGCTTGGGTAAGCAGGGAAGTAAAGAGGTAGCTTTTGAGGTAGGAATTAGGAAGAAAGGACTGGGTATATATACAGTGTCATTTCTGTTGTTAAAGCCCTTATATTCTGAAAGGAAATAAGCCACAATTCAATTTACTCTTTGGTTTTCTTGAAGTTCTATCATTTAGGCTCCAGTTATTCCACAGAATATGAATACCCTGACAAAGAGCACTCTTAATTCAGTAAAGCAAAACCAGCATGACAAGAACATCAAGCTTAACAAGGTTAGAAAAAGGAAAACAAATTAGGTGACAAATTAGCTTGGAATTCTAGAACTTGTCACCAGTCCAAAACAGGAAATATGGGCAATGTAAAAGCCATATTACTTTAGGACACACCAGGGGCAAAAGAAACAATCTATCATTGCTCCTGACTACTGATACTGAGTCAAGGCCTTGGAGTCCCAGTGGAATTCAATCATTTCCGATGGAGATTCTGAGTTATTACCTTCTAAGTGGCTGTTTGGAGTGAGTAGGATAAGGAAACATCAAAAACCAAGAGTAATGAATCAGTCCAACAGGTATAAGGAGTCATCATTTCCGGACTTAATCTATCCATCAGACTGTGTACATGACAATGCCAGGATGACAGAGGTTGTTTCATGCCTGGTCTGTCAATACAGTAAGACAATGAACTGTCATGCTGCATAAATGAAAGGGAGTGGGGGAGGGGGGAAAGATCCTGAAGACTGGGAGAAATGAATTTCTCTCTCCTTTCTGATTTTCCATTATTGTCCTCAGTCATGCACAACTACTTGCATCTAGTTTAGAGGCAGGGATAAAATAAATGAAGCAGATGACCATTCTCAGAATTGTTACTATAGGTATCTTTGATTTCACATAATTTGCCTGAGTTCACATGGCTTTTTCAATGACAGAATGTAGACTAAAATTCTGGACTGCTTTTACACAAACCTATGTTTACATCTAGTCACACTAGTGACTTTATTCTTTATATAGAACCCCACTACCTGGGGCCCTCCATTAGCCATTTACAATCATGGTAGTGGTGGTGATTTGAGGTAACTCATAACAAAAACAAGCTTTTGTGTGACTTAGTAGTAGAGACAATTTCAGGGTAGCCAAATCTCCTCAATCTTCTGCACCTACAGGATGATATAACAGAATTGTTGTTTACAACAATGACTCCAGAACTAGAGAGAAGTATAGTGCCCTAGATTTGGAGGGCCTTTGATATGAATGCTAGCTCTTGTTATTTACTATCCAAGCAACCTTGGCTGGGCCAGGATTCAGGAAAGGAAGAGAACTGAAGGGAAAGGGAAGGAAACATGCATTTATTAAAGTCTTACGATGTGCTAGGCACTGCACCTTACAAACATGATCTCATTTGGTTGTCACAACAACACTGGGAGGAAAGTACTATTGTCATCATCTTGTAGCCAAGGAAACTGAGGCAGAAAGACAAGTAAGAGACTTGTCTAAGACCACATAGTAAGTCTCTTAAGGCTGTATTTGAACTCAATTCTTCCTGACAGCATGTCCAATCTCTATCTACTGTACCACCTTCAATTCTCATTTATAAAATGAAGAAGTTGGACTAAATGACTTCTGAGATACTTTGTAGTTCTAAATCTATGATCCTAAGGTAATAGTGGTAAAAAATAACTACATTTACATAATGCCTTCAAAAAATAATCTTCTGAACTTAAACGCTTCAAAAATGAGCCTATGTACGCTGTAAAACACAAAAGAATTATATGAAACAGGGAATTTCCATTTCATACTGTTGCTTTTAAAAGAAAATAATTCATGTTATTCTCAAAACTACCCTGCTTGTGTGTTTCTCTTTGAACTTTCTTTTGTTTCAGTTTATCTTATTTTGCTCAGTAAGGCTAAAGCATGAAGTACAATATGTTGTGGACAATTACAGAACTTAGAATCTTAGAAAAGCTAAACAAAGAAAACAGGTTACTTTGACCTGTCTGCAAGAGCACTGATGAACAGCTTTCAAAACAATAGTTTCTCTCAAGGTATAAAACATCTGCTAATAATAATAATAAGTCTTCTATGGAATCTGTCCTGTACCTGCTACCTGCCCATGAAGAGACTACTCTTAGGCAATCAGATATAGCACAGTGCATAAAATGCTGGACTTAGAGTCAAGGAAGACCCAAATTTGAATTCTGTCTAAGATACTTACTAGTTGTGTGACCCTGGACAAATCACTTACTTCCTTGTACCTAAGTTTCCTCCTCTATAAAATGATAATAGCAGCAAATATTTCCTAGGTGATTAGGAGAATCAAATAAAGCTTTGCAAACCTTAAAGCACGGTATAAATGCTTAGCTTTGGTGTCCTTTCCACAGCAACATGTCTCTGAATAAACTTTTTCTAGCTTTTCTAATTTATTATTCCAAATTATCTGGTTGAGCACTGTATTCTTTCTTTCTCTTTCCCTTTCTCCTTTGTTTTCTTCCTTCATCTCTCCCTTCATTCTTTCCATCCTCTCTCGCATTTTTATTTGGTACACTGACTGGGAGTTTAAAGATGAGAAGAAGCATATTTGACCAAGGAAATGGGTTTCTAAGGCTTCCCCCCCACCCCAAATCATTAAGAGCTTTTATTCCTGTTATTCTGTTTCTTATTGAATCAGCTAATTTTTTTTTTATTAAATGTGGAAACTCTGCTCTGAAGGTGTTTTAAGTTCTGTTTTGTTTTGGTCTAGTAAAGGAAAGTATACTTAATTACCTTCAGTTAACCACTGTGAAAGAGTTTAAATAAATTCTTTGCATTTTCTATTTTTAGGAATATATATATATATATATGCATATATATATATTTCTTTAAAGTTTAAAGAGCATTCATAAGACTCAGTGTTTATTGACTAATTCATTCTTTTTCTGTGCCTCTTCAATTTGTTTTGTAGGTACCTGACATCTACTTTAGGAGAGACTTTTTTAAAATATCAACATGATTGGCCCATGTGAGCTGGGAAAAAGAGAAGCCCTAAATAAACCACTCCCTATCTTTCCCCTTATGTTGTGATGGAATAAACTTAAGTGTTTCCCATAAAAGAATTATTTTCTTAGGCTTTGTAAAATGCGATTTAAGAGAAATTTAAAGTAGAGATTAACTGGTGCTCCAAAGTGTGAGTAGCTATTTTTTAAACCTGTGGAGATAATAAAACCCTATGATCAGTATTTATTCATATTAAATATAAAACTGACTCTTATGTGGAAAAGGTGGGGGGGAGGGGGAAGAGAGTAATCTTTCTTTTGACTACCACAGAGGCATCTAAAGGGAAAAAAAGCCTAGAATTTTGAATATGGAGTTTTATTTGTTTGAATGTGTGGAAACTAGCAAATGTATTTATTTTCAATTTTTCCTATTAAATTATGTAAGATGAGACCTATTTGTTAAATTAAGTTGGGATTCAGCTTTGTAAATGAAGAGTTTTCAAGGATAAATTTTTAAGTTTTTAAACTCTCTGGTAATTTAATCTATTCTCTCGACTTTGAAGGAGCTACCAGAATTAAAGAGAAGAGAGTAACAGAAAAATATAAAGAAAAGGGCTTGAATGGATACTGCATATGGAATTCATAAGGTTTTAGAAACTAGTTCAGAATCTGGTTTAAGAAACTTAAGAGAGCCAGTTTAAAGTTAGAACCTTCCTTGGGAAAATTTATGTCCATGTTAACTATGTAGCTTCAATTATTTCTGTTTCTTTTTGCTGTCATCTTTAAAACCAGGCAAGGATTTCTTTTTCTTCAGTTTACATTTTTATTGTGTTTGCAAGCAAAAGAGTTGGAGAATGTGGAGAAAAAAGGGTCCTGTATTTTCTCACTTTTATACAAGTGACTCCATGTTAGATCTAGCCTCCATTAATATATAAATTGAACAAGCCTTGGTATTTGAGTTTACCCCAACCCAGTCAGTTCTGCAAACATAGATACAGGAAAAGAAAAGTTGCTCTAGATACCCACAGAACAAGATATTTTGCCATCTATATAAAGCTAACTTTGGAGAAAACAAGTCACTTTCTTCTATTTTCAAGGACGGTTAGAGAGAGTGATCAAAAGGGGAAAAAATTATTTCTCTTATGGCATAAAAGTTCTGCCACACATTTTATTTGAAATGAGGAACTTTTCCATAGTTTCCTTCCCAAAGGTATGACTGTGGAATGAGTGAAAGGGACTTTGGGAGTAGATTCATTCTGTTTAGCTCAGCAGAAGGGAAGAAGGGAAGCAAAAGTTCTCCAACTTTTAAAAACTCTTGTCCTTGTAACTATGTGTTCTCTTTAGTGTGTTTTTACCATGACAAAAGTAAAAATCAGACACTACAAAGGGCAGCCAATTCTCAAAGAGGATGGGAAGAGGAGTAGTTGTCAGTCAGATTATGGAGTCTGGTGGGAAGGAAAAAAGGGCATGTTTCTGACATTGGGTCTTAACTTCAGAAATGTCCTTTAGGACACAAAAATAGTACACCTATGTGTTCATGTTCTCTCTTTTTCCACATTTCAACAAGGAAAAAGTGTGTGTTATAAGTTCTGATTCTGGCTCCAATCCTGCCACTAGATGGCTGTGTGATCTTAGACTGGATATTTGATCTGAGCTGCTGTTTGCTTATCTATAAAATGAGGGAGTTTAGATGAATGATCTATTAAATCCCTAATGGGTCTAGAATCCTATGAATCAAAGCTGCATATGATTAGGTAGGTGGTGTTCCTATTCATTTCAGTACTATCTCTTGAAGTGTGTTGTCTCACTTTTATTTTTTCTGAGAGAAATAATATATGATAAAGAAACATTTAGTCAATACAATTATCCTCACTTCTGTAAATCCCTGAAGATTGGCTTTAGGTTAGAGAAGAGAGGTAGGCATATAGGGCTCTCCATGCATTTACAGGTCTGTTTTTAAATTTTACTTTGTTAAGGGGTAACACAGACATCTCTTTTTTCTGTTTACAAGCCTTCCCTCCCTTTTCTTCCCCCCTCTTCTTCTTTTTGCTGGTCAAACAAATACCAGAGAATCTTATAGAATCTTAGAGTTAGACACTTTAAGAGTTTATATAATTCAGACCCACTAAATAGGAGAATCCTGCCTAATATTCCATATGAGGTAGGAAAAAAAAGCAGCTAAATTTGAAATATAAGAGAAGAAAAAAAATTTCTCATGCCATTTGTAACCTCTTTCTCATATGAAATAAATCTTCCCAGCAGTCTGACAGGAAGCTCATTGTCCAGCCTTAGATTTCTATTTTCTCACGAAAACTTCCTAGATGATGGGGGCAGGGAGGAAAATCAACCTGTCAATTCCTTTAACTGGGGCATGGTGTCAGTGCACAGGATGGACAAAGGGGAAGGAGAAACTATTCTGAGGCCTTATAGTCCTTTTTGAACACTTAAATTCTATTTAATCTTTTATTGATTAGACACTGGCTTTCTGATTTCAGAACTCCTTTGTGGGATGGATAACCCAGAGCTCTTCCTCTTCTGCCAACTTCATTCTTATGCTTCCATCTTCTACTTAAAAGAACTATAAAGCCCAAATAAATGTGAGTTGTGACTGTAGGAAGATCCGAACTGTATGGCCATGTGCATTTAAATCTTCTTAGACCTCAATTTCTTGATCTGGGAACTAAATGAATTGCATATCTTAAATTCCTTTTCAGGTTTAGATCCTATATTGTTAACAGTCATTCTTTTTAAGTGATTATGCATCCCTTTTAGGAGAAAAGAACTATCATGTCAAGGAGATTTAATCTTAAATATTTTATCTCTTTCACACCCTCATCCCATGAAAACTTCCTAATATAAAAAGTCTTGTCACAAAGGGAAATATAGAGTCACATAGGCAGGACAGTTAAATACTGTGCATAGATACAAATATTCTGTGTCTCTTCTGTGTCCTGTTTTCTCTTTTTATAGCTGTTAAAACAGCCTGGAAGAACTTTTAGGTAAAAATACAAGTTTAAAAAAATTCCTATCAGTAGACTAAACATATTCCCAATGAAAACAAAGAATTTAGATTTCACAAGCAACAAAATCACTAAAAGAAGCAAACTGGTTAAATTAAAATTGGTTCACTGACAAAACAATGCTGAATCTCTGATTTGTGAAGATTTAAATCTGAATATCAAAATGTGTTCTATCCAATGATAAATTATTTTGCATAATAAATTATTATACGTCAAAAAGTCAATAATTTATCATATGAATATATGTAATATATAAGCTTAATATATAATTTATGACATTATGACTTGAATATGTGAATGAGTCTGTCAATGTGGAAAATTCAACTTGTGGGAACTCCCTTCATCAATGCCCAAAAAGCCATGACTAGATAATTTCTAGGAAGGCAGCTGCTTGAGGTATCTAAAAGTTAAGTGACTTGGTTAAGGTCATAAAGCCAGTCACTGTGAGAGCCAGCATCTGAAGCTAGATCTTCTTGATTCAAAGTTCAACATTTCTGACTAGTATGCAAGATTGCCTCTTGTTGAAAGACATAATTTTCAGGCAAAATAATACTTAAACTCTAAGAACTCTAGGTTTTAAGAAACTCCCATGTAAGAACTACAGAATGTTCCATTCAATATATTCAGACAATTTGCTTTGCTCTATTTTCAATAGCATTGGGACACATAATGGGCCCATTCTTACACAGAACAATAATCTCCCTCCTCAGTCAGAATGACTCATATTCTCTACAGTAAAATCTAAAAATCTATCCAAAGAGCACATAAGCTAAAACTCCTCCCTCCTGAAATAGCTCTGTTATTGGGAAAAAGTTAGAAAGAGGAAGCAAAAAGGAATGCTTTGGTGAAGGGAAGTGGTGGTGGAGATGAGACTGGAAAAAGGATAATTTATTACAACCTCTTGCTTTCCATTCCCTCAAATTTGTAAGAAGTCAGTCCCTTTGCTCCTTCCTAATAGCAGAATATTCTTGCTTTTGCTGGTTGATCAATAAGCCCCCATATGGCCTGTCACCCTTTCAGCTGCTGATATTTTCACACTGGCTGACTCAAAAAGCCTTAAGGGAACAGAATGCCATCTGGGGATAACTTTCCCCAGCCCTGTGTCATTGTTGTGGTGGGGGTGAAGGTGGGAGAAAGGCAGAAGGAAGGAAAAAGGCTCATCCATCCTTCAATTTCTAATTGTAAGCACTGCCCTGAACATATAACCTCTTATCCTGCGGCAACTAGGATAACCTATATCCAGTTGCTTTGTGAGAGCCATTATTTGCTGGTTGGTTCAGTTGACAGAAGATTAGAAATCTAGTCTCTTCTCGGGGTTAATATTAACTAAGGCCTAGATATATGTTTTATCTTGAAAAACAACAATGTTGCCTTTTAGCTTTGCATTTGCTGTCCCTGGGCCAGTGGAAGTAGATGGGATAAGAAATCACCAATGCAAATATTTTTGAACTATGACCAGCACTTTTTCTTGGCAGATTTTTCATAACAGAATTTCTTTTTCAATTTGCTATGCTACACAACTCTCCAGCTCAAGTATCATCTCTTCTGCAAAATCCTCCTAAATCCCTTATTTGTTAGTGTTCAATGCTCAAAACACATGTGCTTAGCTGTGTTTCTGCTGTATCCCCTCCTGTGAGAATGTAAATTCCTTAAGAGCAGTATTGGTCCTGTTTTGTCTCTATCCTTAGTACCTAAACGGTATCTTGCATAGACTTGGTGCCACAGACACAAGAGTTACTAGTAAAATTAGGTACAAGAGGAATCTAATGTCCAGGGCACCAGCATTTCTTTCATTAATAACCAAAGGGAGTGATGCAACTGATAAATATGTTGGGAAAACAAATATAAAGACTGAAACTATCTCTGCTCTCAAAAATCTTACATTCTAATAGGGAGAAAAGTACATATATAAGTACAGAATAAATAAAACGAAAAAGTGAAAACAAAAGCAAAGTAGTTACAAATATGATAGTTACAGAAGGATGATTCCTCCACTGTCAGTTAAAGGATTAGGGACAGCTTCATGAAAAAGATGGGTGCTTGAGCTTCATTTTGAAGAAATTTATGATGGAGAAAAGAAGTGCCTTTTAGACATGGAAGTTAGCTAGTTCAAAGCCACTAACTAATGTCTTGAGTGAGGAACAGAGAAAAGAGGCCAGCTGGTCTGGATCATTGTGCACTTGCGGGAGAGATAAAATTTAGTTAAGTGACATAATGGCTAGAACAATGAGTCTAGAGTCAGGAAAACTCATCTTTCCGAATTGAAATACTACCTCATACATTTACTAGATTGCCCTGTTTCCTCATATGTAAAATGAACTGGAGAAAAGAAATGGCAAACTACTCTAGTATTTTTGCCAAGAAAACCCCAAATGAGGTCACAAATGAGCTAGACACACATGAAAAACAAATGAACTTCAATACACAAAAGGAGGAAAAAGAGGTTGGGATCAGATTGTGAAGGCTTTAAAGGCTAAACAGAAGAGTTAGTATTTTAACCTAGAGGCAATAGAGAGCCATTGTAATTTATGGCATAGGGAAATGATATGGTTAGAGCTATGCTTAAGGAGAATCACTTTAGTAGCTATGAGGACGAATACAATCAAAAAGTCACCCTTCTGTAAGTTGCCCAGGGTACTGAAAGCTATCAAAATAAGTCTATTCTGAAAATATAAAATAAATAATCATTAATGATGTCCTGAATGGTGGTTGTGTTGGCAGAGAGAAACTGAAGAACTGATCTCCAAGGCAGGCAGGGAGAAGGCATTGATTAGTTTATCTCCATGGGTCTATCTTCTGGAGAAGTTGTCCAGTCTGAAATCTAAGTTATGTCAAACCCCTGAAACTCAATCTCTGTAGGGGTCTTGGGCAGCCTCATCTTGCCATGTCCTGTCAGAAATTCCAGTCATATCTCTGAGATTAATTTTTTCCTATAAAATCTACTTATGGTTATGCTATATTCACTGCCTTCCCTGTAGTCAGTCTGCCATGACACTCTGCCTCATAGTATCTTTTCCTTTACCTCTCTCTCCCATGCCACATGGTCTCTCCTAACTTCAACATGTCTTGTGGTATCTCTTCTGATCCTACTTTTCCTTCTTATAGCTAACTAATTTTTATGAGGGGCTAAGACTCTTTTAGGATTTAGCCTGCCAGCTAAGAGCATGCCCCAACCTCATGGGGTATTTCCTTTCTCCTGGTAAATGGCAAGTCCCACTACAGAACTTGCCTTTTTCATCATTAATTATTCAAATCCCTTTCTATACTCTCCTATTCTATTTCCTGTTTACCATTTTTGGTATCTACTGTTTTCCATCATTTTTTCTGTAACTTTTTCCCTAAATAAATCTGCCTTTTGCCAAAGAAAATAGCCATTGTGAATTTGCTTCTGAGGGTGAAACCAAGATGGAAGAATGAAGCTAGAAAACTACTTGAGCTCTCCCAGTTTTCCTCAAAAACTACATGAAACCAAGCCTCTGAACAGTCTGATGGAATGAAACCATGTTCCAGCTCAAGACTGACCTTTCTTGTAGTTTTTCCAGCCTGTCTTACTGGGATGAAAAGGATGTTCAGGCCAGCTCAGTGCATTTTGGGAAAGCTGGTGAGAGGTTCTTAATCACAGCAAATCAGCACCATCAGTTCTAGCTCAATAGAGGAGCAAATCAGTGGGGCAGTTTCCAGTCCCCGCTCAGAAAGCAAACTCTGGGAAACCAGGCTATTTCCTGAAAAGAGCAGACAAAACCACTTCCTACAAACACAAGGGATCCCTGTGCTCAAAGCCAAGGCTCAGAGCTGCACAGGAAGCCTGAGACAGTGCCCACTTTACCCCAGGAACAGAATTCAATCATAAAGTAAAAAAAAAAAGAGGAAATAACAAAAGAAAAGGAAAGAAAATAAGCAAAAACCAGAAAAGAATGTTGACCACAGAAAGCTACAATGGTGATTGGGCAGATCAAAATACAAATTTAGATGAGAACAGAATGTGCACAGAAGAAATCTCAAAGAATAATATGAATTGGGATCAAGCCCAAAGAGATTTCGTAGAAGTGCTCATAAAAGACTTTAAAAGGCAAATAAAAGAGGGAGAAGAAAAAATGAGGAAAGAAATGAAAGGTATGCATGAGAGAGTCAACAGCTTGGAAAAGGAAAATGGCCACTGTGAATTATTCACATGATCGAACCCCACTATTTGTGCATACCATCATCTGGTGTCTATATTAGTCACATCAATCACTGTATACCATTATAATTTATTCCCAAATGTGGATAAGTATAGTTTTTCTTTCTTCCATCTCTTGAAATCTGTCCCCATTACTCTATTTTTGAAAGAACAGTACAATACAATACACCAAATATATTTTTAACCATTTTTGACACAAATCTTCATCTTTCTTGCTCTAAACTAGTTATGTGAAATCAAAGAGAAATGGAAGCCACTAAATATTTAAATCCCTGTGTATTGAATACTGACTTAGAAAACCATATATTAACACTGTAATATACTGAATTTTTATTTATTTTGTTACTTTAATCTGGTTTAGGCAAGAGAGTAGAGGGCTTCATATTTGATATCTCTGTTCTGAACCCTTTCTGAGCCTTCTTTTTTCTAAGGAAACCTTGCTTAAATTACTTGAAACTTCAAAAAATCCTCCTAAACTTATGGCATAATCTAAAAGACCATATATTCCTCTTATCGTTATCTGTATCTTGCCTGCCCTTTGAACTTTATTCACTAACAAACATGTGGCCAGCTCCCCCAATTCTATGTGTATGTATAGATATCAACACCAAAACAGAGATTATCAAAGTTTAAGACTACTCTTCTATCAGCAGATAGAAGAGAATCTAGGATAAAGTCCCATTAAATGTTTTCATTTGTTCTGCAGAGGCCAAAATGATCTCCTTTTATTCAGGCCTTCAGATATTCTCAAACACAAGCCCTGAATCTAGCTGTTTGGTTTTTCAATAATCTTGCTATTCCAGAGAGGCACAGACACATAATATAGCATGGAAGCAGGGAAAGAATACTGTCCCTATCCTGCAGAGGGCTTGCTCAACATCCTAACTTTAGGAAAGAATACAAGATATAAGATTGAATAGCCCTCACCAGAAAGAAGCATTTAAAAATAAAATCCAGTTATATTGATACGAGTTTTATGGAAGCTAACAATATCAACAAAGCCACAAGCACTCCCTAAAAATCTTTTCATCAGAGATGGAATATACAGGCGGTGCTTTTATTGTGTTGCTAATTTGGGGAAGGAAGGAAAGCTGAGGAGAAACTATCAAGTTCTTCTCTTTTCCACCAAGTTTTAAGCCACTCAGGTAAACCAGGCTGAAAAGAATAGGAAAAAAAAAGGGAAGAAAATAAATTTCTGTAACCTTCTTTGATATTCTTTTTCAAGTTTCTTCTCATACAAGGAAGCAGATGGCCCTATCCTTTAGATGTTTGAATCCTAGAATGCAGCTGCTACCAGGTCTCAGTTCCAGCAGCTGGGGTTAAAGAAGCTCACTGCAGGAGGTAAACATCAGAAAAATAATGGCTACTATTGTGCATAAATGTATGCACATTGAGTCCCAATTTCACTGCTTTCCTAGAAAACTTGGGGTAAAGGGAAAGATGTTAAAAGCTTTTTTAGGAAATCTGTAATAGAGTTTTAAATTAACAGAAAAGTACAATATAATGAAAAAATTTTATTTAGTTTATTCTGACTTTGGAAGATTACTGGCATAATATATCTTTGGGGGAGCAAGTGAAGAGAGGAAGGAGGCAAAAAATGGTGGCATAAATAAAAGATCACAAAATATCTTTTGTTATTATCTGTTATCTTAAGCAATTATCTGTTGCTTCTTCTCCTTTCTACCTTACACTCTAATCCAATGCAGTCTAATTCAATTACAGAGTAAAAAGGAGGCTAGATTTTCATGCTATGGACTATAAAAGGGGTTGACATTCATAAAACATAAAAAGCTATGCTGTGTGTATACACATAGATGAGTATAACTATATGGTTACATAATTAGGGACATCAAACTATTTATGCTAAATAGAATAAAAACCCCTACTCATTATCATTTCAAAGTTGAAAGGGGAAAAGAAAATAGAAAATGAAGCATCTAATTGCAATCTTCCACAAAGCCAGCCATGCCCAGATGGTGCCACAGTTAGATTCTCTTAATTAACAGATTGGAAAAGCAAAAAAGACTGTTTGCCTATCATCTACAAACTGGGGCCAACCAAGCATAGCAAAAGTTCAGTAGCATTTTCACAGTTAAAAATATTTTTCTCATTTCCTTAAGTGAATTTAATTGTGTTGTTTATGTTAAAGATATCCTTTCTGCTCACTCAGTCACTACCTTAGTTCAGGTCTTCACCATCTCCTCTCTGGAC
The DNA here is from genome assembly GCF_016432865.1 of Antechinus flavipes. Taxonomy (NCBI): domain Eukaryota; kingdom Metazoa; phylum Chordata; class Mammalia; order Dasyuromorphia; family Dasyuridae; genus Antechinus; species Antechinus flavipes. Next base: position 342,697,197 of record NC_067399.1, on the reverse strand, counting down.
TACCGCATCATTCCCCTTGTTTTCAGTTTTTCCCTCTCCAGTCCATTCTGCTCCATCCTTTACAATGCACACAAAACCCAGACTCTACCAGGTTTCTGATGAAGCCTAGTTGAAAGTTTAAAATACATTCTTTAATCTGTCTACTTACACCAAATGGAGAGGCTTTCAAGGCAATCTGGCTTTTTAAAAGTCCAGCTGATGCCTTAAAACACTGAATTAAGTAAGTATATTCTATGAAGGTAAAGGAAGGGGACAGAGAAATGAACATAAACATGAATAATATGCAGAAGAAGTGCACAGTACTCAGAGAACATAATGGCATAATAGATGGTGCTGGACCCAATTGGCGAATTTTTCCACTAACTAGCTGTATGACAATGGAAAGACAAGCTAGTTAACCTCTAAATCATTTTCCTCATCTGTGAAATGGGAATACTGATACGTGTAGCAGTAGATTGTTGTGATACTCAAATAAGAAAATGTACATGGAGTGTGTGTGTGTGTATATATATATATATATATATATATATTTTTATAAGACTGATCCTTGCCCAGTTGATATTGAATCGGAGTAAGGCAAAATTAATCAAATAGCAAGGATCTAATAAGACTTGCTGACTTTGTCAATTGCTTAATCATGGCAATCCAGCCTTCAATCAGCATGGGGAGGCAGCTTAAATTTTATTGAAAAAACTTGCCTTTGAAAATCCTAATGCCAATTGTAAGAAAACATTAGCTGGGGGGAAATCAAAAATGTCTTTAGTAGAAATAACTCAAAGGTGTCAGAATATTGGGACTTCTAGTTTTCAAGCAGCAATAATGGCTGCTGCACTAAATCAGGAAAATTTATGATTTAAAACATTTTCAAATTCTTGTAGATGCTATAACTGTGAACAGTTGGCTCATATAAGAAAAAATTGTATTACTCAAAAGGTTGCACTTCATTGCAATTAATCAGATAAACCTTTGACTTTAAGTACAAAATTCAGGAAGGGCAAACATTGGGTTTCTTAATATCTCTCTCAGAATGATAGGGAAGGTAATCTGATTTCTGGAAACTATTAAAAGGGACCTTCACTTTCTCTTATTCTCCCCTGAAGCAGTGCCTGCAAACAATACCTTAAATCCAACTTACTGACAGAACAAGATTTAATGCAAATTACCCCTGAAAGTGCTGTTTGCCCCCTCTTTGTCACACCCAATTATTGACAATATGTTCTCTCCCCACTGGAGACCCACTCAGGTACTCTTCCTTCTGGTATGCTCGGTTTCATTTTAGGATGCAGTTCACAGGCACTGTTATGCCTGAAGTAGCAGATTCTGATTTTTTGGAAAAATATGTATTCTTTGCTATGCCACTCCTCACCGCACAGTTATTAATAATACCTTACCAAAAAATAGGAAAAGTATAAAATTAAGTTAAATTTTAAAAAAGTGGTGAAGATTATGGAGGTACAGGAAAAGAGGCATTCTGGATGCAATCTATTGCAGATTCTAGGCCACTTTTAAAATAGAAATTAGAAGGAATAAATTTAGTTACTCGAAATGATTATCAAAAATTGTTGAGACATACTAATTGGATTAAACTATATTTGAATTTGGGAATACATTAATTGACAAAATTATTCAAAATTTTAAGAGGATATTCTAACCTTAATTCAAAAAGAAGTCTGAGGATCAGCTGCAAGCAGTAGATGGTATTTACAGATGCTATTAATAAACAATTAGCTTCTTTATATATGTATGTATGTGTGTGTGTGTGTGTGTATATATATATATACAGAAGAATGAGATATATGCAATGATTACCGCACTGTATACTGTTCAAGAACCTCTTAATATTTTTTCAGATAGCAAATATGCTGTTTATGTGGTTAACACATAACAACATAGAAAAAGCCCCAGTCTTGGACATCCTGCTGGTTAAATGAAATTCCTTTAATATTAATTACTTCTATTGTTTAAAAGAATGATTTATGTTTGCATGATGTTAATAACTGAATAGTCTTTATTTTTCAAGTTTATGACCTTTGACAAACCTGGAACACTTCTTCCATGTAATTTTTGTCTGTGTTTGTGTCTATGTCTGTGTCATATTTGTTCAGTGAGCTAGATTTTGTTACCTGGAAAGATTTCTTAACATCTTTAATTCCCATTTTAAAAAAAAGGAAATAGACTAACTTTTTTCTGTGGATTCCACTTCTGGCCAAACTTGGGGCTGCAGAAAATAAGTTAGCTAATCAAAATTATAAAGCTGTGAAAATGACAGCAGATTCTCAAAGTTTTGAGAAAAATTGATTAAGAATTTGGCAAATAGGTCAAAACAACTAGGAAAATAACTTTTTGCTAACCCCTTTTTGACTTCTATCTTGTCTGGAGTATCCTTCTCTGCTCCATTCCCTGGAGTCCTGAATGTATATGAATTCCTAACAAGATCATTACAAATTCAAATCTCTCTGATAACTTCTCTCATCTCAGATCAGATTAAGAAGAGAGAATGTTAAAGTACTGTAGAGGAAGCAACAACAGCTGTGGGACCCCACATAACCTTGCCCAAACATCTCCCCAATTCAGCTTGAGGGAATGGGGATAGAGTTGAGGTCAGGTTCCATCGCCAGTATTCCCTGAGCCCTGGCTCCTGAAACTGCCATCAAAGGGAAATACTAGCACCAGTTATTCCAGCCTTCATCAAATTCTGTCCAGCAACTGCTGGCCCCTGGCAGCACCCCAGTATGGCAGTGTGAGGTAAGAAAGCCACTCTACCTCTGTTTTTGGTAAACTCACCATGCTCTTTTTCAGTTACAGAAAATGTATTAGCTATATAATTTATGACAAATTATTTTATCTCTGCCCAGTTTTCTGATTTGTAAAGATAACTAATAATGATTGTTGTTGTGAAGGCCACATGATTGCAAAAGTGTTTAGCATAAAACAAATGCTATATGAATGCTAACTACTTTATTGAATAAAATTGCTTTATATTTTATAAGTTCACACGAGTTTTTAGATGTGACCAACATACAATGCCAATACTGAGATAAATAATTTTGGGGTGTGTGTAAATTAAATTAAACAAATTCAACTAAATTAAGTCCTCACCAGGCCTAGGAAGATACTGCATAAAATCTCTTTCTCTTTCTTTCTCCTTCCTTCCCTGACTGAAGGAAGGAGTAAGAGGGAAAGGAAGAAAATATACATAATCTAAAATTGTTAACTATGCTATTTGGAGCTATTGTCATTATGTTAAATCTAAATCTAATAATTGCTGTATATGGAACAAGAAGGAGGAGGTGAAAACCTTCAGTTCGACTTCAAGTATGAAAGTACCAAACAACACAGCCCATAAAAACACTAAGAAGGATTGGAGTGGGCAACAACAAGCTCAGACTTTTCCTTGGGGTTTCTGTCAGCTCCCCTTAATTTGTAAGCTTGGCAGGTTTCCTAAAACCTTCAGAGTAAGCAAGGTCATCAGCCCTGAGAAATGAGCCTGTTTAGGAGATACAGCAATACATATATATAACAAGAAAGTATCTACTAAAAATCTGTAAGTTCATATAATGATAGACCCTTTGCACTAGGATGAGTTTAAACATATAAAACAAGTTAAATAATCTCCTATGTGTCTAAGTTTGGGAAAACTTTTTAAAATTTATCTAGCCTTAAGCTGTGATTAGTAGAATTTGTTATTACAGATAAAATCTCTTGGGTTTGTAACTGATATAAGGGCTGAACAATTCGAGGCATTGGTTCACTGTCTCCCTTAAAACAATTTTTGAAAGACATATTCAGGATAAATTTAGAATAATCTTTATGGAGAATGCAAGTGACAGAAATAAGTCATCACAACTATGTCATTTATATATGACAAATACGTTTGCTATTGATAATTTTTGTTATTTGCAAATCTGTTTTGACAAATGCCTTTGTCATTGATAATTTCTTTTATTGATGACCTTGCTACAATAGATATCTTGTTATTGCTAGTTAAGGTGAATTAAAATGTCAAAGTATGGTCTATTAACCCTGAAAGCTATATAGCGTTACCTGGAAGTAGCTGCTGTTGTTAATGTAACACTAGTTTAAAGAGTATATAAATCCTGGAGCTCAAATTAATGTGTAAATATTAATTAGTGTAAAAATTAAATAGTGTAAAGCACATCTTCTGCCTGGCCTCGATTATTCATTCACACTCTCTGTATTTACTGGAGCTGGACTCCAACAGTGGAAGGGTTGACTTTGGGAAAGAAAAGGGGCTATCTCTTCTTGAGACACTGAGGTGAAGGAAGAGATGGTGGCAGATGGCACATGGACAAAGGGAAATGAGAAAAGAGGGTTCTTAGTTTCACTTTTTTCAGTGAAATATCTGGTAAAGCTACTTCCAGGGGCCGCTATATAGCTTTCAGGGTTAATAGACCATACTTTGACATTTTAATTCACCTTAACTAGCAATAACAAGATATCTATTGTAACAAGGTCATCAATAAAAGAAATTATCAATGACAAAGGCATTTGTCAAAACAGATTTGCAAAAAGTAGAGAATGGGAAAGAAGATATGAAAAGTTAGATGAGGGATATAAAGGTTTGTAAAAGCCACTGTGGTGAGTAGGATGGCAAATTTATTAGGGAAGTATAAATGGGGTCTCTTGTCATAATGAGAACTCAGTTGATCTTATATAACATAAATTTGTAGAGGACCTATTCAGCACAAGTTTGTGATTTTTCTTCAAAAAAAAAAAAAAAAAAAAAAAAAAAAAGGATAACAAAGTTCCAACATTGTTCTGCTTGTTTGTATCCTTCTGAATTTCCTTCTACTCTCTTTTTGCTTATTTTATTTAATGATTCACTGACCTTCTCTTCTTTTTTGGTACTGCCATCACCATTATCTCATTATCTCCTCAACTCTAGCCTCTGAATAAAAAAAAAGTAAAAGCCTTTCCTTCATGCAAACTAAATTTACACATTAGTTACACCACATACATATCTTATTCTGTATCTCTAGTGCATCATTCTTCTGCCAAAAGGTGGTTTGATTTCCTCATTTCTTACTGTTTATGACTCTATTTAAGCTTTTCTTGGTAAAGGTAATAGGGTGGTTTAGCATTTCCTTTTCCAAATCATTTTATAAATGAAGAGACTAAGGCAAACAGGATTAAGTGACTTGGTCAGTGTCTCACAGCCAGTAGATGTCTGAGGTAGAATTTGAACTCCGGAAAATGAATCTTCTTGACTCCAAGCCTAAGCCCTGATTCTATCCACTGTTTTGAAACCTAGCTACTTCCAAGAGGTGGTAAACACGATTATCAGTTTCCTGGACTTATGACTAATTACCACAATTATCACAGTTCTTAAGTCTTTCACAGTTGTTTTCCTTTACAGTCATATTCACTGTATAAATAATTGCCATAGCTGTGCTTGTTTCAAGTGCTCCCAGATTTCTCTATTTCCTTTTACCATTTATTACAGTGTATCTGTTCTCATTACGTTCATATACTGTAATTTATTTAATCTTTCCCCTAATTGATGAACTGTACTCAGTTCCCTATTACAACTAAAAGTACTACTATGACAATTTTTGTATACTATAGAGATCTTTTCTCTTTCTCTTTGATTTCTTTAGGGTAGGGAACCCAGTAGTAGTATTCCTGAGTCAAATGATATACTCAGTTTAGTGGCCTTCCTCAGTATAGTTGCAAATTCATTCTCCAAATTGTTGGATCAAACTCACAGCTTTCTGCATAGGCCCCTGGTACTGGTACTCAGGGTTGCTGATCTAGCTCTGTCTTTTGCTCTCAGGGATATATAGTTAGAATCTGTCTCTCTTCTAAATGGCCTATAAGGGCTAGTTCTGTACTCTGCTTCTATTCTGACAGGTCAGAGATGGGATCCAGTTTCTGGCACCTGTGGCAGAAGCAATAGACTTTAGGCCTATTAATTTAGGCCTAAAGTCTCATAGCTACAGTACCTTTTCCTTAAAAAAATACTGAACTGTTTATAAATTTTAACTAGGGCAGGAGACTAAGACTCAGTCTACTAACACAACTTACAGGTTATTTGAGTTAAAATAGCCACAATGAATTCTAACTGGGCCTTAATATCTGACTAATCAACTGGACAACAAAAGTGGGTGAGCAGCACTCAGCTCAATCAGTGCAGTATTCTTGTTGAATATCCTTGTTAAATATTCTTTTACTGTGGCTAAATCAATCTCTTTTGGTCATATGTCAGATCTTTAAGTATTTTATTTTGTCTAACACTGAATCCCAACTTAGAGGATCACCCTAAGGATCAACTATCTTCATAGTAGTTTGCATCTCCTCTGTTCAGAGTTCTGGCTGGCTCTTAGATTATTTTTAGAAGCTCATACTGGCTTTCCTAATGCAGCTTTTCTTACTACTTCCTTCTGCTTTCATATATACCAGAATCCATCTCCTGGTATAACCCTCCTAAAACTTTCTACTGTTTTTTTTGTACAGTTCTATGACCTTTCACATTACCATCTTCAAAGGAAAATCTGCATTTGTATTTAAAAAATACAACCTGTCACTTAAATCCTGTATTTAATCCAAGAAAAAATATAGGAAACTAATGAAAGTGAATATGGAATATACATTCTCATAAGCCCAAGAAAATGATTTAACTCTTTAATACCCTCTCAAAGTAAAACAAAATAAGAACTTGGAATTGGAGGCCCAGGTTCACATATGGTCCCCAACTCTTACTTCTTAAATCAATAAATTTCTCTGGATCTTAATTTCCTCATGTGTAAAATGGAAAAATATTTTTATTATTTTCACAGAATTGTTTTTAAAAAGCTATTTTAAAATTTAAATCAGTAGGAAAAAATATGTTATTGACATTACTGTTATCCTTTTACTCAAGAGGTTCCCATTGCCTCATATGGTATTAGAAAGTAACTGCAAAATTCTATGCAAGACTGACTGCATTTAGAAACAGGCTCCACATAAAGGTTATTTTGTTAAGTGTTACATGGATGAGGCAAGTTCAACAGGAATCAAATGATAATATCAGTAAAAACAGCACAGACAATTTATCTAATAGAAATCAGGAATGGAACATCTGGAGTACCATAATACACTGTCAATCACTGCTTTCAACAGAAGGGGAAAGTGCCAGCACCTTGAGTGCTAATCTGAAATGAAAGCAGTTTATTTCAGGCACTAGACTAAGTATACATATTTGCACATGAAAGGATAGGAATGATTCCTCTCTTCTTTCTTAGGCCCTAAACCAGTCCCAACGTGTAAGAGAATACAATGATGGCAAAAGAAAAAGAACTCTTTCTTTGTTTTTCCCTTCTAATGGCCTTCTAAGCCACAATTTGGGAGATTTTATTTTTCATCCAGTCTGTAAGCAGCACATGTTGGGTAAGACAGCAGAGAGTGGGATGGAAATCAACAAGGCTACTCCCCCAAAGAAAAGCTGTTTTCTTTTTTTTTTTTTTTAATTTATATATTTTTTTATTTTTATTTAATAATTACTTTATATTGACACTCGTTTCTGTTCCGATTTTTTTTTTCTCCTCCCTCCCTCCACCCCCTCCCCTAGATGGCAAGCAATCCTTTATATGTTGGATATGTTGCAGTATATCCTAGATACAATATATGTTTGCAGAACCGAACAGTTCTCTTGTTGCACAGGGAGAATTGGATTCAGAAGGTATAAATAACCCGGGAAGAAAAACAAAAATGCAGATAGTTCACATTCGTTTCCCAGTGTTCTTTCTTTGGGTGTAGCTGCTTTTGTCCATCATTTATCAATTGAAACTCAGGTCTCTTTGTCAAAGAAATCCACTTCCATCAAAATATGTCCTCATACAATATCGTTGTCGAAGTGTATAATGATCTCCTGGTTCTGCTCATTTCACTTAGCATCAGTTCATGTAAGTCTCGCCAGTCCTCTCTGTATTCATCCTGCTGGTCATTTCTTACAGAACAATAATATTCCATAACATTCATATACCACAATTTACCCAGCCATTCCCCAATTGATGGGCATCCATTCATTTTCCAGTTTCTGGCCACTACAAACAGGGCTGCTACAAACATTTTGGCACATACAGGTCCCTTTCCCTTCTTTAGTATTTCTTTGGGAAATACTAAATACAATAGAAACACTGCTGGATCAAAGGGTATGCACAGTTTGATAATTTTTTGGGCATAATTCCAGATTGCTCTCCAGAATGGTTGGATTCGTTCACAACTCCACCAACAATGAATTAGTGTCCCAGTTTTCCCGCATCCCCTCCAACATTCATCATTATTTTTTCCTGTCATCTTAGCCAATCTGACAGGTGTGTAGTGGTATCTCAGAGTTGTCTTAATTTGCAGAAGAAAAGCTGTTTTCTACACTGGGATGAATAAAAGACCCTTCTGGAACATTTCAGCCAGGAAATCAGAGAATAAAGAATAATTGCCTATAAGTTTAGCCAAAGTACATGCTAGCTAACACGAGAAATTCAACGAGAAGGACCATTCCTTTAGATCTTGGTAAAATGAGAACAAATGATCACAGCACATTGGAGGTGGGTACTTTTTGCCTGGTTCTCATCAAGGTAAAGCATATAAAACCTTCAACTGTTTGACTAAAGAGAAAGAAAGCACTAATTTTTCCCAGCGACACAATTTATTAAAAAGTTGACTTTCCAAAATTACATTTGTTCACTGAAGCGGAATGCTGGGGGTGTACTACCTAAACTTTTTGCTTAAGTTCATCTTCTCATTTTTTAGTTTAAAGTCATTTTGAACCTATTCAATTTTTTTTTTTTTAAAGAAAGGAAACTTCAGAGGATCATAGATTCAGAACTAGAGGAGATAAGAGTGATAATCTAGTTTATCTTCCTCATTTCACAATGAGGAAACTGAGTTTAGGGGGTTAACTGATTTGCCCAATGTTACAGAGACAGTAAGAAAGAGATCCAGAATTCAAACCCAGGTCCTCTGACTTCAAATTCAATTGTGCACGAGTATGTGGAAATTATTTTGTTGAGAGTGGAAAATCTAAATTAATGTTTTCAAAATATATTATATATGTATATGCTTTTTTGCATTAAAAGAATGGAAACCATTTTTTGTTATGGGCCAGAACTTGAAACAAGGTGATAACTCACTGGAATTGATAGAAACAATGCTTAAGTTTACACTTTTGAGAGTTCAAACATTAGCTCACACATTAGAGTTCACAAGTTCGGGAAATTCTTAAGTCAGAAACCCATAATCCCAATCTCTCAAGAGGAGGAATCAACCTTTGGGTTCACACCTTTAAGAGATCATATATAAGGAGCTCCTGGAGTCAGCTGAGAAGAGTAGAACCAAGATTCAGAGAGAGCTAGAGGCTGAAGCTGGCAGACAAGCTGCAAGAGCTCTTGGAACCAAGGAGGGAGATAGGCCTCTAAGAAAACTAACTGGGCTATTTTGAAGGAGACAATAAAGGATTTAAACTTCTAACACCTGGCTGCATTTGAGGTGATTATCGATCTGAACTGAAACTAAGGCTGCCTCCAGAAGCCTGCCCGAGAAACCTGCTCCCAGAGAACCATCATATTCTAGAAAAGAAGACAGCACCACAGTTTTTGTTTCTGTATCCTCATCAACTAGCACAGCATGTTACAAAGTAGGGTTGTTAAATGACTGAAAGTGATTTTCTAATGAATTCCTATCAGGTCAAGGAATATGTACAAATAGTTCTCAAAAAAGAGCTGCAAGCTAATAATAACAACCATACGAAAAAATGAAAAGCAAATAAAAAAAATCCTTAGAGTTAATCTCACATCCAGAAAGTGGTAAAAAAGATAAAAGATGGGAATAGTCAATGTTGGTGGGGTTGTAGAAAAACAAGTAGATTAATATACTGCTAGTGGATATCTAAACTGATTCAATCATTCAGAAAAACAATTAAAAATGATGGTAAATAACCATATTTTTCACATTGTTAGAAACAGTGGAAGTACCCACTTAACATCTACCTAGCATTTACATATCACTTTTAAGTTTTATAAATATTATCTCATCTACAAAAAATATTTATAATAGTACTTTCTGTAGTAAGAAAGAACTGAAAACATAATAGATGTCTCTCATTGGGAAATAGTTAAACAGATTTTGGTACATGAATGTAATAGAATATTACTGAACTGAAAAACAATGATTATAATGAATGTAAGAAAGTATGGCTATACTTAACATGTATAGGACTGCTTGCCATCTAGAGGAGGGGATGGAGAGAGGGAGGGGAAAAATTGCAACAGAAGGGAGTGCAAGGGATAATGTTGTAAAAAATTACCCTGGCATGGGTTCTGTAAATAAAAAGTTATTAAAAAAAAAAAAGAAGAAGAAGAAGAAAGTTATGGGAAGACATGTATGAACTGATGCAAAATGAAGTGAGAACTTGGAATATAATACACAATATAATTAGAAAAAGCAATTACTGAAATAGAATATAGTTAGTTTTGTTGATCTTCTGTTATTCATCTTTTTAATTCTTTGTTGTAAGAAATGATTCTCTAAAAGGGAGATGTGGATAGATACAGTAGAAATGCATATGATATAAAAACAAATGAAATCAATAAAAGTTTGTTTTTAAAATTGAGGAATTTTCTGACATGATCACTTACTTGCTCCAGTTTGCTTTTAGAGATTCCATTAAGTTTCACTTTGTGCTCCCTAATTTAATGAATAATCACAATCCTAGGAGAACTATGAGCTTAAGACAAAGAGATGGGACTCAAAAAAAGGTTACTTTCAACAAGCATACGGAATTATTTTTAATCAATTGTTATAGTGGAAAGTAGGTAATGACACTAGTAAAAGATATTTACTTTTAATAAATTTTAACATTTCAATTGTATCACCTTTAAGTCCATGACTGGGTCTACAACCTATTATAAAACCCATGCTACATTGTTTTTAATCTTCAGGGTCTATTTCAGGCTATTTTCCCATTTAGATGCTTCCTTATGCTATAAGGCAAAAAATTTAAGCAACTTTTCTTTTGTTCTTTTTAACCTAAGTGTAATCTTATTCAGCACCTAGGTTCCCCAACACCAATCCTGCCTGTTTTGGCAGTCTGGTGAAAGCTGCCAGAATAAGAGCCTAATTTAGAATCCTAATTGATTGGTATTCCCTGAACTGTTGCCCTAACCTTTGGACCACCTGGTCTTAAAATGACTATTAGATTTGAACTCTGCTGCCCAATTCTGTGCTGGATTTACTTGGCTCACCAGGGGAAATTCTCACTCCTTAAGTCCCTCCCTTAAGATTTTGATGCAATATAAGTTGTTGGGATCTTTCAATGGGCCTTACAACATTGTGCAGCATCACTTTCAATTATGTTAATACCAACTTTCAGTAGAGTTGAACAAGTTACATGCTAAAGTATTACTGACAGAAGCCTTTTGAAAAAGCCACTAGAGAAGACTCATTTCTTAAATCCATCTGTTCAATTGCTGATGCTCTTCTTATTGTCCCAGTTGCTACACTCAGTGAGCTCTACTCTAGGTTGCTTAACTCCTTATGTGATGACTCTTTACCTCACATACACTCCTGGGACTAGGAAGTGGGGAGAGGAAGGAGGGAATAACAAAATGATTGTTCCTGAAACCAGTGGCTCAAACAAAGGAATTTTCTCCTTAAAAACAAAACAAAACAAAAAAATTTAGATATTTGCTTTATTGTGCAAGAAAAATCAAATCAAAAGAGGAAAAAACCACAAGAAACAAACAAAAGGTGAAAATACCATGCTTTGATCCACAAAAGTGGAATCCAAAACTGGGATCATTGCATTTGGAATGAATAAATGGGGAATATAGGATTTGACAAATGACTCGATGTGCAAACAAGGAAAAGGAACAATTTAAAGCCTTGAGTGATTGGGATATTAGTCGCTGAATCCAAATAGACTTCACAAGAGCCTATTTCAACTCAAAGGGCTTCACAAGAGGAAGATGATTCATTTAATTATGGACAATGAAAGTGAGATGCTAGAGGAAATATCACTAGATGACATTCATTATACATCATTATACATACATATACATCATGTTTGACGTATATATCCTTAGATTACTCTTATCTTCCCTCCGAATAGCCTGTTAGCTCCTAGAGGGTTAGACAGGGTTCCTATCTTCTATTTTTTCCCTTTAATTCCCATGAGGCATGTACAAAATTGGATTTGAAGTCAGAGGATCTCGATTCTGATTCCAGATCGTTTATTTACTATCTGGGCAAATTATGTAAAATTTGGACTTTAGTTTCTTCATCTCTAAAAGGAGGATAGGAGAGAGAGAGTTGGTCTCAATGTCCGTTTCAGCTCTAAATGAGAGTTTTTTTTTTTTTTTTTTTTTTAAAGAAAGAAAAACCAAGTCAGGCCTCTATCTAAACTCAACTCTATTTCTTTCTGATCCCTTTAAGAAATTCTTGTTTCAGAGAACTGTTCAGTTCTGCAAACATATATTATATCTAGGATATACTGCAACATATCTAACATATATAGGACTGCTTGCCATCTAGGGGAGGGGGTGGAGGGAGGGAGGGGAAAAATCTGAACAGAAACGAGTGCAAGGGATAATGTTGTAAAAAAAATTACCCTAGCATGGATTCTGTCAATATAAAGTTATTATTAAATAAAATAAAAGAAAATATATTAAAAAAAATTCTTGTTTCTGGGACACTGATACATTGTTGATGAAATTGTGAATATATCCAGCCATTCTGGAGAGCAATTTGGAACTATGCTCAAAAAGTTATCAAACTGTGCATACCCTTTGGTCCAGCAGTGTTACTACTGGGCTTAAATTCCAAAGAGATCTTAAAGAAGGGAAAGGGACCTGTATGTGCAAGAATGTTTGTGGCAGCCCTCTTTGTAGTGGCCAGAAACTGGAAACAGAGGGAATGCCCATCAATTGGAGAATGGCTGAATAAATTGTGGTATATGAATATTATGGAATATTATTGTTCTGTAAGAAATGACCAGCAGGATGATTTCAGAAAGACCTGGAGAGACATGAACTGATGCTGAGTGAAATGAGCAGGACCAGGAGATCATTATATACTTCAACAATAATACTATATGATGATCAATTCTGATGGATGTGGTCCTCTTCAACAGTGAGATGAATGAAATCAGTTCCAATAGAGCAGTAATGAATTGAACCAGCTACACCCAGGGAAAGAACTCTGGAGATGATGATGAACCACTACATAGATTCCCAATCCCTCTATTTTTGTCCGCCTGCATTTGTGATTTCCTTCACAGGTTAATTGTACATTATTTCAAAGTCTGATTCTTTTTGTACAGCAAAATAATTGGACATGTATACATATATTGTATTTAACTTATACTTTAACATATTTAACATGTATTGGTCAACCTGCCATCTGGGAGAGGGGGGTGGGAGGAAGGAGGGGAAAAATTGGAACAAAAGGTTTCAATTGTCAATGCTGAAAATTACCCATTCATATCTCTTATAAATAAAAAGCTATAATAAAAAAATATTAAAAAAGAAAAGAAATTCTTGTTTCCAGGCTGATTTCAGAGAGGCCTAGAGAGACTTGCATGAACTGATGTTAACTGAAATGAGCAGAACCAGGAGATCACTGTGCATGGAAATAGCAAGATTATAGGATAACCAATTCTGATATACAGAGCTCTCTGATTCAAACCAGTTCTACTTATTCAGTGGTGAAGAGAACCATCTATATCCAGAGAGAGGACTGTGAGAACTGAGTGTGAATCACAACATAGCATTCTCACTCTCTTTGTTGTTGTTTGCTTTCATTTTGTTTACTTCATCATTTTCTTTTTTTGGTTTAATTTGATTTTTCTTGTACAGTAAGATAACTGTATAAATATGTATGCATATTAGAGTTAACATATATTTCTAGCATGTTTAACATATATTGAACTTATTAGGAAAACTATTAACATAATTGACTATATCAACAACCAACCAAACAAAAACCATATGATCATCTCAATAGATGCAGAAAAAGCATTTGATAAAATCCAACAGCCATTCCTAATAAAAACACTTGAGAGCATAGGAATAAAAGGACTTTTCCTTAAAATAGTTAGGGGCATATATTTTAAACCTTCAGTAAGCATCATATGCAATGGGGAAAAACTAGAACCTTTCCCAGTAAGATCTGGAGTGAAACAAGGCTGCCCACTATCACCATTATTATTCAATATTGTATTAGAAACACTAGCCTCTGCAATAAGAGTCGAGAAAGAGATTAAAGGAATTAGAGTAGGCAATGAGGAAACCAAACTATCACTCTTTGCAGATGATATGATGGTATACCTAGAAAACCCCAGAGATTCTACTAAAAAAGCTATTAGAAATAATTCATAATTTTAGCAAAGTAGCAGGATACAAAATAAATCCCCATAAATCCTCAGCATTCTTATACACCACCAACAAAACCCAACAGCAAGAGATACAAAGAGAAATTCCATTCAGAATAACTGTTGATACCATAAAATATTTGGGAATCTACCTACCAAAGGAAAGTCAGGAATTATATGAGCAAAATTACAAAAAAGTTTTCACACAAATAAAGTCAGACTTAAATAATTGGAAAAATATTAAGTGCTCTTGGATCGGCCGAGCGAACATAATAAAGATGACAATACTCCCTAAACTAATCTATTTATTTAGTGCTATACCAATCAGACTTCCAAGAAAATATTTTAATGATTTAGAAAAAATAACAACAAAATTCATATGGAACAATAAAAAGTCGAGAATCTCAAGGGAATTAATGAAAAAAAATCAAATGAAGGTGGCCTAGCTGTACCTGATCTAAAATTATATTATAAAGCAGCAGTCACCAAAACCATTTGGTATTGGCTTAGAAATAGATTAGTTGATCAGTGGAAAAGGTTAGGTTCACAAGACAGAATAGTCAACTATAGCAATCTAGTGTTTGACAAACCCAAAGCCCCTAACTTCTGGGAAAAGAATTCATTATTTGATAAAAACTGCTGGGATAACTGGAAATTAGTATGGCAGAAATTAGGCAAGGACCCACACTTAACACCACATACCAAGATAAGATCAAAATGGGTCCATGACCTAGGCATAAAGAACAAGATTATAAATAAATTAGAGGAACATAGGATAGTTTATCTCTCAGACTTGTGGAAGAGAAAGAAATTTGTGACCAAAGATGAACTAGAGACCATTACTGATCACAAAATAGAAAATTTTGATTATATCAAATTAAAAAGCCTTTGTACAAACAGAACGAATGCAAACAAGATTAGTAGGGAAGCAACAAACTGGGAAAACATCTTTACAATTAAAGGTTCTGATAAAGGCCTCATTTCCAAAATATATAGAGAACTGACTCAAATTTATAAAAAATCAAGCCATTCTCCAATTGATAAATGGTCAAAGGATATGAACAGACAATTTTCAGATGAAGAAATTGAAACTATTACCACTCACATGAAAGAGTGTTCCAAATCACTATTGATCAGAGAAATGCAAATTAAGACAACTCTGAGATATCACTACACACCTGTCAGATTGGCTAAGATGACAGGAAAAAATAATGATGAATGTTGGAGGGGATGCGGGAAAACGGGGACACTGATGCATTGTTGGTGGAGTTGTGAACGAATCCAACCATTCTGGAGAGCAATCTGGAATTATGCCCAAAAAGTTATCAAACTGTGCATACCCTTTGATCCAGCAGTGTTTCTATTGGGCCTATACCCCAAAGAGATACTAAAAAAGGGAAAGGGACCTGTATGTGCCAAAATGTTTGTAGCAGCCCTGTTTGTAGTGGCTAGAAACTGGAAAATGAATGGATGCCCATCAATTGGAGAATGGCTGGGTAAATTGTGGTATATGAATGTTATGGAATATTATTGCTCTGTAAGGAATGACCAGCAGGATGAATACAGAGAGGCTTGGAGAGACCTACACGGACTGATGCTAAGTGAGATGAGCAGAACCAGGAGATCATTATACACTTCGACAACGATATTGTATGAGGATGTATTCTGATGGAAGTGGATTTCTCTGACAAAGAGACTTAACTGAGTTTCAATGGATAAATGATGGACAGAAACAGCTACACCCAAAGAAGGAACACTGGGAAATGAATGTGAACTATTTGATTTTTGATTTTCTTCCTGAGTTATTTTTACCTTCTGAATCCAATTCTCCCTGTGCAGCGGGAGAACTGTTCGGTTCTGCAAATATGTATTGTATCTAGGATATACTGCAACATATTTAACATATATAGGACTGCTTGCCATCTTGGGGGGGGGGGAGGGAGGAAGGGGAAAAAACGAAACATAAGTGATTGCAAGGGATAATGCTGTGTAAAAATTATCCTGGCATGGATTCTGTCAATACAAAGTGATTATTAAATAAAATTAAATTTTCAAAAAAAAAAAAAACATATATTGAACTACTTGCCATCTAGGGGAGGGAGGGAAAAACTGGAGCACAAGGTTTTGCAAGGGCTAATGTTGCAGAATTATCTATGCATATGTTTTGAAAAATAAAAAACCTTAATAAAAAAAAACAGAAAGAAAATAAAGTCATGAAATCATGACAAATTGGGTTTAACTACCTAAAACTGATTACCATCTTTAAGGGAGAGATTAGGAGAGAGAAAATTTGAAACTCAGAATTATAAAGAAAGAAAAAAATTCTTGTTTCCAATATCTCATTTATGACTATGCTTGCCATCTTTTATCTGGGAATAGGGCAGAATATCTGCTTCTCCCTGCCTGCCTTCCTTCCTCTTCCCCCACCCCTTCTCTCTCACACACACACTTCCCTCCTCCTACATACACACACACACACACACCATTAGACAATAGATTTCACAATTTCCTCTTCAGAGTCTAAAACCTGTCAGAAGAACAATGTTTAGCAATGTTCTTTGTAAATTTTCGAGAAATGACAAAGCTACTTCCCAAAAGAGAAGAAAAAAAAAGATTCCCCAAATAAAATAAGGCCTTCTGGAAAACAAACAGAAGAGCAGCTTTTCCTGCCAGGACATGGTAGAAAGTATTTAATGTGTTCATGCTTTTTCAGTTCTGGCAAGGAATCCAGTTTGTGGAAACAGGGCAGCCCAAAAAAAAAAAAAAAAGGCAAGCAGAGATTTAAGAGACAGCAGCAGTGTCTCCACTGCCATCCTTTACAGGACTGCTGAAACAGCAGTCAGAGTTTGAAACCTTGTTTCACTTTCTGTCCTGTCTGTCTCAAGAATGATAATCTAATATTATAAAATTTACAAAATAAAACATCTGAAGAGAAGATACACACTTTGATTGTTAGTATTGGTCAGAAGAGACATAGCTTTATTAGTAGTAGTAGTAGTAGTTTTTTTTTTTTTTTTCCCCCCCGCTGAGGCAATTAGGGTTAAGTGACTTGCCCAGGGTCACACACCTAGTGTGTTAAGTGTCTAAGATCACATTTGAACTCAGACCTTACAGTTACTAAAGAGCCTGGAAAAGTTATGTCTTCATCCACTTTCTTCTTGTTTTTTATTTTGGGAAGCTTAAATCTCAATTACTTTTTTGTATTAATTTTGCTACACATTTGTGTGAATCGGGATAAGTCCTTTTATCTTTTGACCTCAGTTTCCTGATCTGTAAATGAAAGTTTATAGTAATAATAATACTGATAATAACTAGATTTATATAAATAAACCTGTAAGATTTCCAATTCTAAACTTGTATCTGCTTGGATCATATCAGTCTCCACTTAACACAGAGTCACAACAGGTTTGGATAGACATGGTAGATACCAGAATATCAAGCAAGAAACTGAATACTTAGACAAATATTTTGCCATTAATTACTTGTGTGTCTGGATAAGTGGTATTAAAGCTGAATATTTTGATGTCTTAGTTTCCCTATGATAGGAGTATTGTGATAAATTAACAAAATGGCCCTAATTGCTACAAACACAATGTCAAAGATACTTGTAAATATTACATATTAAGATATCAATGATTCAGAGAAGTTCATAAAGTCAAAAATTCAAATACTAATTGTGCTATTCATTAAGCTTTGAATGCCTGATAAAAATGAGGGGGCTTGGACTAAAGAGAGAATATCTAAAGTACTTTCAAGTATTAAGGACTATGAATCCATGAAATTCTTCTTCATAGACTATATCCACCAGTCACCATTACCCAGGCCATTTATTCCAGACTCTTAAGTACACAAACCCTTCTCTAGTCTACCTATTTGGAAGAGCTTTAAACATAGAGCTCTTCTTGAAATAAAAAAAAAGTTCATTTGCCCAACTTTCATCTGTGTTCCATTTCCAGATTTCATGAGTTTTGTGGGAAGTGGGAAAAAGAGGAAAAGTTGGTACTAGAAGCAGAGGGGGAAGTATAACTGGAAAGGGCTAAATAGGGGCCAAAGCAGAAAGTTGTAAGATTTTGACAATGAAAAGAAGCTTATCTTTTACCTTGTACCTTTTGGTAGAAAGCAGGGGTTCTTAACTGGGGTCTGAGGACTTTTTTTTAATGTTTTGATAACTATTTCAATAAAACTGACCTCCTTTGTAATCTTATGCATATTATCAAAATAAAACACATTAAATAAAATACATGCATTTAAAAACATTATTCTGTGAAGGAATCCATGTCTCACCAGGCGACCAAAGGATTATGATACAAAAAAAGTTAAATACCCTTAAGTTAGAGGTCCAGAATCTGACAGATTCTTAGATATAGCCAATCTATTGATTTGCTTTGCTTAACTACACATTAGAAGGGTCAGCTTCTCCTTGGTCATAGGCAGTGATAATTTAAAAAAAAAAAAAAAAGGTTCAATAAGGCATTTTAAAAATAAAAAATAAGACACTAAAAAACACATTTGAATCTTTCTCAGTTGGAACACCTTGGGATGTATCTTTAAGAAGCCACCTTTACCAAATGAGTGGAACTAAGCATGCATTAACAGAAGCCTGAGAAATTCTCATAAAAGCTAACTACTTAGATGTTAAAGAAAACAGGGCAAGGATTTCTACTTGCTTAGTGGGTGATAGTTCTATCCAAGCCAGAAGTTCTTAAACCTGCCAACACAAACACAGGCAGCTTCAGACCATGAAGTAGAAGCTCAAAACAGGATGTCAAATTTGGTTTAATGAACAACTCCCCCAGAACAGTGAAGCCATTCTGTACAGCCTAGACACAACTCCAGAGGGGAAGGAAGGGGGAATGGGAGGGTTTCTGGGTAATCCCCTTTTTGAAATGCTAATATCATTACTACCACATAGCCAAAAAGACAAGTGGCAGAGTCCAGCTGACAGAAGCTCAGGCAGTGTGCCCTTACACAGATGGCTTAAATAGGGTCTTTTGTCACTTCTCTTCTATCTCTCTCCTCCCCCAACTAAGGCTTCTGATGTATCTCTAATCACAGGATTCACCGCAACTGGTGGGCAATTCCCTGAAAGAGTTGAATGGCATTGGGAAAGCTGCTTCAACAAGGCTTGAAAGTCCATGTGAAGTGGGAATTTAAGATTCTGATCAGAGGAAGGGAAAAAACTGTACTCTATGACATCAGATTATATCTTAGGATCAGTGATTCCTTTGGTGTAGCTCTCCTCCCCTCTGCTGAATGGGGTAGAGATAGAGGAAGAGGAATTATGATGCTGAGATTCACCTCTTGGTAAGCCTTTTTTGAACTTAATTTTTTTTTTAATTTTTTAAATTTTATTTTATTTAATAATAACTTTGTATTGACAGAATCCATGCCAGGGTAATTTTTTACAACATTATCCCTTGCACTCGCTTATGTTTCATTTTTTCCCCTCCCTCCCTCCACCCCCCCCCCCCCCAAGATGGCAAGCAGTCCTATATATGTTAAATATGTTGCAGTATATCCTAGATATAATACATATTCGCAGAACTGAACAGTTCTCCTGTTGCACAGGGAGAATTGGATTCAGAAGGTAAAAATAACTCGGGAAGAAAATCAAAAATGCAAATAGTTCACATTCGTTTCCCAGTGTTCCTTCTTTGCGTGTAGCTGTTTCTGTCCATCATTTATCCATTGAAACTCAGTTAGGTCCCTTTGTCATAGAAATCCACTTCCATCAGAATACATCCTCTTTTTTGAACTTAATTAGCTTAGACTTAGCTAACTTAGTTGGCTATCTAGACTGGTTATTGGATGACTGAAAAGCAAGTCCATTGGTAATACACACTCTGATTGTTAGTATTGGTCAGAGGAGACATAGCTTTATTAGTAGTAGGTTTTTTTTTTTTTTTTTTTTGCTGAGGCAATTAGGGTTAAGTGACTTGTCCAAGATCACATACCTAGTGTGTTAAGTGTCTGAGATCAAATGTGAACTCAGATCCTCCTGACTTCAGGGCTGGTGCTCTATCCACCCCCACCTAGCTGCTTTTAAGAAGCTGTATGAAGTAACAGACAAGAACTTTAGGGATAAGTTTTGGTATATAATGGCATTTAAAATCCTGAATTTCCTGATAAAACAAATTGGTGAGCATGCTGAGTATACAATATCAAGGGTGAAGAACTAATAATCATAACAATAATAAGTTAGCATTATATAGTGCTTTAAGGTTTTTAAAAATGCTTTATAAAATATTTCATTTGATGCCCACAACAACCCTGAGAGATAGCTGTATTAATTATTCCCATTTTACAGATGAAAAAACTGAGGCAAAGATTAAATGACTTGTTCAGGGTCCCAAAGCTAGAGAGTACACGTAGTGGAATTTGAAATCGGGTCTTTTAAATTCCAGCTCCAATGCTCTGTCTGAAGAAGGGACCCTGAAACTCTAAAACTCCTTGAAGGAGAGATTCTCCTTGGACTGCATCTGTAGGACCTCGCCTGAGGGAAACAAGATAAACAGCTTCATTCTGTTATCTAGGTAGGGTTGGTTCAGGCCTAAACTGGAGAATTCCAACCCTATTGAATTCTAAGATTTTCTCAATTCCAGCTCAAGCTGAAATCTAGCTTGTAGAGAAGAGCCAACTTGAAACTCCACCCACTAGCTTAGCTCCCATGGAGCAGGCCTCTCTTGTAGCCAAACTCCCTATTATAAAAGAGCCAATCTTAAACGTTCTCTTTGCAGAGGTCCTAACATGCCATGCTATGCCAAGGAAACCTCTGCCCGCTGGAATAATATTCTCTTTCAGTGCTCTTCAGTGCTAATCAGAATTTATGCCTCTCTGTCGGGATTTCTCTAAACTTTACTTTTCTGCCAGAATTCCTCCACTGAGGAATTCAGCCTTTCTATTCTTGCATAGTGAAGACTGACTTCTCAATGCCAATATAAACCTCTTTTTATCACTCTAGCTTTTTCGGGTTTGTAAATTCCTTTAATAAACAATCTCTGTGCCGCTAGAAGGGGGGTTCCCAAAACTCCTTACTCATGCGCCGAATCCCAAGGAGGTGAGGGGAACCCAACCTCTCCATTTGGTTCCCTGAATCACAAACCTGCCACTAGACCTTATTAAACTCCCTGACCACCAGGAACCCTAATCTCATTTTGGTTCCCTGAATCTACTCTCATCATTTGGTTCCCTGATAATCCTAAATCTAGAACTTATCATATTTTGGTTCTCGGAACCCCAAAACCTAAACCTCATCATATCCACTGTGCTACCACTTTAAAAAAAAAAAAAAAAAAAAGAACATTATTTTTCTACCACAATAGGTCCTATGGAATCCTCTTAAATAGTTTCTGGAGAGCTCACAAAAAAATCACTACTTCAAATTCCCCACCCCATCTATTGTCATCTTATTTTTTTAAACAGCTTTTTATTTACAAGATATATGCATGGGTAATTTTCAGTATTGACAACTGCAAAACTTTTTGTTCCAATTTTTCCCCTCCTTCCTCCCATCCCTTCCCCAGATGGCAGGTAGACCAATACATGTTAAATATGTTAAAGTATATGTTAAATACAATATATGTATACATATCTATACAGTTATTTTGCTGCACAACAAGAATCGGACTTTGAAATAATGTACAATTAACCTGTGAAGGAAATCAAAAATGCAGGCAGACAAAAACAGAGGGATTGGAAATGCTATGTTGTGATTCACACTCATTTCCCAAAGTTCTTCCGCTGGGTGTAGCTGGTTCTATTAATTATTGAACAAATGGAACTGATTTGGTTCATCTCATTTTTGAAGAGAGCCACAACCATCAGAATTGATCATCATATGTATAGTCATCTTATTTTTGACAAGGAAGGATTTGCTGGACTCCTGATAAATATTAATTTGGAATCATTGATACTGATTAGGCAACAGAGATAACATAATATGAGAAGAGATTTAACCTTCAGTTTCTACAAATAATTCTTAAATAGAGACTTTGTGCTAAGTCTGGGTGTGATAACAAAGGTGGTGTTTACACTTAGGAGCACAAGTGATATACACAAATGGCTAAAATGCAAACTAATACATAATAAATACAAAAGAGAAGTTCAAAGAGAGTACTATCCCTGGTGTGATGAAGAAAAGTTTGTTGATTAGAGAGGGAATGAAACTCCTGAAAGGCAGCTTCTTGGCCTTATTAGGAATAGATAGTACTAAAAGGGAAAGTGGTTATAGAGCTGGATTCCTCCAGATTGGTCTTGACTCGAGTGAACTCTGTAAAAATTGTGTAAAACAATCACTAAAAAATTGTGTAAAATAATCACTGAAACTATGTCCCCTTTGATCTGAAAAAGAAGAGAGATCAGGGCTTCCCAGGCTCCAAGGAGTCTAGAGAGAAGGGTGAGATAAGCAGCATTATTCAAGAGCAAATCAACTCCCACTGATCTCTTGGGAAGTCACATCCTTATTCAGGAAATTCTAAAACCTTCAATTTTCATTCAAGTGAGAAATCCTGGTCTGATTATCAATTCAAACTACCCCAGATTTGCTCATAAAAGTGGGTCTTTGCCAGTCATTCTTTGCAAAATTTTCTTCATTAAGAAAATATGCCCACTAAGGGAAAGTCTCTTAATGAAAAATAAAACCTTTTTTTTTTTTTTTTTTTTTGCCACAGACCTTGGGGTTAGTGAATTCTTTCACTTCCAAACCTGAGTCTCTGAGCAGAAGGGATCTCATTCATTCACATATATCATCACTTTCAATTCTTATGCCTCTACAGAATATTGTGGTTGGAACAATCCAAAATTTGGATCCTTCCAGGGACAGAGGATTCCTCACCCTGTACAAATTCACAAGAGTCCCAGTCTGAAGTATCTACTGATCTTTCGGGAGATGGATGGGTAAGTGAATTGGTAATGATTAATGTTAATCTTTTTTAGGGGATACATGAAGGAATGTCCACACAAAAGAAAACAACAGGAACTTTATAAAGTAATTCAACAGTTGTAAATAACAACAATCTAGCAAGTGATTAGAAAGAAGGATGGACTTTAAAGTAATACACAAAAACCTTGGATGCTCCTCTGCAAACTTTTCACAATGGCAAAATCTTATACAGAAAGCAAACAATGTTTTCTTTTTTTTTTTTTTTAATTTTTATTTAATAATGTTTTCTGAGAGGAAGGGTCTGTGAGAGACTAATTGGTACTATTGCTTTAAACTCAATAAATAGGGCACAGCCCTAGATAAAACTGTGAAGTAGGTAAATTGTCTTTGGCAATCTCACCCCATTCCCACCTTTTGGCCTCTATCCCTCAATACTAATATAGATTCAAACTCTCTCTCCACCCCTTAAACATTCTCTATGATGCCCTTTAAACTCAAACTGACTAGACAAAGTAGCAAAAATATCAATTTACTGTAAGGTATAAATGGATATGACTTCTCTTAAAAATATCTGCATTATAACTGGAACAAAGGAATGAATTGCTAATTGCTAAATTTCAGGTATCTATAAGTTAGGGGCAGGGACCTTTTTTTGACTTGAAATTATACCACTTTGGCAAACTTTGCCCATATTTCTTAGAGCTCACAGGATTTACAACTAGAGATTTAAAGATCATTCTTTGCTACTTACTTGTTCTCTGATTTTGCAAGTGATTTTACAACATCTGTTAAATTAAGGATTTGCCATCAGATGATTTCCTAAGGTTCTTTACAGCCTAATATTCTTTCACTAATGGAAAAGACAGTAATAACACTCAGATCTGGGTCTTATCATTAACCTAAGTTTTATCACTGGTACAATGAATCAGACACTTTTCTTGAAGACAAGAAATGTTAATATGAAGATAACATCTATAATAGGATTGATTCCTACAGCTTAATTTGCATCAATATTAGTAATGAATTAGAAATTACTATAAATAGTCAGATGTGGAAAAACAAAATGGGAAGAACACTTTTTTTTTCAATTATTTTTATTTATTTTTCTATTTATTTTTTTCAGTACCTCTTTTCTTGATGGTATTCTAAATACTGGACACTTAACATCCCATTTAGAATCATGATTCAGGAATATCCTAAAATCCATTAAAAAAGGAAGTAACTTCTCAACAAATATAAAAAAAGAGTCCCACAGGAAAAAAAAGGAAGAAATGAATTAATTGATTTTTTAATTAAAAAAAAATTGTTTTTAATGCTACAACAAAACTAAAAGATTAAAAAAAAAAAAAGGAGTGGGGAGAATGTAAAGTACAGTCACTCTTCTTTCACTACTAAAAGCATTGCCTTGATTTTATTAGTAACCTCACTTTCACTTTCATGCTGGTAACAATGCACATTCTGGTCATGCATAGTGTCGGGGATGGGGTCTTTGGGGGAGATGGCTATGTGCACCCCGAACAGGGACAGGCGCCCACGGAGTAGTTTTCTCCATGGTCTCTGGCTCTGGGTGAGCAGCCTCCCTCCCCTCTTAGACAACGACCCGAAGCAGGAATACTCAGTGGAACGTAGAATTGAAGATTGAAAGAAATAGAGTCCTGATGGCCGGCATTTGCAGCCTGAAAAGAAACATATGTTCTCGAGGTAAAGCTCTTGGGAAGTCTGGGGGTTTATTGGCTGGGTCGAGGGAGACCCTGAGGGATTAGCCCTCTTAAATTTATTTTTGGTGTGGACTGCTGTTAACCCCAACGATAAAGGACTTTTCCTAAGGAGGCTCTCGGGTGGCTGTGGGGGCGTGAGGGTAACATAGGGCCTCCGCCAACACCTGGATCGGGTCCAGGGTGGTATAGAAGCAGTCCGAAAATTTGTATCAGGACGTTAGCTAGGGAATTCAAGACTGGAATGAACTTCCCAGATATACAAGGGAAGAAAACTGGGAGGATGTATATCCCAGGATTATTTGGGTATATCAGACTTAAATCTGTATGTAAAAGGTGAAAAGAGTTTTATGAATGTATGTGTGTATGTCTGCTTTGCATTGCCTTTGTTCTGTGTTAAAAGTTAGAAAGCTCATAAGAGATAAGAATTCAGCTCTGTGTTACAGGCTTAGAAAAATATCAGGCTGAATTGTGGGAACTGGAATTCATTCAGAGTAGTAATTCTTTCAGAGTGGCTCAGAATGTATTGGTCTTAGAATTTGGGAACTAGTTTTGGGCTTCTCAAGAAAAGAAAATCATTTTTCTCTTTCTCTCCCTCTGTCTCTCTCAGTGGCTTTGCAGGAAAGTTTGGAAAGTTTTCAGAAAATAGAAGAACAGTGGCTATTGCTCCTGTAAACAAGGAGCCTGTTATCAGGACTCAGCCAGAGAAAAGAATTCTCAAGGTAAAGCAAGGATTGGTGCTTAACTCTTTCCTGGTTACTAAAGAAAAGACATGGGAATAAAGTATCTAGGTAAATTTTAGGAAATTTCACAAACTGAAGTAAAATAACTTTAAATTGGTGTGTGTGTTAAGATTGGAAAATTTAAGATCGGAAATAAGAAACTGCAGATATTGGAAGGGAGTAATAAATATAGAGTAAGAGAGGTAAATAGTTGAACACAGGGGCATTCTGACCTGTTGGACCTGTGGACTAGGCATACTTCTAAAGAAAAAACATTTTTCAGGAAAAGAAAGATCATTATTAGTAAATTTGCCTTCATGGAATTAGAGAACAGAAAGTTTAAGAAGACTAAACTGGGTAATTGTTTGCAATATTTGATTAAGAGTTTTGGGAATTTACTATATATATATATATTTTATTTAATAATCACTTTGTATTGACAGAATCCATGCCAGGATAATTTTTACACAGCATTATCCCTTGCAATCACTTATGTTTCGTTTTTTCCCCTTCCTCCCCCCCCCCCCCCAAGATGGCAAGCAGTCCTATATATGTTAAATATGTTGCAGTATATCCTAGATACAATACATATTTGCAGAACCGAACAGTTCTCCCGCTGCACAGGGAGAATTGGATTCAGAAGGTAAAAATAACTCAGGAAGAAAATCAAAAATCAAATAGTTCACATTCATTTCCCAGTGTTCCTTCTTTGGGTGTAGCTGTTTCTGTCCATCATTTATCCATTGAAACTCAGTTAAGTCTCTTTGTCAGAGAAATCCACTTCCATCAGAATACATCCTCATACAATATCGTTGTCGAAGTGTATAATGATCTCCTGGTTCTGCTCATCTCACTTAGCATCAGTCCGTGTAGGTCTCTCCAAGCCTCTCTGTATTCATCCTGCTGGTCATTCCTTACAGAGCAATAATATTCCATAACATTCATATACCACAATTTACCCAGCCATTCTCCAATTGATGGGCATCCATTCATTTTCCAGTTTCTAGCCACTACAAACAGGGCTGCTACAAACATTTTGGCACATACAGGTCCCCTTCCCTTTTTTAGTATCTCTTTGGGGTATAAGCCCAATAGAAACACTGCTGGATCAAAGGGTATGCACAGTTTGATAACTTTTTGGGCATAAGGGAATTTACTATATTTTAAAGAGGTACTATAATTTTGAAATTGAAATAAAATTAAAATTGGGGGAAATAATTTACTGTTGTCTTACACATGTTAGATTTATTCTGAGTATAAAATCTTAAGAATTTTTCGAATATTGTGGCCTTTACAACTGAAGAGAAAAACTTTTCTTTTTTTTTATTATTTGGTTGGACTTCAAATTGAAATATAGGTTATTAAACAAAATGCCAGTAGCTTACCTTAGGGGGGGCTTGTGTTTGTATCTCCCTACTTAAATGGTATGTTGCTTTTTAAAAGTATTGAGTAATTTGTAAACTATATTATAAGTTTTATGAAATTTGATTCAAAATTAATTGTGAATCTTGAAGTTTAAAGTTTAAAAAAAAGATGATTTAAAGACAAGGGAAAAGAGATTGATTTACAAAAGCAATTAATAGTTTAAATAGAGCATCTAGTCGGAAGGATTTTTGGTTTAGGAGTGTTTAAAGTATGTAATAAATTTTGAGCAAGTAAGCATTGGGAAGAGAGAGAGACAGAGAGATGGGATAGGAGAATGAAGGTAATTTAAGAAGGATTGATTAGTAGAAACAAATGATTTCAAGAAGTCGTCAGTGGGAAAAAGAAGGAACTGGTTGGAAAGGGTAGTCACAGAGAGATGGCTGTGAGAAGGGATGTGTTTTTGTGGGAGGAGAGCAAGCGAGCAGCAGTGGAAAACGGCAGCCGCTTGGTTCCTTTGGCTGAAGAAAACAAACGGTTATTTAAAGAGACAAATTGTTCTTACAAGATGTTAATTGATTGAATATTTGTTTCTTTAGATACATAATGGTTATGAATATTAAAGAATATGATCAGAAATGTGGTATATAGTTTGAAAGGGTTATTTCAAAAAGTTTAATTGATGTTTTCAAGAACTTTTCAGATTCTTTTTATGTGAAAATAGGAAGTTTTAATTAACTGTATTGATGCCAATTATCTGAAATGGGACTTCAAGGATAATAGTTTTTGCCTTCTTCCTTTTGAAAATGTTTTTGTTGTGAACCATATGTAGTTTGGGATTTTTCTGTATATTGGGTATTTTAAAAGCAAAATGATTGGTATATTCAATTTATTCAAGATGCAACATCTACTTGAGTATATAAGAATTGTGTGAATTTTCTGGGATAAATTTCTTACTGTTATTGATATAAGGTCATGGTAAATAACTGAGATTTATTTGAAACTTTGGAGACGAAATTCTTTGGGCTTGTAATTAATGCTGTTTGGAAGTTTTAAAGCTCCACTCTTTGATGTGCTAAAGATTGAGTTTTAACTACTTATATTATGTTATAGTTATGTTCTTGCATTTTTTCCTCCTGTGACTGATTTCTATGATCAGAACAATAGTTAATAAGAACTGTTAATGTAATTCAAATATGTCATACCTTGCTGTTTCCAATCTGGTTATATGTAATCATTATATCCTAAATACTTAGGCAAATAAGTATTTAGCCTGGTCATCTGTCTGTTACTGGATATTTGTGTTTTATTTTTAAAATTTTTTTTTTAAATGATAAGAGGACAATTTACAATGGTCTGTGAAACCTAACTGCTATTTATTGGAACTATAGCTGTCTGCCTGTTCTGTGAAGCAAGCTTATTCCTTCACACAGGAACTGCTGGCCAATCTATACTGGCATCCCCACATGTTGTTGCAGGTCCAGACTGTTCTAACTTTGTTAGATTTAGTTTTTTGTTCTAGATTTTGGTCAAATTACAGATTATTGAATCTCTTCTGAGACATGGATCGGCACATCTGAAGCTTAGATTGACACCACACCCACACCCCTGCATGGATTGAGCACCTTCGCCCATTTCTCAGCCTGAAGCAGCTAAGATCGAGACCATCGCCAGTGCTCCTGATGTAATTTGGACTGATATGGGGGAAATGGGAAAGTGGTTGATGAATTATTGTTAAAATTACAATTCTATTACTAGAGTTAGAAAAAAATGCAAACATTACTGTGTGTTTAAGATTTGGGATGGAAATTATTAAAAATGGTAACTATTGCTGTTAAGGAAGTTATAATATGTTTATAATATCTATGTTCACTTCAGAATATGTAATTGTTTAAGGTATTTGATTGATTGATTGATTGATTTGATTGATTTTAGGAAACTCCTCCTGTACTAGACTGTTATGTATGTAGGAACTTTAATTCACTCTTGGGATTTATATGTGGATGGTTATTTGACTATTTACTTTTTTTCTGGATGATTCCTTTCCATGAGGAAAAAAAAAGGAGAGGAAGAGATAGGGAACTAGGGAAACTGGTGGATTTTTCTCAAAATACCTAAAAGAGTGGGAACCCTTAGTTTTCTTTCACTTTTGCCTTACGTACTTCTGCCCCACCCCCTATACCACCAGTTCAGATTGAATTGGAAGTCTTTAAACAATCCTTTTTGTTTTTACTATGTTTTAGCTTTGAAACCCCTTATTCTGTGGAATTGCCCTGGCAGACTCAGTTTTGGGAACTATTCTGTTTTAAAGAAATCTCTAAGATAAAGACATTTGTCTTGGGATTGGCAATCACCAGCCCTGTAACCCCAGTTTCTTAACTGGTACCTCAGCATTTTTAATAACATTGCCCTTTTGAGATCAAGCTTCTAAAGTTTGGGGTTTGCCTGCCTTCATGTTCTAACTGTGCATGCTCTGATAGCTCTGCTCAGAAATCTGTATTCTAGTAGCAGCCCTGTCTGTCCCCTTGGGTGGGGACAGGTGGAGCTACACTAAGCCTCACCCTTCTCCCCTAAAGTGGGTTGCCCCTCTGAATGGGCAGCATGACTGAAGCAGAAGCTGAGTTAAGTGCACAAATGACTGCAGACCACCTAACACAGTGAACTGTCCATCTCAAACTGGATTCTCTGGCTGAGATGAGGGTTTTTGTACTGCTGATAACTCTGGGGTTGTCAGGAAGAGACTTGTCCTTGCCATAAGTCCTTGCATTTTCTAGTTTCATTTTGACTTATTTGCCTCACATTGGATTGGTCAAAATTATGGTGCTGAGACCTTCCAGGTATCTTGGGGAGGTAATTCAATAATTCAAATATTCAGAAGAGTGTGTAATGTTGTGCCTCAGTTTCCCTAGATTGTCATCTTTATTTATCTTTGTATTTTTATGTTTGCCAAATGCCAATCTGTTCTGTGATAACTGTTTCTAAGATAGTTGATGGAAGCAATTTTTATGGTATGAACTTATTGCAATCAATGGTATTATCCTGTTGCTGCTTTGTCTATCCTGTATAATTACATTAGTAACCAGAATAGTTCAGTGGTCCCTATCAAAATATTGCATACAGAAGATGCTATTAAAATGATAATTCTTCAGAGAAAAGACTGAAATGTATTAAAGAGGGATGATCTTGATTGTGAACTTGATAAACAATGTATATATAGATATACTAACTGATTTTGAACAGTGTGTAAGTTCTTCATAGAAATATGATAAAAATCATTTACATGTTAGAAGCGGGGAGCTGTGGGGAATAGAAAAGGTGAAGAACTTACAGGAATGTATGAATTCTTTTTCTGTATTTTATTATTTCTGTGTCTCCCCTATGACCTGTATATGTGCAGGCTCATATCTACTTGAGCCTTGGCCAGCTAGAAACATATTTACTTAACCTGAACTGATGACATTTATTGGTATTTGACATTTATCAATATTTAGTCTATTAGCTGGACCACTGTCTGCTTGATTAAGCCTGAAGGCCTGACTTTGTTTCCCAGAAATCAGGAGATTTCAGGGAAACAGAAACCTTCCATTCCAATCTCCCCAACTAGCAACAACTAATTAGATGCCTCCCCCTCCCCTTCTCAATGCTCTCTTACTTGTGATGTAATTTCTTATATAAAAGCTATGTATCTCTACTACTTCTTTAGCCCTCCTACCGCGAGCTTATCTTGCGATGGGACGGCTCATCCTCCGGAGGTTTTTTTTCAATAAACAACTTTTCTGCCTTCTACTGAGGGATCTCTGAGTAGTCATTTTGGGTAAGGGTCTTCTACATCCCTCACACATAGTAAAGAAAAAAATGAGAGGTACAATATGTACAAGTTAGTAGAGCAGTTGATATCCTACTACTAGGGACTTCACTGGTGAAGTTACCCTACAGATGTAAAAAAAATTCCCTGTGCATTCACTGCAGATCTTCATTGTTTGCTTTTAAAATATAAGTTTCACAATCTCCAGTAACAATTAAAGGCCCCAGCAACCTCTTGCTTGAGTTTTCAGAGGGTCATGGCAGGGAGGTTTACAACAACATACTATACACTAAATAGTCTCACTTGCCATTTTATTATTTCTTTCTAGGATGCAATCCAGATGTCTTCAGCCATGCTTTATTCTGAAGCTTCACCCCAACTCTGGAATTCACACATTGGAAGTACCCTCCCTCTGGAATCCTACCAGAAGCTTCATTTAAGGAGAGTATCCAGGTCAGCCAGGTATCATTCATCCTCTGGTAACACTCCAGACAATCTCTACCATGCTGCTACCTAACTTACCCCCTTTCCCGCTTACCACTTCAGCTTCCTTTTATGTGTTTTTCCCCAATTAGAATATAAGCTCCTTGGGGGCAGTAGCTGCTTCTCTACTTTTATTTATATTCCCAGTCCATAGCATTGTGTGCTATGTGTGCTGAGCACATAGTAAATACTTGATAAATGGTAGCTGACTAATTTACTGGCTTCAGAGAGCTTTCTAGTCTGTGAGTAAGTTTTCAGGTGGGGAAATAGGAGATGTTGACATGCTCAGGATACCAAGTTTTCTTTGTATTTTTGCTTCCCCCAGAATGCTGAGAAGAGTGCACTTCATAGAATAGCTGCTCAATAAATGCTTATGGGAGATGATGATGATGACTGAACCTTCAGATCTGTTATCTTTAACCAAATTTTCTTCTGCCTTTTGCCATCCCAAACAATTAAATTTTATATGATACAAATTTAAACCAGTAACAATAACTTAAATCCCTTTCTCCACATAAAGTGCTGATAGACATATGCCCAGACCACCCTTTGTATTATATTATAGTATTATAGTATCAGGGGTTTCAAAAAATGAAAGGAAAAATATAGACACAGTTGAATACAGGGAACCAAAATGATGAGATTAGGGTTTCTGGTGGTCAGGGAGTTAAATGATGAGGTTAGTGGCAGGTTCGGGATTTAGGGAACCAAATGAAGAAGTTTGGCTCCCCTAAATCACCTTTAGGATTGGTGCAAGATAGGGAGTTGTGAGAACCCCCTTTCTGGCGGAGCAGTGGTCCTTCTTAAAGGAATTTATGAACACAAAAAGCAAGACTGATAAAAAGAAGTTTATTATTGGCATTGAGAAGTCAGCTTTTGCTATGCATGAATAGAAAGGCTGAATTCCTTAGTGGCAAGGTCCCAACAGAGGAGTAAAGTAGTGGAGGAATCCTGGCAGAGAGAGAGAGAATTTCTAGCAGAGAAATCCCGACAGAAAGGTATAAAGTCTCATTAGGGAAATAAGTAAGGATAAAGAGAGGGTAATGCTGAAAGAAAATATCATTTTGGTGGACAGAGACTTGCTGCTAAGTCAGGATGGCATATTAGGTCCTCTGCAAGGATAGAGTTTAAATTGGCTCTTTTTATAATAGAAGCCTTGGCTACAAACCAAGGCCTGCTCTGGATGGAGGATGGCCAGTTTGAACTGAAATTTGAATAGAATTGAATGAGTGTCTCTTCAATACAAACATTCAATAAATCCCACAAACATTTATTGAATGCCTATGCCATGCCAGTGGTTCTCAAAATATGGTCTAGAGAATCTTGGGGATCTCTGAAATCCTTTTAGAGGGTCTACAAATTCAAAAATAGTTTTTATTTCCAATATGGAAAATGTCTATAAATATAACCCAGATAAACAAAAACACTTTGGAGAGATCCTCAATAATTTTTAATTGGATAAAGATACTGAAAACAAAAGTTTGCGAACCACTAGTCTATGCCCTAAGCATTGAAGGTAAATAAGACTGATTTTCATCATCCCCTTTCCCTCCACCATTTTATTTGTTGTTGTTCTTACATCATGGAAGATAACTGACCTATTATGTGGAAGACCTTGCTTAAAGTCCTAGCTCTGTCACTTATTTGTTGTATGACATTTATCTCTCTGGTCCTCAACTTTCTTGATCTAAATTTGATTTAAATGATCTCTTTAGTTCCCTCTAGTTGTATTTCTAATTTGACCAAGGAATTTTGAGAACTAAAAAAAAAAATTGTCATTCCTGTTCTGCTAGATGCTTAAAGCAGCTAGATGGCACTGTGAATAGAATGCCTATTCTGAAGTCTGAAGGTGTGAGGTCAAATTTGGCCTCAAAAACTTATAGCTGTGTGATCCAGGGTAAATCACTTAATCCTGTTTGCCTCAATTTCTTCATCTGTAAAATAAATTGAAGAAGGAAATAGCAAACTACTTCAAAGTCTTTGCCAAGAAAATTTCAAATGGGATCTTGAACAGCTAGACACAATTGAAATGACTGTTCAACAATAACAACAAAACAAATGTGTGTTTAATAAAATTCAAAATTAAAAGGTAAGGGATATAAAGTCAAGATTAGATCTGAGTTTCATGTTTCACACACTAGTTCTCTTTTGACCATCCATACTATCATTGATTAGTATCAGCCTGCAGCTGTTTATCATGATTTCTGGCAATCATTGACTCTTCCATCTGAGCTTGATATAAAATAATTAGACTGGGAAAACCAAGTTTGTATTTATTCCAGGAAGCAGAGAAACCTTTCAGTGTTGGTTCCCACAAAAAGTTGATAGGGAATATTAGAAAGTAAATCTGGTGATGAAATTGAAACTATTACCACTCATATGAAAGAGTGTTCCAAATCACTATTGATCAGAGAAATGCAAATTAAGACAACTCTGAGATACCACTACACACCTGTCAGATTGGCTAGAATGACAGGAAAAGATAATGATGAATATTGGAGGGGATGCAGGAAAACTGGGACACTGATGGTCGAGTTGTGAACAAATCCAACCATTCTGGAGAGCAATCTGGAATTACGCCCAAAAAGTTATCAAACTGTGCATACCCTTTGATCCAGCAGTGTTACTTCTGGGCTTATATCCCAAAGAGATACTAAAGAAGGGAAAGGGACCTGTGTGTGCTAAAATGTGTGTGGCAGCCCTGTTTGTAGTGGCTAGAAACTGGAAATTGAATGGATGCCCATCAACTGGAGAATGGCTGGGTAAATTGTGGTATATGAATGTTATGGAATATTATTGTTCTGTAAGAAATGACCAGCAGGATGAATACAGAGAGGCTTGGAGAGACTTACATGAACTGATGCTAAGTGAAATGAGCAGAACCAGGAGATCATTATATACTTCAACAACGATACTGTATGAAGATGTATTCTGATGGAAGTGGATTTCTTTGACAAAAAGACCTAACTCACTTTCAATTGATCAATGATGGACAGAAGCAGCTACACCCAAAGAAAGAACACTGGGAAATGAATGTAAAATATTTGCATTTTTGTTTTTCTTCCTGGGTTATTTTTATCTTCTGAATCCAATTCTCCCTGTGCAACAAGAGAACTGTTCAGTTCTGCACACATATATTATATCTAGGATATGTTGCAACATATTTAACATATATAGGATTGCTTGCCATCTAGGGGAGGTAGCGGAGGGAGGGAGGGGAAAAATCGGAACAGAAGTGAGTACAAGGGATAATGTTGTAAAAAAATTACCCTGGCATGGATTCTGTCAATATAAAGTTATTATAAAATAAAAAAAAAGAAAGTAAATCTGTGATCCTCCCAGGAATCCAATTATATGACCAGAAAAAGGTGTAATTAATGGATGGCCTGCTTGTGTGCTCCACTACCAGTTCCAAGTAACATCAAGAAATGCAAAGAAAACTCCCAGCAACCAG
The DNA here is from genome assembly GCF_016432865.1 of Antechinus flavipes. Lineage (NCBI taxonomy): Eukaryota > Metazoa > Chordata > Mammalia > Dasyuromorphia > Dasyuridae > Antechinus > Antechinus flavipes. The sequence continues at coordinate 342,662,413 of NC_067399.1, read as the reverse complement.
GACAGACCAGAGTGACCAACTCACGAGAGGACAGAGACAAGAGTTGTACAGATCAAAATTTATGCATCCACTGGAGGGAGTACCTGCATTGATTAGACCATGATTACCAATAATATTACTCCAGGGAGAGGATTGACTGTAATCCAATGTTACCCACAACTAGTTAAAATAAATGGTTGGGGAATATTATGGTGAAACTGCTAATGCTTGAGTATTTATTTGCAGACTGACATCCTGGGGTTAGATGCTAGTTCCTCCACCTGTAGAAAAGGGGGAGAGAAAGGGACCATAGAATAAAGAACAACACCCATAGCGTGTTGACCTTACAAAATCTGCAAGGGATAGATAAATCAAAACAGATTTAGAGGACTAATTTCTAAGGAGGCAAAATGTATGTTTAATTATGTAATCTGGTAGAGAAGATGTGTGATACAGGTTTCAGGTTTTCTTTGTTAGAAAATTTTAAGACAGAGATAATTTTATGTGATAATCAATAAACATTTGTTAAGCACCTTATGCTCCCACTGCATCCAGGGTTATCCAGTATCTGGCCATTGAACTCAGATGACTCTAAAAGAGAAAATGAGCTGGTGACCTTGCATAGCTTTCCCTCATTCAAATCCAATTCATAATTGTGGTTATCTTTAAGAACAAATTACTTTATTTATTTATTGGGGGTGGGGGTGGGGAGAGGGATGAGGCAGCTGGAGTTAAGTGATTTGGCTAGGGACACACAGCTGGTTAAGCATCTGAGGCTAGATTTGAACTCAAGTCTTCATGACTCCAGGACCAGTGCTCTATCCAAGAACAAAGTACAAACAACAAGCTAAGCACTGAGGATGACCAAAATAAGAAAAAAAGAAAAAAAAGAAGACCCTTGTTTAAAGAGCTCTGTTTAATGGAGGAGACAACATGCAAACAATTATATGAAACTAGGAAAGATACAAGATAAATTGAAGATAATAAAACTAAGAGAAAGCATTAAAATTAAGGGAGAATGTAGAAAGTTTCCTTGATAGAATTTTAGATGGAACTTGAAGGTAGGAAAGACCTGAGGCTGAGAGGAGGAAAAGAATTCACTACTTTACACCAAAGGAAAAAAACACTGTTTTTTCCTGATGCCTAGATACCAAACTCTCATCCAAACTCTCATCCAAGTCCTCAGTTTTTTTATAGGACAGGTAATTATGTCACAAAGAGATTACATCACTCATATCAACAGTATTTGCAGCTGACAGGAAGATGTTCAGGGAATGTTATGGGAACTACACTCTCATTTAACAAACAATCTACTAATCTGCTACAGGCTCTATTGTCTTTCCAAAAATAGAATTGCCCAGATAAACCTCTTCGACTAAAACTAGGAAGTAAACAACCATAGGAGATCATCGAAGGGGAGACTAAAAATAATAAGAAAGGGACACTGGGAGAAGGAAACTATAAAAGAAATGCTTTAAAAAAAAGGTAGGGGAAGCAAGATGGCCCAGTGGGTAGAACACCAGCCCTGGACTCAGGAGAATCTGAGGTCAGATCCAGTCTCAGACATGTACTAGCTGCATGACCATAGGTAAGTCACTTAACTTGCCTTAAAAAACAACAACCATCCAAAAAACCAAAAAACAAAAACCCAAAACCAGTGAATACCACCCCCACTCCCAACCCCCCAACTCTCTTCCTCCTTGGGACAATAATTTTAAAAGATTTTACTTGCTTCCTCAGAATAATCTCCTAAAAGGATGGTCTGTGATCTCTAATGGAAATTTAGGGAATGGGAAAGAAGACCTAACACAATAGTGGCACAACCTTCAATATTGTCTCTGCATCCTGGTGGGATGTGGTAGGATCAGCTGAGATTCTTTAACCAACAATATTCTACAAGAGAACTAGTAAACCCAAATCAAGCAAACTCAAACAGTCTAACCCATATTAGTAGGTAAAACCATATGTGTGTCTGTTTTGTGTGTTATATTTAAAATGCTCACATGATTTAATTTTTTTTAATACTCTTTCATACAACTTGAGAGGATTCTCAAGTTCATAGCAGGTAAGAGCTGGAAGAACCTTAGAGATCGCCTAGTCTAATCCCCTAATTTTAACAGAGGAAAGGAAAGTCAAGGGAGCTGAAGTGATTTGTGGAAAGGTACCTAACTAGTTAATGATGAATCTGGGAACAGAAACTAGGTATTTTAGTTCATGGTCCAAAGTTCTCCCTTACTGAATCACTGTGCCTCCCAAATGGCCAAAAATAAAATTCAGTTTGTTATCCTCCCCAAGAAAATTACTTCTGAAAAGATGAAAGGACAAGGATGGGGTGGAAATGAATTTATGGATATCAGTAAGCCAAACAGCTATGACAGTGTCTAAATTTATTTTATATGATACCATAGGGCATAGTCTACTAATAACAGTAACATCAATTAGTATCATGCTTTAAACAAATAGCCTTAAAAATTACCCTGGCATGGGTTCTGTCAATAAGTAAAAAAAACATAAAACAAATAGCCTTTGTCAATGGCTAAGTATATCCTTAAGCATTAAACATGAGCCCAAACTCAAAATCAAAGAATAAAGTTTGATCTCCCCTACAAAAGATGATTTGTATCTTCATTTTTTAGCTTTTAAAAAATACACAAGATAGCAAAGAGGATACACACTTCATTCTGAGCTCCCCTACTACCCTCACTATTGATTACAAAATTCAGCCTCTGAAATAGTGCTTGACTAGAAGAATCCAGGAATATTGGGAGTACAAATTACCAGAAGATAATTTGGAAGATCGCCAGAAAAGGTCTGTCTTGATCAGTGAGAAGAGGTCAGCTCAGGCAGGGAGGCAAAACACAGAGGCTAGCACATACTGAATGGACTGGGGGTGGGGTGCAGTCTCCAGGGGGTGGAGAATTTGCAGGGAGGTCTCTACCACAGGGTAGGCTGCTCTGCTTTGGTTGCAAAGCAAAAGATGAGCAGAGAAGTTACACAAATGCAAAAGGTAGAGTGTACCCAAAAATGCCAGTTTCACAGGATCTGCCATACCTACCCAGTACTGGGAGTGATTCAGCACGATCATAGCGCAGCCACTCTGCATAGAGCAATCGCTCTTCACAGCCTATTTCCAGGACAGCCACTGTCTGTCCCTGGTTCTGTAGAGGAAGCTTGGAAACTCCTTGCCCTAAAGGCAGACCCCAAGATTTTTTTTTTAAATTGAGTAAAAAAGCAAAGTGAGATCTAACTATAGGTAGCTTCTATACTGCAAGAGAACAGATTTTGAACCCTGAGGAGATTAATAATAGACAATCTCCAGACAAAACCTCAAAGGGGATATAATCTGATCCCCACTACACAAAGCTCTCCTAGAAGAAATTTTTAAAAATCTTAAAAGAGGGGCAGCTAGGTGGTGCAGTGGATAAAGCACTAGCCCTGAAGTCAGGAGGACCTGAGTTCAAATCTGATCTCAGACACTTAACACTTTCTAGCTGTGTGACCCTGGGCAAGTCACTTAACCCCAACTGCCTCAGCAAAAAAAAAAAAAAAAAAAAAAAAAAAAAAAAAATCTTAAAAGAGAGTTAGAAGAAAAATGGGGAAAGGAAAGGGAAGTTCTATAAGAGAGTATAGAAAAGGCATATTATTACTCATTAAAAGAAAGATTTGAAAAAGAAAACAATTCCCTGAAATGTGAAATGGAAAAGGTAAAGAACTCCCAGGGAAATAGAATTTATGAATTGGAAAAGATAAAGAACTCCCAGGAAAGCAGGATTTGTGAATTGGAAAAAGAAAATAAGTCAGTAAAAAAAAATTGTGAAATGAAAAAATTCCATAGAACTAAACATCTCATTTAAAAACTCAATTGGACATACACAAAAAGAAGTAAAAAAAAAAAGTAAATGAAGAAAATAACTCATTAAAAATCAGAACTGAACAAATAAAAATGAGATGGCAAGAATCAGTCAAGCAAAACCAGAAAAATGAAAAAAATAGGAAAAAATGTTAAATATCTACTTGGAAAAACAACAGAACTGGAAAATAGATCTAGGAGAGATAATCCAGGGATAATTGGGCTCCCTGAAAATCATGATGAAAAAAAGAGCCTAGACACTATTTTTCAGGAAATCATCAAAGAGAATTGCCCAAACAGAATCAGACGGTAAAATAGCCATTAAAAGAATTCATTGAACATATCTTGAAAGAGACCCCAAAATAAAAACTCCAAGGAACATTGTGGCTAAATTTCAGAACTATGAGACTAAGGAAAAAATATTACATGCAGCCAGAAAAAAACAATTCAAATACTGAGGAGATAAGAATCGCTCAGGATCTAGCAGCTTCCACCTTAAAGGATCAAAGGGCCTGGAATCTGATATTCTGAAAGGCAAAGGAACTTGGAATGCAGCCAAGAATAAATTACCCAGCTAAGCTGGGCATTTTCTTCCAGGGAAGAAGATGGACATTCAATGAAACATGTGAATTCCATTTATTTCTAATGAAAAAACCAGAGCTAAACAAAAAATTTGATCTCCAAATATAGGACTCAAGAGAAGCATAAAAAAATAAAAAGAACTTTTGAAAACTGTATTTCTGTTATGGGTATACACAAAGAGTTCATGTATAATTTGATTTTACTATTATAATATTTTAAAAAAGGAATTAGAAGTGGAAGGGGAATTGTAGCAGAAAAAGGGAAAAGTGGAGATAAAAAGAGGGAAATTACATCTCACAAAGAGGCAAAGGAAACCTATTGTATCTGAGGGAATTAAGGAAGGGGGAGGAACATTGTGTGAATCTTATTTGCAGATTTGGCTCAAAGAGAAAATATTAGATATATTTGTTTATAGAGAAACCTCTCTCATCATCTCAATGAAAAGTGGGAGAGGAAAAGGGGAAAGGAAAGGAGGAGGGAATACAGAATAAAAGGAAATAAGAAATAGTAAGGGAAAGGTATAAAAAGGGGGGGGGAAGGGATTGTAAAGGAGAGCTGCATGAGCCAAGAGAAAACAGGGCAGCCAAAATAATGAAGTTTTAAGAGCCTTTATTACTGGCCAGGACTGATCCCCCAACACCAAGACTGGAGGGGTCAGTAATGAGTGGCCTCGGAGACATATATTTATAGAAAGAAGAGAGAGACATCAAAATGTTTCTTGATACATTTGTCATAATAAATAAATTTCTATTCTAAACAGGAGGCAAAAAGTTATCACTCTAAGGATGTTATTCCCAGGCAGCAATAAGCAGTATTTAAGCTTGTCAGGTTGTCAAGGTCTCACATTTGTCAGGACAGCACATCTGGGGGCGTAAAAATACCATCTGCATTAGGGATTGAAGAACTAGTAATAAACTTCTAACTATACAGATTCAAGATTATGTTTCTGACGGTCCCTTTGGAGTGCCTTTTCCACTTTAAGGCAAGTGGTGCTCATAAATTTAATACTGGGGAGGGGAGTAAGGGGGAAAAGAAATAGAAAAGTATAATCTGGTGATAATAAGATGGCAGGAAATACAGAATTAGTAGTTTTAACCGTACATGTGAATGGGCTGAACTCTTCCATAAAGCAGAGGCAGATGGCAGATTAGATCAAAAGCCAGAACCCTGCAATATACTGTTTACAGTAAACACATTTAAAGCAGGGTGATGCATACAGAATAAAGATAAAAGGTTGGAGCAGAATCTATTATGCTTCAAGTGAAGTCAAAAAAGCAGGGATAACTATCCTTATCTCAGACCAAGTAAAAGCAAAAATTGATCTAATTAAAAGAGATAAGGAAGGAAAATCTTGCTAAAGAGTAGCATAGATAATGAAGCAATATCAATAGTAAACATATATGCACCAAGTGGTATAGCATCTAAATTCCTAAAGGATAAATTAAGAGAGCTGCAAGAAGAAATAGACAGCAAAACTATAATAGAGGGAAATCTCAACCTTGCACTCTCAGAATTAGATAAATCAAACCACAAAACACATAAGAAAGATGTTAAAGAGATAAATAGAATATTAGAAAAGTTAAGTATAATAGATCTTTGGAGAAAAGTAAATGGAGACAGAAAGAAGTACATTTTCTTCTTAGCAGTTCATGAAACCTATACAAAAAAATGACCATATAATTAGGACATAAAGACCTCAAAAGTAAATGCAGAAAGGCAGAAAAAGTAAATGCATTCTTTTCAGATCACGATGCAGTAAAAACTTCATTCAACAAAAAGCCAGGGGAAAATAGACCAAAAAGTAGTTGGAAACGAAATAATCTCATCCTAAAGAATGAATGAGTGAAACAGCAAATCATAGACACAATAATTTCATCCAAGAGAATGACAACAATGAAACAATATACCAAAATTTGTGGGATGCAGCCAAGGTGGTAATAAGGGGAAATTTTATACCTCTAGAGGCATTATGCATTATTGCATAAAATAGAGAAAGAGAAGATCAATGAATTGGGCTTGCAACTAAAGAAGCTAGAAAAAAGAGCAAATAAAAAACCCCCAAATACTAAACTTGAAATTCTAAAATTAAAAGGAGAAATGAATAAAACTGAAAGTTAAAAAAAAAAAACTATTGAATTAATAAATGAAATTAAGAGTTGGTTTTATGCAAAAACCAACAAAACAGATAAACCTTTGGTAAATTTGCTTAGAAAAAGGAAAGCGGAAAATCAAATTGTTATTCTTAAAAATGAAAAGAGAAAACTCTACACTAATGAAGAGGAAATTAGAGCAATAATTAGGAGTTACTTTGCCCAACTTTATGCCAATAAATTTGATAACCTAAGTGAAATGTATGACTACCTTCAAAAATATAGGCTTCCCAGATTAACAGAGGAGGAAGTAAAGTGTTTAAATAGTCCCATTTTAGAAAAGGAAATAGAACAAGCTATTAATCAACTACCTAAGAAAAAATCCCCAGGACCAGATGGATTTATATGTGAATTCTACCAAACATTTAAAGAACAATTAACTCAATGCTATATAAACTATTTGAAAAAAATAGGGATTGAAGGAGTCCTACCAAACTCCTTTTATGATACAGACATGGTACTGATACCTAAACCAGGCAGGATGAAAACAGAGAAAGAAAATTATAGACCCATCTCCCTAATGAATATTGATGTAAAAATCTTAAATAAAATATTGCAAAAAGATTACAGAAAATCATCCCCAGGATAATACAGCATGACTAAGTAGGATTTATACCAGGAATGCAGGGCTGGGTCAATATTAGAAAAACTATTAGCATAATTGGCTATATCAATAACCAAATTAACAAAAATCATATGACCATCTCAATAGATGCAGAAAAAGCATTTGATAAAATCCAACATCTATTCCTATTAAAAACACCAGAGATTATAGGAAAAATGGACTTTTCCTTAAAATAGTCAGTAGCATCTATTTAAAACCTTAGTAAGCATCATATGTAATGGGGATAAACTGGAACCATTCCCAATAAGATCAGGAGTGAAACAAGGTTGCCCACTATCACCATTACTATTCAATATTGTATTAGAAATGCTAGCTTCAGCAATAAGAGTTGAGAAAGAGATTAAAGGAATCATCTTTGCAGATGATATGATGGTACACTTAGAGAACCCTAGAGATTTTACTAAAAAGCTATTAGAAATAATCCACACCTTTAGCAAAGTTGCAGGATACAAAATAAATCTATAAGTCATCAGCATTCTTATATATTACTAACAAAATCCAATACAGTTACAAAGAGAAATTCCATTTAAAGTAACTACTGATAATATAAAATATTTAGGAATCTATCTGCCAAGGGAAAATCAGGAAGTATATGAGCAAAACTACAAAACACTTTCCACACAAAGTCAGATCTAACCAAGTGGAAAAATATTAAGTGCTCTTGGGTAGGTCGTGGAAATATAATAAAGATGACAATACTACTTAAACTAATCTATTTATTTAGTGCTATACCAATCAGACTCCCAAAAAACTATTTTAATGACCTAGAAAAAAATAACAAAGTTTATATGGAAAAACAAAAGGTCAAGAATTTCAAGGGAATTAATGAAAAAAAAAAATCAAATGAAGGTGGCCTAGCTGTGCCAGATCTAAAATTATATTATAAAGCAGTGGTTACCAAAACCATTTGGTATTGGCTAAGAAATAGACTAGTTGATCAATGGAATAAGTTAGGTTCAAAGGACAAAACAGCCAAGAACTTTAATAATCTAGTGTTTGACAAACCCAAAACCCCCATTTTTTGGGATAATAACTCACTATTTGACGAAAATTGTTGGGAAAATTGGAAATTAATATGGAAGAAACTAGGCATTCACCCACACATAACACCGTATACTCAAATAAGGTCAAAATGGGTTCATGACCTTGGCATAAAGAATGAGATTATAAATAAATTGGAAAAGCGTAGGATAGTTTACCTCTCAGACCTGTGGAAGAGAAAGGAATTTATGACCAAAGAAGAACTAGAGATCATTATTGATCACAAAATAAAAAATTACTTCTAGTTGCAGCCTATGAAATAAATGGAATGCAAGAATAGAATTAATCCCCTCCATGGATTATATTAAGCTTAAATTCAGCCAAAAATATATTCAAAGTGTTGAACAACAACAACAAAAAATACAATTCGTCTTGTAAGGAAAGCTATATAATGTGTACCATCCAGCATCAGTAAATTGATAGTTAACATCAACTTTTTAAAATACTGCCAATGCTGCTGCTGTTTAAGGTTTACATAGTCTTTTTAGTTACCAGATATCTTCCACCAATTTTTCTTAGTTGGTTAATCATAATATCAGCTTTAAAGAACCTAGGGATTATTATTTCCATTTTATAAATAACAATACATAGAAGCAAAGGATAAGTCCTAGTCACACAAAGTATCCTTTTAACATTGAACAGATGGTTGGAGAGATGGAAGAAGAAATTGGGGATCTGGGAATTGTCACTCCTCACCTTGGTTATAAGAGAGTCAATCTTGCTGGTATCTTTTGTTTTTACATAAATTTCATTTTAAAATATTTCTTTCCATCTTTCTCTATCCAGCAGGTTTTCCACTATAAAAATAATTTTAAAAAGAACAAAAAGCTCTTCAGCAATACCAACTAAAACATCATCTAAGACTGAGAGTAATGGAACATCCTACTGTAAAGGTCCAGCTCTGGAAAAGAGGGAAAAATGTAGGTTTTTGACATTTTTTTTTAACACAGCCTAAATGATCTAGTGGTTTCAAATTCACGTAGAAATGGATCCCTGCAGCCCCATACTGACTTAGAAAACCACAAATTAATATTATCTAAGTTGCATTATATTTTTATTATTTTGTTCAACATTTCCAATTACATTTTAATCCAAAGTCTTATGGGCTGAAGCAGTCCTGAGTCAGTTTGATATCTCTGTTCCAGGTCATTCGGTAAAACTTAAGAAATAAAACAAATATTTTGTACCTTTCCATCATTTCAAATACCAAGTTTTCTAAATATTCTTATCTATGTCTGGTAAAAGGTCTGCTCAGTAATAAGCTAAACAATAATACTAATATCTAATATTTCAATTATTATAATTCTAATGCCCAGGAAAGATAGCCTTATATAGAGAGAAGATGGTAAAATTAAAATATTTCTGTAACTTCGGAGACAACAATCTTATCCTCTTCTAATGTAGCTTACCCATTCCAATCTTTAGGTATCAAATTTGTAAGTATAGTCATTGCTAAAGTATGTGTTCCTGAAGAACATTCTTTCATGGAACCATAACTAAATACCTACTTAACATGTAAAGCATGTTTTGTACACATATGAAACATGTGTAAGCAAGTAAATGCACTGTTTATATTTTAAACTATGTATTGAAACTAAGACAGGATACTCCAATTTTTAAACTGTACCAGTACAGGAATGGGAATTATGGAAGGAAAAGGAAAGTAAGGTGGAGAAGAAAAGAGCTTTTTCTAATGAAATTATTTTTCTCAAAAGTTTGCACATCTGATACCCCCTGATCCAGCAGTATTTCTACTGGGCTTATATCCCAAAGAAATCTTAAAGAAGGGAAAGGGACTTATATGTGCAAGAATGTTTGTGGCAGGTCTCTTTGTAGTGGCCAGAAACTGGAAATTGAGTGGACCCATCAATTGGAGAATGGCTGAATAAATTGTGGTATATGAACATTATGGAATATTATTAGTCGGTAAGAAATGACCAGCAGGATGATTTCAGAAAGACCTGGAGTGACTTACATGATGCTGAGTGAAATGAGCAGGACCAGAAGATCATTATATACTTCAACAACAATACTATATGATGATCAATTCTGATGGACGTGGCCCTCTTCAACAATGAGATGAACCAAATCATTTCCAATAGAGCAGTAATGAATGGAACCAGCTACACCCAGCAAAAGAACTCTGGGAGATGACTATGAACCACTACATAGAATTCCCAATCCCTATATTTTTGTCCGCCTGCACTTTTGATTTCCTTTACAGGCTAAGAGTACACTATTTCAAAGTCTGATTCTTTTTGTACAGCAAAATAACTGTTTGGACATGTATATTTATATTGTATTCAATTTATACTTTAACATATTTAACATTTATTGGTCAACCTGCCATCTCGGGGAGGGGATGAGGGGAAGGAGGGGAAAAATTGGAAAAAAAGGTCTGGCAATTGTCAATGCTGTAAAATTACCCATGCATATAACCTGTAAATAAAAAGGTTTTTTAAAAAAAAGGTTTGCACATCTGGATCTCAGTTTCTCTGAAACTCTTGGCTATGTCCCTCATGGAAGACATGTCATTACAGGTGTCTCTCCTAGATTTAGGCTAAGGAATTAATTCTCTCCTCTCCCCTAGAATAATCTCCTTCTGGGTGTATAAGGTATTGGGTGTTGGATAAGGGAAAGAGGACTGATAGCAAAACAATGGTTCTGAGAAGCAGTGAAATTCCTCGATTCATAGACATTCTGTTCTATCATGTTGTCTAGATATCTATCTCTGTGTGTGTATGTGCCTTATATTTGTATTATGGGAAGGACAGGGAGGAAAGAGGGAAATGGGGAGGGAAGAGAGAGAGGATGGAAGAGATAAAAGGAGGATGAGAGACACACGGAGAGAAACAGAGAATGAAGACAGAGAGGAAAGAGAAAGGGAAAAGGGGAGAGGGGAGGTGGTGAATGGAGGTGAGTTAAGAACTGAGGATGTTAATATTTGAAGTTTTTCTTTTTTCTCTCCCCCCCACCTCCCCTCTCTTTGTCTCCCTCCCTTCCTCATTGGTCTGGAGCTCTGAGTCTTTCAAACTTCAGGAAGAAAGTAAAGAAGCTATGAATAGTGAGAAAAGGGTAGGGTGAAGTCAAGATTGGAGGGGATAGCCAGGGCAAAGATGAGATGAGTCACAGCCAAAGCCTGGCAGCTGAGCAGAGGGAGAGGACTGCCCAGTGCTGGTAATGCTCAGTAATGCTGATAACATGCCCAGACAAGTCTCCCATACTGTGGTTAGAAAAAAAACAGTATGGCAATGATTTGAGTTTATTTTGCTAGGCTTGTGATTTCACTGATATAGAGAACTTCTGATTAAAACTACAATAACAACAACCAAAAAAAAAACCCTAAAATTAAGCCAGGCACTGAATAATAAAGGCCATCTTGGCCCAGGAGAGAAGTGGTAGAGAAGTGGGGATTAAGGATGCTGAATGCTGCACACACTATCAGATAAGATCATTCACCATTGGTTGATTTTGTGCAATTATTTTTCTTTGTTACATGGGAAAGATTACCTGTTTATAGTAGTATATCTGGAAATGAGATGATTAAAGTAAGCAATAAAATTTATTTTGAACAACAACAAAAAAAGGCAATTTCGTCTAGAGGGAAAATTCAATCAATCAACAAACATCTATTAGGTGCCTACTATGTCAGGTACTGTGCTAGGTGAGAGAGATGCAAGTAAATAAGTAACCCAAATCTTTGTTCTCAAGAATCTTACATTCTATTGGGTAGGGAGAAGAATAGATATTTATAGATAAGTAAATATAGGATACATATAAAATAAACACAGTGATTGGAAATGAGGTACGAACAACTAGAGTAAAAGCCTCTAGAAAGAGATTGCACTTGTACCTTTAGAGTCCTAAGGGGCAAAAGTCATAAAAAGCACATTCCACATATGGAAGATAATCTACAAAAGCTCAAAGGTGAGAAAGAAAGAATGTAGTTTGGCCAGAGCAGAGTGTGTGAGGGAGAGAAGTGTATAACAAGACTAGAAAGGTATCTGCCTGGAACCAGATAATGAAGGGATTTACCAAACAGGAAGAGTATTTTATCTATAGGCAAGTGGAAAGTGGGAGGTGGGCACTGAAAATTCCTGGGCAGGAGAGTGACAGTCAATCTAAGTTTTGGGAATATCTATCCGGCAGCTGGGAGAGGTATCTGAGTTCTAATTCTGACTTCATCTTTCATTTACCTGGGTGACCTTAGGCAAGTCACCCCTTTGAGTTTTAGTTTTCTTCTCTGTAAAATAAGAAGGTCTGACTACATGATTGCTAGGCCTTCAAGCTCTAAAAATTTAGAATTTCATAAATCTTGAACTTCTCCGAGGGCTGGTTCTAAACTATAGCACTAGTTTTAGATCCAAAATTAAAGATTTTTGTATTGAAATATGTTTCCAAAACATTGTTCCACTCCTTATGAAGATTCTGTGCTTTGTTTACCAAATAATTTGCTTTTCATGAGGTTAGCAAGGTCAATTTTCCTTCCACACCCTAAAATATTCCATAGTATCACAGAAACATGGAACACAGTAGAATCAACTCTTCTAGAAACAAATATATTAGGTATTCTTCATGTTTGATCAAACACAAATATGGAGAAAATAGGTGAGTCTGAGAGAGGCGAGACAAACTTTGGACATTGAAGGAAGAAATGCTGAGAGGCAAGACCTCTCTGACAACTCTGGACTAAAATCTGACAATGTGTGATGTGAATGTGGGATAAGAGATGTACCAGGACAATATTAAGCAGCCCAAATGAGCCCAATGAGAAGGCACTGGGTCTTCTCCTCCTCTACTTATTCCCAATAAGCACATCTTTCTTTTCATATATGAAAAGAATATTTTATTTCCCTCATAAGAAAATGTGTGTGTATAGGTGCCTGATACTCAAAAATTGTTGTCTAAGATCTATATTCCTCACTCATACTTTCATTATTCTGCCCTATTTCTAGTCTCTAAAATCTCTGGCATTGTTATCTTACCTACTGACATCATCTAAAGACCCCAGGGCCACAAGGCCTAAGTACCCTTAGGACCTCTGGGCTTTTCCATCAATCCTACGGTTAAGTCTTTTATGTACTGTCTCTTTCAATTAGAGTATGAGAACCTTGAAAGCAGGGACTGTCTATCCTTTTCTGTTTGTGTCCTTGGGCACACCAGAATGGTTCATACTTATTCAATACAGATTTCTACCTTTATAATTTAGGAAGCTGAAGCTCAAAGCATTGTCCAAAGATATTTGTCCAAAGCCACAGAGAGAATTCATAGCAAATCTGAGACAAGAATTGTCTATTAAGGTAGAAAGTGAGGGAAAACAAGAAAAAGGCATGAGTTGCAGCATATCCAACAGGAAGGGAAACAAGGAGGAGGGATAATATCAGTAGTCCTTCAACTTCCCAAATAGTCTAGCTTTCTGTTAATCTTCTCTGCTTCTACATTCATGGTCAAAAGACAAGAATGATTAGTTCTCAAACTTTTTGGTCTCAGGAAGCTTTTGATTCTCTAAAGAGTTTTTGTTGATATAGGTTATATATCTAGTGATATTTACTATGTTAGAAATTTAAATATTTTAGTATTGTTATGAAAATAGCTTTGATCTCAAAGGTCAAATGCCTAAAAAGATCTTGGGGACATCTGGACAACATGATTTGAGAATCATAAAATTAGAGAAACTTCCTCTTTGCCATGAGAAGGGGGCTGACCTTTAAAATCTTTTTCAAATCTATGCCATGATATGATTAAAAAAAAAAAAGACCTTCCAAAAATCATATTCCCAGGACACCGCAAAAGGAACACACTCTGATAATCTGCTGTTCTTAGGGGGTGATGAGTCTTCTACTCATCTGCAACCATCTAGTATTCTGACATTATATCTTCTCAGGATACAGCAAACAATCAAAAGAGACGTACTTACCTGAAGCAATTCCATTTCCAAGGAAAGTGCTAATAATTATGAATGGAAGAAATAATCCATGTCCTAAGGAGGTAAATGGTGAGGCTGAGCTGCTCTTTGGTGTTATCCTGCCATAGCACATCTTTTATCCGTCCAAGTTTGAAAGAAAAAGGGGAAATAAACCTGCCAGCCAGGTACAAATCCACCTACAAAAAAATGCATAAAAAACTTCAGGAAAGGACCAAAGAGAAGCTCTTTATTAACTTGATTAATGAAGGAATCCTATCAACTAGATTCACCTCTTTCAGTTGAGGAAAGTAATATCTAACTTCTCTTTGGCTTGAGAGGATGGCAGCAAAAGCCTCCAGCACACATAGACAGATTATTGAAAGAGAATAAGGAGGGCAGGAATAATCTCACCTTGAAATCTCTCAAGCAGAGTTGAGCTTTAAGAAAAGATCCAATTTTGCCCCACAAGTCATGGAGGCTCTGGGCGAAGAAGGGAAGAAGCAGCTGACGAGAAGAAGACTGATGTCTGAATCAGTGAGTCAAGTTTTTCCTTTGTCACATGCACACTGTATGAGTTCGACTTAGGGAAGAAAAATAGGAACAAATTTAATGGGAATAAAAGCAACTCCAGAAATACTGTCTTGAAAAGAAATGTATCCCTGAGATGCTTGAACAAGCCTAGTCACTCACAGTTCTGACTGCATCTGTGAATTTCAAAAATGAAACAATGAACAAGTTTATCATACACACCTGCAACCCAGGAAATTATATCCAGTCACATGTGTTGACATACCTTTCTAAAAACAACAACAACAACAACCCAGCAATTCACTTTGAGCAAAATAGTTAAGATGTTCACAAACAGAGGAAGTTATTACACAAAAAGGTGAAAAGGTAGGGAGTGGGTGCCCTTCTGTGAGTGTATTCCAAATACCCTCCAAAGCTCCCTTTCTCAAGAAACTTTAATAGAATCCCACTACCAATTTTTATTTTTTATTAATTCAGAGATTTTAAAACATAATTTAAAACAACTTTTAGAAATCTGGGGGGGCTTACTCATATAGGGAAACAGTCCACAACTAAATTTAGTGCTCAAGAGGACTCTAGGGTCTAGCAAATTAATAAGTGTGTTGTGCAGCTTTTCTGTTGAGGGTCATAGCTTTAGAGTTAAAAAAAGATCTCAGGAGCCATTTGGTCTAATCTCTACCCCTCATTTTACAAATAAGGAAACAGGTCAAATGTTATGTTTTTGTTTACTCAAGTATATAATGTAAAAAATTATATGATTCAGACAATTTACAATAGTAAAGTCCTCATACAGGACTTATATATTTCCCCTTTTAATTCAAACCCAGTTCTATGGGCTCTCAACACGGCCAATCACTGAAATACAAAGACTAGATACTCTGCTGGGAATACTAAACCAGACTTGATTTGAAACTGATATATAGCAGTATCAGATTTTAAATTATACTAAAAGCAATAATCATCAAAACCAATCATAACTATTTGGTACTTCTTAAAACAACAACAACAACAACAACAACAAAAAAAAAAAAAAAATAGAACAGAGATCACTGGAACAGATTAGGCAAAGAAATCCCAGAAGAAACAGGACATAT
Organism: Antechinus flavipes; assembly: GCF_016432865.1. Lineage (NCBI taxonomy): Eukaryota > Metazoa > Chordata > Mammalia > Dasyuromorphia > Dasyuridae > Antechinus > Antechinus flavipes. The sequence goes on along the minus strand of NC_067399.1, from coordinate 342,646,659 downwards.
ATCAGTGTTCAATCAATAAACCCAAGAATTCTAACCATTTCATAAGTGCTCACTACTCAATAAAAACTGCTAAAGAAATTAGGCTTAAACCAATAGCTCATATCATACACTACAATCCACTCCAAATAGCTAAAAGATCTAGCTTTTAAAGGCCCTATGAACAAATTAGAGGAAGAGAAAAAGGATTAAATATCTTTTGCAACTACATATAGAGGAAGTTTTGTTGACCAGAAAAGGGATAAGGAAAATCAGATGAGATATCAACTATATAAAATTGAAAAGGATTTTCACAAACAAAATCAATGTAGTTAAAGAACTAGAAGGAAAACAGCTGAGGATAGAGAGAGGAAGGAGAAATCTCTGCAGCATATTTCTCTTGGATAAAGAGCTGATATGCACGATAGAGAAAACGGATACACTGAAAAGAAAATTGATAAGAACAAAAGCCATTTGAACAGATGTGTTTTTTAAAAGAAGAAAGGCAAACTATTAACAAAAATGCTCCAAATCACTAATAATAAGAAAAATTAAAATTAAAATAGCTGTGAAGTTTCGTCTCACATCCATTAGGTTAAAAAAAATGACAATTGTTGGAAGACAGTGCATTGTTTGTGGAGTCAACCTTTCTGGAACTGAACACAAAGAAGTCACTAAAATGAATGTATACCCTTTGACACAATGATACTTCTACTAGGCTTATGCCCTATACAAAGAGGGAAAGAATCCATATCACAAAAATATTCATAGAAGCACTTTTTGCTGTAGCAAAGAACTGGAAATAAAATGGGTACCCATCAATTGGGAAATAATTTGTAGCATATGAATGTAATAGAAAATTACTGAACTCTAAGAAATTACAAAAGAAACCTGGGAGGACCTGTAGGAACTTATTCAGAGTGAATTAAAAACCAGAAGTTTATAAATACAACACTGTAGAATAAAATAACTAAGAAAAATATATAATCAACGAAAAACCAATTATAACTAGAAAATTGATAAATGATCATGCTTTCTACCTCTTGGTAGATGAACTAAAGTTGCAGAATGAAATACACATTTTCTTAAATAGCAAATACATATGACTACATTTGGAGGGTTTTTTAGGAGGAAAAGAGGGGATAGGGGCACAGTAATAATAATAATACCAAAAAAAATTAGAAAAAAAAGTATCAATTATGTATTTAAGAAATGCATAGAAGCAAAAAAAAAAAAATTCCCAATGATATAAAGAAAGGTAAGCCTGGTAGTGTTGAATCTACCATTTTAAATTTAATATATACTTTAATAATCAAGATACACTATAAAGACCCATGTACATAAAAAAAAGATTCATGATGTCATATATATATGTGTGTGTATATAATATATGCATAAACATGTATTCCTCTTTTTCCGTTTTGTCTAAGGAAAATATGTTTATGTTTGTCAAATTGATGATAACAAAACTTTTTATATGAGGGAAGAAGAGGTTGGACTAGATTATCTATCAGGTCTCCTCCAGATGTAAATCTACGATTTATATTTTCTCTTCCCTCCCTTCCTTAATCACCAAGGCTATTGAGAAAAGACCTTTGTAAATTGCAAAACACCATATGAAGATATGCCTATCATTGTTATGAAGTCAATAGTCACCTGCTATTTTTTTATGTTCCTGTTTTTTAACTTCCAGATTAGCCAAAGTTTTGCTTTAAGGTAAAGGACAGTATCAGTCTCAAAGTAACTCATAACTAGAACTTCAGCATTGTGTTTTGGAAGTCTTCAGGGTTATAGTTTTCTAAAACCAACTACAAACATCTCATCTTCTCCACAAGGCAAAGATTTATTCACCATTAAATATTTCTCAAATGGATGCCCTCAGACACTATAGGGGATATAGGTTATGAGCAGATTAGAACTAAAGTTTTGCGTCAGTTGTAAGTTGGTATTGTAACTGAACAGAGAGTAATCACATTACTTTCTTTCTTCTGAATAGGGAAGAAGTTTCCCTCAATGTCAAGGCCTGTAAGGCAGGGATACAAATAACTATATACAAGTTAGGATGTAGTAAATATATATAGGGTATCTTAAAAGTCTTCGTGCAGTTTTAAGATATTAAGTTTTTAAAAAGCTCAGTAGCTATTTAAGCTTTAATGGTTTTGAGACATCACCTTGCTGACAAAGGTCCATATAGTCAAAACTACAGTATTTCCAGTAGCAATGTATGGCTGTGTGAATAGAATTAAAAGAAAAGCTGAGTGCTACAGAAGAAGCACTTTTGAACTGTGTTGCTGGAGAAGACTTTTGAGAGTCTCTTAGAAACTGAAGCTTAAATAACTTGGCTACATAAGGAGAAGATGGGACTCACTGAAAAAGACCCCAATGCTGGAAAAGATTGAAGGTAAAATGAAAAGATGGCAGATGATGAGATGAATAGAGTGTGTCATGGAAGCAATGAGCATAAGCTTAGATAAACTTTGGGATATAGTGGAGGATAGAAGAGCCTGGTACACTATGGTCCATAAAGTCACAAAATAGAATACAATTGAACAAGAGCTTTAAACTTCACAAAGCCTTCACCTACATGTCGAGATTTTCTGGCTCTAATACAAACTCTGCCATTAATTCTGGCTATGTGTATTTGAACGAATCACTTGACCCCTTAAAATGGGAGATCTTTGAAGACAACCTTGGCAAAATGTAGATGATATGTTAAGAGAATGGAAGATCTAGGTGCCAGTCCTACTTGTCATTATTAGCCATCTATCAGCGTACTTGAATAAGACCCTCCCTATTGAGTATTCCTCAAATGCTTTCCAAAAACACTTGGGCAAAACACTTAGCATCTCAGGGCTTAAAGTTTCCTTATTCAGAAAAATGAGTCTTTTCTGACAAGTATTATCAAACTTATCAAAGGCTAATAACTAAGGATGTCAAAGTCACAATAACTAAGGTGGTGTATGATGAACACTCTGGCCTAAGGAAATGAAAGTAGACCAGTCTTTTGAACTTCCCAGCAGTGGCCTTTAGGTGTCCAAAGAACTACACTAACAACCTTCCAAGTGAATTGGTGTGTATTTTGTGCTTACTTGCATAATTATAAAAAGAAACTCAAATTAAAATCTACATAATGCACTTTGTAAATCTTCAAGCATTATTATAAATATTATTGTTATTACATGCATAACCCAGACAATAGGAATGCTTAAAAAGTATTTTTCCTGAAATGTTAACAATATGACTGGAAGAAGGAAGAACAGATTTATTTTCTTTGTTTGAGAAATGCAGATATCATCAAGAAATCCCACTCTAGTATCTTTATATCTGAATGACACGACTTCTAGAGGCCTCACTTTCCTAATCTATCAGTGCACTTGAATAAGACCCTCCTTATGGAGTATTCCTCAAATGTTTTCCAAAAATAGCACCTATATAACAACAAAAAACTCACATGTATATTTATTTGGGTTTATCCATAGCCATTACCTTTTCCTCTCTCCCTCACCCACAAACTGGGGAAGCCCTGGAGAGAATAAAAGGAAATTAAGGGGTAGTGAAAAGAAAAAAGAACTATTAAGTGGTTGAATGAAATTTGTCTATTAAAAATATTGCCCAGACTTTTGAAACATTAGCTACAGAAATGCAGAAAAGAATCCCAAATTCAGATTAAAAGATGTGTTCCAGCCCCAAATCTGTCATGGTCTAAAGTAAACCACATCTTTCAGGGTTGTGGTTTCCTCACATGTAAAGTGAGTAAGATATCTGTGACTCTGTAGAGTAGGAAGAACACTGAATTTTAAAAGATTTGAATATTGTATTATCTATGTGACCTTGGTGAAATTATAACTCCTCTAAGCCTTCAGTTTGGGATCCTGGACATTTTCAGAATCATACTATTGTGATGGGGCAAAGGAAAAAAAATTAAAAGGAGATTTGCAACATTTCTATGAGAAGTAAAGTTTATAGAGCAGGTGATATGCTACAAGGTGCTTCATTGGTCTTATCCACAATACAGGGTATTTCTTATATATTTTCATTGCCTTTAAAACTCAAGTTCTATGTTGCAATTATTTCCCTATAAGTGTCTGTAGCTGTTGTCTGGCAAAGGACTAGAGTTTGGGGGATCATTAAACCCTTATTTCCAGGGGGTTTAATGAATCAATATTCAAGTTAATTGTTTAAACATTTGTGCCAGTTTCTAGTTATGTTTCCCCTCAAAAGTTGAAGACTGACTGTAGAAGGATTGACACTAGCAGGATTGATCCAAATAGGAAAATTTTTGTTTATACTCTTTTCCAACCACTCAAATCCTTCTTACTGTTGAGTTTTCAATCTTGTCTGACTCTTTGTGACAACATTTGGGATTTTCTTGGCAGAGATACTGCAACAACTTGCCACTTAATTAAAAGAAAATTTATGAGGGCCACTAGGTGGCACAGTGGATAGAGCACCTGCCCTGGACTTAAGTTCAAATCTGGCCTCAGACACTTAATACTTCCTAGCTGTGTGACTCTGGGTGAGTCACTTAACCCCAATTGCTTCAGCAAAAAAAAAAAGTTATCTTAAAGCAAGAACTTCTTTATATTCCCAAAAAATGTCTATCCCTTCTAGTCCTTCTTCTCTTCTTGAGCCAAATATTTATCAATTGAGGAAGAAAAGAAAATGAACTTCAAATATGTTACTTTTGGGGGAGAATAAGAAAGTCACACTTGATGGGGACAATTCTGAGATTTTTTAGGTGCCAAAAAATATTTTATATATTGACTTCAGAGACAGAAGACTGAAGATCCAGCTTTGAGAAAGATAATTAGGAAAGTGATCTTGGGTCTCAGCTTCCTCATCCTTAGTATGAGGGCACTAGTGGTTTCATTTAGCTGGAGTTCTGGACCTGATATCTCTATTGAGCCGAAAATTGGCTCAGGACCACTCCCAGTAAGTAGTCTCATTCAACTGGAAATCTAGGCCTGGGGGCAGTGACAACATTGCATTCAATTGAAGCTTCAGTTCCAGATTTCCTATTTAAAGGGCAATTTGGGGGCTCATTTCTTGGCAGAGGCCTAAAGTAAGAATCATGCCATGCCAAGGGACCTCTCTCCCTTTGACACAGATGCCTACCAGGACCCCTGCCCACTGAGAAGACATTATTTTCTCATCATTAACCCCACTTTATCTCTCTGCCAAGATTTCTCTAAACCTCTTGCTTATCTCTCTGCCAGGACTTCTCTCTCAGGACCTTGCCACTGAGGAAGTCAGCCTCCTAAGCAAAAGCTAACTTCTCATCCAACAATAAACTTTTCGGGTTTGTGATTTCACATTGAACCTCTGCACCGACCAAAGAGGGGTTCCCACAACCTCTCTGCACTGCCACTAACTGCATCAACCTGACCTTCTAGAAGAAACAATCTCCACAGCAAGTTGAGTTCTAAAAGCTTCTTGCTGAATTTTAGGACTTGATGCCTGCTTTATAAATTGTGACTGCACTTTAGTGCTAAGCAAGGAAGAGTGTTATTAGACACACCCTCTCCCTCCTAAGCTATTTCCTAGAGGGAAGAATGTCTATTTCCTCTGAACCCCTGGGTTTCTTGGTTTTCTTTAAGGTTCAGCCAAAATTCTACCTTTCCCAATCTTCCTTAATTTTAGTACTAAGATTATCTAATTTATCCTGTCCATATCCATTTTATAAACAAGTGCAATAAAATGTTTGAATGTGGTACTTATTAGATTGTGAGCTCCTTGATGATGAGGTCTGAAGTAACTTAGTGCAGTGGGCAGAGAGGGACTAGAGTACTGATGAAATTACTCCATGTGGCAGACAAGGAAGGACACAGATAAGGAACAATTTAGCTTCATAATCCCACCCTGTGTGGAGGTTGTTAGCAACCTCACTTTGCTATATCTGGTCCCAAATTCCCATTATATCAAACCCCTGGGGTTAAATTTCCCCTATAAATCTATCCATGGCTCACTCATTCTTGGCTGAACCCCTTTAGCCTGCCAACGCACTCTGCCTCAGTATCTTTCCCTTTCTCCCTCTCCCATGCCATAGAGTGTCTCTCATCTCATCCCCCATCATGTTTTAGGGTACTAAATTCCTTTCTGAATTTAGCCTGTCAGCTAAGGGCTTACTCCGACCTCATGGAGTGTTCCCTTTCTCCTGGTTAACTGAATTCTGTAAGGGTCCATTAGAGAGATCAGACAAGCTCAAATGAGATGTAAGTTCCCCATGTGATTGGAATTGAGTACTTGGGGACTTCCTTCGTGGGTGGGACCTCCAGCCATGGCAGGAATCCTAAAATCTCACTCTGAGATCTCATAAAGATCGGGATGTAATCATCATCGATTGGCTTGTGCCTGTGACCCCATAAACCCCATATAAGCTTGGAGCAGGAAGGAGTCCATATCTTTTTCCATCTGGAGTTTGGCTTGGGGAGAGATACTAAGAGTGCAGGAGGTCATAGAGTGAGGTGTAAACCATGTGAATAAAGTCTAAGCTTGTCTGCCAATACTCTGTTGTGCTCAAACTGTGTCCCTATGAGATAGCAGCCAGAGAGAGGACTTCTGAGGACCTCAAAACAGAAGTAAGATTGATATATTTACCAGACCACTGATTAGGCCTAGGAATAAGGATTGATTAGCGTTAGTTGAGTGCGAGTATTGTTCCACTTGTCCTTTCCATCATTAATTGTTAAAAGCCCCTTTCCTTACTAACTATATACTCTCCAAATTCTATTTCATATTTATCACTCCTGATATTTATTACGTATCACTTCATTTTGTCTGTAACCTCTTCTCTTCAACAAATCTACTTTCTGCCAAAGAGAATGACCACTGTGAATTTTTCATATAACAAAACCCTAAGCCTATGCTGTAAGAGTGGTCTAGATTCCTGGTGGTCTGGAGGTTAGTGGCTTTATAAAAGAGTTATTAAGAATCCCCTTTAAATCGGCCATAGGTTTTAGGAGTGAAAGAATTCACTCATTCCCATTAGTTGCAAAATGAAAGTTTATTGTTAGATAGAAATCAGTTTACCAAGGGACTGACTTCTATAGTGGCAGATCTATGGAAAATGGAGTGTGCACTGGCACACAGTTCTCAGTGGACAGAAAGTCCTAGCAGTAAAGGGAGCTGCTAAGGTCCATCTGCAAAGACTTTAGTTGATGGAAGCTTATTGTATTGGGTGTCTTGGTAGGGGCTGGGACAAGCCCAGATCTCCTATTGGAATTCAAAGGGATGCTTTTTGATCAGGATTTGTAATTGAATCAAAGGCTCTGGCATTCTGGAAAGACAACTTGTCTGGAGAGGACATGCCTCAGTCAGGAGGGGATGGGAATCTGGAAGGAATCACAGATCAATAGAAAATACAGTTTCTTAAAGGGACCCCAACCCACTTCATAATCGGTGAAAAACCCAAACACATCATTTGGAACTTTAAATTGCTCTCCTAGATCACATCCTCTGGTGCTCAAATCTTTGGTCTGACAAAAGGTAAGAAATGTGCCCCTCAATATTTTTCCTACTCCTTAACTAAGGTGGAATACAGCAATGTGTCCCAGAGAACATTATCACTTTGCTCGCTGGGTGGCAAATAATAGACCTAAAGTAGGGGGATATCCTCAAGTAAGTCACATCCTTATCTAAGGACAAGTTTAATACCTGGCAGTGATTTCTTAATAACCAAATTTGATGGTAATGTGAAGAAAAACGAGTTTTTAAATTTGTTCTTTTAAGGAGCTGAGATAACATCAGCTATTTATGCCTTTATCTTGGCACAAAGTATTACCCAGGAATCCTGATGTCGTTTGCTTCTCAAGATTCCAACATGGCAAAAGCTGTTCACCAGAAAAGGAAAAATAAAATCCCTGCTGTTCTAAAAAAGAAGCCAGGTTGTCTTCACTATTAAGATCCTTAATGTGTGTCTATGGGATCTCTGGAAGGAGGTCTGCTTTTGAAGACTGATGAAGGCTGTTATGATGAAAAAGAAAAGTTACCAAATAGAACAATGCCATATCAGGAAATAGGTTTAAACAGCAGACAAACCAGGAAGACCTTTTTAAAAGATCCTTCCAATCCTCATTTTCAGGAAGGTTGGTGTGACTGAACTGCAAACACTAAAGCTATAGAGCTAAAATTGATCAGCATTTACAGCTTAGCCTTAGGGAAGAGGGGAGGAGATATAGACGTTAAAAACAGTCTATTAAAATTTCTAGTAGTTTGCCTTTATCTCCTCCACTCTCCCAATAATACCTCCATAAAAGGTAAGCACCTAGGCAGTGTGTGAGCCATAGTTTTGATTGTGGAATGAGGAAGACATAAGGTAAAGTGTTTTCTCAAATAACAGTTCTGTGATTCTCATCCTAGTTGATTTCTAGGTGATTCTAGGTGATTTTTATATGTGACATGGGATATCACCTATTTGACAGTATTGTGAAAATCAAATGACAAACACTTGTAAAGCACTTTGCAAAACAAACAAAAAAATATATATGTAAATATTAGCTATTGCTATAAGCTGCCATTATTAAACAGTTGTACCACAATTCCCTTTTATTGTCCTAAGTTTCCCTGAATTGTTCTGCCCCAGTTCCTAATTGTTCTGCTCAATCCTGCAACACCATCCCTCCCTCCTAATCATCATAATTCAGATAAGGAGAAAAACTGTTATGCCACAGTTCTCGTTTATTATCCTGTCTCAGTTTCCCTAAATTGTCCTGCCTCAGTTTATAACTGTTTTGCTCAACCACTCCTCCCTTCTAATCAAGATGATCCAGATAAGGAAAAGGACCTTCTATCTTAAGCATCATTAGAATGTTGGGAGCCTTTCCCCATTCTGTAATCCCAATTATCTAATATCCCCCATGCCTCTCCTCACCCCATCAGAACCAGATTGTTAGTCCTGTGTTACAGCTCTCAGCACCCTGACTCTGCCCCTGCCTGGATCTATCCCAAGTCTGAGCCACATGTATATAGGTCATTGAGAACTCATACTGTTTGCTGGATTCTTGGAGACAATAATCTCATTCAGCCCTGGGACCACTATATGAATCCATTTGGTCCCAGTAAATCTCTCCCTTTTAAATAAAATATTAAATACACTCTATCTTGCCTCAGTTTCTCTGGTATTACAAGACCTTCTATCTTAGACATCATAATCCCCAACCTTCCCTACTTATCAGAATGTCCGGTGCCTCTCCCCACCAGATCAGAACTGGATTGATAGTCTGTCCCACTCTCAGTACTCTGCCTCTGCCTCTGCCTCTGTCCCTGCCTCCGTCTATTCCCTGTTAGCTTAGAGCCATGTGCATATATAAGTCACTGAGAACTACACTGGCTGCTGGAGTCTTAGAGATGATAATCTCATTCAGCCCTGGGACCAAATCCATTTGGTCCTGGCACAATCTCTCTCTCTCAAATAAAATATTAAAAATTCCCTAATCTCTATCTTGCCTCAGTTTCTCTGGCACTTCAAAACTATGAGATGGCATTTATCAAATCTTTGTTATGTGTCAAACACTCTACTAAGAGATGGGAGTACAAAAGAAAAAGTTAAAAATGCCTCATTTCCTCAAAAAACTTACATTCCAACAGAATAGGAAAAAAATATTTACAAGTCCAATAGATATAAGGTCATATTAGAGAGCAAAGCACTAGCAACTGGGGGATCTGGGAAAGACCTCCTAAAAAGATTTGAGCTGAATGCTAAAGAAACCCTAAATAGTGTTGAGGAGGCAGGGAAGACAAGGTATAAGGTCAGCTAATACACAGGAGATAAAAGAACAAACATAATATTATTTCTAGACTACAGAATGCATGGAAGGATAATATAATAGAACTAGAAAATTAGAAAGGAGTCAGAATGTAGATAGCTTAAAATATCAGTGAGCTTTATATTTTGTCCTAGAGGGAGCCATTGGAGTTTACTGAGTGGTGATGGAAGAGTAGTGATGTATCCAGACTTCAGCTGTGTAAAAGATGGATTGATATGGAGATAGATTTAGAGTAGGGAGACCAATTAAGAAACTAATAGGATATTCTACCAATTAGACTAAGAGCTAATGAGGACCTAAACTAAGAGAGGTGTACAATACAGGTTACAGAGACAGAAATGCCAAGATTTAGCAATTAATTAGATAACATTTAGGATTTATACTTTAAATGCCTCGCGATTCTAACTCTAACCATAAAACCTTATATTTAAAGAGTTGAGAATGACATTAAAGTTGAAAACTTGGATGATAAGAGTTCTTAGGAGTGATGTGAACTCTAACCACTGTCAACCTTATCACATACAAAGGGAGACTTTATCTTGTCAAAGGGGACTGTTATCTTGTCACATGACTAAAACTTTCTCAAATCATCAAATCAATAAAGATTCTACAAATAAGAAACCCTTCCTTCCCTAGAGCACCCTCACTTAGCACGTCTTACCTCCTACAGTACCAGCATTCAATTGTTGATATAGATATAATGTACATACAAGTTCATTCTCAACTAGGACCCTCCTTGTGTGGTTCAGAAATGGTGAGGGGTCACCATTTAATAAAAAAAAGCTGGAGAGATCTCTAAAAGCAAAGCAAAGTTTATTATACATTCTCGAGAGAAGGGCGTCCCACCCCTGGAGCAGACAATGAAGGGAGGAAGCACTGCTGGGGGACAGAGTCAACACTTTTAATCCCTAACGCAAATACCCCCTCCCACTACTGACGCTCATTCTTATTGGCTGAGTTTCTTACATTCTAAACACGGGAACTACCCAAGAAATTGAACTTGATCAATAAGTTGCCCATATCTGACTGAAACAGGGAGACACTAATGTCATAGGAGGATAGCAGGAAGGGGACTTAAGTATGCCCTTGACTCAATGAAAGATCTCACCTCATCTCACTCACTCCCTAACTCTCTATACTCGTCCTTATTTCCTTTGTGCCTCTGACCTTTAAATGCCACCCTGCACCCACAGATCATTTTGATTAGTCTATGTGCCTTTGATTTAAAAAAAAAAAAAAAAAAAAAGGGAGGGGGGAGAAGGGAGTTTCGTATGGCTACAATAATGCCTTTTCTGAATTTCTTTCATTCCATACCATTCTCCAAGAATCTGGTACTTCATTAATTGGAAGGATAGGGATGCCCTTGACAGTATTAGCAAAGTTCAAAAGAGCCATATCTAATGGTAATAAGTTCTATTTTGGACATATTAAGTTTGAGATGCATAAGGGACACTAAGTTGAAAAAGTTGAAAAGGTGAACATTCCAAGCTCAGATTGGTCTATCCAAGCCAGTCAGATACATTGTAACTTAACTCCAATATAATGATTTTGATCCTCTGGGACTGGAAGTCTTCATTTCTCTGCAGGAAGCATTGATTCTCCTGATCTTTCTCTACTATGTCATAGTAATCTGTTCACTCTAGAAGTTCACATAATCCTTAAACCTCTCACACTGAAGAACCCTCTGCCCTTGTGGCCTCTTTCTCATTTTCTCTAATTGGCTGGCTCCTTTCATCTCTTCTATTTTAAGATGTCCAAGTCAACAATTGATGTAATATATCTTCTAGGGGATACAACAATAATTTTGAGGTCCCCTAACTTCATGGGGCTTCTGTTCTAACAACAAATCGGTGATTTTAAGTCCTCTGGCTTTAGAGTTTGGCTCTGGGAACTCTCACACCCAATCTATTCTAAAGTCTTCTGGCCTCAGGATAGTGAATAGATCACTCCTCAGTACATTGTTGACAGATAAATAATCTGTAGATCAGTGAGAACCAAATTCCAGAGACCACTCTTTGGTCCTACCTCTCGGCCATGAAATTAGCGTATCTATAACATGAATTAGATAAATGTGCCTCCTTCTGTTTCTTTGCTAAATTCTCTTGGAATTTAGTCTGCTTCAATGGCGTTACAATTACAATAAACTTTGCCCCTTGACTTGGAAAAGGTTCAAGCCTGCAAATTCTTTTGAGACACCTCTGACACCGATCTATGACCTCAACCTTTTGAGGTCCCTTTCCTGATCAACACTATGTCCTTATTCCTTTCCAGGCTGCACTTTCTAGACATCCTCTACCATATCCCTACCCAAGTATCTTCATATCCCTCCTTCCATCTTTTTAGTTTCCCTTTCAGAATATAAATCATTGAGAACAGGAACTACCTTTCTTGTTGTATTTTTATTCCTAACATTTAATACAATGTCTGGACCATAATAAGAACTTCAGTGAGGACTTTTTTTTAAAGGATAGGGAAAGACTTAAGTTGTTTATATATAACAGAGAAAACCAGTAAACAAGGAGAGATGAGTAGGGAGGGGAATGAAAGCAGGGCAATATACTAGAAAAGATGGGATGGGATAGATTCGATGGTACAGGAGATGAGGTGAATGATGTTAAGAAATAAAAAGAATGGATTTAATTTTTTCAGTTAAGTTTTTTAGTAGAGCAAAGTACTCTAACGGAAGTGGAAGGGAAAGTAGGAAAAAAATTTGAAAACACTGCTGTGGTGAGTGGGATAGAGAAGACTGCCTTTGTACAGCTCAGTTGATATTAGATAATAGTGGACCATACTCTCATAATAGACTCTATCCCTTAATTGTGAGCACTACTTGAGATTCATAGCTTGCCCCTTTCACTCTCTATCAGGAGTGTGAAGTGTTCAAAAAAGGTATCATTAGCCTTCACAACACTACTTTCTATAGAAGAGAAATAAAATATTTCCAGAAGCTTTATTTTAAGGAGATGACCAAGGTAGCCATGTTCACTCTTTCACTGCTCTTCCAGCTCACTCCTGACTCTCTGGATTTCTCCACAATGTCACCCTTCCTCCCCTTCAGCTTCCTTCTTCTCACTTTAGAATGTAAGCTCCTTGAAGGCAGGGACTATTTTTTAAAAAAATTTTGTTTGTATCAATATTCCTAGGCTTAAGCAGAGTTTCTAAAACAAGGAAAGTATTTAACAAATGTTAGTTGACTTAAATATTAGAAATGCCAAAACAGAGTTCCTCCTTTCCATCTCCCCTCCCCAAAACACACAGAGGCAAGTATCCCAATCAGCTGGTGAGCAATCACAAAGCATTTATGAAGGGCCTGCTATATGTTAGGCACTGAGGTAACACAAAAATACAAACACAAAAGCATTTGAGCATCATAGTTATGGAGACCAGTTATGGGCAAAGGCACAGAGAAAAGAGGTGAAACATCATGAACACAGAGTAGAGAGAAGCAGTTTGGTCAAAGTACAGAGTATACGGAGAAATATTATTTAAACAGGCCAAAAAATAGGATGGAATCAATATCGTAAAGGATTTTCAATGCCAATTCTAGTTTATCTTGAAGGAAATGAGGCACTTATACTCACTGCTAAGACTTCTTGACTAGGGAAGTATCATGGCCAGAGCTACACTTTAAAGTCAGTTTGATTATGTCTGTATCTATGGAATGTATGACAGAGAGTAAGTCCATTTCCGCATGCACTTCCATTCTGAATTGCAGTGCTTTCCAGTTTTATAGTCTCCAAACATTTTTAATCCATAGAAGTCTCTTCAATGTGCCCATTAATAAGACTGGCTAACTTGTAGCTTTGAATTCTGAAACCACGCCCATATTAAAAGACTTTCAGGGAGGCAGTGTTGAGGGGTCTGGGAAGTGTTAGACTGATTCACTTACTCCTCTGGTGGTTGAAAAGCAATGTTGGGCCCAAGTATGCAAATGGAGCCTGCTTACTGTATTCTTTTGCATCTATGAGAAAACTACGAAATCTCTGAATTGCAAAACTGGATATAGGGTTCTGGGAGACTTCTATCAAAACAAAAAAAAATCTTTATTCACTAAACTCTAACTTGTATTTCTGAAAGCAAATCAATTTTACAATTTCAAAACCTCTCTCTCTCCATCCCTCCCTTCCCCCAAACATAACATACTCTCCCCCCATATTCCCTAAGGAAGAAAACAGTTGTAAATTCAAAAGAGTGGGTAGCATTAAGTTATAGAAAAATCATTAAACTGTTTTATTGGGAAATCATGAAAGGAAAAACACATCAACATAATAAAATGCATAATGCGAGGAACTTCAGTATATTATAACCAAGATTTATCTGACAAAATTTTTATACCATAATTCTGTTTTACAAGCTTCCTCTATTCTATACTGACCATCCAAGTAATAGAGGCTAAAATTAAACATACAAGTTAAAGACAGTGTTCTAGATGATATCTGTTTTCATAAGCACAAAAGAACCTCAATTTGAGGTCAGAACATAGCCTAGTTTAGCAAATAGCTGTGTTTTTGTATTTTGAGTGTTTGAATTGAGGAAATTGAGACCCTGAATAATGCTTGGGACTTGAGTTGTGTAAAAAACTTGGGTCACTATGTAGTATTTTCACATCACTGTTGAAATATAAAATTTAAGTCACTTTGCTTAAATGAATTATTACAGGATCAATTTAGGTTATTTCTATACTTGTGAACTTGATAATTCTCAAAGTCATGATTTAATGGGGTATGAAGGAAGTTAATATTACTGAGCAGTTTGTAAAGCATAGTTATAAGATCCTTGTTCAGTATTATATTTATTTTGTTAATACTTGTGAATACATGTTCTATTTATTTTTTAGACTGTAGAAAATTGTATAGAAACTTAAATAGATTTCTGCATGTATCTAATCTCACTTTTGCTAAGGTTTTCATGTCAAAGGCACTTTTTATAATAAAGGTACCTTTTATTTGTAGAACCTTTTATTCACCCTCACTTCTCCAAGAGTAGAGAATAATTGTGCAAGTGAATTCTAGCTTCTGGCAGAGACTTTAGAAGGCATAATTTTTTTTTTACTTGTTTTAACTTAAAAAATCTAATACTCCATGAAGCATTCTCTTCCTGCTTTCAGCTATCAGAGTTAGTCTGTTTACCTCTGTTACTCTGACCATGCCTTCTTTTTGTTGTTGCTGGGAAAATGATATAGAGGGGAGAATTCTACATTTTTTCCTTGCTTTCTGAAGCAAGCAAGCAAGTAAGCAAGCACTTGAAGGAGGAAATGGAGAGATGGGTAAATCAGGACTTGTTTTCAGTTTTAAGAAAAGAAGCAGTTTTTCTTATGAGTTTCTAAAATTGGGAGTCTCCCTTATGGAAATCCTAGCTCATTCATCTGTACAGATGTATGGAATTTATGAAACATAAAGGTGTTATTAATCTCTAAATCCCTTGGGAATCCTAGGTCATCAGAAGTGGAAGAACTGAGACAAGATCTTTCATGAATTGGACCTTGTATGACAGAGTATTGCAAAGGAGGTACTGAAAGATCAAATGGCTTGTTCAAAGTCATATGGCTAAAAAATGTCAGTTTAAAAGCAGGTCTTTTCAATCTCTACTACAGTCCTGGGCATGCTGCTTCTAATTCCATATTTGATTCTCACTTCAAGTCAAATCCCACACTTTTTAGAATTTTTAGCTCCTTCATTTTACAAATAAACAATAACCTGAGGCTGAGGAGTTAGGAAGTGACTTGCTTTAAGTCTGTTTTAAGTTGGTAGCTTAACTCTACCTAAGACAGTAGTCCTGGGGAGTGATGGTTTGGACTAGGGACAAAATAGTCAACCTAGTCTGCTCACTTGGAGATAGTCTTCAGCTGGATACTTGTTCTTAAAGGCTGGCTATTAACTTGGCCTATATTATCTCAATATTATCTAATGCTGAGTGAAAATTAAAAGGCAGTTGAGGTGAAGTTGTATATACTTTAAATTAGTGTTCTACCAGGATTTCATGGTGATTTAACTGGTCATTCCTTTTTATGCTCTCCCTATTCCCCATCATGAAACTTCCTAGCAAGGGATGTTCATTGTAACTTGAGGGACCCAAGGAGTGTAAATGAGTTAGGCCAAACTCTAAAATTTTGAGAAACCAGAAACCAAAGGCTTGAAATAATTTGTTACCTTCATCCTCCCTTCAGAGATAAATTCCCTACAAATTGTTGATGTTCTATATCTTGGGCATTAGTTTCCCATCTACTTTGGGTTTATAGAGTGGCTTGTAGCTTTTCCAATTTTTGTCAGATTATTGCAACCCTTGGCCACTTATTCTATACTGGAAGATTTCACATTTATGTGGCCTATTTGTGGCCTTTTAACATAGATTTGGTGCTATAAGTACTCTGTGTCTAATATATTTATCTAGAATAACTAGTAACTAGTAACTCTCATTTATTCACTTAGGCAAATAAAATTTGATCCCTGATAATCTTGATAGCCCTAAAAATATCAATTAGTGTGGCTTGCCTTAATTTATTTTCTTTAAGACAAGAGTCAAGAACCTTTATTTAAATAGGAATTTTCCTGTTGAAACAATTGAGTGTGCTGCTAATACTGATTTAATTCATAGAACTACTCTTTTAGTTTACTATTTTTAGAGGTTGGGGAGAGGGTCTTTAAAAAATTATTAAAATTAGTCTTAGAGACTGAGGCATACTCAACTTGAGCTTAGCTCTTGGAATTATAAATAAATACAGTAAGCAATTTATTGAATATTGTGATGTGGATCAATATCCATAAGAATCCAGACAATTGCAATCATGCACTTTGTAAGCAGATACTGAAGATCCTTTCTTCTGCCTCTGGTACATTTTCTTACTGTTGCAATCTTGGATCTGGAAGGACCAACAAAAAGAGGGGGTTTGCAGCCATTGTGGTGGTGTGAGATGAAGATGAATCTGGTTGCGCCTCCCAGAGAGTGCTTCTCCTCAACTCCCTTCTCCATGTAATTCAGCTGAACTCTATCCGAGAGCCTCTGTCTGTTTCTTATATATGAGCGAGTGGGATTGTGGGATATCTCTCAGCATGCTCTTTAGCCCTAAGAGCTTCAAGGGAGGTGTGAATTCGGATATCTAATACTAAACCCTGAAATCTCCCAAACATGTGAACTCCAGTGAGTAAAGGTGTGAACACAAGCACTGTATCAATTAGTTCTACTTAGTACCTTGTTTCAGATTCTGGCCCAAAATATCTCCTTGTAAGATCAGATCAAGGATACTGAACCATGCTAAATTAGATAATTATTGTCTCTATCAACTCTAATGACTCAACTGTTTGTAAAGATTCCAACACAAATATATTATTTAATAGGAATTAAATATTCCTATTTTTGATATAGGAGGACCAAATGACACAGCTCCTGATTTGGAAGTAGAGGAGCTGGATTACAAATATCACTTACAGACCTAAAGCTATATTATAAAGCAGCAGTCATCAAAGACTAAGAAATAGATAAGCCAATCAGTGGAATAGGTTCACAGGACAAAACAGTAAATGACTGAGGCAACCTAGTGTTTGACAATCCCAAAGACCCCAGCTTTTGAGAGAACTCATTATTTGACAAAAACTGCTGGGAAAATTGGAAACTAATATGGAAACTAAGCATTGACCCACACTTAAGGTCAAAATGGATTCATGATTTAGACGTAAAGAATGATATTATAAGGAAATTAAAAGTTTACCTCTCAAATCTGTGGAGAGGGAAGGAGTTTGCGATCAAAAAATGACTGGAACTCATTATTGAACACCAAATAGATAATTTTGATTGTGTTGGGTTGAATAGTTATTGTACAAACAAAACTAATACAGACAGGATTGGTTTGGAGGGATGAATTGGGAAAACATTTTTGCATTCAAGAGTTCTGATGAAGGCCTCATTTTTGAAGTTTATAGAGAACTGACTCAAGCTATTCTCCAGTTGATAAATGGAGATGTGAACAATTTTGAGATGAAGAAATTTCTAGACGTAGGAAGGGTCACTATTGTTCAGAAAGGTGCAAGTTAGGATAGCTCTGAGATACTTTTCAGATTGGCTAAGATGGTAGCAAATGTTGAAGGGAATGGGGAAAATGCACACTGGTTCATTGTTGGTGGAGTTGTGAATGAATTCAGCCATTCTAAGGTGTAATTTGGAACTATGCTCAAGAGGTTATCAAACTGTACATACCCACTGGTCCAGCAATATTTTTACTCTCCCAAAGAGATCTTGAAGGAGCAAAAATATTTGTGGCAGCTATTTTTGTCATGTCTTATGATGTCATGGAGATGTTTTGACAAGCAAATTAAAATCTTCCTCCATCTGCTCTCTATTACTACCTAAAGGAATCACAGAATCAACGGGTCCCCTCCCAGAAGTCTTTTACAACTCTTCTGGGAAGGGGCAGGAAGTCAATTCAAAGGTCTACCCTAATATTCCTTTGTTCTCCTCTAATCCCCTCTTCTTCCCTCCTCTCTCTTTCTTCCTCTCCTTCTCTCTTACCCTTTTTTCTTCCCCTCCCTCTTGGATTCCAAGAGAGAGGTTCCTGAAGTTCCATCTTCTTTAAGTTAAGAATTTTCTAATTTCCCCCAATTTGACTCTTCACCATCTTGGTCACTCCTTCTTTGCCTCTAAACACAAGCTTTAGTTTCTCAATATCCCTCCTAAAATGTTAACATCAAAGAATGAAACAATATTCCAAATGTGCATTCTTAATTTATGTCACTACTTATCCAAGTCCAGTTTTTTCCTACAAAACCAAGTACAGCTTAAGTACTACCTAAATTACAATGTTCTCTCCTTCCTTTGTGCTTTTAGCACACAGCTAATGACGATGTTAAACTAAAGTATATTATGTCTCCACAACTAGGCTATAATCAGAGCTTATTAACCCTTCTTAGCTCTGCCTCCTGATTGCCCTGACTTCCTTTAAGTCAAGTCCCAAATAAAATCCTATATTCTACAGGAAGCATTTGCCAACTTCTTAATATTAGTACCTTCTCTCTATTAATTGATTCCTATTTTCTGGGATGTATATTGTCCATATAGATGTGTTTGTTCGCTGCCTTCCCGCTTAGATTGTAAGCTGTCCCGAAGACAGGAATTGTCTTTTTCATCTTTTTGTATATTCAGCCTAATAAATGTTTACTGACTGGCACAGACAAAATAAAAAACCAACCTATAAGGACTTTTTTCTCTGCTGAAATATTCATTTTTTCTTATGATGATTAAGTTCACAGCAAAGAAAATCTAATTAAATGTTTTCAGAGAATTTTTAATCTATTCACAAAATAGATGGAACTTAGAGGAAACAAAACAGAATGATTTGAGTTTTCCCTCTTTAAAAAATCTGTTCAAAAAAAGCAAAGGAATAAAATTGATTAAGAAATAATTTTTCCTTAAAATATTTCTGCTACAAATCATATAAACATAATTTACAAGTAATGGGCAGCAAAATCAACTTTCCTGAATGTGAAATGGTCACTAAATGTGAACAGGCAGTTTTCAACAAATCACTGAAAAGTGATTTTTCCAATATTCCAAAATTCTAGCATTGATTGAAGTCCAAATGAAAACAGCTCTGAGGCAGCACTTAGCAGCCATTCAATTGTCAGTCAGTTAAAAAATCAACAAGAAATGTTGGTCAGGCTGTAGAAATCAGACAAGCTGGGATGGGGCCATTTCTTTGGAAAGCAACATGGCAATGTCCAATAAGAACTAAGAAACATAGCAATGTCCAATGAGAACTAAGAAATGTTGCTCCCTTGAACTTCATAACTGTACTTCTAGGACTGTTGCTGAAAGGAAATCAACTCCTCTCCTATTCCCACCCACCTCAATCCTGCCACTCCAAAGACCCAACTGAATGCCATCCACCACTTGATCTGCACCCTCTAGAATCCTTAGGCAAAAAACCCCCCTTTATCCTAATTTGTTTCCTCCCTCACTTTTTCCATCTCCTGGGAATCACTGTTAACAGCTTATTTGTCTTTTTTACCTTGTCTTTATTATCCCCTACAATGATAGGTACCCAATAATGACCTGATTTGTATCAGAAGAAAAGCAGAACTTGTTGTTTATGATAAGTTTAAATGAAGCTAGCTTAATCAGTCCTGATTTTTTCTCATACAGGTACTTTTGTTAGGCTTTAAAAGTTTTTTTTTTTTTAAACAAAAATATTGGGCTAATAACTCTTTAGGATCATAGGATTTAGAACTAGCTAAAAGGCACTCAAAGGCAGAAGAATGTTAGAGTTGGAGTCAGGAAACCTGTGTCTAGAAAGCAAAATAATTCCTACATGAGTCCAAACTAAAATGGGAAAAAAAAAAAAATCGCAAAACTTAAGGACCACCTGTTACTGACATATAATGCAAACTGCTGCTCTTTCTCTTGTGTTATTAATTTTAGGGTTTGACTACCCTCATTAAAGAAGAATAATCCCACAGTTAGGTGGGGGCAAAATCAATCAGATTAGGATTTCTGAACACCTAAAAGAGTGAAGGACAGGTTAGTCTCATCATCCTGACTCTAACTGAACCTTTATCCTCGGCTACAAACTAATGCTGAATGCCTCCTTTCTAACCTACCACAGTGATTTCTCTTCTGAGATTGCATCTCTTATCTACTTGGTAAATATCTTGTGTAATTGTTTATTTACATGGGCAAATAAGTGGTATGTTGTGCCTAGAATCAGGAAGAATTGAGTTCAAATCCAGCCTCAGTCACTCACTAGTTTTGGACCCTGGGTAAGTCACTTATCCCTGTTTACCTCTTTTTCCTCATCGGTAAAATGAATTTAGGGTTAGAAAATGGAAAACTATTCCAGTATCTTTGCCAAGAAAACTGCATATGAAATCATGAAGAGTCAGTCATGACTGAACAACATTTATTTATATGTACACCACATTTGAATGTGATCCTCTTGAGGGAAGGAACTATTTTTACCTTTTGTTGTATCCACAGCACTTAGCACAGTGCTCAGCACATCATAAATGATTAATCAATGCTTTTGATTGATTTCCCTGGACTGTGGTAAATGATGAATATTAATGTGTATAGTTGTCATCAAGTGCAGCATGCACTTGCCTACTGAGAAGAGGAAGCCTTTTTATTAAAAAGTAGAAGAGGAAGAGGAAAGTATTTGATAGAAATTATTATGACAGTAATTCCAGAGAAGCATTTTCAAAAAGGACTTTGGGCTTATTTTTGGGTCCCTTTTCCTTAAAAGATGATTCCTTAACTCTTCTCCATATTTAGGTAGTAGCAAATACTACCCAGCAGGAATCCTATTGGGCCTTTAAATCTTTTTTAGATTGACCTTCACTTTACTGGAAGGGGAAGTTGCCTTCCAGTAGAATAAACATTGAATCTTCTTTAAAATGCTTAAAATTCAAACCTTAAGCAAGCATCATATGCAATGGGGAAAAACTGGAACTGTTTTCCCAGTAAGATCTGGAGTGAAGCAAGGTTGCCCACTATCACCATTATTATTCAATATTGTATTAGAAACACTAGCCTCTGCAATAAGAGTCGAGAAAGAGATTAAAGGAATTAGAGTAGGCAATGAGGAAACCAAACTATCACTCTTTGCAGATGATATGATGGTATACCTAGAAAACCCCAGAGATTCTACTAAAAAGCTATTAGAAATAATTCATAATTTTAGCAAAGTAGCAGGATACAAAATAAATCCCCATAAATCCTCAGCATTCTTATACACCACCAACAAAATCCAAGAGCAAGAGATACAAAGAGAAATTCCATTCAAAATAACTGTTGATAGCATAAAATATTTGGGAATCTATGTACCAAAGGAAAGTCAGGAATTATTTGAGCAAAATTACAAAAAAGTTTCCACACAAATAAAGTCAGACTTAAATAATTGGAAAAATATTAAGTGCTCTTGGATAGGCCGAGCGAATATAATAAAGATGACAATACTCCCTAAACTAATCTATTTATTTAGTGCTATACCAATCAGACTTCCAAGAAAATATTTTAATGATTTAGAAAAAATAACAACAAAATTCATATGGAACAATAAAAAGTCGAGAATCTCAAGGGAATTAATGAAAAAAAAAATCAAATGAAGGTGGTCTAGCTGTACCTGATCTAAAATTATATTATAAAGCAGCAGTCACCAAAACCATTTGGTATTGGCTAAGAAATAGATTAGTTGATCAATGGAAAAGATTAGGTTCACAAGACAGAATAGCAATCTAGTGTTTGACCCAAAGATTCTAACTTTTGGGATAAGATTTCATTATTTGATAAAAACTGCTGGGATAACTGGAAATTAGTATGGCAGAAATTAGGCAAGGACCCACACTTAACACCATATACCAAGATAAGATCAAAATGGGTCCATGACCTAGGCATAAAGAACAAGATTATAAATAAATTAGAGGAACATAGGATAGTTTATCTCTCAGACTTGTGGAGGAGAAAGAAATTTGTGACCAAAAATGAACTAGAGACCATTACCGATCACAAAATAGAAAATTTTGATTATATCAAATTAAAAAGCCTTTGTACAAACAGAATGAATGCAAACAAGATTAATAGGGAAGCAACAAACTGGGAAAACATCTTTACAATTAAAGGTTCTGATAAAGGCCTCATTTCCAAAATATATAGAGAACTGACTCAAATTTATAAAAAAATCAAGCCATTCTCCAATTGATAAATGGTCAAAGGATATGAACAGACAATTTTCAGATGAAGAAATTGAAACTATTACCACTCACATGAAAGAGTGTTCCAAATCACTATTGATCAGAGAAATGCAAATTAAGACAACTCTGAGATATCACTACACACCTGTCAGATTGGCTAAGATGACAGGAAGAAATAATGATGAATGTTGGAGGGGATGCGGGAAAACGGGGACACTGATGCATTGTTGGTGGAGTTGTGAACGAATCCAGCCATTCTGGAGAGCAATCTGGAATTATGCCCAAAAAATTATCAAACTGTGCATACCCTTTGATCCAGCAGTGTTTCTATTGGGCTTATACCCCAAAGAGATACTAAAAAAGGGAAAGGGACCTGTATGTGCCAAAATGTTTGTAGCAGCCCTGTTTGTAGTGGCTAGAAACTGGAAAATGAATGGATGCCCATCAATTGGAGAATGGCTGGGTAAATTGTATGAATGTTATGGAATATTATTGCTCTGTAAGGAATGACCAGCAGGATGAATACAGAGAGGCTTGGAGAGACCTACATGGACTGATGCTAAGTGAGATGAGCAGAACCAGGAGATCATTATACACTTCGACAACGATATTGTATGAGGATGTATTCTGATGGAAGTGGATTTCTATGACAAAGAGACCTAACTGAGTTTCAATGGATAAATGATGGACAGAAACAGCTACACCCAAAGAAGGAACACTGGGAAATGAATGTGAACTATTTGCATTTTTGATTTTCTTCCCAAGTTATTTTTACCTTCTGAATCCAATTCTCCCTGTGCAGTGGGAGAACTGTTCGGTTCTGCAAATATGTATTGTATCTAGGATATATTGCAACATATTTAACATATATAGGACTGCTTGCCATCTTGGGATGGGGGGGTGGAGGGAGGGAGGGGAAAAAACGAAACATAAGCGAGTGCAAGGGATAATGTTGTAAAAAAATTATCCTGGCATGGATTCTGTCAATACAAAGTTATTATTAAATAAAATAAAATTTAAAATTAAAAAATATAAATAAATAAAATAAAATGCTTAAAATTCAAATTCCCTTTTGACAAAGAGATGGGGACTGGATGATACCCTGTTATTTTATAATAATTGCCTGCTGCTTCAGAGGTTGTGCTAGGACTGTGTTCTCACTTCACTGTGACTTTTGATTGCAATCAAAAATGGGTTCCACTCAGTAATATCTATTTTAAAAAACACAAAAATGGTCAAAGCTACTTTTCCAGAAAAAAGAAATACTAAAGCCTTTTCTCTTCTGAAATCTCCAATCAGTTGATTAGGTCTTAAATAAACCAAGGATTTTAACTTTATTTTAATTATCTTTAATAATTTACCCCCCAGATTCTCAAAGTTAGCATTTTTAATTTAAGCTGATATTACCTTAGAAGTCAAATAACCTCCTCTATATAGTGCTTGTTATAAAGCACTTCCTAGAAAGTTTAATATAATGAAGGGCCTTCATTGTCCCTCACTGTAGCCTGAATTTTAATGATTTATGATTCTTTTAGAATATAGAGTATTACAGGAATCAATGAGACTACTCCAATCTATTCATTTTGCAAATGAAACCAGGAAAAGAAAATGAAATATCATAAGTTGTGATTCAAAGAAAAGACTTGTTAGTTACTGGAACAAAGATGTCCAACCCACTATTCTTTCCGTTTCAGAAAAATATTTCTATGATCTTCTTTCCTATAATTTAAACATACATATTAAGCCAAAAATAAATCCAGAAAACCAGTTTCAACAGAAACTTTCAAACAGGCCTTTAATTAAAAATTCAATTTATCAAATATTTCTTGAGTACATGGGTATCCACACAATGGTGCTAAAGGATATATGTACCTATACCACAGAAGAATGACCCCAAAGTACCACTCTAAGTCTCAAGGGGTTATGTTCTCACTGAGGTGGATTCTTTATTTTGCAATTAAATGGTAAAAGATTCTTTTGGTAAGTAACTTTTAAAATCTTCTAGAAGAATTGTCTGACAGATACTAAGAACACTCAAAGGAAGAAGCCATTGTGCTATTCACAAATAAATCCTGAGAGACCCATTGCCAATGGTCAATCAATTGTATTGTGGGATTTGGTCAAATAGAGGTAGAGGAGACAACATATGCCTGAGATTGAATCTTTAGAAAGGTAGATTGTCTCATCTGTTTCTGATTCCAAGATTAAAATAAATTTGACATGATTAACTCTGACACCCTATGACAAAGGAGTTCTCAGAAGCAATAACATAATATAAATAAGCTATTGGTTTTAAATAAGCCTATCACAAGTTCTGTGATTAGACTTGTTATTGTAATGAAATCTGGAAAAATGAACAGTAATATACACATAAAACAAAAACTAAATCCAAATGAAAAATTAATCCTTTATTTACCTGTATTCATAGTGCTTTCCTGCAAAAGAACAGCATGGAGGCAAGGGTGCGGGGTAGGAGAGGACAGAGAAGAGAGAAGGGAGGAGAGGGGGAGAGAGGAGGAAAAGGCGGAGGAAGGGAGAGAACTTTAAAATATTCTGTCCTAAAAGTCCACATCCTCCTGTCCCTTCATGATCACATTGAACAAGGTGAAGGCAAGGGAAACTGACAAAGATACCTTAAAAGGACAAAGATGAGAAGAGAATGTAATTTTAATGTTGGGAGAATAGGATTGTTTTTGTATTTAGATATAGTTTTGGTATCATAGTCCATCAGTATGCCATTTCTCCCTATTAAAACTGTCTCTAAGTAACTTATTTTCTATTTTTCTTTAAGAACAACATTTATTGATTACTAAATCATTTTGTCTTGATGTCTTAAAAACAAGTATATTTTACATTTAAAATAATACACAAAATACTAACAACACAGACACTAAGGAGAATACCTGGGCATATCCACCAGTATTATTCTCAAACTTATGCTAATCTTTCTATTTTACCTATCTAGCATAACAGAATTGGAGCTTAATGAGTATTTACAGAATTGAGTTAAATCTGTCTCTCTTTCATCTGTCTAAGGCAAAAATTTAGACGAATTTAGACATATTGACACCACTGTGATGGCTGGCCTCCTGCACTTCCCCCACTGAGACCAAGGCCCACTTTGGACTAAGGAGTCTGAAAGGCTCTCCAGAAAGCTGCCCAGCCCCAGGCAAGGAGACAAGACTCGGAAGGAGCCCTCTGGGAGATTGAGAGCCAGAAGCCCTTTCTTGGAGGCAAGAGAGATTCATTCCATTTTCCATCTTTGTGCTGGCTGGAGGCTGAAGGGAGCAGAGGCAAAGGAGACCAAGGAGAACCAAGGAGAGAGAAGGCCTGCTGGCTGGAGGCTGAAGGGAGCAGAGGCAAAGGAGACCAAGGAGAACCAAGGAGAGAGAAGGCCTCCCGAAAACTAGAGAAGCCCCAAGTGAAGGAGATAAGATTTTGGAAGAGACAATAAAAGACTGTACTTTAATCTGACTCCACCTCCGAGAGTGGGCTTATGGGCTTCCTCCCAGAGTGCTCTATCAGCTTCAACTTCTCTTCTTCCAAATATCTAAGCCAGGACTAGTTAGTTTCAGTTCAACAATTTAAAGAATGTTTTTTTAAGAGGTAGATGCAACACCCACTTACTGTGTGATTATGAGGAAGTCACAACAGTGATTCAGTTTCCTAATCAATAAAGTTGAAATTATTATATAAATTACCTCACAGGAATTGTTTTGAGGCAAATGCTGGATAAAAACTAGAAAACTCCTTATAAAATGTAGTTATTACAAATTATTCATTAAACATCTAAAATATGCCCAGCAGGAAAGTTGATATGTACCTCCTGATATAATTAGTAAATACAAGATGCTGTATGTACATATTAGAAGTGCAATAGCTGGTCAAACTATGGCAAGGAAGTTGAAGCATCTAAAGAGTCATCATGAAAGGGGGACTTGAACTAGATCTGGATGGAGCTGAATCCACAGGTGAGCAAGGCTTGAGCCAACTGCAAATTTATAATACTAAGAAATCAGGAAGAATCAGTTTTGAAATAAATAAGTAGTAGGACTACAAAGGAACTTCATATCTTTTTCATCTGTTATTACCACTTCCTCTCACTATCAGTCTATAGGAGAATATTTACGGCATTGTTTGGGGCATCATTATATAGAAGGAAAAACATTAGATTTAAGGTTAGGAAGTCAAGATTGTAGGTCTTGCTTGCTAGTTTACTCTATTAGCTTATATACAACTGTAATGCTGGAGAAACACAACTATATGGCATAACACAATTCAGTTTTTCCAACTATAAAATGGGCATAGTATCTACCTTACCCACTTTTTAGGGTTGTGATAGCATAAAATGATATCACAAATGGAATATTTCTTCAAAAATTTAAAAAATACCAAATAAACACAAGATTCTAAACAAAGCATTTGGCCCTGGAGGCCTGTACTTTTCATACAGAAGGGGAAAGCAACATTTTAGGTGGAATCTAATCCCAGTTGTATTCTCCTACCCTTTCCAAATGAATGGAAAGCAAACACAAGCATCTCTGCTTCCACATTCTTCTGTCATAAGATTTAGCATTTTTACGTTTGATTACTCCAAGCTGCCATCTTTATATCTCCCATCAAACATGTCACACTGCACACAAATACTTGTTGTTTAATAAGATGTGCTTTTTTTTCTACTTGAAGTCACATAGTCTCAAAGATAATCATTTTGACACAGAAGCACTTCCCTCAAAGATAGTTGTCACATAACACATAAACTTGGTCATTTCGATATATTTATAATATAACACCTAAGTCCTATATTTTGGCATGCAGATAACTCTAAACTAGCAGGGCACAACTTTTAGCAAGCCTTAAGTTGTGCCACTGTTCCCTTTTAATGTCCTGACCCAGTTTCCCAATTGTCCTATTTAGTTACTCTGCGCCTCAGGTTATAACTTTTCCCTCTTAATATTTGATGAGATAAAGGTTTTATATCTTTAGGCTATAATCATTCCTTCTTAATGTTTGACAGGATAAAGGTCTATCCATTTTAGACATCAATGGAATATCAGTAACCTCTCCAGTATGTCCCTCCATTGTGTCATCCTAGTTACCTCCCCCTATTAGGTTATCCCCATCTAGGTACCTCCCCCATTATGTCATTGTTCTTGTTATCTTATAAAAATCTTGCTGTCGTGATCCTCAGGACTGGATTCTTTGAGATGATAGTCTTGTTCAGCCCTGGGACCAAACATATGGATCATTTGGTCCCAGAAAATCTCTCCATTTAATACACTATTAAATTGTTCTCTAATCTCTGTCTTATTCAGTTTTTCCAGCATTACACTTACCAAATTTTAAAGGCTTTGATAGATTGTGTTTTTCAAAGAGTTCTCACCGGTTATTGCTCTTCTCAAGTGTTAAAGCATTAAAGTATTCCCCTTCCCACCCCCCACCACGAGGCAATTGGAGTTAAGTGATTTGCCCAGGGTCACCCAGCTAGGAAGTGTTCCCAGATTTGAACTCAGATCCTCCTGACTTCAGGGCTAGTGCTCTATCCACTGTACCACCTAGCTGCCCCCAAGCAGGAATAGTATTCAAAAATTCTCATTTATACAAAAATAGTTAAATAAGCTATCATAAGTCCTCATACGAATTCTGATTCAGACAGTATAATACAATGGATAATATCTAGATTTGGATATCAGAAGACCCAAGTTTGAATCTACCTGTCCCACTAATACCTGTATAATTTTATTCAAGGTCGTTAGCATTTCTGAGCTAAGATAAGATAAGCTGTAAAATGTAGGGAATAAATTGTATAGTCTTCCAGGTCTCTTTCAGCTCTGAATGTATGATCCTAAGATTAGAATGTAATCTTTCTAGATGAAATTGTTAAATTTGACATTTTATAAGAGGCAGAATTATTACTTGGCATTTAGTGTATTTGAAAGATCTGGATTCAAATTCTGCCTCAAGCATGTACTATTTGTGTGATCATTTAATCTCTATGGACTTCTTAACTGTAAAATAAAGGGGGTTGGGCCTAAGGAATGCTAAAGTCCTTTCTAGTTCTAAATCTATGATTTTATAATCCAGATGGATTCAAGAAAAGAAAGGTTACACAGACAATAGAACAAAAGCTTGATTTTAGAGAGTGATTAACTGATAAATTCTGAGAACCTTAAAAGCTAAGAAAAGACTTCTGAAAAAACAGGTGGCCTAAAGGGGAAAAAAAAAAATAAAAAAGGTGTAATGCTCTTTGGATTGCAGAAGAATTTTAGACAATCTGAATATTTAACTCTAGGACAGCTTCCTCTGCTATTGTGACAGCCGATGCTCCACTGACTTTACTTCATAATTATATGTGGTTTTTCATTCTAACTAGGTGTCTTTAGCCCTCACTTTTTACCATGCAAGATTTCACTATTATTTCCAGTCACTCAAGCCTGAAACTTCAGAGTGGAAGGAGTCCTAGAATTTGGAACTTCTGGCATACCATACATTACATTATTATTATTACAATATTATTACATTATTTTTTACTTTCATTTTTTTATCCTCTACCTAGTCACTAAGTTCTGTTTTTCTACTATTCTGTTGAAATGTCTCTTAAGCTTATGTTCCTTCTTTCTTCTTCACTGACATTACCTCAATGTGCCAATAATTTGCCGTGTTATCACTTGATTCACACCTCTAGGCTACAAGTTTTCATGACTTTAACATGAGGGGCTTTAAAATTTTAATGCTGTATCTCCCTCCCAATTAGTTTCCTGAGGAAATGGGATTAATTTTGTATTTTGTTTTTGTATCCTTTACACCTAGCACAGTGCTAGATACAAAACACATGGATGCTTAATAAATGCTTAATAAATTGGATTCTAACTCTAAAAATTCTGGATTTTATTACCTCAAGCAATACATCTCTTAATACTATAACATGGGAGTAATGGCTAGAGAGCCAGACTCAAGAGTTTGGAAGATATGGATTTAAATTCTGCTCCTGTCACACCCTAGACAATATATATATAAAACCTTTCAATGACCCAGGCAATTCTCTCTCTTTTTAAATTAAATTCAATTTTGGAGGCAACTGGGGTTAAGTGACTTGCACAGGGTTACATAATTAGCATCTACTCTCCCCTCATCCCGGCAATCCTTAAGCCTGCCAAGATTGCAACAGGGAATTCCCTAAACCAATGAAATTACAGATTCAGATGACTTTGACTATAATAACTACTATTACTACTAATTGTGCCTGTTAATTAAGTATTCCATGCCTAAGAAGCATACTTCTACCAGGCCTTTCCTTCTTAAATACATATACGCATGTGTATGTATGTATATAGATTGATAGATGGATATTTTAGATATAGATTTAAGGACAACACTGTAATTCTAAAGCCTTCCTCTAATAAGAATAAGAAACCTTATCAGTCTTATCAATTCTGAAACTATACCCCACACTGAGATCTTTTTCACCCAAGAAGGATTCCTCCTTGAAATCATTACCATAATAATCATACTAAGAGAAGGAAGGAGAATCTTGGAATAAAGAAGATGGAAAGAAAAATCTTTCCAACTTTTGAGTTCACTTTTAATTGGAGTTCACACACTCCAATTCTTAGAGAGAAAGTGGTTAAAGCCAGTTTGTATGGTTTTGAGAAAATGATACTCCAGGATATGCTGAAAATTCAGTGACGATCATTCTGTTTGATGAAATAAAATATTAATTGAACTCTCACCTCAAGACTATAACTACAAATTTATCTTGTGGAATTTTTCTCATTTTGGGGGGAACACTACAAACTGTAACTCAAAAATGGATTGTGTTAGGACTTTTCAAAGGCAAAGGTCATATACCTTCAAGAATTCCTGTGCAGCAATTTGGAACTATACCCAAAGAACTATCAAAGTGCATATCTTTTGATTCAGCAGTCTCTTTACTAGGTCTGTATCCCAAAAAGATTAAAAAAAAAAAAAAGGGAAAAGGACTCATGTGCAAAAATGTTTGTAGCAGCCCTTGTTATAGTGGCAAGGTACTAGAAACTGAGTGGCTGCCCATCAGTTGGGGAAAGGCTGAATAACTTATAGTATATGAATGTAATAGAATATTATGTTCTATAAGAAACATTCAACATTCAACAGGATGATTTCAGAAGAGTGTGGAGAAACTTACATGAAATGATGCTAAGTGAAATGAGTGGAATGTTGTACACAGCAACAACAATGTGAAGATCAACTGTGATGAAGTTGGCTCTTTTCAGCAATGAGGTGATTCGGGCCAATTTCAATAGACTTGTGATGGAGAGAGCCATCTGCATCCAGAGAGAGGACTATGGGGAATGAATGTGGATCATAACATAGTATTTTCACCTTTTTTGTTGTTTGTTTGCTTGTGTTTTTCTTTCTCATTTTTCCCCCTTTTGATCTGATTTTTTATGTGTAGCATGTTAAATATGGAAATATGTTTAGAAGAATTGTACATGTTCAAACAATATTGGATTATTTGCTGTTTAAGAGATGAAAGAGGGAGGGAGAAAAATTTTGGAACACAAGGTTTTGCAAGGGTGAATGTTGGAAACTCTCTTTGCATACATGTTGAAAAATAAAAAGCTATTATTATATAAAATAAAAAAAGAGAATGTCTGTAAAGTACACTTGTAAACCTTAATATATGATATCCTCAGCTATGATTATTACAGCTGAAATCATTTTCCCCCAGTCTAATCTAAAAACTGCAAAACTTCCCATGCTCAATTTCCCTTGACTTCCCAATGTCTTGAAAATAAAGTTTAAATATGTTAGCCTACCACTTAAGATTTTTTGCAATATGGTTTGGCTTTGCTTATCCAATTTCACCTCCCATTATTTCTCCAACAGAAATGCTATACTCCAACAAGGCTTTTTTCTTCCCATAAGCATACCATGCCAGGTTCATTCCCAAACATCAACATTAAGAGATTTATTAATAACATTAATTAAGTACCAACTATATGGATGGAACTATGCTGAAGGAAAGGGAAACCAGGACAAAGAAGCACATAAGTAACAATCTAGCTGAAAATACATGGCCGCAGTAATTCCAGCATAACTAAACATATACAAAAACATAAGCAGATAATTGACAAAAGCAGGTATAATAGAACAAGTGTCAGATGACTGGCAGAGACAATGCTACATTAATTTCAGAGACAGGATAATAAAATCCACATGTTTTCCAAAATTGGAGGTTGGAATAATAGAAAGAGGGATTCTTTCAGTCTTGGATAATTCCCAGACATCCAAAACAGAAAAACTGTTTTTAAAGCATTTATCATAAAAGGACATATCAGGGGCAGGTAACATTACTAATTTGTCCATATTCAGAGAGAGATTAAAAAGAAAATGATTTTTCTAATTCTTTTCAGATAAAATCATTTATTCCACTTGCTCACTGCAAGATAAGAGAGATGCCTTAGGACAATTTTCATATAAGTTTTTCCAACCTGGTAACAGCTAGCTAAATTTTTAGAGTATTCTTTCACTGAGGGAGAACTACAACCATCACACAAACCAGGACTGTTTTTCCAGTCCTCTTGGAGATACAGAGTCAGGAAAAAATGAGAATGCTGAACTATAACCATATTTTCCAAAATATAAAATGAGCTTTTGTGGGTCAAAGTTACAGCGACAAAAAGTGTTGATTTGCCATTGGGAAGTAGAGATTTAAAGCCATGTTCTTACATATATATGCTGTGGATTTCTCTATTCCTACTCTTCTCATTTTCCTCATGGGTTATTTATCCTTAGAGTATACATTTCCCAATACTTTGTGACATCACAGCCCAAGAGGATTATATTCTCTCAAAGACTAGGATTTTTGAAGGGGGACTTAAAGTGAGAAAAAGAGAATAGGTAAGGGCAGTTAGCTGGTGTAGTGGATAGAGCACCAGCCCTTAAGTCAGGAGGGCCTGAGTTCAAATCTAATCTTTGACACTGATCTTAACACTTCCTAGCTGTGTGACCCTGGGCAAGTCACTTAACCCCAATTGTCTCAGCAAAAAGAAAGAGAGAGAGAGAGAGAATGAATATAGGTAAATCACTATTACAAAACATAGAGACTGATTGTCTGGTCTTAGTATTTCACATTATACAGAATGTCCACGTATGTAAAATAGTGTATAAAACAAACTTCAAGGAATTGAGCTTCTCCCGTGATGCAGATAAAACAAAGATGTTAGCAGCTGAATGGACAATGTATAACACATTAATATTATAAAAATGTCAATAACATGTCAACTGAAACAGTAGCACCTCCTGAAAAGAAATTATGGTTTGGGTTCTCAGATATTTGCAATTTTATTGAATTTGTTGAATCATTTGAATTAGTCCATCTTTCTTCTCTTGTCTTTTCCATTATCCTTTCTCTTCTTGATTCAGAACTAGAAGGGATTTTGTAAGTCATCTAGTTCAGTTTACAGATTAACAAAATTAGATCCAATGAGAGACAGTCACATGTTTATGTAATGTCCTGTCTGAATTTAAATCTAGGTTCTTTGCCTCCAAATTAAGTGAACTCTCTGCTTGTTAAGATAGGGAATCAGAGGGTCTGAGTTCAACCCCAGTCTCTATATCATCTTGGACAATTCATTTAACTTATCTGCACCTCCTTCCTCCCTGGTTAAAAGATAATGTATGTACTAGAACAGATATTTAACAACTGAACATGAAAGTTATGTCTTGGAGTCTGGTTAGAGATACATATAAAGTTCCTCATCACCCTTCTTATTAGCAACTATATTTTCCAAAATATAAAATAAACCTTTGAAATTTGAAATCTATAGTTATGAAAATAGAATAATAATAAGAATAAAAATAAGAAGAGGATTCAATTCCTATGCCTTGAAATGTCACACACACCCCCATAAAGCACTAATGATTAAATTTATTGGTAGCACTGAGCAACAGATTAAGGATGGAAGTAAATCATGTATTAATAGGACCATAACTCAGAAGCATCTCATATATCTATAGGAAGGAAAACCAACAACACAAAATGACTCAACCTAAACAAAAATCAATTCTTCAGAGGTTTGCTTCCTGAAGACCTACCTATTCTTTAAGTATGGCTCATTTTGTACTTTCACTTTTGGCATTCACATTGACATGTAGAGCAGAATATGAAGTCTTTGTTTTTGAATAGTCATATTTTCCAACAGTAAAATTCTTAGAAAGGCACAGTGGTCTAGTGAATTAGGAATCGTAAGACTTGGCTTCTGTCACTGTGTGACCTTGAGAACAAAAATGTGTTAGTATCTATTAAGTATTACTAAGAACACCCTGCTAGTTATCATCAAAGGAATTTGAGGGGTTGAAAGACATTAAGAAGGCATCTAATATTGTGATTTATTCAGTAAAGGGAATTTACTCATGGAAATTCTCTTCACCAAAGCATATTTCATTCAGTCAGCAATTATTTATTAAGCATATACTTTGTGCCTGACACTATGCTAAGTGCTGGAGATATAGAGTTAGGTGAACAGTCCCTTCCTTCATTAAAATGTATATGCAAACAAATGAAAAATACAAGGTATAAATAAAACTGGAGGCAATCTCAGAGGAAAGGCATCAACACTGATGAAGACAGGATTTGAGTTGAGATCTGAAGGAAACTGGGGAAGCAAGGAAGAGGATGAAAAAGGTGAGATTCCAGGAAAGAGGATCTAGTCAGTGAAAAGACAGAGTGGGGTGTTCAAAGAACAGCAAGAAAGCCAGCATCAACGGATCAGAGTATTGAAAAAGAAGTACTATATGAGAAGGCTGGAAAAAGTAGTAGAGAGCATGTTAGAAGAGTTATGTTAATTTACAGTTTTAGAGAGTTGCCTGGAACACAGAGAGATCAAATGATTTACTAATGGATGGTACAATTTATGTGGACTTGGAACCAGGTCTTTCAGTATCCAAGTTCATCTCTCCAATCATTATATAGTGCTGTCTCTCATTAATGCTCTTGGGAAATTAAAAATGAATACACTGGGGGGAATATGTGATCGTTAAGATCACTTTCCATGCTAATATTCTGATTCTATATGACACATCAAATGTCAAGACTCCGGTAGTTAAGTTCTGTCTTCTATCTTGTTTGAAAGTAAAGCAAGCTCTACATCCAGAGAAAAAAACTATGGAGTTTAAATACAGATCAAAGTATGTTATTTTCACATTTTTGATTGTGTGGCTTTTCTCTTTTATTCTGGTACTTCTTTTACAACATGCCTAATGTGGAAATACATGTTTACACATGTATAACCTATATCAGCTTACATTCTTGGAGAGGGGTGATGAGAGAGAGAAGAAAAAAACTTGAAACTCAAAATCTTATTTAAAAAAAAAAAAGAATGCTTTAAACTATCTTTACAGGAATTGGAAACAATGCTATTTACCAAAGAGAGAAAGAAAATAATCTTCAAATACAGTAGTAAATTATATCTTTCTGAGTACTTAGATTTTTAAGCTATGAGCCATAGCACCAAATGAACAGATAAGACTTTTTGCCTTGCTCCTAGATTTGAGGGATTGGGGGGATTTGAAGGTGAAATTTCTTCTCCTCATAAAAACAAGTGGGTTGGGCAACATGTTTTAAACTCCACTAATGATTTGATGATTCTAACTCAGATCCTTTTAAACTCCCAAACAGGAAATTGCAAGCAACATAACTCAGAAATGAGGATTATCATAATTTCCCTCCTCTCTGCCCCAGTAATTAGAAGGACTTCCCATAAGAATTGATGGGAATAAATTGCAGGAGATAGAACATGAAAAGTAATTTAAAGTTGTCAGTCTAATTTGCTCAGTCAAGGGGTGTACTCTCTAAATGACAGCATAGAAAACATTGTATTTCATTCTCAGAGCCATTAAATATACCATGTAATCTATACTCCAGAAAAGGAAAGAATTACTACTATATGCTGTCAATGGCCATGCTGAGTTCAAATTATATCAAAGATAAATAGAGAGGAATAGTGAAAAAATACTCACTGTTCAGTGCCACAGTTATTTAGAAGAGAGTATTAGAGTTGGAAAGTATTTTAAAGATGATCTAAGCCAGAACTTTTATTTTACAGGCAAAAAAAATGAAGACCAGAGGAGTTTATTAATTTACTCAAAGTCATAAATGAGTTGGTGGCAGAGTGAGGCCTCTAATCTCCCAGATGGATACAAATCTTTCAAGGATAGGGTCTTCATAGGAACTAACATGAGTAATATATTATCATCTACTATTTTACATGGTTAAAATAACTTTTGTAAACTAGGGTTAAAGGAGGTTTCACCTGTAATATGTGGCATATATTAACCAGTTACTTTTTTATAAGGGCTTTTAAGGGTACAAATTAACATTCCCAATTCAGAACTGGTGAAACTTTGACTTAATCCCTCATTTTGAGTTCCATCTGGTAGAAGAACACTCTAATGTAACGAAGCACAAAACACATCCACTGACTTTTATAAAGAAAATTCTTCAAAAGACTGCAAAGTTTAATTTGCTCCCCTGAACATAAGGAGTTTTTTATTAAGTAGGCTTTCATTCATACTAAATGTTTCTTTATAAATGACAAATTATTAATATTCATATTTGAGTTCCCATGTTAAATATTTAACTAAAAATCAGGTAACAGTGCTTAGACAGAGGGATAGTAATGACAAGATATATAAGATGGAAAGGAAACATACTAGATTAAATAGGAGTCAGGAGATATCTGGATCCTTCATCTGCCACCAATTAAATAAATAAATTAAATCTGATAAATTTACAGTAGTAAAAACAAACTTTTTTTGACCTAAGACTCTTAGGTCCATGTATGTGCCAAAATGTTTGTGGCAGCCCTGTTTGTAGTGGCTAGAAGCTGGAAAATGAATGGATGCCCATCAATTGGAGAATGGTTGAGTAAATTGTGGTATATGAACGTTATGGAATATTATTGTTCTGTAAGGAATGACCAGCAGGATGAATACATAGAGGACTGGCGAGACTTACATGAACTGATGCTAAGTGAAATGAGCAGAACCAGGAGATCATTATATACCTCAACAACGATACTGTATGAGGATGTATTCTGATGGAAGTGGATCTCTTCGATAAAGAGAGCTAATTCAGTTTCAATTGATCAAGGATGGACAGAAGCAGCTACACCCAAAGAAAGAACACTGGAAAATGAATATAAACTGCTTGCATTTTTGTTTTTCTTTCTGGGTTATTTATACCTTCTGAATCCAATTCTCCCTGTGCAACAAGAAAACTGTTCGGTTCCACACACATATACTGTATCTAGGATATACTGTAACCTATTCAACATGTAAAGGACTGCTTGCCATCTGGGGGAGGGGGTGGAGGGAGGGAGAGGAAAAATCGGAACAGAAGTGAGTGCAAGGAATAATGCTGTAAAAAATTACCCTGGCGTGGGTTCTATCAATAAAAAGTTGTTTAAAAAAAA
The DNA here is from genome assembly GCF_016432865.1 of Antechinus flavipes. Taxonomy (NCBI): domain Eukaryota; kingdom Metazoa; phylum Chordata; class Mammalia; order Dasyuromorphia; family Dasyuridae; genus Antechinus; species Antechinus flavipes. The sequence continues at coordinate 342,609,789 of NC_067399.1, read as the reverse complement.
AAAAAGATTCTTAGGTCCAGTTTTCATGAGTTGGATGACAGGGGAAAAAATTCTGACTTATTTTTGTACCACAGCAGATCCTCTTTTATTGTATGAGTTGCCAATCAGCATTTTTGACAACTGCAAACATATTGAGAGCCTATTATGTACCTCACAAGCTGCAAGGTGATTACCCATCTCACACATCAAATAACAAAGTCCTGCTCAAATTACACAATGAAAAGAGTTTAAAATTCTATTGCTGCAGGATTTTAGTATCCAACAACATTAAGATGTATCTGTTTTTGTCTGAGAAAATTTTGTTCAGTACCATCCCGTTTATTGAATGTAGAATGAGATATTGGCTGGCTACTTTCTGATACTTTCATGTTTAGTTTGTGTTCTTTGAGGGACAGAGGAAAACCTATAATAACAAAACAGCAGATGATAGGTAGCTTCCAAATATCAGATCTGACAGTTCTAGTTATTCTTGCAGTACTTCCTTGAAGTTGAAATAAATCTTTCTCTAGCTGAGCTGCTGCAGCCTTGTACCCAATATGGCATGTATTACAACAGAGATTCAAATAGAGCAAAGTCTAGTTTTGGTGACAGAGCTACCAATGGCTTGGTGATTTTAAGACACTTTCCATCCTCTCCCAGTAAGGGCTACTAAACTATATAGACTTTTAATTCTTAGGAAAAGAAGGCTAAGAATACATTTGCAGTTCTATCAAATTAGGAAGGAAAAACGAAACAAAATTATAATGAAGATATGTGATGGTACCAAGTTTCCTAAAACCCAAGATTTTCAGATGATACTATTTTCTCTGAATCCTCAAATTTTTCAGATTAAAACTACAGTTTACACACTCCTCCATTCCCATCCTCCCCATCTCACATATGCATGCCATACACACAGATTCTGGATGAGTCAGAAACCAACTAGTGAAACAATGGATTGCTGGCTTGAACCATAGCCAGAGTGCTAGTAATGGGAGTCTTAATTTCTAGAAGCAAAAGCTTTGAGATCTATATGAAATAAGCTGGTGGGTCACAAGCCATAGCTTTCCACAAACTCAATGAAGTACAACAAATGTTATAGAGCAGCAACCTCTCCTCCCCCACCCTCTCCCTTTGATGCTAGAATCATGCCCAGGACCACTACTAAAGTGGAACAGAGTGAACTGACTGGCCAGCATCCCATGAGACACTAGCAGAAAAAGATTATGTAATATCTGTCTTCATCTTGACTGTGAGTGAATGAATGTTGATTTCTATAAATAGTACTAAAATGTGTAGATTATCAGACTAATGTTGGCAAGGCCTTTCAAAGTAAAAAAGAATATTTTTTTCTTCCCTAACATCATTTCTCTATTACCTACTTCCTAATGATAGAACATTGCATGGTCTTTTTTTACAAGTGGATCCAAATCTGTGATGCCCTGAGTGCATATATTTAAGTATGGAAACTATCTACCAATTTATTTCAGCAATTCTTCTGAAATTAAAAATCTTAGAGAACTGCCTAGAACACTGTAAGAGCAAATGATTCACTTGAGGTCATCAAGTCAGGATGCCACACCACCTCTCTCCCCAACCTCCTGCATCCAAGGTACTGCTTTTCTTTTTCTAAGTTGCCTCTCTGTTTATACTATACTATGCTGTTAAATAATTAAAATTATAGCTATACCAGCAAAAAGATACACCCAATACTAATATCACTATTATTAATAAAAAATTTCCTTCTGACAATAAAAATAATAATCTTAAAATGTAATTGCAAACAATGTTTGTGGCAGCCCTTTTGTAGTGGGTAGAAATTGGAAACTGAATGGATGCCTATCAATTGGAGAATAGCTGATAAATTATGGTATATGAATGTTATGGAGTATTATTGTTCTGTAAGAAACAACCAACAAGATGATTTCAGAGAGGCCTGGAGAGACTTACATGAACTGATGCTAAGTGGAATGAGCAGAACCATATCATTATACATGGCAACAATAAGATTATACGATAGTCAACTGATGGACATGGCTCTCTTCCACAATGAGATGATTCAAACCAGTTCCAATTGTTCAGTGATGAAAAAAGCCATATACACACAGAGAGGCCTATGGGAACTGAGTCTGGACCACAACACAGCATTTTATGCTTTCTGTTGATGTTTGCTTGCATTTTGTTTTCCTTCTCAAGTTTTTTTTTCTTTCTAGATCTGATTTTTCTTGTGCAATAAAATAACTGTATAAATATGTATACATATGTTGGATTTAACATACATTTTAGGGACAGCTAGGTGGCACAGTGAATAGAGCACCAGCCTTGAAGTCAGGAAGACCTGAGTTCAAATATGGTCTCAGACACTTAACACTACCTAACTGTGTGACCTTGGGCAAGTCACTTAACTTGCCCCAAATTGCCCCCCCAAAAAAGATTTAAAACATATATTTTAATATATTTAACATGTATTAGACTACCTGGCATCTAGGAGAGGGGGTAGGGAAGAAGGGAAAAATTTGGAACAGAAAGTTTTGCAAGGGTCAATGTTGAAAAATTAACCAAGCATATGTTTTGTAAATAAAAAGCTTTAGTAATAATAGTAAAAAAAACAAAACAAAACAAAAACAAAAACAAAAAACCTAATTGCAAGTCTAGGGCTAATGAGAATCTCTCAAAAAAAAAAAAAAACACATGCAAATAAGCCAAGGAAAATCATTTCACTGGATACTAATACACCTGCAGATATTTAAGGTTACAAGTGAGGTATAACTATTCAGTCATCAACTGTTCAGTGGATTCTCTTGTGCTTATGGAAGAACAGGAGAGGAAGACGAACTGTCCTTTTTTGGGCCTTCTTCATTGCCCCAAGAAATTTAGCCTCTGAGACCACCTTCCTTCTTTTCCAATTCTGTCACTAAAATGAGGAAACTAACATGCAAACAGTATTTAAAGAAAACAATGTTCTTCTGTGAGTAGACAAGAAGCTGTGACCTGCAGATTGATGGACCAGATAGTCTTATAGTCCTGGGAAGCAAGTGGACAGGAGAAAGAAAGAAGCAGTTACAAGGAAGCAGCCAAAAAGTGTTTTTTGTTTTCTTGAGGAGAGAGTGAATGTGAATGACAAGTAGAATGACAAGGCACCTAGAACTAGAAAAGATTATTCTTTACTTTAAAGAACCCTGAATGAAATTCTTGCCTAGAAACATCACCCTGAACTCCAGAAAAAAGAGCTGTGCATCACAAGAAGCCCTAAAAACTGCTATAAAAGGGAGATTATTTCTACCAGAAAATATATTATAGCCTAAGAAGCCACCAGGAAATAGAAAGAAGGCATTAAAACCTTAGTATGGTTGGCTTGCATGCTGCATAATTTTATTCCTCCTTTCCTCCTCAATATGAATTTCATTCCATCCCTGCTCTTTCTCACTATTCATCAACTCCCTTCTTGGGGAAGGAAAAAATACCCCATAATGTCACCAAAAATCCCTCCAAATAAGGAACTGAGAAGCCAAGACCTCAACTGTGAAGCCCAGATAGTAATTGGGCTTTTTTGAACAATTTTGCCCAATATGAAAACTTACAAACTAGATAAATTGTTTAAGGATTATTTGTTTTTATGAGTCACTTGAAAGCTGTTTGTTGAGCTCTCCACCTAGTTGCAGGCAGCAAAAGGAGCCCCATTTGGCATACCTAAAATATCATTTAGTACATGAACACTGATATAACAATGGAAAATAATTCAGATAATCTGATACATAGATCTTGTGGAAGAAAGGTGTGTGGAAGAACCAAGAAATGCAAAGGCCATATATGTGGTCGAAGTATTACTGAAAAGTTACAGATGGCACTAAGGGGCAATTTTTTCAATAAGGAAATTGAGTTTGAAAATAGAAATATAATCTATCAAACACTTATCAAGTTCTTATTAATAGGCTGAACACTGGGAGATACACAGACAGAAGTGAAATAGTTCCCCATCATCAAGAAATTTAAATTGTATATGGTGAGACAAAATACAAAGTACACATAAAGAAACATACTAAAGATATATAAGAGGATACAAGAGGAGGAACTAGATACATGGGAGGGAAATGGAAATCTGAAAAAGCTTCATGTTAGACCTAAAGCCTCTTTTACTTGAGGGATAAAAATAATTCTTCAGTTCTGTAACCTGGATCTCTGTAATAGAGATCCAAAACTTCATTTGTAATTTTCTCAACCAGACCCTGGCCTTTGGTGGGAAATGGAATTTCTAGAACAGATAGATGAGCATCGATGCATTATATATTAGATGGAAGTTTTCCATATACACATATAAAAGGTGTCCTAAAAGTCTCAGGATACTTTAAAATCTTTTGGGATCCAAAAATGCAGCTTTTAGTCCAACAAAAGAAGGGAAAACAAAGGATTATTAAATGTAGAAAGATACTTCCCCACAAGTAGAAGAACCAAGGACTTTTAACCTTAGGCAGTGGTTCCTACCTCCTGACAAGCAAGGAAGGTAAGGAGGAGACGATGCCGCCTCTCACAAATCCTGGAGCGTTTAAGGAACATATAGCTCAAGACTAAACAAAATCACATCAAATTTTCCAAAAGGACCTTCAAACTGGCTTCCCTGAAATCCTTGCACTTTCTATTAATCTTGTCCCCAACTTCTACTTCCATAACATATTTCCACTTGATATTCCTCTATTCACAAGTTTTTTTTTTTCCTGTTTCAGACATGGCAGCCATCCTGTGAAGGATAGTCCAACTTTACTCATTCATATCTCGAATTGCAAAAAAAACAAGATTGTTTTCCCCCTCTCTTCAGAGTCTCAAAAAACAGGAAGTGATTTTATCGAGACACTAAGATAATAAAGTTTTCAAGACTGAAACGTGAGATATTGACAGTTTCCTCCTACCATTACAAGGTTTCCTCAGGAAATCCTCTATACAATTAAATCAAACTGCTTGCAACCATAGACCAAAACTAAAGTAAGATCTAAAACGCATTAATCAGGTCAACGGAGGTGGGGGGGAATAGGTAAGAGTGGTGCTAAAGGAGACGAAAAGGCTTCTCCAACAACTTCTTACACAGAAGGCAAGAAGCAGCTTTCGGTTTCTAGCCTTCGACTTTGAGGAGTCTGAGAAGCCCGAGTCGCTAGTTCTCAGTTCAAACCTCAGACTCTATTAGATAGCGAGATCTTTAATAGAATTCCTTTTTGGCATTTTGTTTTGCTCTTCTAGGTATTTCCAGAGCTCGAGCCTGGTACACAATAGACGCTTAATAGAAGCTTGCTGATTTTAGAACTCTCTTTTTGTCTCCCCCGCTCCATTCCACCCTCCAGCTTTGTATTCCTCGGTTTTGTACAGTCCTTTGGTTCCCAGGTCTTGCTCACATCAGAGAGAGTGTGTGTGTGTGTGTGTGTGTGTGTGTGTGTGTGTCATTTCGCCCCGGACGCCTCTTCCTCCAATGCTCCGGCTCTCCTGCTGCGCAGAGGTTCCCTCACTCCCAGAGAACCTCATCTACTAGTCAATTTCGAAGCTCTCGGCCCTGCAGGTCCCAGGAATTCCCCGGCCTCGGGTTGCATGTCCCCCCAACCTTCCCACCTAGTGACAGCTGAGACAGAGCCCGAGGAGGAGCCCAGAACCAAGTTCTCCCACCCACCTGCCTCCTTCCCTCGGGGGAAATATGCACCCGGCGCCCCTGTGGACAGGCCTTCATCGGCCGTGCAGGACCCAGCACAGGAGACTACCTCCTGACAAGCAAGGAAGGTAAGGAGGAGACGATGCCGCCTCCCGCAGCTCCTGGAGCGTTTAAGGGACACAAAGCTCCCCTCCCCCCGGTCCCGTCACCTCGGATTTCCCTTCCCGGCAGAGACAACTCACCCTGGAGCAACGAAGCAAAGAGCAGGCGCGGCGCCCTCCGGCCAGATGTCGGCTGGTCCAGGCTGCCCGCCTGCCTGCCTGTCCGCCCGCCGCCACCTCCGCGGGGTCCGCAGCCCAGGTTTCGAGTGCCCTTGTCCGTCCGCCTTGCGCAGGCAGTAGCCGCGGGGAGGAGGGGGAGAGGCAAGAGCGTGAGGGGGAGGGGGAAAGGAACTTGTCGCAGGACTCAGAGAATGGAAGGTGGCGGAGGCGGCCGCGTCACCGCCCCAGCTGAGCTGTACTGGGCTGGGGGCGGGGAAGAGCCTTTCAGGAGAAAAGCCGGGAGGGCGGGGTCCAGAGCCGGGAGTGGAGGGGGGTGGGCTGCGAAGCAGACTGAGCAAAGAGAAGGAAGGCCAAGTAGGGGGCGGAGCAACAAAAGGGACGTAACAACTGCAGAACGTTTGGGCTCCAGCAGCCAACCAGGGCGAGACTCCCGCTCCGGCTCCGGCTCCGACTCCTCCTCCTCCGCCGCCGCCTGCACGCACGCAGTGCTGAAAGACGCATACGCTGTCAGAAGTGGGTAGGGCCGCGTGGCGCCTGCTTTCTCGGCAGTCTGGGTTGCACGAGATAACTGGGCTTGAGTGAAATAATTAAATTAATTGGCATATACAATAAACTTTGCATCTTAAAAAAAAAAACCCAAAAATCCAATATGCAGTATATCCTTTTGCTGCCATTTTGAGTTTTGGATTTATGAGATTTGGACATTTTTAATTTTGGATTTTTAAATTTTTCACGAAACCATGTTTTTATCATGTATATTAACTGAACCTTTTACAAGCTTTTTTCCCAAATATATCTTTAATAATAATATCCATGTTACATCTATGTTACATGTTACCAATATGTAAATATGTATCATTATCTATGATAGTAGAATAGAATGTCCTTCCAAGAGAGAAAGGTTTGCAAAGTACTTCATAAATATCTTACTTTATCCTCACAACACTCTTGAGTTATAGATGCCATTTTACCGATAAGGAAATTCATGAAAATAGGAAGTAAAGTGACACCCAAGATGACTCAGTGTCTGAGGTGGAATTTGAAGTGGTCTTCTGGGCTACCAAATCCAACACTATCCTTGGAGCCACTTTAGCTTATAGCTTTGATTCTACATGACAAAAATTCACTATAGATTTTTAAATCAGGCTAGTTTCTAAATTTTTGAAGAATCTTTATCTTGATTTCTTGGATAAGTTTTTTAATCTTTCTTGATGTGTGGCCTGGCAAGAGATTATATAGCAGTATACCATTTCCATTCTGGATTTTAATTCCAGAACAATTCTAGTATATTTATCACAGTTTACCATTCCCTCAATTGAGACAAGACTTTGAGAAAGTTAAATATATATATATATATATCCAAATTATTTTGGGGATAGAGAATGGAAGTTTTCAGGCTCACTTGGACTTCTGATAATGGTTTGTAGAGTGTTAAATGAAAAAGCATGTTTCAGCAATAATATTTATTTACAGTAAATAGTAAATAAAATCTTCCTGCTACCCAAATCTCTCTAGAAGTATTTTCTTATTTTCTGAAGATTCATTAAAATATTTTGTAACAGTACCTTGACAGCTCTTGTTATTTATTTTAACATTGTGCTTTGGTTTAACTAATCCTTTTTTCATTGTGGGTTTGATTCTTGAAATGGTATACTTCCACTAATAATCACAATATCTTTGAAAGTCACTGAAGTGTGATCTTTAAGAGGTACGACATTTGTATGTTTCCTTATAGTAAGAATCATTTTTAAAAACAATTAAAAACATGAAAAAAGAACAATGAAATGCCTGTGTATGATATGAAATCCAGCACTTAAGTGACAAATTACTAAAGAATAGTAGGGAAACCAGCTGGACTGCTCTGTTCAAGGTTAAATGTTCTGAGTCATTCTACTGTCAGAAGTAGCATAAACAATGGCCATTGCTGTCATAAGATGAAATAAGGCAATTTGCATACCCATATTTCTTCCAAATTCCTGTGAAGAATTCTGTTTCCTTAATCATTACATCCCTCAACTACAGAGAATTAAATTAAATCTGCAGGTTTATTTTACAGAAATGATTTATTACTCAGTGTGTCTCATTTTTTATTTTATAAGGTATTATATGTTGTATTATATTATTCTATAAGGCACTATTATTTCCAAGTCTATTTGATTGAGAAAAAAGTATTAAGTGGCTCTAAATTTCAAAGTATAATACTAGATGCTATAGAGAGCTTGAAATAAGGCATTGTAGTATTAGATTTCTAGTTTTAAATGAAAAAAAAAAAGATGAACATAGACATTAATAATAATTCAGATTCATATATGTAATCTTGTTCCCACCCAAGCTGAGGGATGGAAAGAAAGGCATTCCCATGCACATGACTGTATACATTGAAGGAGACATGATTCCCAGTGGAGGAGAGAATGCTGACCTGTTGCTTCAGACCTATGTAAGGGGAAGAGTTAATGTCATAACTTTTTGGGGACAGGTGTTTCAACATGGACCTTCTTTAGGAGACACATGGAAATATTTTGGAAATTGCAGGTATGTTGACAAACCAACTAACTTTTCATCTTTTTAGCACTAATATTTTTTTCTCAAGTATCCTGTATAGCTACAAATCATGGACACCATACTCTCCAAAGAATCAAATTAATTGATGATCCAAAAAATAACGGGCAGTCTATGATGGGTATAAATAGACTGCCATCTATTATAACATCAATGGCTTACACAAAGGATTTGACATAAAAGAAATCATGTAAGAGATATATAACAAGAAAAGGAAGTAGGTGGTTATTTAGTGAGATGGGGAAGATAACAGGTACACTGGTCAAAGTCTTTACTGGTATATACCTGATGCTGAAAGTCATAGTGGGAAGTCTCTAGTCAATCGAGTAGATCTTTCATAAAGAGTTTGTGAGAGGACAATTGTTTAGGATGAGAAGATTTGGACGGACTGGGTCTGAGAGTAGTTTGAGCTGGAATCAGAATAGAGTTAGGAGGGTCCTGGATTCAACCAATCCCACCCAGATAACAGAATGAAAGCACTTAATCTTGATTCCCTGGGGCAGGTCTCTCAGAGGAGAGTTTAGCGTTCCCCCCAAACTCAGAGAGAGAAAAAGCAATATGTTGAAGTAATGAAGTAGTTAAATGATTTAGGGCAAAATGCAAGTATTACTGTTTAAGATTAAAAAATATATATTTGTAAAGCACTTTATACTTTGAAAATAACTCCTATTTATATAACCTTTTAAGGGATATAAAGAGGTTTCCTTATCACAATTTTGTGAGAATGCCAACTCCTCAAATTATTTTGCAGATGAAGAAATAGACTTATATGCAATATCTTATTTTCATATGAATTTTACTGCTTAATTCTGACTACAACACTGTGAAAGAAATGGCAATAGTATCCCCTTTTTATGAAATAAGAAACTGCAGATAGGAAAATTAAGTGATTTGTCCATGATCACCCAGTAAGCAACTATTCTATTTATCTGCAGCCCACTAGGTGTTTTAGAGTGGGGAAGAGAGGCAAAGAATGGGAGGAAGAGTTTGATTGCTTTTCACTTCAATAATAAGAATCCCTCAGTAAAGGATGAGCAGGTTAGTCAGGGAAAAGATGTCTTCCAGCTCACTTGCTTCATCCCTATCCCCTACATGAGTTTCCTTTTGGCCATTTGTGACTTGATTCAGTACTTAAGAATGTTCTTTTAGGTTAAAAAACCAGATAAAAATTAGTCCTGGTGAGCCATATATAAGGTCTGGGTGTTGAAATAGTGCTTTGTATAAGTGTTTTAGGGTCTTCTATGACTTGGGGTCTTCAGGTCACAAACTGTGGATTCGTTAAACATCTACAATTCAATTAAGGATCTTATAGACTTACAGAAACTAGATACCCAAATAGTTCATTGGTGTATATAATTTTTGTATCCTATAATAGTTAATAAATGTTTATTGACTTGTGAGCATTCATTATAAAGATATTGCTTTTCTTTAGTGCTCCTCATATGTCATTAACAGGATTCTTTACAATTGTTTTTATGAATCATTCTTCACAATGTCAGGTGAATAAGTAATGAGGGTGGAGGAGAAGAAGTTTGGGAGACACTTACTTATTAAGTGCCTATTATGTGACAGGCCCCATGCTTAGTACTTTACAATCATTATCTTATTTGATCCACATAATCCTGGGACTATTCTTAGTCCCATTCTGTACTTGGAAATTGAAGCAAACAGAAGTTCAGTGGTTTGACCCAGGTCACACAGCTAGTAAGTATCTGAGGCTGGATTTGAATTCCGGTCTTCCTGACTCTAGATTTATTGTTTCAGCCACTATGTCACCAGCTATTTAGTAGCTCTGTTTATACACAAAGAAACTGAGAAAGGGCAATCAATACAAATTTGCAGAGCAAATAAACTGTGTACAATTAGGATAAGACTCCTAGAGAGGGAAGAGGGGAATATATGGGTCAGGTAGCAGAAGAATAATTATTCCCATCTTACATATGAGGAAATTGAGCCTCAGGGAAATGAAGTGATTTGCCCATAGGTATATAGTAAGTAGCTTAGCCCTGACTCCAATCTATTATATTTCAATCAGAATGAATATCCTACTTCTTTCCCCCTTGAGCTTTTCTTTCATTGAAGTCTGAGCAATGGACTCAAGGAGATGCAACCAGAAAGAGAAGATGGCTATGATGATAATATGGAATCCCCAAAGACTCTTCTAAAACAATTACTCCAGAAGATGCTCTCCTCCCAACCTTCCTTTTCCTTCCCCTTTCCCAGCAATCAACAAACTTATTAAACTCTTACTCTGCCCAAGCATTGTTTGAGGGGCTGAAGATAGAAATAAGAAAATGAAACAGTATCTTTCTTCAAAAAAGTCAGTCAGAATCTAGAATCAGGAAGACCTAAGCTTAAGTTCTCCATCAGACACTTACTAGCTGTGTGATCCTGTTCATTTAATCTCTATCTACCTCATTGTTCTCAACTGTAAAATGGGAATAATAATAGCACCTATCTCTCAGAGTTGTTGTGAAGATCAAAAGAGATGATATTTTTAAAGCGCTTAGCACAGTGTCTGTTAAATAGTAGACACTTAATAAATGGCTTCCCAAATGTCCTCAAACCTTTGCAAATCTTAAAGTTGAATATAAATACTAGCTATTTATTAATTTATTTGAGGAATATAGCATGTTCAAGATAAGCAAATACAAGACACATACAAAATAGATACAAGATATTTTGGGAGGAGGCACTAATAACTGGGAGAATCTGTATACATAATTCTTAAAACTGTGCCATCCAGAACTTGAACCATTATCCTGCCATTTTGTATATATAACTTTACCTTCATATTCTATCCACTCAAAGCATCTTACCATCTACCTGTCCCTGAGTATATATAACCCCTCTTTCCTGTCCCTCCTTCTACCTTTTGTTTTGAGAAAACTGCTTCTGGAAAGGATAAATCAGTTGATTGCCTTGAGAATCTACTCACTATCCTTATCTGTACAAAAAAATCAAAATTCCTTTTCCTGGACACCTACTCTTCTATAAGTTTTATTTTCTCCTATTATAATTTATGCTCCTTCAGAAAAGGACCAGAACTGTCATACTTTTTGTATTTGTATCCTCAGTGCTAAGCATAGTCTCTGGCACATATATAAAGTACTTAATAAATGCTTTTCATTTATTCATTCAGTATTTCAGATCCCATTAGCTTTTTAGGCTGTGAAATCACATAGTTGAATCATATTGATCTTGCAATCCACTAAATTCCTGAGTTTTTTTCTAAGCTGTCACCTGACAATGCCCCCCTGTACATGTGAAGTTGATTTTTGAAGCCAAGCATTAAGACTTTACATTTATCCCTATAAAACTTCCTCTTAAAATTGAGTCTAATCTTATAGCCTGTCAAGATTGGGTTTTTTTTTTTCCCTGACTACCAATTGTTACCCAGTTGTGTTAACTATCTTTCTACATTTTTTAACAAAGGAAGTTGAATAGGACAGGTAAACTGTGTTATCAAGGACAAGAGATTGAATCAAAATGGAAGGCTGTTTTCAAGGTCAGTAGAACAAGCTGGGGGGGGGGGTGAGGGTAGGGATTGGAAAGAGGGGTACAGTTTACAGCAAACATCTGGTCTCAGATCAGGTTTCCCTCTTGGCCAGTTGGGGAACATGGCACACTTTGTTTCCTTTGCCCTGCCTTAGATTTGGAGATTATTGGCAATATTCTAATACAATTCAACAAAGAAGGAGTCCATCCAACAAACTAGTCAAAAGTTTTGAATAAATTGAACTCCATAAATATTTATTATCTATAATTTTTAAGGTTAGGTGTTAGGGATACAAAAGCATTCTTGACATCAAGAAGCTTACACTCTGGGCAGCTAGATGGCACAGTGGATAGAGCACCAACCCTGAAGTCAGGAGGACCTGAGTTCAAATCCAACTTCAGACACTTAACATTTCCTAGCTGTGTGACCCTGGGCAAGTCATTTAATCCCAGTTGTCTCAGCAAAAAAATAAAATTTAAAAAAGCATACATTCGTAGGGGAATACATACAACAGACACACACACACAAGTAAATATGAAACATTTAATAAATAAATACAAAACAATTTGGAAGGGAAGGGAAGGAGGAAGGGAAGACAGGAAGGAGGAAGGGAAAGAGGAACAATTTGGTTCCTCTAGAATAAAAAAAAAAAAAAAGACTCTTTGTGAAGAAGTTAGATGGCACAATGGAAATAGTGCTAAATCTAGAGTTAGGAAGACCTGGTTGCAAATCTAGCCTCCTGGGTCAGTCACTTAACTATTTATAGTTTCCTTATCTATAAAATAGGGATAATAAGAGCCTCTGTCTCTAAGGTTTGTTATAAAGAGAAAATAATATATAACATTTAAAAAGTATTAAAAAGTATTTGCAAATCTTAAAATGATATATAAATGCTAATAATAGATAAGATCTGGGCTATGCCTTGAAGAAAGTTAAGGATCCCAAAGAGGAGAGCCCTTCAGGAAAGGCATGGGAGATACAGGAGATAGCAAGAGAGGGAACGTCAAGTATGGAAAACAGCAAGTATTCTAGTTTTACTAGCTCCTAGAAAGAAGCTTTTCATTCTTTGTATATTCAATGCCTAATCCAGTACCTGGTATGTAATAAATATTGAAGGTACTTAGATAGAAGATCTTAATAAATATTGACTTACTGTTTGATGAGGGAAAGAAATATAAAATAAATATAGAAAAATAGGCTAAAGCTAGATTATAAAGAGCCTTAAATATTAGAGGAGTTTGGATTTTATTCTAAAAACACTAGGGAGCCACTAAAGTTTCCTGAAGAAGGAAGTGACTTGAACAGATCTGGGTTTAAAGATTAAGTTCAAAGGTAATATGAGGGATGGATTAGAGAAGAAAGAACCCAGCTGCAGGGAGACTAGTTAGGAAGATTTTACAACAGTAACTTAGATCAGAAATGATAAAGACTTGTTCTAGGGTGGCAGTGGTGAGTCAGGAGATATGGTGAAGGCAGAATCAATGAAACCTGTTGGTGTCCTACTCTTCTCTGCCACTGGTCTTTCTTCCTACAGCTAACCTTCTGCTTTCCATATGTCATAAGAGTTCATGCTATTTCATCTTGATTTCAAGAACTGTGAATTCCCCTATACCTGCCAATATGTTGCCAACACTGGAATAGTACCAAATAAGGGAGCCTGGACTTATAAAAAAAAGAAGCAAGAGAACTATTTGTAAAGTGAGTAGTATGCTTACTTGAGGTAACATTAGGATCTGAAAATGAAGCCTTTGTTTAGTAATGACTCATGGATCCTTAGGCAAGGAAGCCATACATATGATAATAGAATGTTAGAGGTGGAAGTGTAGATAATCAAATGTGGGCCTCTGTTTTTTACAGATGAAGAAGTTGAGGCCCAGAGAGATTAAGAAATTTGCTGAATACATCCAAAGAAAGAACACTGGGAAATGAATGTGAACTATTTGCATTTTTGTTTTTCTTCCTGGGTTATTTTTACCTTCTGAATCCAATTCTCCCTGTGCAACAAGAGAACTGTTCGGTTCTGCAAACATATATTGTATCTAGGATATACTGCAACACATTTAACATATATAGGACTGCTTGCCATCTAGGGGAGGGGGTGGAGGGAGGGAGGGGAAAAATCGGAACAGAAACGAGTGCAAGGGATAATGTTGTAAAAAAAATTACCCTGGCATGGATTCTATCAATAAAAAGTTATTATAAAATAAAAAATAAAATAAAATAAAATAAATTTGCTGAAGGTCATACAAGTAGCAAGTAGAACCTCTAAATTAGCATTATTGACTGAGATCATTGAAATAAGAACTCTTCTATTCTTTTAATTCCTTCATTAGCTGGCAAATGCTTTCCAAATGGTGATTATGTGGTACTCAAATACTTGTACTACAGAGAGAAAAAGGAAGTTCATGAACAAGACTTAGTAAGAATTTATTATTTGCCAGACATTGTTCTAAACCCTGGAGATACAAAGAAGGGCAAAGTATATTCTTGGTACTCTAGGAACTCACAATCTAATGAGAGGAAATAATATGCAGATATTTATGCACAAAAAAGTTATACATAAGATATATTCAACAGAGAGAAATCATTAGAATTAAGAGGCATTAATTCTTGTGCAACAAGAGAACTGTATGGTTCTGTACACATATATTGTATCTAGGATATACTATAATATATTTAATACGTATAAGACTGCCTGCCATCCAGGGGAGGGGGTAGAGGAAGGGAAGGGAAAAGTCGGAACAGAAGTGAGTGCAAGGGATAATGTTGTAAAAAAATTATCCATGAATATGTTCTGTCAATAAAAAGTTATAATGATAATAATTAAAAAAAAAAGAATTAAGAGTCATTGGGGAAACCTTTCTATAGAAGAAAGGATTTATCTGGGACTTGAAGGAAGCTAAGAGGCAGAGATAAGGAAGAACATTTTTGGTAGGGAGAATAATCAGAGAAAATATCCAGAGTCTAGTGATGAAGTGTCTTGTTCAAGAAACAGCAAGACCAGTATTATTGGATCCAAGAGTATGTAGTCAAAAAGAGATTGATTTTTTCTTAGTTGGTATTTTATGAATATTTGTTTTGCTACATTATCCTGAATGTCTTACCAACAAGATCTTGCATAGTTTCATCATGGACTATTGATTCCATCCTCAGTCAGAATCAACTCTACCTTTGGAGAGATTGTCATTACTTATCAAGACCTTATCTTGAATTTATTTATTATCGTTGGTCTTTATAGGCAACCAAATGTTTCAGCTCCTTTGAAAGCCAATAATTACAACCCATGTTTGTTGTGCCACTAATTGTTCTGATTAGTTTCCCTAATTGGTTCTGCCACAGTTTCCCTAAATTGGTTTTGCCTCAGTTTCCCTAATTGGTCCTGCCTCAGTTTCCTTAATTGTGCTGCCTCAATCCCCTTACTTGCAACCCCACCCCACCCCCTTCCGGTGCATCAAGACTGGTATAACTCAGATTTATAAATTGTTAATGTATAAATTCAAAAAAGGAGAATCCAGGCATTCTGTGTCTAGTCAGACACTTTCTTAACTCCCAGTTTGTTAGAATTTATGGTCCTACTCCCCAACCTGTCAGAAACAAATTCATGGTTCCTTCCTGGACTTTCCCAATCACCAGGTTGGACTCCACCCCCCAGCTTTTGTTTAGCTACTGTGTATAAATATGTTATGGAGAATTCACATTGGCTGCTGGCTGCTGGCTAGATACTGGATTCTTGGAGACCAATTCTCAGTCAGCCCTGGGACCAAACCATGGCTCCATTTGGTCCCAGTAAATCTCTCCCTTTCAAATAAAATATTAAAAACTCTAATCTTTATTTTGCCTCAGTTTCTAAGGCATTACATGTTAAATGATTAGAGCCTGAAGAGAATCTTTAATATTCAACACAATCTTACAGAAATTGTGAAGATACCTTAGTGGCAATGAAGGAGTATAGCTTCAAGAGAAATATAGTGGTGATTTTGGAGGGCTTCTGATTCCAAAGTCCTCAGGCTTTATTTCCCCCCCCTCCCCCACACACACACACCCAATCTGGGAATGTTATTGTTCTGACAACCTAATTCTGAATAGACCACTCCTCAATCCATTGCTAATTGATAATCTGGTCATTGAGAACCAAATTCCAGAGACCATTCCTCTGGGCCATAGAATTAGCATGTCATTAAGCTGTTTAAATGTGTCTCCTTGCTTCTGTTTTTCTGCTGAATACTCTTGGAATTTAGTCCACTTGTAAATGGCATTACAATTACAATACATTTTGCCCCTTGACAAAGAAATGAGATTCAAGTTTGCAAATTCTTTTAAGACACCTTGTGATATTAGTCTGTGACCATAAACTTTTGGGGTCCCCTTCCCAACCTCAATATTTGGTGGTCTGGTACAGGGAGAATCTGGCTTTCCCTGGCTTGATTCCCTCCTTGTCAAGGTAAGGCCCCCAATTTTTTCTCCTACAATTCTATAGTGGGATACTCAAGCCATTGGAGAAAGCTTTATCTGTATAGTCATGGACTCCATGCTCAGCAAGTTTTCCTTGACTAGAGAGGTGAAGATTGGGAAATTCTTGGAATTTTCGGCAAAGTTAACCTTGTCACCCTTTCACCTTCTCTGGGACACCAGCTATAGGATAGCTTTTGGCAAAATTTTATGGCTTTTGGCAAAGATGGGACAGTTCTCTTTCTTGTCATTTTGTCTGTGTCTACATCTCTGTGCAGAATGTCTGTTTCATCTTTGTTCTATGAGCTAGATTTTGTTACCTGGAAAGATTTAAAATGCAACCAGCAAGAAGAAATTAGTAGTTAGAATGCTGGGAAATTTTCCTAAAAAGCCTAACTCTTTTCTGTGAACTTCAGCTCTGATCAGGCTTGGGCATAAAAAAGTTAGCTAATTAAAATTAAAATAACATCTTAGATTCTCAACATTTTGAAAGCAATTAAGAAGTTTGGCAATTAGTGATTTTAAGATTGCTAGAAAAATTTCTGAAACATTGCATTCTGAAAGAAAAGAAAAGGAAAAAAAAAAACCCAAACCCGGTAAATTGCAACTTTTTGTTAACCTTTCCTTGACTCCTATCTTGCCTGAAGTCCTCCTTCTCCTTTGGGAAAGCAACCCAGAAGGTATTAAGGGAACCTCATATAGCCCCAATCCCTCTTGTTTTCTAATCCTTCTCATTTTAGATCAGATTAAAACTCCCATTCTGCCTCACCTGTAGAAATAGGAGAAACAACTGTGGGGACTCCACACAACCTTGACCAAATACTTCCCCAGCCCAGTTTTGGGGGAATGTGGGTAAGGCCCAGTGGTCAACATTCCCTGAGATTTGGCACCTGAAACTACCATCAAAGGGATATCCTGACACCACCCAGCACGGCAGTGTGAGGTGAGAAAGCCGCTTAGCCTCTGCATTTGATAAGACTACCATTCTCTGTTTCAATTATGGATATGTATTAGCTATGTAATTTATGGCAAATTATTTTATCTCTGCCCAGTTTTCTGATTTGTAAAGAAAAATTTATTGTGAAGACCATATGATTACAAAAATGCTTAGCATAAAACGTGCTATGTTAAAATTGTTTTATCTGATATACTTGCTTCATATTGGTAACTATGGATTTGGTATTTTTTTTAATAATGTGACCAACAGATAAATGATTTTTATGTGTGTGTAAAGTAATTTGCAAATTTGTTTGGATATGAGAGTAAAAGCAATTTTAAAGGAGCTCTAATTAAACCCCACTAAAAGGATCTATTTACACTGAGTGTTAACAGAAGAATTTGGGAATTTTAGGAAAACAGAAAAACAGTTTGCTACTACTTTTGTTATTTAGTTATTTAGAGTCATACTTCTGAGGGCCCTATCAGAAACTGATACCTTTTCTTAGCTCACAAAAGAGAAATGATTTGCGTACCTTGGAAAATAACCAAATTGCAATTTAGTTTGTCTAGAACTAATCAGAATCTAGGGAATCTCATTAACTAAAGTTAAGTCACTTTTAAAATCTGTTCTATCTCAATTTTAAGAATTGTTTTGTTTTCTCCCTAAACCAAAAAGGAAACTTATGTAAGGGAATAGAAACTACAGCTAAGAATATTTGGCTATTACTTAAGAAAATCCTAAAATTGTTAACTAAGCTACTTGGAGTTATTGTCATCATGTTAGCCTTGTCAGTTCACCTCCAAGTATGAGGTGTGCAATACCTTTTCCCCCTTCACAGAGTGGGAGGAGGTATCAAACAGCACAGCCCATGAAAACACTAAGAATAGTTGGGGTGGGCAATAGCAAGCACCCTTCCTTGGGGTCTCTGTCAACTCCCTTTAATTTATAAGCTTGCCAGTTTTCTTGAAACCATCAGGGCAAGCAAGGTCATCAACCCTGAGAAATAAGCCCTGTTTAGGATTTATAGTTTCTAAACAAGGAATGCATTTACTAAGAAACTATAAGCTTGTATAATGATTGATCCTTTGTACCAGGTTAAGTTTAAACATATAAAACATATTAAACAAAATGTCCTGTGAGTTTAAGTCCTGGTAAACTTTTAAAATAATGTATCTAGCCCTAAGCTGCAATTGGTAGAATTTACTATTAGAAATAAAATCTCTTGGGAATGTAACCAATAATCTTTTGAGTTCTGAATTTGATTGCCTGATCATTAAGTCAATAGCCCACCATTTCAAGAGAAATGCCATAAATTACATAGAGAATGCCTTCCTAAAATGTCTAGGTGGGCTTCTTACTTGGACAAGAATTAGAAAGACAACCTTAACCTCTCCTTAAGGTGAGATTCTTCTGACTCAGTTTCCCAGTTCTGTTTCTTTGTTTCTCATCTGATTATTCCTGAATCTGGCTATGAGATGGAGTTATTACTGCATGATCAGTTGTCAAATAGATCTAATTAAGGATGCTTTATCCCGTCATGTATGTGCTCTCAGGCTTCAGCCTAAAGGACCTGTTTTGATGCTATTATAATTATGTCCCTGCTTTTTCCTCTTATAGTAAATTTCTATATTCAGAGCAAATAGTCAGTAGAAGCCATGAGCCCAGTATACGCAAACCAAGGGACAAAATGGTTCTCTGTTCTAGATCTTAAAGATGCTTTCTTTGTATATCATTGCATAAAGATTCATAATTTCTTTTTGCTCTTGAAGGAGCAAATCCAGGGGAATATAACTCCCCACCAATGTACATGGCCAGTAGGAATTAGATGGTATCTTGATCTGCAGACCCACCTGAGAAGCTTCTCTGCCATACAAACTCTTAACTTCCAACCCTTCTCCCCTCCACACAGGGCTATGAAGTTTAGGGTATTTTGGCGGAGGAGAAGGGGGTCTAAAGGCTCACATAGTTTTATCAGTTTGCTAAAACCCTGAAATCTAAAACTAATCTCCTTGCTCCAACTTTAGCCTTACCTACCTTTTACTCTGTATGGTGATGAAAGGTAGGGCCAGGCCCTAGGGGCCTTGACTCCAGCTCTTCAACCCTATCCCAGACACCTTGCTTACTTCTCAAAGAAACTTGGCCTGCCTCAGAGCTAGCTGCCATAGCTCTTCTAATTGAGGAAACCTCTAAGTTCATCCTAGGCAACCATTGGAGGTTCTAACCCCCTCCCCCACACTGAGTTCAGAGCATTTTGCCATCCTAAGTGTTTTAGAATTGGGGAAAGGAATGAGAGTGAACATCTATACACACTCCAAATATGCCTTTCATGTTTTGCACGGATATTATATGAAAAAAAAGGGAGGACTTTTGACAGCAAAAAGTTCTCCTATTAAATATACAAGGGAGATAGGCTTACAGATTCAGCTTCCTGTGGTGCTGCCTATTGGCTCTTGACCATGGCACCTTTACTTCCCCAGCTCCCTAAATCTAGCTCCTTCTATCCCCTTATATATAACTCCTTACTGAAGAAAGGGGACATACCTTTTCTCCTTTGGGTGATTTCAGACACTCTCAGGTATCTAATCACAGCTTCTAATCACAGAAGAAAGCCAGTAGGAACTTTTTTTTGTCCTGCCCAGGTTTTTGTAGAGCAACATAGGCCCAGCCTTCACTCCTCAAATAATTCAAAAGGTGGCTGAGGCTCTTAAGATTAGCTTTCTTTTTAATTCTTGTTATTTTCCACTTTTTCCAGGTGTACTTTTAATTATACTTTGAGGATGAGAGCTTTACTCTTAATATTTTCTCATCAGCTCTCTCTTTGTCACTCTGTGGGCCCCTGCCAGTGGGGAGATAACTCCTTAGTCAGGCTAGGGAACTCTGTGGGCAGTGGGAGCATTCATGATTGTTGGCTATGCCCTCAGCATCCTCCAGGCAGCTCCCATAAGCAACCTGATGCATTATTTGCAAAGGCCCCATTCCCAAATGTCACCATCCCCACTCTGGATACCACCCTATTTGCACTACCTCCCTTCCCTCTCTCTCCTCCCCCTCCTCTCCCCTCCCCCCCCATGCCAGGGGAATAACTTTACCCTGAATATCCCCTGTTTTCTTTTCAGAAAGGTTCTCTTACCCACATAATAATTGTAGGATATCCATTGCAAAATTATTCTGGCAAACTCGCTCATAATGCTTCTACACCACCTTCCTTGAAGCTTCTTCATGACTTCCTGAGAACTAACATTCTGATTCATATAATAATGTCACATAATTATAATCATCCTTGGGGACAACTAACTAGGAAGCTACTGCAAAATTTGACCTCAGGTACCATCTGTGCAGCTAAGAGAGATGCTTTTCTTTATAAAATGTAAAATCTACTTCCATGATTCCAAGGGACCTGTTATGGTACTTGCACTCCTAGTCACCTGAGGGTTCCTTTACCTGTGTATGATGCCACTGCTTCAGACGTTGGCCCCATCCCTTCAAGGAAACAAAAGTAGGGATTTGGAGGAAAACATTCTTTGGTATTTATTCTAGGAAAAACTGTTTGGATGGGAGGCTTCCATGATAGCCTCATCACTCTTCCTGATGAGATTTTGGTTTTGGTGTTCCCTTTCAGGGAACCAAATGATGAGGTCTAGATTTAAGGAACCAAAATGAGATTAGGGTTTCCAGTGGTCAGGGAGTTAAATGATATAGTCTAGTGACAGGTTTGGGGTTCAAGGAATCAAAATGGAGAGGTTTGGCTCCCCTATACTCCCTTGGGATTCAGCACAAAGGTAGGGAGTTTTGGGGAACCCCCTTCTGGCGATGCAGAGATTCTCTGTAAAGGAATTTTCAAACCTGAAAAGGCTCCATTGATAAAAGAGGCTTATTTTTGGCATTGGAAGTCCTTTACTATGCAAAGAATAGAAAGGCTGAATTCCTCAGTGGAGGAGTTCGGGTAGAGAAGTGAAGTTTAGAGAAATCACAACAAAGGGGCATAAAGTCTCATTAGGGAAATAAGTGAGGGAGATAGAGAGGGTAACACTGGAAAAAAATATTGTTCCAGTGGGCAGAGGTCTCCTTGGCATAGCAAGCTGGCATAGCTGTCATGTCAGGACCTCTGCAAGGAGTTGTTTCAAGTTAGCTCTTTTTATTTACAAGCTGGGTTTCAGCTTTAGCTGGAATTTGAATAGAATTGAATGAGTTTTTTTTAATTCAATAGGGTTGGAATTCTTTTGCTCAAGACTGAAACAACAAACCACTTTATCTGATTCCTTGGGGTGGTCTTCTCACTGAGGCAGAGTTGAAGGAAATTTTCTTTTTCAAGGAATTTTAGAGTTTCAGAGTCCCTTCATCCCCAATCTTTGTCTGGGTGGGTTCCTGGCTATTGTCTCTATTAACTCCACTTATAATTTTTTTTTTGCTCATATTTGGCCCTTGCATTTTTAACCTACTTGCGAGATTTGTTTCCTCCAGGCTCCAAGGCATAAACTTCCAACTGTTTGTTTGCCCTGAATACCTCTGACTAACTGATTCTGATGCCCAGCACCCCTCTGAATGCTGCTGCCTCCATCTTCAAATCAAATGCCCCACTAGGCAGGAACAGCTCTACTCATTCTATCAGCATGAAGCAGCTGTAGGTTATGGTCTACCTTGTGAGATCTTGGTGGTCTAGCATAAGTTGAGGGAAGATAAATAGCAATGGAGGAGATGGGCTATTTGTATCTAGTTCATTTCTTTCTCCTTTTACAACTCTTTCACTTTGGCCCTACCTCACTGGCTCCCTCCTCACAAAACCTCCATTCCTTTGTCCCAAATGAATTTGAGGGTTCAAACTGCTTGAAAGGGGAAATGAAAGACCAGGAAAAATAAATAGGGAAATAAACTTTGGGAAGCTGCTGTTCTAGCAATCTGATTCCAAAGTCCTCTGGCTTTGCCCCCCACACCAATTTAGGAATTCTATTATTCTGAAAGTCTGATTCTGAATAGATCACTCTTCAATTCAATGCTGACTGATAATCTGGTCAGCAAGAAACAAATTCTGGAGACCACTCTTCTGGGCCATAGAATTAGCATGTCAGTGATAGAAAGCTGGATAAATGTGTTTCCTTGCTTCTGTTTCTCTGCTGAAGTTTCTTGGAATTTAGTCTACTTGTAAATGGCGTTACAATTATAATAAACTTTGCACCTTGACAAGGAAATAAGTTCAAGTCTGCAAATTCTTTTGAGACACCTTGCCACTCTGGTCTATGACCCCAAACTTTTGGGATTCCCCCTTCCCAAGCTCAACAGCACGGAGACACTTTTAATTAAGCTATTGCTTTTTACAAAGACCAAAGTCTCTGTACTCAAAAGAGATTTATTTAAGAATACTATTTACAGTCCCCTGAATATAAGAATGGTTAATGTGGGCCTCCAAATCTTTATTCAGACAATATCAGTTTGGCAACTACAAAGACAAATGTTTAGCTTTTCCTTTTTGTATATAAAAAGTCCCATTTCTGACACATGTTAAAAATGTTCTCTATAAGAATTCATGACCACACAAGAGATAGAGTGCATTATGGAATATAAAATAGATAATTTTGATTATATTACATTAAAACATTCTTGTACAAACAAAACTAATGCAACTAAGATTAAAAGAAAAGCAAAAAGATGGGAAATTATCCTCAGATATGTTTACTGTAAAGGTAAAATCTTCATTTCTCAAATACAGAAATGAGTCAAATTTATAAGAATACAAGCCATTCCCCAATTGATAAATAATCAGACTATGAACAGGCAGTTTTTGGATGAAGAAATCAAAGCTACTCATGTGAAGAAGTGCCCTAAATTACTTTTGATTAGAGAAATGTAAATTAGAGCAACTCTGAGGTACCACTCCATACTTCATTAAATTGGCTGATATGAAAATGATAAATGTTGGAAAATTGGAACACTCATGCATTCTTGGTAGAGTTATGAACTGATCCAAACATTCTGGAGAGTAATTTGGAACTATGCCCAAAGGGTAATCAAACTATGCATCCTCTTTGATCAAGTAGTACCACTACTAGTTGGTATCTACTTCTCTGCCACTGGTCTTCCTTCCTACAGCCAAACTGCTCCTGCTTTCCATGTCATAAGATCTCCCAAGGAGATCACAAAAAAAGGCAAAAAGGGACTGACATGTGAAAAAAATATTTATAGCAGCCCTTTTCATGGTGGTAAAATATTAGAAACTGAGGTGAGCCTACCAGTTGGGAAACAACTATGGTACATGTAACTATTGTGCAATAAGAAGCTAAATATTTTTTTCAACAATTCAAAAAGGCATATACTGGACATCAACAGATGGTCAATATTGAAATCAGATTGATGATATTCTTTGTAGTCAAAGATGAAGAAGCTCTATACAGTCAATAAAAAACAAGATCTGGAGCTAACTGTAGCTCAGACCATGAGCTTTTTATTACAAAATTCAGACTTAAATTTTAAAAAGTAGGTATAACCGTCAGACTGTATAGGTATGACCTAAATATCACTCTTAAGAATATGAAGTAGAAGTGATGAATAGATTTATGGGATTATATTTGGTAGATAGAGGGTGTGAAGAACAAAGAACAATATTGTGCAAGAGACAGCAACAGAAAATATTCCAAAGAAAAAAGATCAAGGAAAAAAAAATAGTTGTCTGATAAAGCTTTCAAATAGCAGAGGGAAGAAGGAAAATGAAATAAAAAGGAAAGAGAAAAAGATATACCCAATTGAATGTAGAATTCCAGAGAACAGCTAAAAGAGATAGAAGGTTTTCTTTTTTAAAAAATTATTTATTTATTTTTGCTAAAAAAAATTAACATTTTTAAAATTGAAACTTGTTATTTTAAAAACATATGTGAGGATAATTTTTCAATATTGACCCTTGCAAAACTTTGTGTTCCAATTTCCAACCCCCTTCCTCCTTCCCTCTCTTAGAGAACAAGTAATCCAATATATGTAAACATGATAAAAACATATGTAAATTAAATATACGTATACATAAATATAGGTATACAATTATCTTGCTGCACAAGAAAAATCTGATCAAAAAAGAAGAAAGATGAGAAAGAAAGAAAAATTTAAGCAAACAACAAAAGAAGTGAAAATGCTATGTTGTGATCCATACTGTTCCCACACTCCTCTCTCTGGGTGTAGATGATTCTAATCATCATAAGATCATTGGAATTGGTCTGAATCATCTCATTGTTGAAAAGAGCCATCAGAATTGATCATCATATAATCTTACTATTGGTGTGTATACAATGATCTCCTGATTCTGCTCATTTCACTTAGCATCAGTTCTTGTAAGTCTTTCAGGCCTCTCTGAAATCATCCTGCTGATCATATTTTATAGAACAATAATATTTCATAACATTCATATAACAACTCATTCAGCCATTCTCTAATTGATGAACATCCATTCAGTTTCCAGTTTCTTGCCACTACAAAAAGGGCTGCCACAAACATTTTTGCACATGTGGGTCCTGAAAGTTTTATTAAATGAGCAATGCAATCATCATCATCATCATCATCATCATTATCATCAATGCAAAGAGATAGAAGAAAATAATAGAATCGGAAAGACATAAGATCTCTGAGAAACATCAAGAGACTATAGAGATGTCAAGGAAACACTTTATATGAAAATGGACATGATAAAAGACAAAAATAATAAGGTATAATGAGCCGCAGATAGTGGGGAAACTCTGGGTAAGATATAAGATCCTTCAGCCCAGAGGAAATCTGGTTTGGCTGACAATATCTGGTTTGGTTCCCCTCCTCCCTTTGGTGCCAACCTCCCTTCTTGAGAATTCAGGAAGTGATGACTGCGTATTTAAAATTAGCCGGAGTCAGGAACTCAGGTTAAGAGAAAAATCTTCAATCTTTATTGAAGTGAAGAGGTGAAAAAGGATTGCAATAGCAATATGGGCAAGAAAGATTGCGATAGCAATATGGG
This sequence comes from Antechinus flavipes, assembly GCF_016432865.1. Taxonomy (NCBI): domain Eukaryota; kingdom Metazoa; phylum Chordata; class Mammalia; order Dasyuromorphia; family Dasyuridae; genus Antechinus; species Antechinus flavipes. The sequence goes on along the minus strand of NC_067399.1, from coordinate 342,584,490 downwards.
CAGCTGTGATAGGAAGCCAGCTGGCAGAGGGGCCATAGCAATAGCAATGCGAGCAGCTGTGTCAAGACACCAGCTAGCAGTCTCTTCTTCCGCTTCCCTTTCTATTTGCTTGCCTCCACCCACCAAAAACATCATTTCCTATACAACACATCAGGACTTGCACAAAGAGTGGGCGGGGGCCATTCTTTCTCCAAGCATATATTAATAGAGTATGGTCCAATTACTATTTAGCCTCACATGCTTGGGACCTCAGTGCATCAACTCAAACCTCAGCCCATTACAAGGGAGCATGTAATCATCACCCTTTGGTATTCTCACCTTTGCCTGAGAAGTCAAGGAGGGTGTGACCACCTGTGTTCTACTTGAAGCAAGAGATACTTGAAGCAAGAGATACTTACAGCAAGAGGTGCTTATAGTTAGCATATACTCAGTGTAATTGATGAGATAATGGTTCTCTAGTTCCCACATACTTAATGTGCTGTAATGAAGTAATCATACTGAACTATTTAAAGTCTGAGAGGACTGGAAATGAGACATTCTATCTTTGACCATCCTCTTGGTGGCTCCCCTGCCTCCTGTACTCCTATACTGAGACCAAGGCCATTCTGGAAGTCCTCTAGAAAGCTAGCCTGAACATTACTATCAGGACTTAAAAGAAGTGGAAGAGGTGATAAGAATGCACAAAAGAACTATATAAAAAAGATCTTAATTTCATCAATAACATGTAATCTGGAGAATGAAGTGAAATGGTCCTTAAGAAGCATGACTAACAATAAGGTCAGTGGAGGTTATGGAATCCTACTGTGAGGGATGTAGAAGACCCTTACCCAAAATGACTGCTCAGAGATCACTCAGTAGAAGGCAGAAAAGTTGTTTATTAAAACCTCTGGAGGATGAGTCATCCCATCACGAGATAAGAAAGAGAAAACTCATGGTAGGAGGGCTAAGGAAGTAATAAAGATACATAGCTTTTATACAAGAGATTACATCACAAGCATTGAGAAGGGGAGGGAGAGGCATCTAATTGGTTGTTGCTGTTCAGAGAGATTGGAATGGAAGGTTTCTGTTTCCCCGAAATCTCCTGATTTCTAGGAAACAGAAAATCAGGACTTTAGGCTTAATCAAGCAGATAGTGGTCAAGCTAATAGCTAAATATTGATAAATGTCAAACAGTGATAAATGTCATCAGCTCAGGTTAAGTAAGTACAGGTCATAGGGGAAACACAGAAATAATGAAAATAAAATACAGAAAAAGAATTCAAACATTCCTGTAAGTTCTTCACCTTATCTCTCTATTCCACACACTAGCCATGCTATTTAAAATTCTACAAGATGATGCTGTTAAAGTGTTATAGTCATATTGCCAGCAAATTTGGAAAATTCAATACTGGCCACTGAATTGGAAAAGAACAAGTTTATGTCCCAATCCTAAAGAAAGGCAATGCCAAAGAACATTCATATAGCCTGACAATTTGTTTTCATTTCACAAGCCAACAAAATTATGTTTGAGATTCTGCAAGGTACCCTTCAATAACATGTGAACTAAGAATTACCAGAGAGGTAATCTCTCACATCTCTCAGTTTGGCTAAGATGACAGGAAAGGATAATGATAAATGTTGGAGAGGATATGGGAAAACTGGGACATTAATGCATTGTTGGAATTGATCCAATTGGAGTTGTGAAATGATCCAGCCATTCTGGAGAGCAATCTGTAACTGTCCAAAGGGCTATCAAACTGTGCATACTACTGGGTGTGTCTCCCAAGGAAATCATAAAGGAGGGAAAAGGATCCACATGTACAAAAATGCTTGTAGCTGCTCTTTTTGTAGGAGCAAAGAATTGGAAAAGGAATGGATGCCCATCAATTGGGAAATGGCTGAATAAGTTGTGGTACATGAAGGTAATGGAATATTGTTATTCTATAAAAAAATGATGAACAAGCTCATTCTACAAAGACCTGATAAGATTTATATGAGCTTATGCTGAGTGAAACAAGCAGAATCAGGAATACATTGTACACAATAATAGTTAGAATGTGTTGAGGAGCACGCATGAAAAACTTGGTTCTTCTTAGCAGTTCAGTGATCCAAAACAATCCCAAGAGACTTTGGACAGAAAATGTCATATGCATCCAGAAAAAGAACTAAGGAGATTGAATGTAAATCAACACATTTTTTGTTTTTTTGTTTTTCCTCTTTTTTTTTATTTCTCCCATGGTTTTCCCTCTTTGCTCTGATTTTTCTTTCCCAATATAATTCATAAAACAATGTGTATTAAAAATAAATAAACAAAAAAAATTTTAAGAGAATTATTAGAAGAGCAGGCTAGTTTTCAAAGAGGCAAAGGAACTAGAGAACAAATTACCAAAATCTACTGGATTATAGAGAAAGTAAGGGAATTTCAGAAAAACAACTACTTCTGCTTCATTGATAACGCCAAAGCCTTCCAGTGGTTCTCAAAGTATGGTCTAGAGAATCCTGGGGATCTCTGAAATCCTTTTACAGGGTCTACAAATTCAAAAATAGTTTTTATTTCCAATTAAATGTCTATAAATATAACCCAGATAAACAAAAACGCTTTGGAGAGATCCTCAATAATTTTTAATAAGATAAAGATACTGAAAACAAAAGTTTGAGAATCACTGCTTTTGACTGTGGGGGAGCAAAATGTGGGAAGTCCTTAAAGATATGGAAGTACCTGATTATCTTATTTGACACCTGAGAAACCTGTGGATGGGTCAAAAGCAACAGTTCATACCACACATGGAATAACTGCTTCAAGAATGGGAAAGGAGTAGGACAAAGTGAATATTATCACCTTACTCATTTATCTCATATGCAGAATACATCATCTGAAATGACAGGCTGGATGAATCAAAAGCTAGAGTAAAGATTTCTAAGAAGAATATCAACTATCTCAGATATGGAGATGATACCATTCATGGGAAAATGGTGAAGAATTAAGAAGCCTCTTGATAAGGATGAAAGAGAAAAATCTAAAAGCTGATTTGAAGTTTAATAGTAAAATAAAAAACAAAACAAAACAAAAACCAAAAACAACTAAGATTTTGGCAACTGGTCCTATTACTGGCTAACAGACAGAGAAGAAATCGAAGCAATATCAGATTTTATTTTCAAAGATCACTGCAGACAGTCATTGTAGCCTTGAAATTAAAACAAAACAAAACAAAATATAACAACAACAACAACAAAAACCACTTGCTCCTTGGAAGGAAAGCTATGACAAATCTAGACAGCATACTAAAAAGCAGAGACATCACCTTGCTACAAAAGTTCAGATAGTCAAAGCTATAGTTTTCCAGTAGCAATGTATGGCTGTGGGAAGTGAACTATAACGAAAGCTGAATGCTACAGAATTTACACTTTTGAATTGTGGGGCTAGAGAAGACTTTTGAGAGTCTCATGAATAGCAAGGAGAATGATTTTCAATTCAGTCAGTACTTAAAGAATTAATATTCAGGCTATTCACTGGAAAGTCAAATACTAAGCTAAAGCTTAAATATGTTGGCCTCAAAATAAGAAGACAGGATTTATTTAAAAAAAAAAAAAAAAGACCCTGATATCAGGAAAGATTGAAGATGAAAGGAAAGGGGATAGCAAAAGATAAGACAGATAGTGTCATGAAAGCAATGAAAATGAACTTGGACAGACTTTGGGATATAGTTTGAAGATAGAAGAGCCTGAAGCACTATGGTCCATGGAGTCATAAACAACAATATCTACAGAATTACAGAGACCAGATAATATAGAAAACACAAAAGCATTTAAACTTTTTGTAGTCCTGCATTTAAACTTTTTTTAATCCTTTAATAACCTTACAATGTTGTGAGGAAGATACTTTTAAACCTTAAAGACTTTTACAAAAGTAAACTAATTTTAATGTAAGCTGTGACTAATGTGAGCACTAGCAGAAAGAACCTCAAAAAATGATTTAAAAAGAGCATATTGTAAAGCTTCAAGTGTAAGATATGTGTGACTTGTTGACTAATAATCATTGCTGTTTCCTAACTTGTTGTGTGACTCTAAGTCACTTGGCATCTTTGGGCCTCAATATCCTTATCTTTAAAATTAAAGAGATAAATTAGACCCTTCCACCTCTGAAGATTCTTGATTTTTAATGCCAAAGAAAGGAAGGAATTATTTGTTCAATTTTCTGATAAGTAGGCGCCCTCTGGTGATAAAAAAAGAAAACATAGGTCTGTTCACCAGGTACTTCAGAATCTCTTACCTTTAGCTGTGGGTAAAAATAAATTCCTTTGTCTTATTTATACACAGTAGTGTTAGGCTACTTCCTAACCTGGCGATCCCTTTCCTTATCCAGTCGCCTCAATGACTCTTTGGACACCTCCGGATACATGATTCCAGATCGTCATTACACCCGATGAAGGTTGCAGCAGGCACACTTTATTTGGTTCAGCTCATGATGTCTCTCTTTCTCCCTCGTCGCTGGTCCCTTATATCTTCTCCCCAACTGTCCTCCGTTTCCTCCAGGTCACATGCCTCAGCAACAGTCCTTCCAGTGGAGGGGAGTGCTTGTCCCGTTCTTGGTACATACTCGATGCATGAATGTGATTTATTTCTCTTGCTGGAACACCTAGTGCACGCCTGTCAGCAGAATACACACCCGAGTGCCTCAACCCAATTCTGGTTTGTACTGTTAGCCAAGGCATTGTTGTTATAGGGGTCAGGGTAGAAGGTTTCAGGGCCCAATACAGTTGTTGGTAAGGTCTGTAGCACAGCAGAACTCTTCAACATGAGAAGCAGGAAAGCAGATATGATAACTAGGATTGGGGTTAGAATAAGAAAGTTTTGAGGATATTGGGAGAAAGGTTCGTGGCAGGAATCCTATGGGACAGTCCTTTAGGCACTTTGTTAGCCTTGAGACAGAATGTATGTAGGAGAAAATTCATAAGTTGACGAGAACCTTGGAATGGCAATAAAAATTGACAAGAAGAAATATAGCATATGTTGGCAAATGTTTAACAATTGGCTCTCTGAAGAAAAAAAAAACCTTTAAGTTTAATTTGGTAGAAAATTCTGGGAAGATGGCTGAATAGCTCAGAAAATTCCAGGCTCTCCAAATTTCTTCCACAAACAAGACAGAACATCACCTTAAAGTGAAGGGTAAAACAGTTGTCTTCCCAGGACTGTGAGAAGATCTCAGGAAAGACTCAATTAATTCTATCCATAGTAAAGTACAAACACCTCCAGATCAATAATGCTGAATCAACAAACACCAAGTCCTGGGGACAGCTGGGTAGCTACTAGCCTCATCCTCAGGAAAACTTACCTCATAGAGAATGTGGGAAACAGACTTCTGAGCAGGGAGGATTGAAGGATGCTCCACTGTTGCTGGATGCCAGGCCCAGCTGCGCTGACTACATGCAATACTGGGCTGTGGCTGTGGGCAAGAAGGAGCAAATACGTGCCCCTAGTGATTGCAGTAGCAGAGGGAGCAAGCATCCTGTTGGCTGTGAGTACTTGAAGAACAACAAGATCCCTGGTTTCAGTTCTAGGGCAGAAAAAAGACCTGAAGTTTCCAGCTGTAGAAACAACTGAAGGGAACAATAGCACTTATGGGAAGGCCCAGCTGGGGGCCCTAATTATAACTTAGAAGTGGAATGAAGTTGAACCCCTCAGAAAGAGTTCAGAAGAAAAAGTAAGAAGGACCTGAGGCCTGGGGCACCATTCTTCATACCACAGGACTAGAAACTAATTACAACAATAAGCTGATGAAAATAAAATAAAACAAAATTTGAATAAAAAAATCAATAATCAAAGGAGGAAAACCCAACAATAGACAGTTACTCTTGAGAATAAAGAAGATCTAGGTTCATATTTAGAAGAAGAAAGGAAAAATTTTTTAAAATCACTCTTACTTCAAAGAGAAACATCAAAAGATCACAAGCCTGAAAGGAGTTCTAGGAAGAACTTTAAAAAGACATCAAAAATAAAATAAGAGAGATCAAGGAAAATATGGGGAGACAGAGGGAGAAAGCAATCCAAGGAAATCAAGGAAATTATGAAAACAAAGTAAACCCACTGAAAAAAGAGATTCAAAAACTTAAGAAAATAACTCCTTTGAAAATTAGAATTGGGCAAAGGGGAAGCAAATGACATATAAGATTCAAAGAAATAATAAAATAAAAGGAAAAAGAATGACAAAATATAAGAGAATGTGAAACATTTCATTAGAAAAACATCTGATCTGAGACTAGAGGAGAGACAACATACGAATTGTTGGACTACTGAAAGTTACAATCAAAAAATGGATATTGATAGAATATTACAAGAAATTATTAAGGAAAATTGCCCTGAAATTCTAGAACAGGAGGATAAAGTAGAAATAGGGGGAAAAAAATCTACTGATTACTACCTGAAAAAGAAACCAGTAAGAATATCGTGTTGTTGTTGTTTCTCCTTTGTTTTCTAGGAGGGCCATGACATGAAAGAATTAATAACATGACATGAATATGAATTGGATTGAAGTGAGGGAAATCTGTACAAAATTATCAGCCTCACTTTCTCCTCTAGAGCATAGCAGAGAATAAAAGAAAATGTAAAAAAGAAGCATAGAAAGCAGATTTGAAAATGACATGTAGTACTTTTTATAGTTTTTTTTTTTTTTTAAGTAAACAGTAAAATGTAAAGTCATGGTTTTATAGTAAATCTTTTTAGGTTGGACTGTGTACATGGAAATATTTATTTTTTTGTATTTAAATTCAAAATGAATAAAAAAGGTCCTTAATATGTATTATTAACATTTTTTTCAATTTCCTAAGTATAGGCAATCTGAAAAACAATAAATCAAGTCCTAATTTGTAGTGCTTGCCAACTTTCTAAGTGTTGGGGACACAAATCTCTTTACTCAAAAAGGAAAGGGCAACTTGGAACATAGAATATTCCAAAAATCTTAGTTTTAAGACTTTTGAAATGCCTTTTAAAAGTAAATACAAAATAAAATAAAAATAAATAAATTTTCTGGAAAAAAAAAAGCATGGTTGCTGGGGAGAAAGGACACTAGAAATTTTGGGAAACAGGATAGATGGTACTGCTTGAGCTGTGCTTTGAAGAAAGACAGTAATTCTATGAAGATTTGTGAGTAGGGAATGTATTCCAGGTATATAAGGTTTCTAATGTAAAAGCACAGAAATTGGAAATATGAGGAATAGAGAGAAGGCCAGTTTGGATTGATTGTAGTGTTCAGGAATGGATTTAACACAATGGAGCTAAAATGGAGTCTGCAAAGACTGATGGGAGATTAGACTGTGAAGAGCTTTAAAAGTTAAAGAGAGAAGTTTATATTTTATTTTAGAGGCAATAGGAAGCCACTGAAGTTTATTGAGTAGAGGAATAACATGGTAAAATAAATATTTAAAGAAAATCCCTTTGGCAGCTGTGTAAAAGAGGTTAGTGTGGAGAGAGATTCAAGGCAAGATAGACCAATTAAGAGGCTTGTTGCAATAATCTGAGAAGTGCAATGGCCAAAAATAAGATGATGGCTGTGTGGGTAGAGAGAATAGGTTGGATTTGGGAGATGTGGTAGAGGTAAGAATAGGAAGATTTAGTTACCAATAGCTTATGTATGGTGAAAATGAGATGTCTAAGCCACTTATCCCTCCATTGAAATTGTTATCTCCAAAGCTGTCTATTATCTTTTAATCAACAAATCTGACTCCTCCCCTTCCCACTCCCAGCATCTATATTTCTTCTTTTTTTAAATTTTTTTTTTTTTTTGGCAAACACATTTTTTAATCCATCTTTCTTAACTTCTCTGATGCTCTTGACATTGTTAAGCACTTCTTTTTCTGAATACTCTCTGCTTTCTGAGTTGTAATGACATTACTCTATCCCATTGTTCTATTTCTTTTCAATCTTCTTTACTGACATTATCTATATCCTACTTCCTAACCATGGATTTCCCCCAAAGTTCCATACAGGATTTTCTTTTCTTTTTTCTCTCTCTATTTTCTTGATGATCTCATCATCTCCCAAGAGTTTAATTATCATCACTAAGCAGATGACTCATGGATCTATATTTCCAGGGCAAGTCTCTCCCCTGAGTTTCAGACTTGCATTATCAACTGCCAGTTGAACATTTCAAAAAAGATGTCTTGGAGCCATATAAAACTCAACGTGTACAAAACAGAATTTGTTTTCTTTCTCCTTACCTCTTTTCTGAATTTCTCTATTTCTCTAAGGGCACCATCATCCTTTCAATCTTGCAAGTTCATTACCTTGACATCCTAGTGTTTTCTCTCTCACCTTATGTATCCAATCAGTTACATAGTTCTTTTCTCCATATCCTCTATAATATAGCCAGACTGGATTTCTCTTTGTTATGCATAGACAGAGCTCCATCTCTCACACCTGAAATGCTCTTTTTCCTCTCTCAGTCTCATGACATCCCTCTCTTTTTTAAAGAGATTGTTTGAATATCTTTTCTGATTCCCTTTTTCTGATCTTTGAACTTTAAGTGCCTTTCTACTAATTCATTTGTATTGATTTTATATTGAATGATAATGCTGGTATGGTGTTTGGGGTCTGAAGAGGAAAACCAGATGCTCCCACTCTCTGATTCCCTTTTTCCTGTAGAAAAATTTTTTTTCATCTTCTCCTTTCATATGACCACATAGATGCTACTTTACCCTTAGGATTATTCAATACAGTTCATGCATCATCATTGCCAAAGTAGCCTTGGCTATTTACTATTCCCTGATGCTCAATTGCATAATCTGGGGAAAGAATAGAATCCAGGATTCAATTTTGATCTCTGCTTATGGGGACATTAATAATATGCTATCAATAAAATATTATTTGGTTTTTTCAAGCCCCAGCCAGTACAAATCCCAGCAATTGAATTAGAAAGAACTGAAAGAAAATGGAAAGGAAACCTTTCCTCTATATCTATGTCCCAGGCATTCATAGCCTCCTGCTTATCTACTTTTAATTTTTCCCTAAGGACACAGATGCAGACAATGAATGTGGTCTCCTTTTTTGAGAACATCTAGCAAATATCTAAAGTGCTCAACTTATTAAAGCAATGAAGAATGGGATATACAGGAGCAATGAGAGAGAGCCATAGTGAGGTACAAGATAGAGATCTCAGAGTTTCACAAATGTCATTCTTGACAAATATGATTACCTAGAGTCTCTTTTCTATATTTCTCCTTAACACCCTACTCAATTAACAATAGAAGTAGCATTAGCCTTGGGATCATTCTACTCCCATCTTCTCTTGTTCCCCTTATAATTGCTCTTAAAATTAAAGCTCTTGAGTATGGAGACTGTGGTTTCATCTACTATGTTTGAAGCTGCTTGAGTCAGAAATGTGTGGCAAGCACCCTGCTTCCATATCTCCTTCTACTATAACCACAGGTTCCTGGCCAAACCTTAGCTTGCATTTTATTTAATGTTATTGCTTCTAGATAGACATCTTCTCTTTTTTCATTGGGGAGACCTTTCAGTCATAATACTGAAACTCTCCAAGACTCAAATAAACATTGATGAGCTCCTGATTGCATTCATATATTTATTCTGTATTTATTGTAATATTGTATTCTGTACATAGGAGACTGACACATGGAAATAAAGGAAAAAGCATCTAATAAGTGCCTACTATGTGCAAAAGTATTTTATAAATGTTACCTCATGATCCTCAGAACAATCCTGAGAGGAAATTATCAATCCTCATTTCACAACTGAGAAAAGGTTAAGTAAGTTGACCAGGAACATAAAGTTAGTAAATGTCTGAGGCAGAATTTGAATTCAGATCTTGGCTCCAGACCCAGTGCTCTATTTCACATGCTACCTCACTTCCCATGAGCAAAAAACTTCTAAACATACTTCCCATTTGAAGAGACTTTGAGCCTGTTTATAAGAAAGCCATGATGACCTATAATGGAAAGTTTCAGCCCTTTACAAATGACAGCTCAAGTAGGGACAGATATAAATCAAGAATGGAGAAACAGGTATATAGCTTTAGACACCAAGGGATACTTACAGTAATAAAACTCAGGAGCAATGATTATTATTTCCTATTCCCTTATGCTGTTTATGAAGTGCCCATTTAACAGTATCAAAGAGAAAAACAACTAAAAATCCTTGTTAGAAATCCTCCACTACCCCAGTATGCATTAGCTATCTGGGTCATACAAATATATGAGGAAATGCCTGTGTCTGTAACTATGATTAACACTGACAATATTGAAACATATGTTAACAAAGGACAATGTATAGCTCAAGGAATAGTCTTTCCATCTGAACTTAAAGTTAAAACAGAAGATAATAATTGTGAATTAGCCCCACACATGGATCTAAATTCATATTTGTACAAACATATTTTACAAAGGCTATCACACTCACTTAGGGATACTGACTCTTACTTTGAATAACCAACAGTTTGAAGGATTAATAGACACTAAGCTGATAGGACTATGGTGGCTGCTTCTCAATGACCCCCTTAGTGGCCTATGACTTCAGCTAACAATAGAGTGACACAGGTAGGATGCAGTAAGGAGGCTTTGATGTCCGTTGAACCGGTAAATTGGCAAAAAGGTGGAAAGACAGGAACCATTTTTCCTTTAATAATTGATGGCTTACATATTAACTTATGGGGTAAGGATATATTACATCAATTAGGGATAAAAATCACCACAGATTTTTAAGAGGGGTCATTGCCGCTGCAGCTTTCACCTCTCCAAAAATAACTTGGACTACCTACACACCAGTATGGGTGGAGCAATGGCCCATGACCAAAGAAAAAACAGCTGCTTTACATAAATTAGTACAAGAAACAATTAGAATTAGGATATATTGAGGAAACAAACAACCCATGGAACTTTCCTATATTTGTTATAAAGAAAAAAATCTGGAAATTGGAGAATGTTAACGGATTTGAGACAAATAAATTCAATCCTGAAAGACATGGGTTCTTTATAGGCAGGTTTGCCATCCCCAAATACGATCCCTAGGGAATGGCCCTTATGGATAATAGATATTAAAGATTGCTTTTACTCTATCTCTCTTCACTCTGAGGACAGGGATAAATTTGCTTTCTCAGTACCAACATATAATTTTCAAGGAATTGTGAGAAGATTTCAGTGGAAGGTATTGCCACAAGATTTGAAAAATAGTCCTACCATATGTCAATGGTATGTTGATAAAGCTATTACCAAGATAAGAAAACATTACCCCGATGCAGTCATCCTCCTAATATTACATGGATGATATTTTTGGCTGGTCATCCACAGCCTGAGAATTTGGAGGAAATGTTACAAATGACAGAAAGAGAATTAAAACACTTAGGTTTGATAATGTCATCAGAAAAAATTCAAAGACACCCCCCTTTTAGTTATTTGGGTTTCACTATTCAGCCAGAGGGTATATATCAAAAACCATTTGAATTCCGGACTGATCAGGTACACATATTAAATCAGGTCCAAAAAATTGATTGGGGACATTCAATGGCTTAGGCCCTGAACTTGTATACTCAACACTATGATGTTTCCTTTGTATAAAATGCTAGAGAGCAATCCTTGGTTAGATTCCAGCAGGACATGGACTCCTGAAGCTCTTGATAGCATAAAGCAGATAATACAAATAATAGCAAAAGCAAGTACTCAGAGACTACTTCCACAAAAAAGGTTACATGGCTCTGTTATTTTAGCTCCTGTACAACCCATAGGAGTTATATACTAAAACAATGACATTTATGAATGGCTATATATCTCAAAGACAAAAAGGTCATTAGAACCATACTCAGACACAGCAGCTGAAAAAGCAAGAAAACACTGCTCAGAATTATCCAATTAACAGGAGAAACAGGAATTATATGGATCAGCATAAACAAGGATAGATTAGATTGCTTAATAGCTACTCAGGAAACCTGGACCATTTTGTTAGATTAGGAGAAGTAAGAGCAGGAAAAATCCTGACTCAGTTGCCATTCTGTAAACAGTGGCAATGGATATTGCCACTTAAAGGCCTTAATGTGCTCACTGATGCCACCAAAAAAAATAGAGGTCATATGTTCCCCACAATTGGGCATCTCTAATGTATTTACTATACCTTACACCTCAACACAGCAAAATGAGATGTTTGCCATTATATAAGCATTGAAAATAGACCAACCCATCAATATCATTTCAGATAGACAATATGCAGTTGGGGTGATCCAGAGAATAGAGACAGCATATATAAAGGCTCAAACAGGACCTATCTTCTCAATGTTTCAGAAGGTACAAGAGGTGATTTTAATGAGAGTCCATCCTTTTTATATACATATATGCTCTTATGTGGATGGGTTGGGACCTATATTCAAAGAGAACAAAATAATGGATGGTCTGCTTATACAATCTATTCTTTTCTGTTCAAGCAATAAAAGCTCATGAACATTTGCATCTGTCTGCCAGATCTCTCTAGAGATGTGTAGCTTGTGTACCTTATTCTCTCTCTCACTTTTTTTTCCCCTGAAGCAATTGGGGTTAAGTGACTTGCCCAGGGTCACACAGCTAGGAATTAAACTAATTAAACACTAGTTAAGTGTTTGAGATCAGATTTGAACTCAGGTCCTCCTGGGGTCAGGTCTGGTGCTCTATCCTACTCCACCTAGCTGCCCTTGTGTACCTTATTCTCAAAGACCTGTAGGGCTGGGGACTATCCCATAGAGGTGACAGGTCAAATAATATATGTCAAATGGATGTTACATATATGGGAAAAACATGCATTCCTGTTACAGTTGACCCTTATTCAGGCTTTGTATCTGCATCCTCTCAATGAGGGGAAGCTGCTTCACATGTAATAAATCACCTATTTCACTGTTTTGCTTCTATGCTTCCCACACACCATCAAGACTGATAATGGATCCTCATATACCTCCAAAATATTATAACAGTTCTTACAGGAATTCTCTATACATCATATTTTTGGGATTCCTTATAACCCTACAGGACAGGCCATTGTAGAAAAGACTAATCACACTCTCAAGAGATGTATCAAAAAACAAAAAGAGGGAGATGGAGGTAGGATCACTCAGAAAGATATAGAAAAAGCAGTATACACAATAAATTACTTAAAATTTGATTCAAATGATTTAAGTCCAGCTATGAAATATTCTTTGGTGAACATAGAGAATCACTCAAAGATAACACCCCATCTTCATTAAGAAGACCGCCCTAAGAACAAGACCATAGTAATAAAAAAGGATCCTGAAGGACAGGAGGGACCCTCTGGGGTTCGCATGTGGGGGCCAGGATATGCTTGTATCTCCGCAGGAGAAAACCTTTAGCAGTGAATTCCCACCAGACATCTCAAAGTTATCTATAGAACTGAAGAAGAAAAGAAGGAAGAAGAGGCAACTGTCCAAAAGAAGAAGATGTGCCTCCAGGACTACTAGCAAGATGCTTTCTATATATATGGGTTTGTGTTACATACACTCAGGATTGTCAACAGAGACCAAAAGGTGGGCTATCATGATGGACCTACCATGGCCTAGGATTGTCTCATTGGGGGAATGCATACCAGATATAGTGCTAACAGGAAATGCATCCTGAATAATTGGGATGAATTTCACCTTGAGAAATCCAATGGAACTATGGCAAAAATAAAGTACAACTTTGCTGGACTTGCCGAATAGACTTCTTTTGTGCTAATCATAAAGGAATAATGCCTATTGCGCACAATGAAGAACATGACTTTACATATGCCAGTTTCAAAGATGGAGTATCATGTGACCCACATGTGGGCATGCAAGGTATCATAATGACACCCTCATTCATGTGGGAAGAGTGCTGTCATGTGTCTACATAAAGGGGTCATCATTAGCCCTTCATATCTGCATAGTTGTATCTGTAGTTGTAGAGCCACAATGGAAGAGACCTTCCCAATCCGTTTATTATTCTCTTTCTCTCTTTTGAGCTATCTTCATTTGAATCCTTCACTGAGGGCATCCAATGAAAGATAATAATATAAAGAGTCTCAGGTCTTCTCCTAAAGCTGACATGTGTCTCTGTGCTACCAGTCTCTTTTCTTTCCCTTGATCAGAATTTGTTCTTTCATGTGGGGTGAAGGAGGTTAATGACAGCCTTGTGACTTTTGTTTGTTTGTTTTTACTTGAGGAAGTTGGGGTTAAATGACTTGCCCAGAGTCACAAGAGCTAATAGTGACTGTTAAGTGTCTGAGGTCAGATTTGAATTCAGGCCTTCCTAACTCTTTGGTCCCAGCCTTGTGACTTTCTAAAGACAGTGCAACAGCAAGCTATCAGACTTGAACATAGATGTTAAATACATTCCTGATTTTGTAACCAGTCCAGCAGCCCTAAATATTAAGTAGTGATTTTTTTTTTTTTTTGGCTTTTTGTTTTTTGTTGTTGTTGTTAAGGCAATTGGGATTAAGTGACTTGCCCAGGGTCACACAGCTAGGAAGTATTAAGTGTCTGAGATCAGATTTGAATTTAGATCCTCCTGACTTCAGGGCTGGTACTCTATCCATGACACTAATTAGTTGCCCCTAAGAAGTGATTTTCAATACTAGCTCAGCAGAAGACCAGAGCTCCTCTGGCAGTGATGATGCATTTGGATATGAATTTGTCAGAATCAATGCTGTGTTGAAATTGTATTAAGTCTGAGACCACTTTCTTAGAGATCAAAATGTATGTATGGGGGAGGTGTTCCTGGGGTGTAGAGGGATATGTTGTAATTTTATTATTGCTCTGTCTTCCAGGTAAATATCCTTTTGTAAAAGCTAGTTGATGTTGAGTTGTGAAATGGGCCTGGGATCATAGTAAAGATGGATAATGGTGAGGAAGACATAACTGGGCTGGGGGAGGGGGAAGATAGGGGCTTAATTCAAGAGCATTCAAGAAAAAATTTCAGACCCCATCGGATACTTTTAGAATCTCAAGGGAGTTTTTGTAACTACTCTTAGTGGAGAGTGAAACCAGAGAGATAATTCAGTACATAATTTTATCCATACATGTTGTCTGTCTTGATGGAATGTTCCTGACGGTTCTCTGAGTTCAGGCATTATTTCATATTTTTCCTCATATCTCCAAGTGTCTACTATGGTATCTAATAAGCAGGAGGGACTTAATAACTGGTTACTAATTGTCTTTTTTTTTATTCATTTACCTATATTTTTTTCTTTGCATTTAAATTACTCCTAGAAGCTAAGTACATATTCTTAAAACATGTATCTAGTCAACATTTTTGAAATGTACCCAATACTGGATACCTTTATCTATTCAACATTTTTGAAATGCACCCAACTTACTACACCACCTGGCTGCCTCAATACAGCTATACCTCATTTTATTGTGCTTCATACACATGGTTTTTGGTTTTTACAAATTAAAGGTTCATGGCATCCCCCATTGAACAGATCTACCCATGTTATTTTTTTACCAACATGTGCTCATATTGTGTTTCTGTGTCACATTTTGGTAATTCTTGTAATATTTCAAACTTTTTCATTATTATTATATCTGTAATAGTGATCTGTGATTAGTGATCTTTGATGTAATTGTTTTGTAATTGTAATTGTTTGGGGGCACCATAAAAGATAGTGAACTTAATAAATGCTGTATATAGTCTGACTGACTGTTCCAGTGACTTACTATTTCAATTCTCTCCCCCTCTCCTCGGCCTCAAAAATTTCTTGAGACACAGCAATATTGAAATTAAACCCAATGATAACCCTTCAATAGCCTCTAAGTATTCAAGTGAAAGGAAAAGTCATTGTTATCTTATTTCAAGAAATTGCTATCCCAACCTCCAGCAACCATTGCCCTGATCAGTTAGTAGCTAATAACATCAAGAAAAGACACTCCCCACCAGCAAAAAGATTATAACTTGCTAAGGGGCCAGATTATGATTAGCATATTTCTCAGCAATAAAGTATTTTTTAATGAAGGCATATACTTTTTTTTATGTAATACTGTTGCACTCTCAATAGACTACAATATAGTATAGCCATAATTTTTATATTCCTAAGGGAAACCAAAAATGCATGAAACTCACTTTATTGTGATATTTCCTTATTGTGGTGGCATGGGACTGATTGTTCATTGCAATATCTCCAAGGTATGTCTATACAGGCAAAGAGAGGGAGAAAGGACATACCAAGTATAGAGGGATATCACAAACAAAAATACATAAATAGAAGAGTGCTTTGTTCATCAAGGAAAATAATTGGGTAGTGTGACTGGAGCATAGAGTTCATGTGGAAGAGTAAGACAAGATAAGACTGAAAAGGTAAGCTGGTACAAGACTGTGGAGAGACATAAATGACAAGTAAAGGAGTAAAACAACTTTCCTTGCAAAAAAATAGGGAACCAATGAAAACTTTTGAACAATGGAGTGTCTAGTACCAAGGAGATCTCTTTTATGTAGACTTTCAGAAAAACTACATCCAATTTTTGGTACTCTCTAGGTCAGCAGCTATTTTAAACTACAATTTATAAAGTCTCCCTCACGATGTTTAATTTTTTCCTAGCCAATAAATGGTTGTATTGTTGTTTGTTGTTGTCTATTCTTCATTCATAAAGGGGACCAATGACATCAGGAGGGTAATGTCTTGACTAGTAAGTAAATTGGATTTAAATGAGGCAGACCTGTGTAAAGTCATCAGCCTCATTCTTTTCCAGTCATTGGAGTCCAATGGCAAAATATGGATCAAGATGACTGTTGATGGCTCCCAAATGGTCACTTAAATTTCAAATAGAAGACATTTAATCAAACAACAAATCAAAACAAGTACCAAGAAGAAATCTTATATGCACACATGAAATACAATTTCCTGAATGTTACCATATCACCAGTTGAGATGGATAAATTCATAGAGAACACAAGTCAATCAACAGAATTTATTATATGCCTGCTATGTGTGCTAATTCCTAGAGATACAAGGAACAGCCCTACACCTAAAGAAGCTCACATTCTAATGGAGGAGACAACATATACCTAAATAGATAGATCTAGAGATCTAAGCATTTCTAGATCGCTCTATCTATCTGTCTGTCTTATGTCTATCTACATATCTCTCTGTCTACCATTTATTTATAACTAGGTACAAAAAAGATTGTAACCTCCCACCGAGGCTACTGGTTGCCAGGGCCATACATACCCATCTTCCCCGGATAGACATGAAGATGAGCTGATGTTAAGGTGCCAAATGCCTTTCTTTATTGGTAATCTCAGCAAGGGTTAGCAAGAAGCAAGAGCAAGTGTATATATGTCTCTGCATGTCTCTGCATCTCTCTACTTCTCTCCGCATCCTTCTTCACCATGGACTCAAAGTTGTTTATTTATATTTACTCTCCTCTGGGATTACCGTGTGCCTAGCCCACTCAGCACTGTGTAAGTGGATCCACAGAAGAGAGACACTTGCAGTTAGTGCTGCAACCTAAGAAGAGATCTAGCAAAAGGATACACCCCTTGCCATCTCAAGGAAACACCTGTAAGACACAACCTCCTAACTCGGAGACCAAGCTCCTTTTTACCTCCTGGGTCCACCCTACCAGCTGTCGTGGTATACATGGCAATTCTCAGAAGGAAAGTCTCTAACATATCCCCCTTTCTGTTTAGCGGGGAACACTCATAAAACCAGTTTTGATATTATAAATAAATAAATAAATATATGTATAGATGTATATATATATATATATATAAATCATAGGCTTAAAGTAGAAAAAGTACAAAGATGAGAGGGGAAGTATATTTGATCAATTGTTGGTACCAAACTCTGGTACCAGAGCTATAGAAGAATTTCCCCAAGTTTTCTATGAGGGACCATCTCAAGCAGTCAGACCCAGATTCATCTGTGGCAAAGGGATGAAGGTCTCGTCTTCTGGAACTACTTCAGGCTGACAAAGAATGTAGAGCTGGCCCTACCCAATGGGGTCTGGACTAAAGCGGGGAGATGAATGGCTTGTAGGCAGCAGCACAGCATCCAGTGCCAAATGTCAAGATCAGGTGATTTCAGGTTGACCAAGTGTTTGGTATTTCTGGAATCCTTCTGAAATCTACTGATCTTCCCCATCAGGACCTGCAAGACATAAATATCCCGGCCCTCTCCAAAGTACTAAGGTTGGATCTTGCCAATGTCTTTCCTTGTCCTTTCAAAGGACCTTTTGAATGTTCTCTGGCACTTGAAACCCTGTTTTCATAAGATCTAGTTTTCTATCCTATAAGACAATCTACATCCACCTGTCTGACTACAGCTGTGTCACCCGGCCTGATCACGGGGAAACTTATATCCTGACCCAATGTGCATTCCTACCATCCGCACTCTCAATGAGATTGCTGAATCTTCCCTTTGCGATCTGGCAATCCTTACTTGTAACCTCTCCCTCAGAGATTATTGATTGCCAGCATGCCTGATCCCAGGCCTTCAGACGTCTCCGGCCATTGCCTCATCAAGCAATGGTTCTTGTGTAATAGAGAACCCAGACACAGGAATTTGTGAGCTCAAGTTTGAAAGCCATGGAAGCCAACATTCTCACATCTTTTTATCATCTCCTGCTTTCTGGCCACGGGCGTTAGTGTTTTCTCTAGCTACTTTTTGGATAAGAAGCTGCTTCTCCTTTACCTACTAACCTCTCAACAGCCACCTGTCGGGGAGCCACAAAATCAGGAAAAAGTTCATTGAGGCCTTGTTTGCAAAGTTTTTTTTGCTAAGTCTGAAAACAGTCATCCATTGCAGAGACTCCCCAGGTATAAAACAGACTTCAGCATTAGTCTTCCAATTATTTGGTATTAATATACTGCTGGAAGCTAGGAGAGCCAGCCGCTCCTTAACATATGGAGATTCAACTCTGTAAGTGTTAACTGCCTCTCTCAATTCTTCTATTACATGGGGCCCACGTTCTTTCTTAGAGGCTATCAAACACATCAAATCCTTGCTTCCTGGTTCCCTTCCTTTGCTGCCTTCTATAACATACATCCTAATTCTGTCTGTAAATCTACTTCCTGCTTCTTTTCCATTGCCTCTTCCTGTGATGTCACACCTACTTTGGGCTTGCTTTATCAGTCTTGGGGTCTCATCTCCCTTCCCATGATTGGACCACCCGAACTCCTAAGGTCCCTGGCCAATCCCATACCTGTTCAGGCACCATTTGTAACCTCTCCCTCCAAGGCTACTGATTGCCAGGGCCATACATACAGATCTTCCCCGGATACACATGTATAGAATTCTAAGCTCTATGTACCTAAATAATTTCAGTTGGTTGATAACTCACTTTAGGAAAAAAATTTAGGGAGAGACTGGAAAGAGGCAAGGCATGAATTTCGAATGGTTAACAAGAATCCTTGGAGCTACAGGCATGTGAAGAAGCCAGTCTCTATCATGTTTCCTAACTTCCAGCATGTATAACCCTAGAAGGCAGACTTCCCTTAGTAAGAACATTCTTTTTTTTTCTTAGATTTGGGTTAAGATCTTATCTTCCACAGCTGAAAAGTTAATTTACTCTTTTTTTCACTCTCATTTAAAAATGTTTTTATTGATATCTTGTATATGTATGTATATATGTCTGCATGAATGCATGGATGTTCTTTGATATATTTTTTCTGTATAACTTGTCAAATTTCTTCCATGAACACAGAAATTTATTAGTTATTCATGATGGTATTCTGTCTAACCAATATTTTGTGGGAGGGAGAGCAGCTGATAATGAGATAATAATAATCTTTCCCAATACATTTTTAAGAGGTCAAAAGATATGAAAGGCCTCAAAAAAAAGAATTTCAAACTATTGACAACTATATGAAAGAATGTTCCAGGTCACAAGATAGATGTAAATCAAATCAACCCTAATGTTTCACCTTATACCTAACAAACAGGCAAAGATGACCAAAGATAAGAATAATTATTGTGAAGGGGTTGTGAGAACATAGACATACTAGTTCATTGCTGGAAAAACTGTGAAGTACTGCAACCTTTGTTAAAAAAAAAAAAATTGGTATGTGAATATAATTTGTAAAAATCTATGTTTTTTTGATCCAGATATTTCACTAATGGACAAAAAGTGTCATATACACTAGCACTTTTTGTGATAATAAAGAGATAGAAACAAAATAGATGCCCATAAATTAGCAAATGGCTAAGCAAATTGTGATAATAGTAGTACTTCAATGTAAGAAATGATAAAAATGACTATAAAGAAACATGGAAAAAACTCACAAACTGATACAGAATGAACTAATCAGAATTAAAAAAAAAACTTACATTTTCAACAATGTAAGTTGAAAGAACAATAATCACAGAATCATTACAAGGGAATATGGCAAAACTGTTGCCAAGAAGTATGGTCCCAAAGAAGAGACATATGCATCCTCGTCCCACTCCTCTGCAGAGGTAAGAGGTCCATAGGTATGGAACGTTGTATATATTTAGACTTTTTGATGTATTGATTGATTTTGCAGATTTTTTTCTCTTTTTCTTTTCTTTTTAAATTATTTTATATATGTGATGGCTCTTTGGGAGGGGAAGAGAGATGCTGGGAAGAATTTTGACAATGTAAAAACAAATGATACCTATGAAAATTAGTTTTTAAAATAAGTTTTTACTTTTCTCTTGAGAGTGAATAGGGGAAGTGTCTTTCATTCTGAATCACTCACAATCATACAGATAGTTAATGGCTGAGAGCCAGCTGTGATTGGAACCTGAAAATAGGAGAGAATTTCCAGCTGTTAGTTCTGGATCTTTTCTGCTCTGCTCCCCAAATTAGGCTGCTTGTGGTACCTGCATATCCCTCTTTACTTTTCACAAAAATAGATCAGATCCCAATTCATATCTATTTATGCCACTTGTAAGCTGTGTCTATATTTTTAGACAACCCAATCATACATACATATCTTACATTTAGATTTCAAAGTATTTGTCATGTTATTTTGTAGATAAGATAGAGAAATGCAAACTATCTGGTAATATAGTCAGAATGATTTCAAACTGATGAAATACTTAGATGCAAAGAATAGTCATTAATGGTTGTAAGCCAATTCAGAGGGAAGTCTAATGGAATGATCCATGGATCTGTTGTTGTCTCTTTGATGTTCAACACTGGACTAAATGTAGGTTTAAAGTTGGAAGGGATCAAAGAGAATATTACATCCAATACCTTCCTAGCATGAAAACTTCTTCCTTAGGCTTGGCTTACTTTTGCCCCAAAGTTTTAATTCCACTAAGTTTAAGGATAGTATGAACACAGACATGCACAAGTTAAATGTACATATATTTGTGCAAGCACACACACACACACACACACACACACACACACACATAATATAAACTCTACAATTTATGGAAATTTCATCTTACCTATGAGTATGATTTCAATGAATATCTGTTGTATTTGGGATTTCCAACAATAATAATGGCTAATTCTTATATATAGTACTTACTTATTTATATAGTACCTATTATGTGCCAGGAAATTTACAAATATAATTTCATTTTATCTTTAAATAACCTTGGAAGGTAGGTGTTATTATTACCCCCATTTTACACATGAAGAAACAGAGGCAAAAAGATGGTAAGTAAAATTACTTTGCCCAGGATCATAAAACTAGAAAGTGTCTGAGGCCAAATTAAAATTCAGATCTCTAGGCCCAGACATTGTGCCACCTAGCGCGCGCGCACACACACACACACACACACGGACATCTTAAACGTTTCTGAGGTATCCAGGGAGTTAGATTTTATTGTTTCTTGAAAGACTAGAAAGAAACTTGTCTAAGATCAGCCAGAGGAAACAGGAGTTGCGTGCCTATACTTTGAAGAATAGGAGCTGATGGGAATGTTGTTTGCCATCCATTTCTCTCTGAGGAACTGAAAACAGAGCTAATGATTCCCTAATTAAAGCTTTCTGTTTTCCCCTCTCACAATTACAGGTGATAAGAACATATAAGATGTAAAAGAAGGAGTCTAAACAACTCAGAAGTTCCCTTGGGAAGAATAAATGTGTTAACTATTAATGAACTAGCAGCAAAGGGCTATCTTGGAGATAACTATTTTATCTGAGCAGTGAGTAACCGGTTACTTGGGGTAGTCTCAATACTTTACTTTTTATTTATTTTTTAAAGTAAATGTACTTAGATTTGAATGTGAATGCTTTTTCATGTAAATTACTTCAGAAGGAGTGGGAAAGTAGATAGATATTTTAATTGGAAATCAAACTTGTGAACATAAACTATATTTGGAGATTTTCTCTGAGTTTTAGCATGAGTAAAGTATGAACCAATGTTGTGATAGAACTAGGAAATATTATGTTGTATATGAATGATTTTTTACTATTTTAAAAAGGCCCAGACCAAGCCTGAAGGAAACTGGGTCCAGGTAAGAGTGAAAGTAGGAAGGAAGTAGGAAAAAGGAGGAAGTAGATTAGGCATTAGATACTATTAGGACAACTCCCTAACTGTCTTACTTGACAGGTAAGTCAAACTCTCTGCTACCTCTTCTCACTATATGTAGGATATTAATGAATTGGCATGTTTCATAAAGTTCTGTACTTAGATTCAAAAATTCATTTTTACAAATAAAAGTTGAGGTAAGCATAGACTTATTCAGATAATTCCTATTAAAACAAAACAAAACAAAACACTGGGGGATGGAGCCAAGATGGTAGAGAATAGATAGGACATTGCTGAGCTCTCCCTAGCTTCT
Organism: Antechinus flavipes; assembly: GCF_016432865.1. Classification (NCBI taxonomy): domain Eukaryota; kingdom Metazoa; phylum Chordata; class Mammalia; order Dasyuromorphia; family Dasyuridae; genus Antechinus; species Antechinus flavipes. The sequence goes on along the minus strand of NC_067399.1, from coordinate 342,561,813 downwards.
CTCAGAATCAACATCAGATCAAGCCTGTGAATGGATTTTGGAGTGACAGAACTCACATTCAGATTTTAACAATTTTCCAGCTTATGATATCTTTGAAGGACTTCAGGAAAAGTCTTTCCCAATTGGGCAAAGGGGAACGTGGTCCAGATTGCTAGAATAGAAAAGAGCTCTGATTATAGAGAGCTACTATGAAGATAGGAAAGATCAAAACACAAACCCAGAATAGGACAGCAAAGGCAAAATGTCTTCAGGTGAAGTCTTAGAGGGGTAAATGAACTGGTCTCCAATTCATTTTTTTAAAAAAGCTTTTTATTTTAAAAATATATGCATGGATAATTTTTCATCATTTACCCTTGCAAAACCTTGTGTTCCAATTCCCTTCCTTCCCCCAACCCCTCCTCTACATGGCAAGTAATCCAATATATGTTAAACATGGTAAAAATATGCATACATATTTACACAATTATCTTGCTGTGCAAGAAAAATCAAATCAAACAGGAAAAAAATGACAAAGAAAATAAAATGCAAGCAAGCAACAACCAAAAGAGTAAAAATGCTATGTTGTAATCCACACTCAGTTCCCACAGTTCTCTCTCTGGATGTAGATGGCTCTCTTCATCACAAGACCATTGGAACTGCTCTGAATCATCTCATTGTTGAAGAGAGCCATGTCCATCAGAATTGGTTATTATATAATCTTGTTGTTGCTGTATACAATGATCTCTCTGCTCATTTCACTTAGCATCAGTTCATGTAAGTCTCTCCAGGACTCTATGAAATCATTCTGCTGATTGTTTCTTATATAACAATAATATTCCATTACATTCATATACCATATCTTATTCAGCCATTCTCCAACTGATGGGCATTTGTTAGGAGCCAGAACTTGAAACAAGGTGTTAACTCACTAGAATTGATAGAAACAATGCTTATGTAATTGGTTCACATATTAGAGTTCACACCTTTAAGAGAGTTCACACATTAGCTCACACATTAGAGTTCACAAGTTTGGGAGAGTCACAAGTCAGTATTCAGTATGAGACAAGTTTGCATCTCCCACAATCCCACTCTTTCAGAGGAGGAGTCAGCCTTTGGGTTCACACCTTTAAGAGATCATATATATCGGTTCTCCAAACATATATTGTATCTAGGATATACTGCAACATATCCAACATATAAAGGACTGCTTGCCATCTAGGGGAGGGGGTGGAGGAAGGGAGGGGAAAAAAATTGGAACAGAAACGAGTGCAAAGGATAATGTTGTAAAAAAAAAAAAAATTACCCTGGCATGGATTCTGTCAATATAAAGTAATTATTAAATAAAAATTAAAAAAAAAAAAGAGATCATATATAAAAAGCTCTCAGTCTCAGTGAGGGTCAGTTGGAGATATTGAGAGCCACAAGTCAGTGAAGATTCAGTTGAAGAGATTGAAAACCAAAAGTCAGGCAGTTGAGGAGACCAAGAGCCAGAATTCAGTCAGGAGATTCAGAGCCAGGATTCAGAGGAAGCTGAAGGCTGAAGCTGAAGCTGGAAGAGACAAAAGAATAACAACGAGAGCTCTCAGAACCAAAGAAAGCTAACTGGTATATTTTGGAAGAGACAATAAAGGATTTAAACTTTTAACACCTGGCTGCATTTGAGGTGATTATTACTTGGAACTGAAACTAAGGCTGCCTCCAGAAACCTCCCCAAGAAACCTGCTCTCAGAGAACCATCATATTTTAGAAAAAGAAGAGAACCCTACAGGCATCCACTCAGTTTCCTACAAAAAGGGTTGCCACAAACATTTTTGCACATGTGGATCCTTTTCCCTCCTTTGAGACCTCTTTTGGAATATAAAACCAGTAGAGACACTTCTAGATCAAAGGGTATGCAGAGTTCAATACTCTTTGGCCATAGTTCCAAATTGCTCCCACAATGGTTAGATCCATTCACAACTCAATTAACAATGTATTAATGTCCACATCCCCTCCACCATTTGTCATTATCTTTTCCTGTCATCTAAGCCAATATGAAAGGAGTGCAATGGTATCTCATAGTTGTCTTAATTTGCATTTCTCTGATCAATAGTGACTTAGAACACCTTTTCATCGACTAGAAATGGTTTTAATTTTTTCATCTGAAAATTGTTTGTTCATATCCTTTGACTATTTGTCAGTTGGAGAATGGCTAGTTTCTAGTTCAAAAGGCTCTCTTGGAAGAGTCCAAAAAAAGAAAGATTATTTAAAACAACTCCTTAAAAAATAGAATTGGCAAAAAAAGAAAAAAAATCCACTGAATTAAACAACTTCTTTAAAAGCACAATTGGCCAAATGCAAAAGGAGATTTAAAAAAAGCTAACTGAAGAAAACAATCCACTAAAAATTATAATGGAACAGTTGGAAGTGATTGACTCAATGAGACATCAAAATTTGAAAAATGAAAAAATAGAAGAAAATCTAAAATATCTCCTTGGAAAACAACTGACCTGACAAATAGATCCAGGAGAGACAATCTAAAAATTATTGGACTACTTGAAAGTTATGATAAAAGATGAGCCTGGTCAACATCTTTCAAGAAATCATGAAGGAAACTATCTTGATAGCTTATAACCAAGGGATAAAATAGTCATTGAAAAAAATCCCTCAATCACCATCTAAAAGAGACTTCAAAATGAAAACTCCAAGGAATATTTTAACTAAAGTCCAGAATTATGAGATCAAGGAGAAAATAATGCAAGCAGACAGAAAGAAACAACTCAAATATTGAGAAGCCACAATCAGGATTACCCAGGTTCTAGCAGCTTTCACATTAAAGGATAGGAGGGCCTGGAATATGATGTTCTGAAAGATAAAAGAGCTTGGACTCCAACCAAGAATCAACTACTCAGCAAAATTAAGCATTATCTTTCAGAGGAAAAGATATTCAATGAAATAAGGGATTTTCAATCATTTCTGATGAAAAGACCAGACCTAAACAGAAAAGTTGATCTCCAAATACAAAACTCAAGAGAAGCATAAAAAGAAAAACAGAAGAAAAATAAATCTTATATTTTTAAAGATTAAAATGTTTATGGCACTACATGGGAATATGACATATGTAACTCTTGAGAATAGCATCTTTGTCAGGGCAGTTAGGAAGGGTATACTTAACAGGTGTAGGTATAAGGTGATTTTAATACGATGATATAAAGAAGAAATTAGGACTAGAAAAGAAGTTAAAGAAGTAAATAGAATTTTAGGAAAGTTAGATATGATAGATCTTTGGAGAAATCTGAAATGGGGATAGAAAGAAGTTTCCTTTTTCTCAGCAGTACATGGCACCTACGCAAAAACAACCATGTATTAGGACATACAAACCTCATAATCAAATGCAAAAAGGCAAAAAGGAGGTGAAAACATCAAAAGGAGGTAATCACGCTCCCCCTGACTTCTCAAGAAGAGAGATGAAAGCACTAAAAAGGAGATGATCATGGCCTCCCTGACTTCTCAGGAAGAGAGAAGAAAAACACCAAAGAGAAGTGGGGAGTCAAGCCAGATATTGTTAGCAGGTTTCTGGGCTGAAGGGTCTTACTAGAAACACGTATATACAAACCCATCAGCATGGGAGGTATTACACAAGCACATAGCAATAAAGCACAGGCTAGCAGTGATGACTCTCCCCACAGCCTGTGCAGGCTCAATGTGGTGTAACAAACACAAATTGTATGTGTAAGTAGTGGTATAACAAATAATATAAATCAACATGGTGTTGTAAAAGATTTCCAGAAGTCCTAGAAACAGGATATGTAAATAACAATCACACATATGCCTCCTTCCACAACCAAGAGATAGTCCAAAACCAATCTATTGTCCATTACTTCATGTGTCAGGGAATCCAATGATCCCTGTAAGTTTCTGAAGTCCTACAACAGTCCTTTTATGTGTTAGGGAACCAAATGATTCCTGCACATTTTGAAATCTTGCAACAGTCTTATCATTTCTCAGGGAATTCAATGATTCCTGCAGATTTTGAAGTTTTGCAACAGTCTTATCATGTCTCAGAAAATCCAATAATTCCTAAGGGTTTTGAAGTCCTGCATCAGTCTCATTAACAATTTTTGATGTCCATGAGTCAATTGCCATAACTGCCATGTTTTTTCAGTAGTGGGCACAGCCAGCGACAAAACCACCCCATGTTTCTTGGGTCTTCTACTTCGTTTTAAGGGTCTGTTCCATGTCTTTCTGATGAACAAGGCGAATAAGGCTTGTTGGCATCCATCAGATTCCTTCTCCATCTGTAGAGATACAAGCAAACCCTCTCCCCCAAGCAGTTAACTCATTATGGTCCTTTCCATTCACCACTTTCTGGATCTCTCCACATCATCTGGCGATTATCTAAAGATAGTGGAGCTGCTCACACTGGATGGACACTGCCCTTCCAGTGGGTTATAAAACCTGTCTGCCAGAGCCAGTGCATCTTTGTCAAAAATCAAGAAGTTAATAGTATAAAGGGCTAAATTTAGAAGTTATCTAGGGTTACCTGTGACTCCCCCTTTCTTTTGTTTTTGGAGGAGCGTCTTAATGTCTCTGTTTCTCCTCTCTACTGTTGCCTGTCCTTAAGGATTAAAGGGTATGCCAGTGGTGTGTAAAATCTTATACTGTGCACAAAAGTGTGCAAAATGTTTAGAAGTATATGCAGGTCCATTATCTGTTTTTATTGCTTGGGCACACCCATAATTGCAAATGCTTGTATAAGGAAGTCAGTGACCACTTGGGCTGTCTATTTTGCTGCTGGTACTGCAAAAGTGAATCCTGAAAAGGTGGATAAAAGACAGGCGACAAAAAGATTTATAATGGGTCACATCCATTTGCCAAATTTTATTAGGTCTCAAACCATGAGAGTTCTTCCCTGGAGGCAGTGTAAGAGCGTGGAAAGGAAGGCAAGCTGTACAGGCTTTTACTATGCTCTTAGCTTCCTCTCTTGTTATTCCAAATTGTAAATGTAAAGCTTGAGAAGCCTGATGATATTTAGAATGAGATTCTTGGGCTGCCTGAAATAAAGGAGTATTGGCCAACATGTTTAGAAGGCTATCTGCCTTTGAATTTCCATCAAAAATAGGACCTGGAATTCCACTATGAGAGTGAATATGCAAGATATAAATCTTACCTGGATCTTTCTCACTTGCCCTTGGAGTTCTTTAAAGAGCTGATATATATTGGAAGCTACAAATTTTATTTGGGCTGTGGCAATTCTTTGTACCATACCTACTGAAAAGGCTGAATCAGATATTATATTTATATCTCCTGGATAATAAGCAAGAGCTAGAATGATTGTACACAATTCATTCTGCTGAGTGGATTGAAAAGGAGTTCTGACTATTCTCTTTATAGTTAAGTCACAAGAGTATATAGCACAAATATTATGTTTGGATGCATCTGTAAAGACAGTTGGTCCTTTAAGAGGAACTTTAGAAATCTTTTCTTCAAGAATCCATCGCCAATTATGTAATAGTCTGGTTATCTTTAATGAAGACCCGTGTGTAAAATTTGGAGCTGTGGCCAATAAAATTTGCCATTCTGGGATGGTTTCACAGCATACATTAATTTGAGCATTAGTATAAAAGGTGTATATCTTGTCTCATCTTATCCCAAATAATTGTTCTCCTTGCTTAATGTCCTTTAATAAAATTCTAGCCACAAGCACTGGGTAAGGAGTAAGGCTTTGTTCTAGCTGTGCTGGGAGGTTCACCCACTCTATCACACTGTCTCCTTGATGAAGAACTGCTGTGGGTGCCTCTTTTGTAACAAAAACTGATATTTCCAAGGGCTTTTGAGTGACTCTTTCAATCACCTTGGATAAAACCAGTTCAACTTCTCTCAAAGCCTCTTGAGCTTCTTTTGTAAGCTGATGTGGTGAGTTTAAAGCACTGTCTCCCCTTAAAATGTCATATAATGGTTGCAATTGACAGGTAGTGAAGTCTAACACTGGGCACATCCATTGCATATCTCCTATCATTTTCTGAAAGTTATTTAAGGTGTTTAGCTTCTCTGTTCTTAAGGAGAGTTTTTATAATGTAAGTACCTTAGGGTATACTTCATATCCTAAATATTGAAAAGGAGTGTGTCTTTGAATTTCTTCTGGAGCTACATGCAATTTGTAGTTTTTTAGTGTTTCTATGGTCTTTTGTAGACATGCTTTTAACATTTGCTCCTCAGGTGCACATCCTAATATATCATCCATGTAATGTAGTAACATAATTTTTGGAAATGCTTTTCTTACTGGAGTAAGAGCAGCAGCAACATACATTTGACACAGAGTAGGGCTGTTTTTCATTCCCTGTGGCAAAACTGTCCATTCATATCTTTTATAAGGCTCAGCTAAGTTAACGCTGGGCACTGAAAAAGCAAATCTTTTCATATCCTCCTTATCTAGAGGGATAGAATAGAAACAATTTTTAATGTCTATAACCCAAAGAGACCATTCTGTAGGAGATGGAAGAGTAGATGGAAGTCATGGAAGTCCAGGCTGAAGAGTTCCCATAATTTTCATCTGTTCATTTACTTTTCTTAAATCAGTCAACATCCTCCATTTTCCAGATTTCTTTCTTACAACAAATACTGGGGAATTCCAAGGACTTAGAGAAGCTTATAAGTGTCCTTGGTCAAGTTGCTCCTGTACTATATCTAATAAGGCCTAAGGGCCACTGTTCTATCCACACTGGTGTATCAGTTTTCCATTGGATAGGAATAGGTAAAAGTGTTGGCAGGCCTTCAACAGCAGCCTTGCCTAAAATACCAAAGTACTCATTTGTAATCCTAATTGTAAAATGTCTCTTCCCCACAGATTGATGGGCATTTTTTTTTTCAATTGTAAAAGGAGTAAAAACTCCTGTTTCACCTTCAAAAGTTCATCTCAAAGAGGTAGCACTAACTTCAGCTGCTATCGATCTTTGGTCAGTGACTGGGTCAGTTGGCATCTCTAATGACTGTACAATCTGCATCTGTGTCTACCAGTCCTTCTTATGGTATGCCATTTACATAGATAGTGAGCATAGGAAGGTTAGCTGTCACAGCTGCTGTCCAGTCTATTCCTGGATTTTGTTGCTTGGAGTCAGAATCTGGGCAACTATGACTAGATTGCTTATTAGGAATCTATATCAGTAAACCTGATGCTACTACTTCTCTTGGTTGATAAGTCACACATTATCTACATGTATTAGTGACTGGAATATTATCTACACATTTCCTAGTTTCCCACACCAGTGTATGGATGAACACTGTTTTGTAAGTACTCTGAGGAAGTAAAATGGTCAAGCCTACTATGCCTGGAGGCAAGGGATCCACGAGCTGGAGAGGCACAGATTTTTCTTCTCCAGGGGGTATCTCAGTTGTCCCAGCTGCATACAACTCTATTCTCCCCAGTTGTAATCCCTCTCTCCCATCAGATTGCTTCCTGACTGATTGATCACGTCTGGGTATTGAACTTCTAAAAACTCTCTGGGTGTAGCATTGGCTGCCGCCATCATGCCCCAAGTATTTTTTGTTTTGAGCCCTGGGGCTGGGCCTCTCATCCCATTTCCCTGAATCAGTCTACATTCTGATGCCCAATAGAAGCCTCTGTTGCATTTAGGACATGGAATTTTGGGTCTTTTTCTCCCACCCTGTTTTCTCACTCTGTCTCCTTTACCACATTGAAAGCATTGACGAGTCTCTCTGGAAGTCCCTTGCCAAAAGGAACCCTGTCTTGCCATGTTCAGATCTTGGGAAGTCTGCATCATAGCCTGGCTATAAAAGGTATTTGTGCCCGTGGTGGCACAGGAATCCAGGAATAGACTGGACAGCAGCTGTGACAGCTAACCTTCCTATGCTCACTATCTATGTAAATGGCATACCATAAGAAGGACTGGTAGACACAGATGCAGATCGTAGTCATTAGAGATGCCAACTGACCCAGTCACTGGCCAAAGATTAAGAAAGACACCTACATATCTGGCATAGGAGGATCGATAGCAGCTGAAGTTAGTGCTACCTCTTTGAGATGAACTTTTGAAGGTGAAACAGGAGTTTTTACTCCTTTTATAGTTGAAAAAATGCCCATCAATCTGTGGGGAAGAGACATTTTACAATTAGGATTACAAATGACTACTTTGGTTTTTTAGGCAAGCGTCTTATAATCTCCTCTAAAGGATCATCCTTGTGTAGTCCTAATATAATTCTTCTATAAACCTCATTATCATTTTCCTTAGCAAGTTGCCTTATCATAATTTCTGTTGCTGCATTTTCATCAATAGTTTGTATGACAGCTGTCTGCAGATATCCCATTTGGCCCTTGTGCTATTTTTGTAAAGGCCTCTCCTTTGTCCTATTTACCTTGAATAAAACCCCATGCTTTGATAGCAGCAGAAGCAGTTTGTTCATATGCTGCTATGGGGTAATTAATCTGTACTGAAATGTCTGCATAAGTTGGTCACAGGTGATTGGAATAAGTACTCCAGTTTGACGACTATTTTGTTGGGCTTGTATCCTACAGAGTTCACTATATTTAGAGAGCTACAAGTTTTGTCCAGGTTCTAAGCATGTCTTTGCTATAGATTTCCAATCACTAGGGGTTAAAATTTCATAAGCCAAATTCTCTAATAACATCTTAACATAAGAGGATGTAGCCCCATAAAGAGTGCAAGCCTTTTTCAAGTGTTTGAGAATCAAAAGGAGTGTATCTTCTACTTTCTTGACCTGAAGAGTCAAACTGTTAAATCACAGGATATATTTCTATTCTCAAATCAGCTATATTCTGCCCTTGCTCTTTGGCTTTAAATAGTGCCTTTTGTAACTGGTTTATAGGAGGGAGTGACTGCTGGGGGGCAGGGGGGCAGAGGTGCTGGTGATATCACTGCCCCTCCCACTCCTCCTACTCCCTCCACCCAGGAAGGTGAAGTTGATGGGGGAGGGTCAACAGCCTGCTTGGGTATAGGCTGAGTTGAAGCTGGACTGTGAGAAGGAGAATCACATTCTTTAAGTTCCCCATGCCCTCTGGTGATATTTCCTTTACCTCTCCAATCTCTTCTTTTTTCCTCACACTTCCTTATCTGGCTTTTCTTAAAACTTTTCTTTTTTCTATAACTTGCGGGATTCTTTAAGGCCAATTGTATTAAGTTGTACATATAGAATGTTTCCTTAGAAATTGAATCAGGACAATTATCATTGTAATATTCACATAGCTGATCTCCTACTAGTTTCCAATTATCTGCCTCTATTTCTTCTTCCTTGAAGAACCAAGGGGATGTGCATTCTAATGTATCCATCAATTTGCTCCCAAGTTACAATCAAACCCTGTCTCTATCAGTCTGAGTATGCTTCCTGTAGATCTCCCTGGAGGTGGTGTTGGGGTTTGGGGTAGGGGAGAATCTTTTCCTAATATCTGCCCCATTTCAGCTAGAAAATGAGAGTTACTAGTTTAGCTCTTAACAAAGTAAGTTCCCTGTTTGTCTCTTAAAATATTCACCCTATTTCCTGGTCACTGGGGACTTCTTCAGTGAAATCAGGGTCCTTGGTTCACACATTGGGCACCGAAACAGTAAGTCTGGACTAGCTCCCTGGAGGCCTCAGGATCAGCCAGAGACAGGATAAGTAAAAGTCGTTGGTCTTTATTAGGAGAAGCAGGCAAACTGCCAGGACTTTAGCCAAAGATCTCTTCTTGATTTTGGAGTCCAGAAGAATTGTGATGGAAAGTGCCATCCAGAGAGATAACTATGAAGGCTGAACGTGGATCAGAGGACAGATAGTCTTTTCACCTTTTATTGTTGTTGTTTGTTCATTTGGTTATTTTTTCTTTTCTCATGCTGTTTTCCCTTTTAATCTGATTTTTTTTTTTTTTTTTTTTTGCTCACCATGATGTACACAGGAAATTGTTTAGAAGAATTGCCCACATTTAATATATCAGATTGCTTGCTATCTTAAGAAGGTGGAGGAGGAAGGAGAAAAAGAAAAATCTGGAGAACAAGGTTTTGTGAAGGTGAATGTTGAAAATTATCTTTGCATGGATTTGGAAAAATGAATAATTTAATTTAATTTAAAATAAAAAAAAAACCACTACAGGATTTTATTGATTTATAAATTTGAAATGAATCAATACAGACCTGGCAGCCCAAAATTTGAATGGTATCACAGATTATATTAAGAAAAGCATAATATCCAAAATGAGGGAGGTAATATGTGTAATGTAATGTATGTTTGTGTATGTATATGTATGTGTATCATGTATGTGTATGTAAATATGTATATGTGTAATGTAAATGTAATATGGCCAAGGAAGTACTGAATTCAGATCTGGATGCTATATTTTAGGAAATATGATTAGCTGGAAAGCAAACAATAGAGCATGACTGGAATAGTGATAGTATTAGAAAATACACCATGTGACAATTAAAGGAATGGGAATATTTGACGTGAAGAAGAGATCCCCAGTATCCACAATAGTTCCTGGAACATGTTAGGTGTTTAGTAAATGCTTGTTGAATGATTAAAAGGGAGATATAATGACTGTTTTCAAGTTTTTAGAGAGTTGTCATTATGGAAAAGAGATTAGATTTTTCTTCTTGATCCAGTTTTTTCTTTTTTTTAAATTTATTTTTATAGGCATTTGTTTTATTCTCCCATTATCATTGATTGATCCCATTTAAAAATATTTACCAGTAGACTCCAAATTCTAACAAATACTAACTGTGTGACTTTGGGAATTGCTCGGGACCCTTGATAATTCTTTAGGACTAGAAAGTGCAGAACAGTTACCAATCTATATTGAATAGTTTCCTCAGTAGGAGTTCTCTAAGTCAATGAAATCACATCTGGAAAAAAGTGCATACACACACACACACACACACATATATATATATATATATACATATATATGCATATACACATATGTGTGTACATATATATTTATAACACCGTATAGGTTTTACAAAGGAATTTATTTACTTCCAAAGGTATTCTCCCAAATATACATAATCTTCCCAACATTTGTGAAGCATAATCTTCTTCCACTCAGAACCACCTCAGTGTCTGAATAGGGAAAAGGATTAGGTTCTAGATTAGCTTGGTTTCCTTAGAATGAAATCCCAGGTTTAATTCTAAAATTGAGCTTGAGTTTCAGGTACCCCAGATCTGTCCATGCCAGCCTGGTTGGCTGTTCCACCAGCCTACCTGCAATCCTAGTTCCAAACTTACCATGGTGCAAGCTCCTGGTGATGTGAGGATCACCACCAGCACCTGAAATAGAGGACAAACAACAGAAAGCAGAAACAAACATCTTCAGACATATTTCTCTGAATTAAATAAAGGAGAGGAAGGGTCAGCCCCCTCTGACATGCATCTACCCTGGGCTTTGCAGACAGGCTGAGCCATGGCAGAAGAGTGTGACTGAAAATAACCAAGTGCTCAGTCTCACCACTTTGAAAGACCCAGGCTGTCACTAAACCCTCTCCCCTCCCCAGCCCATGTGGTAGGGGACACAGTGAGTGCCATATTAGACAAACCAAACATCTCAAAGATATATGTGTGTGTGTGTGCTTGTGTGTACTTGTATAAATGTGTGTGTGTGCATATATACATAATTAAAATGTATTTAAAATGAAAGTTTTCTATATACTATAGGCTGGGTCATCTAACATGATATCATTCATGTGGAAGACATTTGGGACCAGCTTCTAGAAGACTATCGAACTGGAGCTTCTTGGACGTTTGGTGTTGGCCTCCCACAAACTTGGGAGAAGCCTTTTTCATTGATTACATAGCCAGAAAGGTCGGTGCCTGACTCCTTAATTCAGGTGGTTTTTTTCCTGTTTTGCATTTAAGGATGAAAGATTTCTTTATTTACACTGATGATATCATATGAGAAGTGGGGAGGTCTGACCACCTCTCTCCACTTAAGACCAGGTTACCTCAAGAAATTAGCTTGGGTTTTGATTTTTTTTTTCTTTGTATGTATAGTGAGGGGGAATAACTGACCCAGGAATTTGAGCCATAGCAACCTGGAGTCCAGGAATCTAAGGTGAAGCCATTCTAGCAGTAAAAGACTAGTGAAGGAGGGTCTAGGAAAATTAATTCAGCAAGTTTCAGGCTGAACTTGATGGAATTAATGCTATTTAAGAACTGGACTAAGTTGTGAGCCATATCTTCCTCCCTTTCCTAGAGACTAAAAGTAATATATGAAGAATTTTATGCTCTTAAAGTGTGTGTGTGAGAGTATTTGTTTGTTTGTATATTTGCTCTTATTTTATCTTTGAAGTTAAAAAAATCCTTTTGTAAAAGCTAATTCAATATTAAATCATTAAATTGAACTGGGGAACTAATCTATAGAATACATATATAACATATAAACATATACACATATTCATATATATATCCCTAAAAATTGGAAGCGGCACAATTAATGGAGAGATTAAGCTAATTGTAGAAAAAGGACTCCCCAATTCCCCCAGAATACCAGAGAACCTTTGAAAAGGGAATATAAAATATAATAAGCCTGGCCTTGAGAGAGCATAGCCAGAATCATGATATACACACATATGTATATGTGTATCTGTATATATGTGTAAATGTGTATATATAGATGTATACATATGTATATGTAAAGCTATCCTGTTAGTAAGTGCAAACATAGCTGTAAAATAGTTTATTTTATTCCACATCAGAGTAGCTATGACCAGAGTAAATTAAAGATTACATTAAACAGTCACTGACCCTTACTTAATCCAATACTAACTATATGCATGTGATTGCACCAAACACTGAAAATATTGATATCACATTGATTTCATATTACTCCTAATAATTAATTCTATATTCTAGTCAAATTGACTTGTTGGTGTTTTTTATATACAACTTTCCATCTTCTGCTCTTAAGAAGTTTCAATTCAACTTTACAGAGGCTGTTTTAAACTCTGGTTGGGAAGGAAAAGGGCAGGGGGACAAAATAAAATCTTTGAATGTTAACTTATTAGCAAATCTTTTTCAAAGTTTTTGTTTTGAGCCAGGAATACTCAACCTGCACAGAAGGGTCTCAGAACTATCAACATATTACTTTCTGTTGGGGAGAATGGTCTAGAATCTAGAGAGTTTCAAAAGCATTTGTTTATAGGGGATTTACCAACAATCTGTAATGACCTCATAGATGGTTTCTTGAAAATTGGGACTGTTCCCACTATAAACACTTGCCAGGGAAAGCCACATTTTAAAAGAATTTTGTAGCTTCCAGCTCAGAGAGCAGAAGGCAATCACAGCCATCTCAAGCTTTCTGGACACATTTCTATCATACATCTGCTTTCTTTGTCCAGTTAGGTCAGACTTTACTGGACAGGTATTCTAGCTCCATAACCTCTGAGTATCCTATGCATTGGCTCTAAGGGACTATGCACTGAACTTTGTTGTTTAGTATAAGTCTTTGCTGCCAATTGGTGTTGTCTTGACCCTAGCTTAATTGAAATCAGATACAGCCAACAGAGAGATCCACTTTCCAGATACTTGAAATAAAGTATCTCAGACTTCCTCAATATAGAGCCCTTGGTCAGCATTTTGAACTAGGGACCAAATGGGATTATTGCTTAGTGCTCCTCTGTCCCTTTATTGTTCCATATGCATCTCTGGGGTGCAGAATTGACATCTGAGAATGATATCTGCTAGTGCTGGGAGAGAAGTATTGTCTTCCTCTTTGGAAGACCTATTCAGATAGGAATCAGCAAAGGACACACACACACACCACTCTGTGCACATGCATGTTTGTACAACGCCCACCCATATGTATATATGTATCTATATATGTGTACACACGCACATCCATAGGCATATACATATATCTGTATGTGCATGTGTGCACAAACATATATCTGTATAGGTACATCCTTGTATAACCATATGTACATGCATGTGCCTGCATCGCACACATGCACACCCACATGCATACACATGTCTGCATGTGTGCACTGTACACTCATATGCATGTATATGTATCTGTGTTGCACACATGCACATTTATATACATACACAGGCATCGGCATGTGTGCATATGCATACTCATATGCACACACCTATGTTTCATGTGCATGCATGACATGCAACTGCACTGCATGCATGTGTGTGCATGTATCTGCATGTGTTCACATGCACCCTCATATGTATATATATCTGCAGGTGTGCAGATGCACAGACATGCATATACATGTATCTGTGTATACCCATCACTCATATGTATATGCATACATCTGTAAGTGTTCATATGCACACTCATATGTATATGCATGTATCTGTATTGTACGATGCACACTCATATGCATGTATATGTATCTGTATTGCACAATGCACATTTATAGGTATATACATGTACCTGTACTATACACATGCACACTCATGTGTATATACATGCATGTGTATATAGGTATGTAATGGCATATGTTGGAAAAATATCTTATTCTGGTCTCTCTCACCTACTCTCTTACAGTAAGATTATAAGTAGCTAGTATAAGGTAACAACAGTAAGTTTGCAAAGGAAAACAGAAGTTACAGACTATCCTTTAAATTAAGGGAGCATAAGCAGTTACTAGCAAACTCTCATAAATTAAAGGAGCATAGGAATCACTGGAAATTGCTTCATAAATTAATTGTGGTGACATTTTTGGGACTATGTGCTGAATTAGGGCTGTAAGAGCTTCTTAGTCCTGCTATCTACCCATTGTCTGTAAGCCTCAGAGAAGCTCAGGACATGTACAATAAGACCAGCAGAACACCAACAAAGTGTTATGCTAATAAACTACATCTAAAATACTGCTGATGATTTTGAGGTAAAGTGTATATGTTAATGAATTAAACCTTAGGAAGCATGGAAAAAAGTCTTTCTTCCATCATTAAAATCCTATGAAAATGAGATCCCAAACTCCCGCTGGGGAGTACTGCTAAGGATTCATTTTGCTCTGCAGCTCTCAACACTGATCCAAGGTTATGTAAGTGATTCTGTGTGTCCCTCTTCCCTTCCCCCTTCTCTTCCCTGAACTGCCTGCCAACCTCCACCACCCAATCCCCTATCCTCATGCCATCTGCCTTTGTATCCTTCCATACTATTTGCTTCTGTACACTTTAAGCCTTATTAAAATGTAATTGAAACATTTCCTGCCTGCAGCACATCATGGGCTTTCATAGAGAGTATGCAAAAAGCTGTGCATACCTGCCCTCCACTCAAGGCAGGGAAACCTTTCTGAGATTGCATATCTTTAGCCATAAATTGGGAGCTCTAGTTTGGAGTCCATAAGGTATTCACAGATGCCCCTATCCTTGAAAAAGCACTATAAAGTCATGATAGAGCCAAGAGGTAAAGCACTTGAGAAGCTCCTTGAAGGAGAGATTCTCCTTGAACCCTGCCCCACCCCAGGGAATTAAGCATTCTGTTACCTAGGTGGGACTTTGAGTACCACTCCTACTTAACCTTAAAGATTCTAACCCCATTGAATTGGAGATTAATCCAGAGATACTCATTCAATTCCAAGATTCTCTATTCTGATTCCAGCCCAGGCTATACCCAGTTCCTAGTCATAAAATGAGCCAACTGCCCGCTGAAATGATATTCTCTTTCAGCGTCACCTTCTCTTTATCTTTCTCACCTATTTCCCTAACAAGACTTTATACCTCTCTGCCAGGACTCCTCAACTAGAAACTTTACTTCTCTGTTGGGACCTTACCACCAAGGAATTCAGTTTTTCTATTCATGCATAGCAAAGGCTGACTTCCCAATGCCAATAATAAACTTCTTTTTACCAGTTTAGCTTTTCAGATTCGTAAATTCCTTTATGAAGGACCTCTGCATCGCTAGAAGGGGTTCCCACAACTCCCTGCCCTATGCCAAATCCTGGGGGAATTTAGGGGAGCCAAAACTCATCATTTAACTCCCTGACCACCAGGAGCCATAAACCTTTTCATTTAATTCCCTGAACCCCAAACCTGCCACATCAAAAATACTTGATTTTTTTTTTAAAGGGAGCTTTTTCCTCCATTTAATTTTTAATCCCATTTCCCTATTCATGTGCCCTGCTTTCACAGGCCTTTCCTAACATAAACATAAATACCAAAAACATGTTGTAGTTGTGGTATAAAGAACCCAATATTTAGAGACAAATTGACATTTTTGTGCCTGGAGTGAGCCAGGGAATATGGGAAGGATAGGGTAGAGAAGCTGAAAAGTGCACCATGTTGTAACCCTAAGAAAGACAGCACATTTTGGAATACTGTGAAGTTTCTATGAAGCTAACACTGGAAAGATGAGAATGTAGGCTGGTCCAGGGGTCCAGATCCTAGAGTATAGCAAATATATTCCAGCTGTGGCTTCTAAATTTTGCCACCTTGTAGAAAAATCCCCACTTGCCTCATTCTCATTAATAATCTTTCACTACCTATAAACACAAGGAGCTATTTTTTGAAAAGGATCCGGAAAAGAGGACTTTCAGATTTCTGACCACCCACCAAAAATCTTCCCTCATTTGTTAGATGCCTTCTTAAGTTTTTTCTTTTTTTAAAGCTTAAGGTTTTGATAAGGGCAGGGTACCAAAGGAGAGGTGTGGCAGGAATGGGTGAGGGTTTCCTTGTTCTCCAAGGTAGGAGTTCACAGCGAAGGAAATTTGATAAACTCAAAGCTTGTGATAAAAAGCTTTTATTGTTAAAGAGACACCAACAGAAAGACTTCCTTGGCAGACAATATCATTCTCAAGAGAGAAGTGATTTGCAAAGAGACATTTTCTGAAGATCTATTTTATGCATGAGCCTAAGAAATGACATTCTGTATGCAAAACCATTTGAGTTTGTTTATGAAAGGAGACATTTTCTGAAGTCTCATCTTCCTGTCTCCAGAGGATGTAAGACCATTTGAGTTTGTATAACTTTTTGTTGGTGATTTAACATAACTTTACAGGGTGTCTCAGGTCAGAGTTTTAAACTCTCATCAGTTTTACATGTTATCTTATAGGAAGATTTCTAGTTTATCCCTATTACAAATAAAGTTTGCTATTGTTTTAGATAATTTTTTTATCAGTTTTAGGAAAAATCTGCTTTTAAGTATTTTTAATAGAAATGAGTTGAAATTCATCAAAAGCTTTTTCTGCATCTATTGATATAGTCATGTTGAGGGGTGAGAAATACTCTCACAGCAATGGGGTCCTCAAGCAGGTGTCACAGATTTTTGCAAAAGAATTCACAGCCCTGATCTGTAAGGGAGGTTTTTTGGTTAAAAAAAAAAAAAAAAAAAAAAAGATTTATTCACTGAGAAACGATTTCCTCAGTGGGCTACTTCCTGATTAGGAATTAGCAAAGATACGTTTTTGGCAAAGATGGGTTTATTTTAATTGAGAAACCACCTAGTGGTCCAGATCCTGATAGGAATTAGCAAAGGTTTGGGTATAGAATCTTGTCTTTTATTAGCCTTCTATGGTTTGGGGCTGGGGAGCGATTAGGGGCTAATTTTCAAATCAATAAAGGGTGGTGATTGTTTTCCAGATCAAAGTGATTCCCAGATCAGTCGGGAAATAGGAGTTTCCTGTGGGAAAGCAGGTAGCTTTCCCAAAGGAGATTTAAGTGGGTGGGGATCATTTTTAGGAATTTCCCCAGGCCAGGTGGCCCACCCTCCACAAAGATCAGGGAGACATAGCGTCTTGATTACATCAGTCATATTAATTTTTATATCATATATTAGTGATATAATCAATTATGGAACTAGGGCCCCAGACTCCCATGAATCAATTAGTGGAAATCGCCTTTAGGGTATTTAATAACAGGGATCAGGAAGAGTACCGAAAAGTCAGAGCAAGGAACAGAGAGCACGTCCAGTCTCTGGCTGTCGCTATTTCCAAGGGTCCCCAAAGCTTGTGTTTTAGGTGCAATCGGCCTGGCCATTGGGGGCAAAAAACTGCCCTCAGAAGAGCCAGCCTCCAGGCCCTTATCCCAGATACAAACGGGAAGGACACCAGAAGAGCAACTGTTCGGAGAAGGGGAGGACCATGGCCTCCAGCCTCATCCTCCAGGCCTCTCCAGGCCGGGACTGATAAGGCTCTGGGTTTGGCCATGACCCTCCTACCTCCATCTGCGAAGCCGAGCCCAGGGTGACCTTGGACATAGGAGGTAGGACAGTCTCTTTCCTCTTTGACTCTGGAGCTTCTTTCTCTGTTCTGCTCAAGCACTCGGGTCCTACTAGCCCCTCCCCCCATAAGGTGATGGGAATTGAAGGGAAACTTAGACATTGCTTGGAAACCCTCCCCCTGCCTTGCAGGTTTGGGGACCTATTGTTTCCACTTTCATTTTTAATTATCCCTTCCAGTCCCAGCACATTGATGGGTAGGGACTTGATGATGAAACTGGGAGCCCAATTCTCTCTGATGAGGCCTCCAGATAATCTCTGTGCACTCCTCTCCAGACCCCCCCACATTCCCTGTGAAATCTGGGGGGAAATAAACTCTTCCTTGTGGGACTAGGGCATCCCTGGGAGAGCCACGGAGGCCACTCCAGCCCTTGTCAGATTAAGGGATCCTAGTGTATTTCCTTACAGACACCAATACCCAATTAAGCGGGAAGATAGCATAGGGCTGCAGCCTTTGATTGACAAGTTCCTTAAATTCAAACTCCTGATTCCCTGCCACTCCCCTTGTAATACTCCGATTCTTTCTGTCAGAAAGCCTAACAGAGATTACCGGCTAGTGCAGGATCTTAGGGCAATAATGAAGCGGTTGTCCCAATCCGTCCCATAGTGGCCAACCCATATACCATTCTCGCACAAATTCCAGGAAATACACAATGGTTTTCCACCCTGGACCTTAAAGATGCCTTTTTCTATATCCCTCACATGAGGATTCGAGATTCCTTTTTGCCTTTGAATGGGCTAAGCCAGGGAAACTTCCCCATCAACTAACCTGGACTGTATTGCCCCAGGGCTTTCGGGACAGCCCACATTTATTTGGCCAAGCCCTAGCTAAAGATCTGTGGGACCTTAATCTATCTGGCAGCAGTCTTATACAATATGTGGATGATAAATTACTTTGCAGTCCCACCAGAGAGGAGTCTCTGACAGTGGCCACAAAGACCTTAAACTTTCTAGCCTTGAGGGGGTACAGGGCCTCCCTACCAAAGGCCCACATTGTCCGCCAGTCAGTCAAATATTTGGGCCACAATCTCACCCCCACCTCTTGATCTCTAAATGAGGAGAGGAAACAGGTTATTTTAAGCCTCCCAGAACCTGCCTCAAAAAAGCAGCTGAGAACCTTTCTCGTCATGGCCGGCTTCTGCAGGATCTGGATTCCTAATTTTGGGATTATTGCCAGGCCCCTCTATGATTCTATTCAAGGTCCTGATAACCTTCCTCTAGAATGGTGGAGGCTTGGGGCCAGGGATGCTGGAGGAGAAAGTGGTAGAGGAGAAAGAGGTGGAGGAGGAGGTGGGAGGGAGCAGGAAGAGAAGGGAGTGCCTTCTTATCTGAGAAGGGCTAAGTAACACATAAACTTTTAAAACCCTGAAAGCCAAACTGACTTCTGCTCCTGCTCTTGCCCTGACTAACTTATAAAAACCTTTCACTCTGTATGTAGATGAGAGGCATGGAGAGGCGTTGGGAGTCCTTACTCAGCTTCTAAGGCCCGACCCCAGACCTGTGGCTTATTTTTCAAAAAACCTGGACTCAGTTTCCCTAGGATGGCCTTCCTGTCTCAGAGCAGTGGCTGCCACAGGCCTGTTAATTGGGGAAGCCTCCAAACTGACCCTGGGTCAGCCATTAGAGGTTTTGACCCCACACAGAGTCCAAAGCATTTTAGAAGCAAAAGGGCATCAGTGGCTCTCCAGTGGGAGGCTTACTAAGTACCAGGTTCTCCTGCTGGATACCCCTGACCTGTCCCTCCAAGTCTGTCACACTTTAAATCCTGCCACTCTCCTCCCTGACGTCTCTCAATCGGAAGAGATTGTCCATAATTGTGAGAAAATTATTGACTCTCTACTCTAGCAGACCTGACTTAAAGGACACCCCCCTCCCTTGAGAATCCAGCGGGGGAGTGGTTCACAGATGGGTTGAGCTTTCTCGAGAATGGGGAGAGAAAGGCGGGCTATGCTGTGGTGTCTCTTCACAGTACCCTGGAGGCCAAGCCATTGCCTCCTGGCACCTCTGCACGGAAATCGGAACTCATAGCATTAACCAGAGCGTTACAACTTGGGAAGGGGATGAGAGTCAATATCTACACTGACTCCAAATAATGCTTTCCATATTTTACATGCTCGTGGAGCTATTTGGAAAGAAAGGGGCTTGTTGACAGCAAAAAACTCTCCCGTTAAACATAAAGGAGAAATTATGCCCCTATTGCAAGCTGTCCAGGAACCTAGAGAGGTCTCGGTCATATTCTGTAAAGGGCACCAGAGGGGAGATTCATTTCAGGCCAAGGGAAACAGGCTGGCAGACCTAGCTGCTAAGTCTGCTGCCCTTTCACCACTGACTGTGGCACCTTTTATTCCCCAACGGCCTGAGTCTTTTGTTCCTTCCTATAGCACACAGACAAAGGTTCTTGCAGAGGAAAGGGGATTCCCCCTTTCTCCCTCTGGCTGGTTTCAAACGCCCTCAGACCACCTCTTAATCCCGGAGGCAAGTCAATGGAAACTGATCTCTGGTCTCCACCAGGCCACTCACCTGGGGAGAAATGCTCTCCATTCCCTGGTGAAATGCGTTTTCACAGGCCACAAGCTGGGAGAAACAATCAAACAGGTGTGCCAGGCCTGCCCAATCTGTGCCCAGGTAAATCC
The DNA here is from genome assembly GCF_016432865.1 of Antechinus flavipes. Classification (NCBI taxonomy): domain Eukaryota; kingdom Metazoa; phylum Chordata; class Mammalia; order Dasyuromorphia; family Dasyuridae; genus Antechinus; species Antechinus flavipes. Next base: position 342,541,053 of record NC_067399.1, on the reverse strand, counting down.
CGAGGGAGCTGTTAACCCCCACCTCTCCTGAAGCCAGTCCAGAAGAGAGGCACTTACCCTGCCGAGGATTGGCAGCTAGACTTCCCCCATATGCCCCCTTGTAGACGTTTTAAGTTGCTTTTGGTATTTGTTGATACTAACCTCCCAACTGATAGAATGCTTTGCGACTACACTCATCCATGGGGCCGAGCAACCAGGAGACTGCTTCAGAATCTAACCTCAGGTACCGTCTGTGCACCTAAGGGATATGCCGTCCTCTGCAAAGTAAGTTCCCCATCCCCCTCCAGCACCTCTCAGAGGCCTGTTAAGAGAAATGCCTCTGACTGGAACCCACTCCCACCTATGATTCTTTCCACCCAGTGCTTGATGCCTTTCAAACAAGGGTCTTGCACCTTGGGCCACTTGATTATCCCTTTCACTGTATACAATGCCAGTGCCCCAGATGCAGCCCCCACTCCTCTGAGGAGACATAAGCGGGGATTTTGGGAGAACCCTCTGTGGTACTTGAAGAAAGGGGCTGGGATGCTATTTCCTTGGGTTGGATATTTAGAGCATGAAAGCTTCTTTCCAACCTGACGGCCACAATCCACCAGTTTGCCAATGAAACGGCTCATTCATTGAGGGAGATTCAGGAATCTCTTGACTCATTGGCTAATATGGTTTTGGATAATCGCATGGCTTTAGATTATCTTCTTGCCTCCAGCTGAGGTATCTGTGCACTAGTCAACACCTCTTGCTGCATGTATATTAACAACTCAAGGAAAGTTGAGCTGCGCACAGAGAATCTTACAGAAGGCTGTCTGTGTTATGCCACAGTTTTCTTTAACTGTCCAGACTCAGTTTCCCTGCACTAGTTTCCCTTGTCTCAGTTTTCTCAACTGTTCTGTTTCAATCCCCTAAACTGTAAAACTCCCTGTCTGGTCCATTAAGATTGAGGACTGTTTGCTCTAAGGTTATAAATTAGCAAGACAAACAAGAGAGTAGACCTTTGGATGCTTTAGCTTTAGAATCCCTTATTTTGTTGGAATTGCTTTGGCAGACTCAGTTTTTGGATTTTTTTTTTTTAAAGAAAAGTTTTAGAAATCAGACACCTGCCCTAGGACTGGCAGTCTCTCTGATCTGTTTTTCTTCAGTCCTGTAACCCCAGTTCATTAATTAGTATCTCAGCATTTCAAAGGACCTTGTTTGATATCAGGCATCTAAAAGTTTGGGGTTTGCCTGCCTTAATGGTCTAACTGTGCATAATCTGAAATTTGATCCTTTCTGCAGCCCTGTTTCTTTGGGCGGGGACAGGTGGAGCTACTACAGCCTCATCCTTCTCCCCTGGAGTGGGTTGCCTTTCAATGAGCCCTTGAGCCCTGTTGTTAGTTAAGTGCACAAATGACCACAGAACTAACTGTCCATCCCAAACTGGATTCTCTGGCTGTGCTCCAGAACTGTAGAGGACCTGACATGCTTGCAAGAAGGGAGCCTTTGTACAGCTGTTAACTCTGGGGTTATCAGGGAGAGACTTGCTCTTCCATATGAGTCCTTACATTTTTCTAGTTTTATTTTGGGTTGGTCAAAATTATGGTGCTAAGACCTCCTGGGTATCTAGAGGAAGGTGCTAAGATTCAAAGGTTTGAAAGGAGAGAGAGTGTGGAATGTTATGCCACAGTTCTCTTTAACTGTCCTGACTCAGTTTCCCTGCACTAGTTTCCCTTGTCTCAGTTTCTTTAACTGTTCTGTCTCAATCCCCTAAGCTGTAAAACTCCCCCTCTGGTCCATTAAGATTGAGGACTATTTGCTCTAAGGTTATAAATTAGCAAGATAAACAAGAGAGTAGATCTCCTGACTCTTTTCTATCCTCGAGAATTTACAATATCCCTCTAAAATATTCCAAGATACCTCACTGACATCTTTATCTCTGTGTATTCAGACATCCTGTCTCTGGGTTTTTAGGGTTTATGGCCTCCCCTATCATGACAGAAGTTTTCCTGTACTTCTTACCCCTTCCTTTGTTTAGAAAAGAGGCATTTAAGAAGTTGGGATTCCTCCATTCATTGCTGGAGGCTGGCGGCTGGATGCTGGATGCTGTCCACTGGATTCTTTGAGATGACAGTCTCCTCCAGCCCTGGGACCAACATGTATTCCTTGGTCCCAGTATATCTTTATCTCTGTCTGACTGGATAATTTGAGACGAGAGTCCTGTCCAGATAATTTTACTCTCCCATTAATAAAATATTAAAAACTCTAATCTCTCTCCTACCTCAGTTTCTCTGCCATTACATCTGGATGCAAGATATCCAAGAGCAGTTTCTCACACCCCCCAAGTCCTCTGGGTGGGATTCCTGTATATGGTCCCTACTGGCCACCTATGCTAACTCCTCTTTTGATTATTATCCTTCTGCTCATATTTGGTCCTTGCGTTTTCAGATTGCTCATGAGATTTGTTTTTTCTAGGCTACAAGCTGCAAACTTCCAACTTCTCCTGCGACCCGGGAACCCTGAGATAACTGATGGGCAAACTCCACATCCACTGGACACTGTGGCTGCCGCTTTCAGATCTCGCTTCTCTCCCCCAAGCACTACTTCTCCTTCCCCCCTTTAGGTTGAACTCTATGACCATTTCCAGCAGGAAGTAGATACAGAAGACTTGAGACCACCGACCCTTTTCCAAAATAATTTGTGTTTATTGCTTGAGGGGGGAGATGATGAGGATAATACAGCCTTGCCCAGAAGAGCATCTACATTCCCTGGGAAAGACTCTCTTCCCACACCATATCTCAAGTATGTTCCTTTCCGATGCAAAACCCAAATAGTTTTGTTTCTGTATAAAAGTAAGCCTGAGAAAATGTCTCTTTGCAATTCTTTGATATTGCCCACCAAGTGAACATTTTGGTGTCTCTCTTTAATAAAGTGCCTTTTCTTATCACAGCCTTTTGTGTAGCGTTTCTTGCTGCAAACCGCCCTAACTTGATGTTCTGGAGAACTAGGAGACCAACCCATATTCCTACCACGATCCATACCTCATCATTTCTCCTGAATATCTTTTGCTGCGGTGTAAATCAAGTAACATCATAGGATTAGTACTCTCTGGCCTTCATCAACAAATAGGTTCAGATAACTGGGAAGCAACATCCACTAGTAGTTTTGATGCTGTTCTAGTGGCAGTGCAGAGAGTTGTGGGAATCCTCTTCTTGGTCAAGGGCACAGGTCCAATGTAAAAAGAATTCACGAACCCAAAAAGTTTGAATGGAAAAAAAGGGAAGTTTATTGGCACTGAGAAGTCAGCTTTGCTAGGAAGGCAGACTTCTGAGTGGCAAAGTACTGTTATGGAAATGGAGAAGAGAATGTCTTCACAGTGGGCAAAAGTCCTAGTAGGCAGCTGTGCCAAGAAGAGAGAGAGGTCCCTTGGCAGAAGCATAATTGCTGCTTTGGACTTCTGCAAAGATATAGAGTTTAGAATTGTCCTTTATAGAAATCTGAGGCTAAAGTCCGCAGTTGAAAAGAGAGCCAATGACCCCAGGCCTAGATACTTATCTTGGAATTTCAGCCATTCAATATCAAGCATAGATCTCCAATTGAATGAAAATTACTTTGAAGGCTTCCTGAATGAGGATCATGCTACCTAAAAATCAATTTGCAGGGGGGGAAGGGAGGAAGAGTGATTTGCCTTAGAAAAGGCCCCAACTGGAAAATATGCCTTCTCCTAGACTCTCTGGAGTCTGGAAGATTCTGAATCAAAGGGGACACAATTTTAAAGTGATTATTTTATAGATTAAAGGGGAAACAATTTCAACCCCATCATTTTATTTTATTTGTTTTATTTTTTTTAACTCCATCATTTTAACTAGGTTATCAATTCAATGCTTTAAGAAAGCTAGCCAACACCTATGACTAATATAGCTATTATTGTTGTTATTTCATATTTTTCATCTTTATGATCAGTTGTGTTAGAGAGTAGTTTGATCTTGGGACAACTTGATATCTTAACATTGTTTCTTTATATCTATTATTTAGTGGGCAAATAACTAATTTTTTATAAAATGAAATTCAGGGGCATAAACTCATGTTCTGTAGACTCAACAAAAGCATCTGGGAAACAACTTCACCAACAGACAGGACAACAGATGAAATGGACAAGAGATTGGCCTCCCCTCCCCATTCTGAGTATTAGGTCAAGGGGGACTCAGTCTCGTGAAGAAATACTTGCTCAACCACATTCCGAGAAATGCTTGCCCTATAGAATACTTGCTTAATAATGTCCATATTCCAAGAAGTGCCTGACCTATGGAATGCTTGCCTATCGATGTCCAATAACCCTGATCTATTTTCTGCTAATCTCTCTCAACACTTGCCCCTACATCCTGTAAGCTCCCCAGCATTCCCCTTCTCTAGCGATAAGTCGAGCTGAAATAGCCCAGGCTACTGTTGTACCCGCAAGGCAGAACAAGAATTGTTCTATAATAGGCTATAACAGGCTATAAGCCTGTCTCTACTTGGGTTCCAGATGGAATTCGATCCAGAGATCCGTCCCAGCAGGTGAATAAACTGCTCTCTAAATTGCAAACACCTTGGCTGTCCTGGATTTTATTGCCTGGGCTATTTCACAGAGATGATGTATATTTCTTCTTGTTCTCACAGTTTTGAATTCTTTCATTAGCTTTTTATACCATATAGTTTGGAGGTTATGACTGGTATAACAATATCTCTTTTTAAAAAACCATTTAAAGTAATTAGCCAACATAATTAAGGCTTTGAAGGAGTTAAAAAAAAAAACCTTGGTTTTGAAGGAAAGCAATATTTTGCATCTACAAAATACATATTGGAAATTCATACTCCTTTAAAATATGACTTCAACTTTCTTGTCCAATAAAATATTAAATTTTCCTTTTTTAAATAATAGCTTTTTATTTTCAAAATACATGCTAAGATAGTTTTCAACATTCGTCCTTACAAAACCTTATGTCCAAATTTTTCTCTCTCCTTTCCACCTTCCCCAGACAGCAAGTAATCTAATATAGGTTAAACATATAGTGCAATTTTTCTAAGCATATTTCCACATCTTATGCTATACAAAAAAAATCAGATCAAAAAGAGAAAAAATTAACAAGCAAATAACAACAAAAAAGGTCCCCATAATCCTTTCTCTGGATGCAAACGGTTCTCTATCACCATCTCATTGTTGAAAAGGGCCACATCCCAGCCCTGTTTGTAGTGGCTAAAAACTGGAAATTGAATGGATGCCCATCAATTGGAGAATGGCTGGGTAAATTGTGGTATATGAATGTTATGGAATATTATTGTTCTCTAAGAAATGACCAGCAGGATGAATACAGAGAGACTTGGAGAGACTTACATGAACTGATGCTCAGTGAAATGAGCAGAACCAGGAGATCATTATACACTTCAACAATGATGCTGTATGAGGATGTATTCTGATGGAAGTGGATTTCTTTGACAAAGAGACCTAACTCAGTTTCAATTGATAAATGATGGACAGAAGCAGCTACACCCAAAGAAAGAACACTGGGAAATGAATGTAAATTATTTGCATTTTTATTTTTCTTCCTGGTTTATTTTACCTTCTGAATCCAATTCTCCCTGTGCACCAAGAGAACTGTTCGGTTCTGCAAACATATATTGTATCTAGGATATACTGCAACATATTTAACATATATAGGAATGCTTGCCATCTAGGGGAGGGGGTGGAGGGAGGGAGGGAAGGGAAAAATCAGAACAGAAGTGAGTGCAAGGGATAATGCTGTTGAAAAATACCCTGGCATGGGTTCTGTCAATAAAAAGTTATTTAAAAAAAAAAATGAAAAGGGCCACATCCATCACAGTTGATCATCACATAATCTTGTTGTTGCTGTGTACAATGCTCTCTTATTTCTACTTACTTTATTTAGCATCAGTTCATGTAATTTACTCAGCCATTCCCCAATTGATGTACATCTACTCAGTTTCTAGTTCCTTGCCACTACAAAAAGGATTCCTACAAACATTTTTTGCACATGTGGGCCCTTGTCCCTTTTTTATGATATCTTTGGGATAGAGATCTAGTAGAGACATTGCTGGATCAAAGGGTATGCACAGTTTGATAGTCCTTTGGATATAGTTCCAAATCGCTCTCCAGAATGGTTAGATCCATTCATAGTTACATCAACAATGTATTAGTGTCCCAGTTTTCCCACATCCCCTTCAACATTTATCATTATCTTTTCCTGTTATCTTAGCCAATCTGAGAGATGTGTAGTGGTATCTCAGAGTTGTCTTAATTTGCACAAAATATTAAACTCTCTCCTTCAAGTATTCTAAGTTCTAGCCAATTTGTCTTCTATTTTTACCCTTAAATTATGACTTGCCCCATACCTGGAATGGCTATACCTTTCCTCTTTCCCTCAGCAACTTTATCCATAGATATTCCTGTCTTCTTTAAAGACAAAACTTAGGTATTATCCTCTCCACCCTTCCAAGCCCTTAGTACAAGGAATGACACTTAGTAAACAATTAATACATGCTTGGTTATTCAGTCACACCATTTTCCTATATACAATAGTTGTGTATGTATATTCATTCTATTCCCCTATGAGTAAGATTCCTGGCTTAAAAATCAAAGCTCTGAGATCAGAGAATTTGGGTTCAGTGTTGGGGATTTCTTACAAAAAATCTTTGACATTGTCTCCACCAACAGTGTTCCTTAGAAACATTAGAATTTGGCAGACAAGATTAGAAGGGAAGCAATAAACTGGGAAAACATTTTACAGTCAAAGGTTCTGATAAAGGTCTCATTTCCAAAATATATAGAGAATTGATTTTCATTTATAAGAAATCAAGCCATTCTCCAGTTGATAAATGGTCAAAAGATATGAACAAACAATTCTCAGATGAAGAAATTGAAACTATTTCTAGCCATATGAAAAGATGCTCCAAGTCATTATTAATCAGAGAAATGCAAATTAAGACAACTCTGAGATACCACTACACTAGATGGCTAGAATGACAGGGAAAGATAATGAGCAATGTTGGAGGGGATGTGGGAAAACTGGGACACTGATACATTGTTGGTGGAATTGTGTATATATTCAGCCATTCTGGAGAACAATTTGGAACTGTGTTCAAAAAGTTATCAAACTGTGCATACCCTTTAATCCAGCAGTGTTACTACTGGGATTATATCCCAAAGAGATCTTAAAGAAGGGAAAGGGACCTGCATGTGCAAGAATGTTTGTGGCAGCTCTCTTTGTAGTGGGCAGAAACTAGAAACTGAGTGGATGCCCATCAATTATACCACAATGAATAAATTATGGTATATTATTATGGAATATTATTGTTCTGTAAGAAATGACCAGCAGGATGATTTCAGAAAGGCCTGGAGAGACTTACATGAACTGACATTGAGTGAAATGAGCAAGACTAGGAGATCATTATATACTTCAATAACAACACTATATGATGATCAATTCTGATGGACGTGACCCTTTTCAACAATGAGATGAACCAAAGTAGCTCCAATAGAGCAGTAATGAATTGAACCAGCTATACCTAGGGAAAGAACTCTGGGAGATGTCTATGAACCATTTCATAGAATTCCCAATCCCTCTATTTTTGTCCGCCTGCATTTTTGATTTCCTTCACAGGCTAATAGTACACTATTTCAAACTCCGATTCTTTTCATACAGAAAAATAACTGTTAGGACATGTATGCTTATATTGTATTTAATTTATACTTTAACACACTTAACATGTATTGGTCAACCTGCCATTGTGGGGGAGGGAATGGGGGGAAGGAGGGGAAAAATTGGAACAAAAGGTTTGGCAATTGTCAATGCTGTAAAATTACCCATGCATATAACTTGCAAATAAAAAGCTATAAAAAAAAAAAGAAAGAAAGAAAAGAAACATTAGAATTTGACCCTTTTTGCACTCAGGCTTTCTCCTGACAATATCAGAATTTAACTTGTGTTTTGGTTTCACAGTGCTCATGCTAGCATTCTGACTAACAAGATAGACTTTATTTAACCTGACAAAAATGGAAAGGACTAGTTCTGAAGTCCCTATTAAGCTTCACTTTGCTCAGGGACTTATAAAGTCTTTCATACTCATAATGTTACACTAGCCACCTTCCCCCAAAGGGGAGACATTTGAGATTGTTTGGTCCAATTGTCCCCTCTAATGAGCCCTACCTTCCTCTGAGAGATTATAAAGTTTCACTAGATTTGTGGAGCCTCCTCTGAAGTTGAACACCAATACCCAAGTGGAGGATGAAATTCAAAAATGACAAACACTTAAGCTTCCCTACTTCAACCCACCTGGAAATCTCCAAATCCACATAACTTACAATAACAATGAAGGGCAAAGGCTAGGTTTGTTCCTTCTCACAGCTTTTTTATCTCTTTTCCTTTAGTCAACATGATTCTTGGTTTAAGAGATATTTGACTTGGGCCCAGGAACTCCTTGCTGTTTCAATGCTTTGTCCATTACCATACCTGGAGTCACTTGGTTCTCTGCAGAGCCTTGGTTCTTCCCAGGAGGAATTCTATGGATGTACAGGCTTCCTTCTAGGAAATTCAGTCCTTTTTTCATATAAATATGTGTCTATGTGTATATATATGTGCATATATATATGTGTGCATATATGTATGCATAAAGCAGTGAAAATGGGATGCCTGTGAAATTATGATTTATTATCAGTAAATTTTTGATATGTAAATCTATTTTATATACTTGAGGTCACCTAAAAACTTCTCTGGCAAGAAAGAGTGGCCAGTGGAAAATGCTTGAAAAACCCTGTGGAATTGAAAGAGTTCAAAGGATATTACTGGTATTATTTCATACCTTTTGAGAAGATCTGGGAAGAGGGGAAGAATTGATTACTCTTAATTTTAGAAAAAAAACTACCACATATACTTAGTGAATTATCCAGTCTCATAGTAAATCAGGGTGTTATTGATTACAACTTAGATTTATTGATACTAGTCACAAGGGCATAACACTGTTTACAAATCACGGCCCATAATCTTCCAAATTCTCTTTTTCCTCACAATGCAGTTGCAGCTTGAAAAGAAAAAATTGTCTTATCTGAAAATAACATCCTTCATAAAACAGCACTCCAGAATTTTTATAGCTTGGAACAATTCTACAGAAAATATCTTATATCAACATTCACAGTTGTAATTCTCAGATGAAGAAATTGAAACTATTTCTAACCATATGAAAGGATGCTCCAAGTCATTATTAATCAGAGAAATGCAAATTAAGACAACTCTAAGATATCACTACACATCTGTCAGATTGGCTACAATGACAGGGAAAGATAATGTGGAATGCTGGAGGAGATGTGGGAAAACTAGGACACTGATACATTGTTGGTGGAATTGTGAATACATCCAACCATTCTGGAGAGCAATTTGGAACTATGCTCAAAAAGCTATCAAACTGTGCATACCCTTTGACCCATCAGTGTTACTACTGGGCTTATATCCCAAAGAGATTTTAAAGAAAAGAAAGGGTCCTGTATGTGCAAGAATATTTGTGTCAGCTCTCTTTGTAGTGGTCAGAAACTGGAAACTGAGTGGATGCCCATCAATTGGAGAATGGCTGAATAAATTGTGGAATATGAATATTATGGAATATTATTGTTCTGTAAGAAATGACCAACAGGATGATTTCAGAAAGGCCTAAAGAGAATTACATGAACTGATGCTGAGTGAAATGAGCAGGACCAGGAGATTATTATATACTTCAACAACAATACTATATGATGATCAATTCTGATGGATGTGGCCCTCTTCAACAATGAGATGAACCAAATCAGTTCCAACAGAGCAGTAATGAACTGAACCAGCTACACCTAGGGAAAGAACTCTGGGAAATGACTATGAACCACTACATAGAATTCCCAATCCTTCTATTTTTCTCCACCTGCATTTTTTATTTCCTTCACAGGCTAATTACACACTATTTCAAACTCCGATTCTTTTTGTACAGCAAAATAACTGTTTGGACATATATACAGATATTGTATTTAACTTATACTTTAACATATTTAACATGTAATGGTCAACTTGCCATCTGGGGGAAGGAGGGAAAAAGTTGGAACAAAAGGATTTGTAGCTGAAAAATTACTTATGCATATATCTTGTAAATAAAAAGCTATAATAATAAAAAAATAAAAAGATATGAAAACAAACAAACAAACATTCACAGTTGTATCTTTTGCCACAGTCCATCTGAAGGACTGGCCAAGCTGTCGAATATTACTAAAAAAGGGGATGGGGTAAAATCAGACAGGATCCCACGACTTAGTTGGGGCCAGCCCCCATCTGGCAAGCAGAGGCTGACTAATCGATATGGCCAACAGGGTTTCACTTGACAACACCTGACAATTTTTAGATGATGCTTTTCCCTTTTCTTTCCTTTTTCCCTTTGAGAAAACTCAACACGGCACTTCTCCAGGAGAAGCTGGGGGCGGTGGAAAACAGACCTGTGCAAATGTTGGGTTTTAGTTAGGGGCGGAAAGATGCATTCGAGATATAGCTGTTCTTCCTTTTTTGAAAAGTGGTGTGAAGGGAGGGAAGGAAAGAATTGTTATTTTAAGGAGGAATTCTAGCACTCCCCCTCCCGCGTGTAGGTCGTGTGTGCGCAAGGTTTGCTGGGAACCATGGAGAGGTTTCTGATGCTATTGCCGCCGCCGCTACGGCTAGTGTTGAGGCAGCTGCCTCTGGTAACCTGATCCTGCTACCGAACAGATTGCTGGATGGGCTGAAGCCAAATCAAGGGACCAGGGAACAAAAGCCGTAGGGGCTGCCTCCAGTGCCCGGGAAAGTGCAGTAAGTAAATCGCGTTTGGGATTAGGCTGCATAGTCACTATTTTAGGCTGCATAGGATCCCATCCCCCGAGTACCTTTTGATTGTCTCCTTTGGAATTCTTGATTGGGTTGTGGGTGGAGAAGAAGGCGGCATTTGGGGACTTGAGTAGTGTGGTCGGGTCCACGGGTTGCAGTGCTGCGGGTTTCAATTAGGCGGTTCCTAGGTAGTGTGCACATGGAAGGGTGGGAGAGATTTCTCAGAGCTCCTGCAGTGATTATGAGATGCCTAGGAAACAGAAAGGCCGCCTGCCTAGAATGTAGCTTTGTGGCAAATGTCCGCTGCATCAGCTGCAGGGGGCATTGGGATCCCCTTCCCCATCGCCAAGGAAGAACCTTAGCTGGTTTGAAATACATTTTGAAGACTCGTAGGTTCCTAAAGTGTCGAGTCACATTCATTAGCTATTCCCACCCTAGCCTTCCTTCCTTAGGCTCTTTCTAGTCCTAGAAGACATCTGTAAACTTTTTCTTCAAATTGGGTAAGGGAGGGCATTCTTGCATAAATGCACTTTCTTGATCTGAAAGGGATTATTTATATATTTATTTATTTTTGTGGAGCTGCAGTCTCTTTGCATTTTAGCCATCTGATTTAAGCCCTAAAATAAATACTGTTAATCCTCCCGCGAATCCTCCATCTCTTGGGGGGTGGGGTGGGGATGGTGGTGGTGGAGGTAGTGGTGGCAGTGGTGGCGGCGGAATTGCTTCACCTTCTTTCCAGTCAAGATTTAGCAACTTCCAATTAGGAAGGAAATTAATTATATTCAGTGAACCAAGAGATTGGTTACCCCTCACTGCTACTGACTGCTTCTTGAATTCTGGCATTGTAGGATCCCAGGCCCTGAGAGATACAGGTTCTGGATGGAAGGGAGTTGGGAGAATCTTTTTGCCTTTCTTTTTCCTCCTCTCCTTCCCCTCATCCAGTTTGGTTTGCTGGAATACCATATTAATATTTCCTTTCTGCTCATCTAAAATATAATCCATTATCGGATTAATGATAGTGGGGGTAGAGTGAGGGTAGGAATGAGGTTGAATGGAGTAAAATAGGCAGGGAATACATTTAATCATATTTCTCTTTCAACAAACAATTATTGAAATGACTGAAATGTTGAAAGTGGACTGAATGTCCACTCTAATAAAGGTCTATCCTGAGGGCTTAGAGGATTTCCTTCTACACTGTCTTGGTCACACCACATCTGTATACAGTAGCACATTTTAGAAAAGACATCAACAAACTAGAATAAAGGCTGGGATGTGCGTTTTTATGGTTATTCAGTCCTGACTTTTCATGCCCCATTTAGTATTTTCTTGGCAAAATACTGGAGTGGTTTGTCATTTCCTTCTCTAGTTAATTTTACAGATGAGGTAACTGAGGCAAATAGGGACTTGCCCAGGGTCACATATCCAGTCTGAAGCTGGATCTGAACTCAGGTCTTTCTTACTCCAAGCCTGGAGCTTTATGTACTGTGCCTCTTAGCTGCTGGAGGTATACAGAAATTTAACTAGAAGAATCTGGGTTGAATACAGGATCTAGAGCTGGCAGAAACCTTAAAGATCAGCTTCTTCAATCCTTGATGGAAAATTAAAAAAAAAAAAAAAACTTGTTTGCAAAAGAGGAAAGTAACTTGTTTAAGGAAAAGTCAGTAAGTGATAAAATAAGGAGTTGAAATAGGATTCTTTGGCTCCCAATTATATGCTATTATACTGGGTTGTTTCTACTTCTATACCTGTCTTCAAATATTTGAAAGGTTATACTGTAGAAGAGGGATTAAATTTTTTTTTCTGTTTGGCCCCAGAGATCAAAACTAGAAACAAGAAGAGGTTATGGGTAAGAAAATTTCAGCTTAACAAAAGGAAACACTTTCTTCTAATTTAGCTGTCTTAAAAAGGAATGAAAACCTAGAGTTCTCCCATAACTAGAGGTCTTTAAAAAGAGATAAAGGATAACTTGTCTAGAAGGTTGTAACTCTGTAAGATTCAAGTTATGGTCAGGGATTGCACTAGGTAAACTTTGATATTCCTTCTAGGTCTTCAGTTCGGTGAGTCATTGCTTTCTGTGAATATGTATGAATTTTTAAAAAGAAATTTTCCTCATGTTTTCCACAGCCCTTCCATAAACCGGACAGGGTTGAACCATGGTGGACCCTATGCCAGAGGAGGAAAAGACAGAAGCTGAGCCAAGTAGAGCTGGAGAAGATGGAGCAGCTGCAGCTGCATCCTCCATCCCTACTGATGCCCCGCAATTGTTCACTTCAACATCTTCTGCCCTCCAAAGTGTACCCAGCAAAGCTGAGGGCCTGGCAAGCCATAGAGAAGGTCAACAGCGGGAACAGTCGCCTATGCTGCACCTTGATCTGTTCAACTTTGACTGTCCAGAAGCAGAGGGCAGCCGCTATGTGCTCACCAGCCCCCGCTCTTTGGAGGCCTGTGCCAGATGTACAGTTAAGCCCGTGGAGCTGCTGCCTCGGGCTTTAGCTGATTTGGTTCGTGAGGCACCAGGCCGCTCAATGCGGGTAGCTACAGGACTTTACGAAGTATATGAAGCGGAGCGCCTAGCCAAGCTACAGCAGTGCCGGGCTGAACGGGAGCGCATCATCAAAGAGGAAAAACGGCGACTCTTCACACCTCTGGGCTCCACCAGCACAGTCACGACTGCAGGCTCAGTGCAGACTGCAGGACCGGGCAGCAGTAGCAGCTGCAGCAGCAGTGCCAGCCTCCCAGCTTCACCTGCTCCTCGTGCTCCCCAAGCTTCCCGTGCTCCCTGCAAATCCTCTTCATCACCCGCCAGAGCTCGGACCAAGCCGCCTCCAGCTGCTTCCCGTTCGGGCAAAAAGAGCCACTCCTTAGATTCCCTGTCATGCAGGCGAGAAGGGGCCCTAAGCTCAGAATCTGGGGCTTCCTCCTCCTCCTACAGTGGTGATAGTCTAAGGGAGCACTGGCTGCTTCGAAACCCAGCCGGGGGTGGCCTCATGGCAGGGTCTGCTGCGTCAGCCCCCAATCCCCAGACTCGGCCATCTGCCCTCACCTTGACGCCCCTCTCTGGTCGCAGCTTCAGCTTGAGCGATCTGTGCCATTCACCTCAGACTGCCCGCCACGTAGAGAGAATTGTGCGCCAGGTGCGGGAGGAGAAGGGCCTCCGAGGGTTACCGGAGCGTGACCGTAAGATTGCTGCCCTTATGTTGGCCAGGCACCAGGAAGAAGAGCTGCTGCGAGAACAGCAAGCATTTGCCCATAGCCAGTGGGAGCTGCAGCGGAAGAAAGCCATGCAGCAGCGGGAAAAAGAAGAAAAGGAGAAGCAGCGGGTGCTAGCGCAATGCCGCCAGGCCTGGACTGCCCAGGTAGAGGAGCGCCTGGAGAGGCTGGGCCACCAGGAGCGCAAGGCCGCCAGGCGCCTGCGCAGCCAGTATGCCAGAGGCGAAGAACAGCGGCTTGAACTCCTAGAGAAGCAGGGTCAGCTTCGACTGCAGCGAGCTCAAAGAGCAGCCTTCGAAGACAGGATGCGGAAGCTGCAACAAGAGCACAACCTCAAACTGTGGGAGGAAGGTCGGCAGAAAGAGCGGGAACGGGTTGACTACGCCCGGCGGGAGCGGGCAGAGAGAGCAGCCCAGACCAAGCGGAAACAGGACACTCACTTACAGAGGGAGAAGCAGCAGCTCAGTCGAGCTGAACGGGCACATCACGAGGCATTGTTACAGGGCTTGGCCCGGAAAGAGCGCAAGGAACAGGAAGGGCTGCGGTTGTCCCTGGAAGCGAGTCTGGAAAGGGCTCAGGAGAACTATGAGCAGCTGATGGAACAGCGAAGCCGACATTTGCGAGAAAGAGCACGCAAGGAAGAAATGCAAGGCAGGAGGGCCAAGGAGGTGGCCGAGCGCAAGGGGAGAGAACATCAAGAACACCTGGAAGCACTGGCCAAAGCCGGAGAGCAGCGCATGCAGCATGCTACGCAGGTGGTGTCGGAAGCAGTGCAGCTGAAAGCTCGTCGAATAGGGCAGAGTCGGCTGGAGAAGGAGCGGGCACAGCGGGCCAACAAGGAAAAGGTGGACCGTGAGGAGGACAGCCGCAGGCGGGAGCTCCAACAGGCCATTGAGCGCAAGTGGGAGCGGAGCGAGCGCCTGTCTCGAGAGAGGCGGAGCGCGTTGGAGAATGCCCGCTCCACTGCCCGAGCTTCTTTCCACGTTCGGGAAAAGGTGCGGGAGGAAATTAACACGCGTACCTTTGACCGGATGGCGTTGGAAGCCAAACTCCATGCCAGTCTGGGCAGGAAATAAGGGAGCTTTAGAAGGAATGACTCTTTCACTCCACCATCAATGCCTCTGGCCAAGTCTTTGGTTTCTAAAGAGGACTGGGAGAAGGGAGTACTGCACAAGACTTCTTACTGCTTCTCTCTAAGGCAACCTTCAACGAGGAAGAATGCGTCGAACTTTTCATAGAATTCACCCTTAGTTTCCAAGAACTACATTTCTTTGGGGCCTGGGAAGCTAGGGCTCAGCATAATTCATGACCACTCTCCTTGAGTTGTATCTTCCTTTGTGCTTCTGAGGGGATTCTTGGTAATAAGCAAAGAGGAACTGGGGAGAAAGGGTATTCTAGCAATCGATATTCCAAGTTACTCCATCACTTTCCAGGTAATACCACAAAAAGCCACTACAGGACCTCCCTTCCTTCCCCCCCTGCCTTTCTGTGGCAGCTACGCGCCACACCTTTCTAAACAGGGTTTTGATTTAAGTGCTGTGACTGAGTGGATAGTAGTGATTGTCATTGAAAAGGACTCTTTCTAGCCCTCTTCCTCATCTTAAAAAAGAAAAGTACAGGTATAGTATCTGAGATACTTAGGAAGGAAAGCACTATTAGAAATTTTAGTCCCACATAAGGTTACACAGGAAACTGGATAAGTTTTTTTTCTTTTCTCTTTTTTAATATAAACTTGCAGGACCTCGGAGGACTCTAGTTTTCAGAGACTTGCTGTATTCTATCCTGATTGAAGCATTCTAGTGAAGAGTGGTCTAGTGGTCAGTTTGAGAGACCACCCAATGTAGAATATAGAAAGAACTTGTAACCAAATTACTTTAATACTCACCAGAGAGCAATCATGCCTTAAATAACAGAGCTATCCTCATGTGCCTGCCTTAGCTCTTCCCTGACCATTTCTTTACTGCTCTGCCCTCAGAATTTCAGCTCCTAGGCGGGACCCCATGGAATTTGACCTCTGTGGTAGAATTATGAACTCCCTGTATATCTGTTGGCGAAGTGGTGTACTACCACCATGTGCCACTCCAAATCCAGAATTGCTTGTCTGCAAAGTGTGACTGCTTTTTTAAAACCCATTTGCTGATATTTCTTTCCCTTCCTATGGTTTAGGTGGGGGTGGGGGAAGGGAGATTAAGATTGTCTGTCAACCAGACACTTCATTACATAGGCACTTCTTTTCCCTTCCCCCAATAACAAAAAGAGTTTTGTTATCATTATAATCGGAGTGCCCATACTCTTCTTATGTTAACATCTCTGACTCCCTTGAAATTATTTATACAGTTTCTCTGTTTCATTCTTTCCATCTGCCAAATGGAGAGAATGATACTTGTTTTCTAGCACCTCCTGGTCTCTAGGATTAAAAACACAACACTAGTATTAACTATTAGTATTGTTAGTGCTTTTTTCCTGTATCTAAGAGGCAGGAGAAGCTGTGTTGCCCTAAGTAATGTTGGGGATTGGACCTGTGATAACATTGATACAGGGAAGTCCTAGATAAAAAAATTCCCTCTACAAATGCCAGTCAACATCTTTTCTACACCTGGTTTTAGAGAATTTTCTAAAGCATTAAGAGCTTAAGTGACCTGCCCAGGTTAACACAACTATGATGTTATCAGAGGAGAGATTTAAACCCAGGTTTTCATGGCTCTGAGTCATTTGCCTTGGCTGCTTCACATCATCCTAATCCTTTGCTGAGAATAGAGATATCATAGAGTCCTAGAGATAGAAGGAAAGGAAGTCTGATTCAGGAAGCTCTTCTGCAATATGATAGTTTTATTATCTGGCCTCTGCTTGAATATTTCCAGGGATAGAAAACATTTGGCTTTAAAATTATTTCTATATCGTGTCTTTACATACTTTCATTTGAATATATCACTCCTCTCTTGTCCCATGAGCCATCAGTTGTAATACATACAAAAAAAGAGGGGAAAGGGCAGTTTAACAAAATTAATGCCAACTTGACATTACTCACATTCTCTGCAAAGAAGGAAGATAGCACACAATACTTTTATAGGCACATTATTCCATTGTTAAGAAGTATTGAATAAAAATTTGCTCCCCTTTGAAAAGCATTGGTCCTTGTTCCATCTTCCTCACAGAAGAAATATGGGAAAGTATTATTTTTCACATTTAAAAAAAATCAGGAAAAATGCATTTATTGCATTTTGGATAAAGTAATCAGCATGGGTCAGAATAGAGCAAGCTGGACTTAGATTCAGGGTTCAAATCCCACTTTTGACAATTTAACTGTGATACTGGATAAGTCACATTTAACTAAGATTTGTCATAATGAGTTGCTATCTGCCTCAGTGGAGGGAGTTCTGAGGAGGTAGGGTACTTCCCACTAATGAAATCACAGATGCTTCAAAAATATAGTAATAGACCTGTTTCTAGAAGGTTTTGGGCAAATGCTGACATCTATTGACAATAGATGTAGGAGAAAATTGTGTTTTCATACTGAACTTAAGACCCTGTTGAAATCAGGGAAGGTATCAGTGTTCCCAACTTTGATCTGGAAAAGGATTTTTCATCCATGGAATTTTTCCTTATTGGAGGGCTTTAACTAAAAAGATTCTAATGCAGTTGTGGCTACTTATCTGCTTTTCTTTTACTGAATATTAAAAGGCTTTCCAAATTTTAATGAAAAAATTAACTCGATTTATTTTTTTTAGGTATACCTCTCTCTCTCTCTCTCATTCTTTCTCTCTTTCTGTTTCTTTTTCTTTTTGTGTGTATATATGTATGTATACACATATATTTACACACGTCTATATGTATGTATATTCCTATATGTATTTGAAATTGAAACAAGGTTTTGTGGGTAGAGCAATAATAGAAAGATAATATGACCTAGGTTCAGTCCAAGGTTGTTTTTATTTACTTAAATGTAACATTGGACAAATCACCTTTGTGTGCCTCAGTTTAGCTACCTGTAAAACAGGGATAATGATGCCTGCCCCTCACCTATTTCATAGGGACATGAATGAGAATTTAAGTTGCACTCCATTCTCTCTATTCCCCAATTATATTCTCACACAGTATTTGAAATCCTCCTCAGCATCTAGGTGATGCAGTGGATAGAACACCAGTTCAAATATATCCTCAGACACTTACTACCTGTGTGACCCTGGGCAAGTCATTTAACTTCATTTGCCTCAGTTTCCTCATCTGTAAAATGAGTTAGAGAAGGAAATGACAAGAAAACTCAAATGAGATCATGAAGAGTCAGACATGACTGAAACAACTGAACAACATTCACTCCTCATTGAGCTATGTAACTACTATAATATTTTATGGAGCTTATTTATTTTATATGAATATTCTGATATGATAATTTTTAGTTAGGCGTCTCAAAAACATTTATCTTCAGTTTGAATCACATATGTCTGGAGAACCACAGACTGAATGTCACTTAATTAGGTAATGAGTTTAGAGCCCTAAACTTAGAAAGAGGCCATAGATAAGTGCAAAAGTATTGGGTTTCTTAAGAATAAAAATAATTGCCCAGGGTGGTTACAATGAGCAAAAGATAAAGCCCAAATTTAGTAACAGCAAAGCTCTGCCAAATTTATTGTTGACTATCACAAAGGAGACTTGTGTGGTGTTGTAAGAAGAGAATTGAACTTTGAAACCGAAGATCTAGACTTAAAATTATAGCTCTGACAAGTACTTACAAGCTGTGTGACCAAGGGCAAGTAATTTAAATCTTACCAAGCCTCAGTTTCCCCATCCTAAAATCAGTGATAATAATGTTTGTCCCACCTCCCTCATAGGGTTTGGCCAACTTTTACAGCAGCCCAACTTGGGTATCAGCCATTGAAATTAATGGTCAAGTTGCTCTCTGTGTGAGGAGGTAGATAGTTAGCCCAAGGAGGTACAATTCATTTATAAGCTCTCTCATTTTATAGGTGAGGATACAGAGACTTAGATATACAAGATGCAGAGAGATTGTGATGTAAAAGGATGAGATTCCTGTTTTCTCCATGGGCCAAGGAGAATATGGAGAATTAATCTGGAATGGCTAAAAGAACAATAAATAGAAAGAATGCGAAAATAGGTCCTCCTGGCATATAAGCCACCAGAGGAATCAAAAATTGTTACCATTGCCAGTTGGAAGATTTGTTCCCACAGAACAGAGGAAATGAAAAGGATCGAGGGAAAAACTGTTTGCCTCTATTAGAACTTGAGGTCAGGTCTTTATATTCAAAGTCCAGTGCTCTGCATGTGAACTTGCAGTCCTATATTGAAAAGAAAAGCTTATAATATGTCCTGAATATGACAAATACCTAATATCATAAGAGGATAGAAAGGAAAAAACTTCCTCCTGAATGTACAAAGACTATAATTCTGCACAGTGCTATGGTTTGGCAAGTATTATGGAATCATAAATTTGGGATTAATCAAAAGTTTCCCATCATAAGGACCAAAGGGGAGAGAATTTGACTTGTTTTTTTTAATAAATTTTTTTTCATATAAAGAAATGAAATATAATGGGGAAAAGGCACTGGATTCAGAATTATAAGACCTGCATTTGTGACCTGGTTCTACTACTTACAAACTGTGCCTGCCTTGCCTACCTCACAGGGTTGTTGTGAGGATCAAAAGGAAATTGAATATATGGAAAGGCTTTGTAAGGTGTAAGATATTCTATAAAAGTTAAGGTATAATAACTGTAGTATTGTTTGCACTGCCTCCTCCCTCCCCAATTCCCTACCTTGTGTTTTTTTAAATGATAGTAGGAACTGAAAGTACTTCTATACAAGATATTTTCTAAGAAGTGAACAGCAAAGAGTTCAACAATATTTAACAGGTGGGCAGAACTTCTAGAGCACTTTGATTTAGAACTCAATGTGACAAGTCAATAATTTTCTAGAGTTGATAAAAAAGTGATCTTTTAATAAAATAATTAGTGTTGGGCTTAGCTACTATATGACACTCAGGGATGGCAAAGAGAAAAGGAATCATAATAGTAATGATAGCTGATATTTATATAATATTCTAAGGTTTACAAAGTACATATGTATAGGTGTATACATATGCCTATATATATAAATATATATGTATATACTTGCATATATATGTATATATGTTGATCATTGTAGTTTGATTACTTCTGTTTTCCTTCATCCTAATTCTGATTTATTTCCTCTATGAGTTGCATAATTTAAATATCGTCTCTGCTTTAGGAAATAGTTTAAAAGGATCTGTAATTCTTTTTATCCTTTTGTTAGCTCTGAGCCCCCAGTCAGGGAAATTACTTTCAGAAAAAACAAACACCCCAGTATTATTTCTGTGCTTATCTTTCTTCTCAGAATGTTTCTCCTTGAACTTCCTTTTTTTAGCTGTAAACACTCAAACCAGCAAAAGCCTATGATTAATATTCTTTCTAAATAATAAAGTCAGTATCAAAAACAAGGAAAGGTAAGTGGATTTCCCCTAAGCCCAGAGGGAAACAGATTATTATCTCTATGAGAGAGCCCAAAGGAGTTAGGAAATGTTGCCTTGGAGGTTTCTAATCTGAGAGTTTCAGTTATATAACATCTGTCTTTGTGTTTGATGGCCCAAGGAACATTGTTTCTAGAATCCTGACCTTATTCTTTATAGCAGTTACTTCTGTGTACACTTCTATTTTCCTTTAGATGTGACTTCTTAAAAAAGAGAGGTAAAGAGAAAAGAAGATTCAGATGAACAGAGTCCACTCTTTATAAGCATTTGAAGCATTGCTGGGCTGATACAATCTCCATATGGGCTTCAGATAAGTAAATGTTTTGATGTGGGGGGGATATACTCACAGTACACTTTTATGAAATTATATTGTGGTTTTTTGGTTAAACATTTCCCAATTTTA
The DNA here is from genome assembly GCF_016432865.1 of Antechinus flavipes. Taxonomy (NCBI): domain Eukaryota; kingdom Metazoa; phylum Chordata; class Mammalia; order Dasyuromorphia; family Dasyuridae; genus Antechinus; species Antechinus flavipes. The sequence goes on along the minus strand of NC_067399.1, from coordinate 342,520,107 downwards.
ATTTGTTTCAGGAGCACTCAGAAGAGTTTTGCAATTTAAGTTTGACATTTCTAATCCAGATGATGACATTAAGAAATTATAGTGAGAAAATTCAACAATGTAGAAGGTAGGAATAGAATCCAAAATAACCCTGACAGCTAAGAGAAAATACTGATCAAGGCAAAATGAATTTAATATGGGCAAGTGGAAGATAAAAGAAAGATCCTAAATATAAGAAGTGAATAAGAATCATGGAGATTCAGTTTCAACAGAAACATGTCTGTGGCTTAAAATGGATCACAAAGTAAATAAGAATAATTAATTCAATTTATATTTTATTAGAGTGAATAATGATAGTATGATATGTAATATCCAGAATTAATCCTTCTATTTTCTTAACATTAAGGGTTTCTCATTAGAAAATCATATCTTTGAGTAGAAGGTATATTAAGAAAATGAAGATGCTCTAGAGGAAAACAAGAAAAATGAAAGAAAAAATTGGGGAACATAACCTATAGATAAAGGTTAAAAGACTTAAGGGATATTTTTTTTTTTACTGGAGAAGAGAATGGCTGCAAGAGTCTCTTCCAGTATTCAAATTCTGTGATTTTGTGATCAGTGCTTCAGGCAGTCTACTCTTAATTAATTAAATCTTAATTAAGTTGACTCTTTTTTTAAAATTTCTGAAATAATTTTTATTATCTTCTTTATTATTATTATTATAACGTTTTATTAACAGAACATATGCATAGGTAATTTTTTACAACATTATCCCTTGCACTCACTTCTGTTCCAGTTTTTTCCTTCCCTCCCTCCATACCCTCCCTTAGATGGCAGACAGTCTTATACATGTTAAATGTTATAGTATATCCTAGATACAATATATGTGTGCAGAACTGTACAGTTCTCTTGTTGCACAAGAAGAATTGGATTCAGAAGGTAAAAATAACTTGGCAAGAAAAACAAAAATGTGCACAGTTTACACTCATTTCCTGTAGCTGATTCTGTACATTCATTGATCAATTAGAACTGAATTAAATCTTCTCTTTGTCGAAAATGTCCACTTCCATCGGAATACAACCTCATAAAGTATTGTTGTTGAAGTGTATAATGATCTCTTGGTCCTGCTCAATTTCACTCAGCTTCAGTTCATGTAAGTCTCTACAAGCCTTT